>NC_138878.1:56877274-57477274 GCF_965194805.1 Balaenoptera borealis | reverse complement strand
ACTCTATGTAGGCCCCCGCCGAGCTGTAGAGCCCTTCGCCCACTGGGGACCCAGTGGTCTACAAGGTCCATTTCGGCCTGCAGCGGCCCGTTTATGAGGTCAGCCAGCGTATGGGGGCCCATGTCTATAAGGGACTCCCATGGCCCCTAGGGGTCTGCCCCGTACGTAACGACCCCATTTACGGGGTTTTCCGTGGGTCTATAGGGCCCACCCCTCGGTTTCCAGAGCCCATCAACAGCGGAGGTTTCCGTCGCGGGGACAGCGACTCCTGGACCTCCCTGGTCTTCAAGGCCATGTCCCATCTATAGAGGTCGCATTTGCAGGTCTTCAAACCGGGTGGAGGGGCTTCTCCGGGTCTTTAGGACCCGTCCCTCTGTAAGGGTCAGTGCTGGAGACAGCGATGGCCCTGGGCCGGGCTCTGGCTGCGGCGCTGGCTCTATCTTTGGCCGTGCTGGGGCCACTGTCCCCTGGGGCCCGGGCAGGGGACTGCAAGGGACAGCGGCAAGTGCTGCGGGAGGCGCCAGGCTTCGTGACAGATGGTGCGGGCAACTACAGCGTCAATGGCAATTGCGAGTGGCTCATCGAGGGTGAGTGGGGCCGTGTGGGTCACACACTGGCTGGTGTGCTAATTCATCCATTTGTGCAATCTTGCATCCACTCACCATGTTCCCGGAACCGGTTCTGGTGCAGGCCCTTTGCTCTAAAATGCAGCCAGCCTAGGCCTTGCCTTGGAAGGCCTTGAAGTCTGATGGGGGAGTTGCACCCAGACCCAGATGGACAATTACAAGCCAGAAGCATCAGTGAGGGGTATTCTGAGTAACTGTTAGAAACTCAGGCTCTGAGCCCAACCACCTGGCTTCAAATTTGGGTTCCACTTCTTACCAGCTTTGTGAATTTGGGCAGGTGGCTTCCTTCCTTTGAGGTTCAGCTTTCCCTTCCTGCAAGTGTGGATAGTAATAGTACTCCCCTCATAGGGCTGTTGGACTTAAATGAGAACTGGTATTTACTGTGCCTGGCACATAATAAATGCCCAGTAAATGGTCTTAGGATTATTAGTGTTGTTCTTTTTAAAGTACTTCAATAAAAGCATTTCTTTCAGTCATTCATGTGCCAGGCATTGTCTTTGCCTCTGGGACATAGCAGAGACCTCCACAGCCCCAGCAATCCCCGATGACTTGGGGCTTGGAATCCAGTGGGGGAGGCAAACATGTTAACAGACAGTCCAGTCCAGAGTGGTAGGGGCTGTGATGGAGGAACCCCACGGGTCTGGGGAGCCCAGAGGAGGTGCCTGACCTGTTGGGCGGGAGAGAGCAGAGAAGGCTTCCTGGAGGAGATGTCTGAGCTGAGACCTGAAGAACCAATAGGAATTAGCCAGGAGGAGGAGAAAGTCATTCCAGGAAGCGGGAACAGCCTGTGCAAAGGCGCCATCTCTACCCTCCTGGGCTCCCAGTCTAGTGGGGGAAACAAACCCACCCCCAGGGAGTGGGAATCCCAGAGATGACATCTGACTTAGCCTGGGCTATACCTGAGACCAGAGGCATGTGCAGGAGAGAGCAAAAGGGCATTCCAGGTAAGAAGAATAGCCTGTGCAAAGGCCTGGAAACAGGAGGATATGATGCTTTTGAGGAACTAGAAATCTGTGTGCTGGGACACAGAATCCAAGAAGACAAACAATGAGCCAGAGGTTGAAGGGTTGGGAGGAAGCAGGCGGTGTAGGACGTTGTGATTTTTGAGCTGTGTCCTGATGGCAGTAGGGAGGTGGAAGAGAAATCCAAGACAGTGGCTGGAGAGGTCCAGGAAGGCTCCCTTGGCAGTGGATGAGGAGCTGGCCTCCAGGGAGAGGTGGGAGTCCCCCAGAGGAGGTCCTGGGCAAAGGCCAGAGGTGTGACAGGGTCTGGATCGTGCAGGGCCTCCTTTTGCAGCCTTTGGAGCTTGGTCTTTGTCTGGGGACACTGGGCATCTATGGAAGGTTTTGAGCAGGGGAAAGACATGATTTAATTTACGTTTTAGAAGATCTCTATGGCTGTTGTGTGGGGTATGGATGAAGCATGTTTTTTGGGGCGAAGTGTGTTGTCCCCAGCTTGGGGGCCATTCCTGTCTAGGGGATGAGAAGAGAATGGGAAGTGTGTGTATGTGTTAGGGGTATAAATCATTCTCTGGCTTTGAAGAGCTCCAGCCTGGTTGGGGATGGACACAGACATTTAGCCCCCGGTGTGCTCAGGGCTGAGACCGACGGAGGTGCAGGGTTGGGTAGACGGGCCTAGGGGAGTGAGAAGACTCTGCTGGGAGTCACAGAGGAGGAGCCACCAGAGCAGGGTTCTGAAACATACAAAGGGGTTTACCTGGTGAGAAAAGGGAACAGCCTCTAGGAAGACAAAAGAGGGCCTGGTGGGTCTCAGGAGCCATGTCTAGGCTTGTCTGGTCTGGCTAAACTGTTGGCTGGGAGGAGCGGAGGGCACCAGAAGGAGGGGAAGAGGGGCCTTGAATGCCATGCTGAGCAGCTTGACTTTTCTCTTGGGATTGATGGGGAGCCAAAGGGGGATTTTGAGCAGGAGTGGGGCATGGCTCTCAGGCTGGGTCGGGGGTGGACTGGAGACTTGGTGTGCTCGTCTTGTGGGAGAGGATGAGTTCTGAACTGGGGCAGGAACTAAGGGGGTGGAGAGGCACAGAGAACACTGAGAGATTTGTGAAGTTTCACCAGTGAGACTTGGGGGACCGATTGGCTGGATGTTGGGGTAAGAAGGAGTCCAGGAGACTTCTGGACCCCCCTTGAGCTCCCATCCTTCCCAATGTCCGTCACCTCTAAGAACCAACATGCTCCCCCATCTATTAAAAAATAAGCAACTGACCCACTTACTTTTGTACCGTGTTCACACTTCATTGTGGCCAGTCCTCATAACATCCTCGTGGATAAGAGGCATATGCTTTTGAAAAGCAGGGGCATTTAGGGTCAGATCTCTGTCCAGGATGGTCTGGGGGTTAGGCCCATGTTGGGCAGAAACAGGAGGACTTGAACTTAAGGTGGAACGTGAGGAAGGCAGATGGTGAGCCGGCCCCTGGTGGGCACTTGGCAAAGATGTGCTTGTGATTCTAGGATCAGAGCTTTATAGTTTGGTTGTGGCTGGTAAGATTCTGGGAGGTCTGGCTGCCTGGCCTGACTGAATTGTTCTTCTGCGTTCTCCAGACCACAGCTCGGGGTCTATGTGTGATGTTCTTGGGGGCTCTGGCCAGAGCCTGAGGGAGAGCTGCCAACTTCAGTATTCTGTCTTGTGCATCTCTTCCTTCCTTCATCCAGTATCCAGAGCCCTTTCTCAATACCAAGCCCTGTTCTGGGCAATGTCGGGGAGGGATCCCCAAGATGAGTAGGCCCAGGCCCTGTCCTGTGGGCCTCCTAGGCTGCAGGAGAGACACACCTGGACACAGATGGTCCTGGCCCAGAGGAATGAAGGTCGTATTGGAAAGTGAGAACCTAGAGGGGCACCTAACCCAGCCAGGGGGCATCAGGGAAGGCTTCTTGGAGAAGGTGGAGAAGTTTGCTGGCAGGAAGGGAGAATGTGCTCTAGACAGAGAGAGGAACTTCTGCACAGGCCCAGCTCCTGATAGAGCTGTAAGCCGTGGGGTGATGTGAGACAAGTTGAGACTCCAAACACCAGGTTAGGGAGCTGGACTTTCTCCTGGAGATGGTGGGGAGCCATGGAGGGCTTTTGAGCGGGGGAGGGTAAGGGCCAGATGTCGAGCTGGGGAGATCCCTCAGGGACCCATGTCAGTGCAGGCCAGGAGGCCAGGAAGGAGGCTGGATCACTGGTCCTGGTGAGGGAGGACAAGGCCTGGGCTGGCATGTTAGAGTCACCATCTAGGGTCTTCATACCAGCCTTGGTGGCTGAGGAGAATTATCCCCATTTTACATCAAGGAAACTGAGGCCCAGAGAGCCCATGGAACTGGCCCAAGATCACACAGCTCGTGAATAGTGGACGAGCATCTCCAGTATGCAGATGGGTGTACTGAGGAGCATGGGTAAAGGGGCTGGCCTAGGGTCAGGAGCAGAGCTGGAACCCAGGTCTCCTAGTCTCCTCAGCCCACAAGCCTTCCCTGAGCCCCTAGTGGGAGATGTGGGCTGAGAGAACCTTCTGCAACCAGGACCTGGCAGAGAGCAAGAAGCGCGACAGTGCTAGGAGTAGTAGCATTCTGAAGTGCTAGGCCGTATCATAAGGGCTTTAGGTGCATTATCCGTTCTGGCCTCCCATGTGGTCGCAGTGAGACCAGCGGGGACTGCAGTCATCTGAACGCTCACCTGGGCCGGGCTTCCGAGAAGGCTCCGTCACGGGGCTGGCAGTTGATGCCGGCTGTCAGCTGGAAGCTCAGCTGGGGTGACAGCTGGGACGCCTGCACACGGCCCCTCCACGTGACTTTGGCTTTTCATAGCATGACAGCTGGGTTCTGCGAAGGAGTATTCTACGAGGCCCAGGTAAAAATTGCAGGCTTCCTCTGATCTAGCCTTGGAAGTCCCAGAGCATCACTTCTTCTGGTTTGTATTGGCCAAGCTAGTCTCTGAGGCTCTTCCCAGATACAAGGGGCCAGGAGTCAGCCATCATCTCTTGATGGGATTAGTGGCCAAGAAGTTTGAATCGACCAGAGTGATTATATCCCCGTTTTAGGGATGAAGAAACAGATCCAGAGAGGTTAGCTGACTTGCCCAAGGTCACACAGCTAGTGGCTAGTAAGTGGCAGAGCCAAGATTGGAGCCCAGGCAGTCTGGCTCCGGAGTCTGTGCCCGTAGCTACTATTCAATACAATAAACAGAGAGAAGAGACCCTGGGTGGGGACAGAGGGGAGCTGTGGTGCTCCAAGCTTCAGTCTTTGGCCAGGGGGAAGCAAGGGACCTCTTCCCTGAGAGCTCTTTTGAGCCCAGAACAGAGGACCCTCACAGAGGCCCTTTTCCAGCTGGGAGTATGCCTCTCTGCTCACGCCTGGACCGACCCTCAGGCTTGGGCATGTCTGAGGCTCAAGAATAAATGGGAAGTTCTGTGTGACCACTGGGATGGGGTTCCTCTCTCTGCACTTCAGTTTCCGCATCTGAATAGGAGGCGGTGTTCAGCCTGATCTCAGGGGTCCTTTCCAGGGATGATACTGTAATTTCTTCTTTGAGCTTCTGTCCCTCTTGCTGTCCCAGCTCTGACCTCCCTGGGCTGTGAGCCTGGGAGCCCCTTGAAGGCAAGGCCCAGGTCTGACTCATCTTTGGGCCCGCATCCCAGCGTTACGAGGAGCAGGGCTCGGTGTTTGTCGGGGGGGGGCTGCATGGAGGCATGGGGAGAGGGTCCACATCTGAGCCTGGCCCACCTGTTCTCACTGCTCAGCCCCGAGCTCCCAGTACCGGATCCTGCTGGACTTCCTTTTCCTGGACACAGAATGCACGTATGACTACCTGTTCGTGTATGATGGTGACTCCCCCCGCGGGCCCCTGCTTGCCAGTCTGAGTGGGAGCACCCGGCCTCCGCCCATTGAGGCTTCCTCAGGCAAGGTTGGTGGGGCCAGGCTGCGGGGCTGTGGCTGGAGGATCCGAGTGGAGTGTGCAGGGCAGGCGGGTGGATACACAGAGGGAAGCAGAAGGCGGGGGGCTTGACATCAGTCAGAAGGATACAGGGACAAAGAAAGGTGGAGAGAGACAAAGAAAGGAGATGGGGACCCCAGGGTGGGGTGGGGGCAGGAGTGGACCCCCTCCCAGTCCAGCCCCAGAGCCCTACCCACCTTGTGCCTGCAGATGCTGCTGCACCTCTTCAGCGATGCCAACTACAACCTGCTGGGCTTCAACGCCTCGTTCCGCTTCTCCCTGTGCCCGGGGGGCTGCTACAGCCATGGGCAGTGCCAGCCCCCGGGGGTGTGTGTCTGTGAGCCGGGCTGGGGGGGCCCTGACTGCGGCCTGCAGGAGTGCCCAGCCTACTGTGGCAGCCATGGCACCTGCGCCTCGGTGAGCCTGCCCCCAGCTGTGTCCCCCTGGGGCCCTGCCCTGTGATCACCGCTACCGCTCCCGTGTCCTAGACCTGACTCTGCCCCTGCCTGAAACAACCCCTGCCGTCCCATCCTCTCCCATGACGCTGACCCTGCCAGGGGCCCTGCTCCCTCCTACGTTCTCCTCCCTCTCCTTCCAGATCCCACTCCCCCCACCCGTTACTCCACTTCCACTCCACCTTCCCTGGGGGCCCCTCCTCTGCCTGAGCTCACTCCCAGCCTCACCTGTAGCCCGCTTCTCACCTGTGAACCTGCCTGCCTTCCTCGTGCCAGGCCTGACTCCACCCTCCCACCCAGCCACTCTGTCTGGCCCTGGGCCCCCAGCCACGACTTCTGACTTTTGACCACTGACCTTGGGCCTAAGCCATGCATATCCAGCTTCGGGACTGGATCACGCCTTGAGCCCTCCCTGCCTTGACCTCCGCGGATCTGAGCTCTTCCAGCCCAGGCCGACATTGACTTCATCAGTTTTTTTTTCTCCAACCTGTCTTTCTATCTGTCCTCATTTTCCTTTCTGGGTCTTTTTCTTTGTTCTTTCCCTTTTTCTGTTGGTCTGTCTTCTTTTCTCCTCTCCTCTGCCTCCCTCTGATTGTGTCTCTGTGTCCATGTCTTCCTGTCTGTTGGCCTGTCTCCTTCCTGTCTCTTTCTTTGCCTCTCTATCTTTATTTTTCCATCCTCTCCTTTCCTGTTCATCTCTCTCCTCCGTTTTGCTCCATCTGTCTCACTCTGGCTCTCTCTCTGCTCCCTGTCTGTTTCTTTCTCTCTCTCTCTGTCCCTGCCTTTGTGCCCCCTTCCCCCCAGTCCCTGGGACCGTGCCGCTGTGAGCCTGGTTTCCTGGGACGCGCCTGTGACCTGCACCTATGGGAGAACCAGGGGGCTGGCTGGTGGCACAACGTGAGTGCCGGGGACCCCGCCTTCTCCGCCCGTATCGGGGCGGCTGGTGCCTTCCTGTCCCCACCGGGGCTGCTGGCTGTTTTCGGAGGTGAGCAGATGGGATATGAGTCTGGGGTCTAGAGGCCTGGCAGCCTGTGGCCAGGGCCTGAGACTGTCCACCTCTCCACAGGCCAGGACCTCAACAGCGCCCTGGGTGACCTCGTCCTGTACAACTTCTCTGCCAACACCTGGGAGCGCTGGGACCTGAGTCCTGCCCCGGTATGGACCCCACCTCTGCCCTGCCTGGAGGTGCCTGTCTACTCTGTCAGACCCAGCCAGGGCGCCCCAGAGCGACCCCATCACCCTGCACACCCCCAGCTCCCGCAGCGTGATACATGACCACCTACACCTCCCGCTTCTGCTTTTGTGTCTTTGATTTTCTTTCTTCTTCGTTTATCTTCCTTTCTGCATCTTACCTTTCTGTGTGTCTCCTGTCTCTCTTGGTCCATCTTTCGGTTTTTGTTTCTGACTCTTGGTCGTCTGCTCTCTCTCGGTCTCTGTGTCTCCTTCTCTGTGGGTTATACCTCTTACTCTCTCTACTGGTCTCTGTCATTTCTCCCTGACTCCGCCTTCTCTTATTGTGTTTCTCTGTCACACCTCTGTTTTTATTTATTTATTTTTATTTATGGCTGTGTTGGGTCTTCGTTTCTGTGCGAGGGCTTTCTCTAATTGCGGCAAATGGGGGCCACTCTTCATCGCGGTGCGCGGGCCTCTCACTGTCGCGGCCTCTCTTGCTGCGGAGCACAGGCTCCAGACGCGCAGGCTCAGCAATTGTGGCTCACGGGGCTAGTCGCTCCGTGGCATATGGGATCTTCCCAGACCAGGGCTCGAACCCGTGTCCCCTGCATTGGCAGGCAGATTCTCAACCACTGCGCCACCAGGGAAGCCCACACCTCTGTTTTTATTCGCATGTGTCTGTCTTTCTGGGTCCGTCTCTCTTCTTTTCTCTCTTTGCATGTCTCTATCTGTCTTTATCTCTGCCCCTCTCTCACCTTCTCTTTCTCTGTATCTCTGTCTCTCCATCTTGCCCTGTCTCTGCATCTCTCTCTGTCTTTCTCTTCCTCTGTGTCACCATCTGTTTCCCTCTCCATCTCTGTCTCCTGGTCTCTTCCTCACAGGCTGCCCGTCACTCCCACGTGGCTGTGGCTTGGGCCGGCTCCCTGGTGCTGATGGGTGGTGAGTTGGCTGACGGCTCCCTCACCAGTGACGTTTGGGCCTTTAGTCCGCTGGGCGGTGGCCACTGGGAGCTTCTGGCACCAGCTGCTTCCAGTTCCTCAGGGCCGCCAGGCCTGGCAGGTCACGCAGCAGCCCTAGTGGACAGCATCTGGCTCTATGTGTCTGGTGGCCGCACCCAGCACGACCTCTTCTCCTCTGGCCTCTTCCGTTTCCGCCTCGACAGCACCAGTGGGGGCTATTGGGAGCAGGTGATTCCGGCAGGTGGGCGGCCCCCTGCCGCCACTGGCCATTCCATGGTGTTCCATACCCCGTCGCGTGCCCTGCTGGTTCACGGTGGACACCGGCCCTCCACTGCCCGGTGAGTGACCTGCCCCACAGCCCATGCCTTGCAGGGCCAGGCCCGGTCTAGCACCCTGGGCCTTTATGCTTTAACGGTCTTTGCCCACTGATAGACCCCTGCAGTCATTCAGTCACCCCGTCTGTCATTCATTCACTCATTTGTTTATTCAGTCATTTACTCCCCGACTCACACATTCTCTAGTCTGTCATTCAATCTCTTGGTCACTTGCTTCCCCACGCACTCCCACTCATCCAGTCATTTAACCAACCCCTGCTTGGTGTCTAGCCCTGGCTAGATTATGCGGGGAACCCAGAGATCAATCAAACCTGGGTCCTGCCCATGAGGAGCTTCTAGTTCTGAGGGGATATAAATCCAGTAAAGCCAGTCTCAACTATGGGTGATCACACAACTCGTAAGAGCCCAGAGGAGGGAGAGAGGCCCTTCCTGCCTCAAGCTCCTCCTCTACCCCTCCCCTACAGGTTCTCTGTGCGGGTGAACTCCACCGAGCTCTTCCACGTGGATCGGCGCGTGTGGACCACCCTGAAGGGCCGGGATGGGCTTCAGGGCCCACGGGAGCGGGCCTTTCACACAGCCAGTGTCCTGGGCAACTACATGGTGGTCTATGGTGAGGAGGCGCCCCGATCCCACCTACCTGCCTGCCTGCCAGGGGCCCAAGGCTGAGCTGAGGCTCCCTGCAGGGGTGTCCTCACCTCCCCCAGGCTTGACAGCTGTGCTCCTTTCCTCCTTTCCCAGGGGGCAACGTGCACACCCATTACCAGGAGGAAAAGTGCTATGAAGATGGCATCTTCTTCTACCACCTTGGCTGCCATCAGTGGGTGTCGGGGGCCGAGCTTGCCCCTCCAGGAACTCCTGAGGGTGAGTGGCCCCTCTCTTTCCATGAGGGGCTCCTGAGGGTCACGCTTGCTCCCACAGTGATACTGGGCTTTGGGCAGGAGCCACCCCGGTCCTTGTTGGGGTGAGCCCAATATCCTATCGGAGCTGGCCTCAGGAGGCACACCTGCACTAGAGCTAGGACCAGGGCATTGTTGCTATGGAGATGGGAGACATTTTCAGAAGCATCAGATCTAGGTTCCAATCCAGGTTTTGCCAATTATCAGCTGTCCCAGGGGACTGCCTACAAAGAAGCAACTTCTTCAAGGTCACACAGTGGGCAAGTGGCAGAACCAGGATGGCCATTCCTAGACAACCTTTTGTACAAAAACCATCATTTAATCTCTCTGCACCTCAGCTTCCCCCTCTGTAAAATGTAATAACACTTAAACCACTGGGCTGTTGTGAGAATAAATTGAGTAAAATGAAGTGAAGAAAGAAGACAGTCCAGTGGAGGGCCCAACACATTGTCCTGATAGCGCAAGGCCAGAGGGCTCACCTGGAGGGGGTGTGGAGAAGCCTTTCAAGCTCATTAGATCAGAGACTGCTTTGTGAATGGGAAGAAAGTCACAGGCCCTCTCCTCAGAAAGACACTTGTGTGCACAAACTGGGCATATCCTTTCAGGGGACTGTGGACTTCCCAGAGGCCCATCTGTTCTCCCAGCCTTCTGAACAGAAGAGTGAGGACAAAGGACAAGCATAAAAGAAGGGACAGTAACATTAAAGGGTTGGGCAAGAGGAAGGGTCCCCAAGGAGTCCTGTTTGACCATCAGGAATGGGACTTCCCTGGTGGTGCAGTGGTTAAGACTCCGTGCTCCCAATGCTGGGGGCCCGGGTTTGATCCCTGGTCAGAGAACCAGATCCCACGTGCATGCTGCAACTAGGAGTTTGCATGCCACAATTAAGGAGCCAGCGAGCCGCAGCTAAGGAGCCCGCCTGCTGCAACTGAGACCCAGTGCAACCAAATAAATAAAGAAATAAATATTAAAAAAAAAAAAAAAGGAATAAAGCCTTAGCCTAGCTTTGGAGGCCTCCAATCCAGGGCTCCAGTGCTTCTCCTGTCCCTCCTTCAGGCCCCTTCACTGGGTAGGCCGGAGTGTGAGGTTTCTGGAGGCCTCTTCCTTCTTTGTAGATTTTGATCCCCTGGGCCAAGTCCCATACACTTACAGAGCATACAGGTCAGTAAGAGTGTGAGGGAGTCACCAATCACTGACCGCTTACCCGTCAGTCAGGACTCTTGGTTGTGAGTGACAGAAACCCCACCCAGCCAGCTTAAGCAGAAAGAAGAATTTCTTGACTCACTTGAGTGAAAACTGGCTGCAGGCGGCCTGGGTCCAGGTGCTCACATAATGGCATGAGCCATTTTTCTCCCCAGTTCTCAGCTAGATTTCCTTCAGTCTGTAGCAGGTTTGCCTTTTGTAGATGGTCACCAGCAGCCCTGGGATTATATCCTACCCCTTGAAAATGCCCAGAGGGAAGACAGTGCCTTTTTCCCAAGAACTGTAGCAATTGGGTCCCCTCCCTGAACTAGTCACTGACTCTGTCTTATAGGCCTGGGCTCAAGCCCGGCTGCTGCTAGAGGCAGGGACAGCTCGACTTGAGCCTTGTGGACTGTGGGTGGGAGGGGTGGTTTTCCAGAGGAAAGTCAGCGGCTGTCACCAGAAGGGAGGCTGTTGTCAGACAACAACGGGTGAGAGCCAGGCAGCCTGCCCCACCGCTCCCCCAGGGCAAGGTTCCATGCACGGAGGAGGAGACCAAGACTCAGAGAAATTGGGTCTCCTGCCCAAGGCCACACACAGCTAGTCAGTAGTTGATCCATGATTTGAAACCAAGGAAATGGTAGATCCAGGATTTGACCCCAAAGATCATGGTCTGTCTGGAAGGTGACTTGGGCAGCAGTGTGGGAGCTCCAGGAGGTGAGAGAACTAAGACTAGAGCAGGGCCAGGCAGGCTGGGAGGGTTTCCTTGGGCAAGTGGGGTTGAGGCACAGGAGAGTCAGGGGTGGTCCTCAAGGTGGGAGCCATGAAGGGGGGATGAGGGGGGTCACATGTCCTCTGGGGGTCTGTATTCTCCTAGGCCGAGCAGCACCTCCCAGTGGTCGGTACTCACATGTGGCGGCTGTGCTTGGTGGCAGTGTCCTGTTGGTGGCAGGGGGGTACAGTGGCCGGCCCCGTGGGGACTTGATGGCCTACAAGGTGCCTCCTTTTGTGTTCCAGGCGCCTGCTCCAGATGTGAGCACTGGGGTGATAGGGAGAGGGTGGCTGGGGAGGAGGTAGCATGTTTCCCATGGTTAAGGGAGGAAGTTGGGGGGGGGGGTCCCTGGCAGAAGGAGAGGAGGTCCGTAGGGCCATGAGAGGAGGGAGGTCAGTCCCCAGGTCCAAGGGAGGAGGAATGGTGGGTGGTCCCTGGAGCTGAGGGCAGAGGGGCAGTGGTCCCTGGGGCTGGGGGAGAAGTGGATAGGGGTCCTCGAGGTTCTGAGCAGTTGGGGTTCCCTGGGCTCATCAAAGCGAGTGAGGACGTGGGAGCAGGCCCCAGGTCTGAGGCGCCCCCTCCTCCCTGCCCATCTCTCTACAGTACCACCTGGACTATTGCTCCATGTACACGGACCACAGCGTCTGCTCCCGAGACCCGGAATGCAGCTGGTGTCAGGGAGCCTGCCAGGCTGCACCGCCTCCTGGGACTCCCTCGGGGGCTGTGAGTGACTGTCCTAGTACTCTGCCCCTTAGCACGGAGACCTGGTCCGCAGTGTCTTCTTCTGCCCAGACCTGCGCTTGGGAGACTCGTTTTCACACCTAAGATCAGCATTCCTGACTACTGACCCTTGAACCTATGACCCTCTTCCCGATCCTTTTGAACTTACGTCTCTGTCCCTGGATCCCCCACCCCTGTCCTCTTGATCTTTCTCGTTCCAACCCAGCTTTCAATTCCCTTCTCCAATCCCCTGACCTTTCCGCCCCAAGCCTCCGGAATCCACAGCTTTTCCCAGGTCCCTTAAGCCCCAGTGGGTAGTGACCCCTGTCTTTCCCTTCTCTGCAGTGTCCGGCTGCCAGCTGCCTGGGCCTGGGCCGCCTCCTGGGTGACTGCCAGGCCTGCCTGGCGTTCAGCAGCACCGCCGCTCCTCCCCGGGGGCCCGGCGCCCTGGGCTGGTGCGTGCACAACGAGAGCTGCCTCCCTCGGCCTGGTGAGTGTCCAGTGGCAGTGTGGGAGGGGGCAGCATAGCACCCCACGCCAACCCCCATCTCCCGACCCTCCTGTCCTCACAGAGCAGGCCCGCTGCCGAGGGGAGCAGATCTCAGGCACCGTGGGCTGGTGGGGGCCCGTACCTGTCTTCGTTACCTCCCTGGAGGCCTGTGTCACCCAGAGCTTCCTGCCTGGCCTGCACCTGCTCACCTTCCAGCAGCCGCCCAACGCCTCCCAGCCTGACAAGGTGGGGAGCCAGGGGATGGGGCCCAGTGTGGAGTGTTGAAGGGCTTGGTCTTAGAGTTTTCATTTTTCAAATGGATCTTTATCACTCTTGCGTTCACCCCTTAAGTCTTTACGTGCAAGGGTCTGATTTTCCTTATTGACTTAAGAGAAGTTTTAACTGGTGGAATGCACATAACATAAAACTTAACATTAGTGACATTTATCACCTTCACAATACTGTGCAACTATCACCACTCTCTAGTTCAAGAACATTTTTTTTTTTTTTTTGGCCGCACCGCGCGGCCTCCAGGATCCTAGTTCCCCAACCAGGGATCAAACCCGCGCCCCTGTGGTGGAAGCGCGGAGCCCTAACCGCTGGACCACCAGGGAAGTCCCCAGAACTTTTTTTTTTTTTTCTTAAGCTGCGCCGGGTCTTAATTGCGGCCCGCGGGATCTTCGTTGAGGCGTGTTTTTTTTTGTTTGTTTTGTTTTAAATTTATTTATTTTATTTTTATTTAAAAAAATTTTTTTGGCTGCGTTGGGTCTATGTTGCTGTGCGTGGGCTTTCTCTGGTTGCGGCGAGCGGGGGCTACTCTTTGTTGCAGTGCTCGGGCTTCTCACTGCAGTGGCTTCTGTTGTTGCGGAGCACGGGCTCTAGGCGCGCAGGCTTCAGTAGTTGTGGCACACAGGCTCAGTAGTTTTGGCACGTGGGCTCAGTAGTTGTGGCTTGCAGGCTCTAGAGCACAGGCTCAGTAGTTGTGGCACACGGGCTCATTTGCTCCGCGGCATGTGGGACCTTCCAGGACCAGGGCTTGAACCCATGTCCCCTGCATTGGCAGGCGGATTCTTAACCACTGCGCCACCAGGGAAGCCCTGTTTTTTTTTTTTTTTTAATTAATTATTTATTTATTTATTTATTTATTTATTTATTTATTTATGGCTGTGTTGGGTCTTCGTTTCTGTGCGAGGGCTTCTCCAGTTGGGCAAGTGAGGGCCACTCTTCATCACGGTGCGCGGGCCTCTCATTATCGAGGCCTCTCTTGTTGCAGAGCACAGGCTCCAGACGCGCAGGCTCAGTAATTGTGACTCACGGGCCTAGTCGCTCCGCGGCATGTGGGTCCCTCCCAGACCAGGGCTCGAACCTGTGTCCCCCGCACTGGCAGGCAGACTCTCAACCACTGCGCCACCAGGGAAGCCCCAGCCCTGTTTTTTTGTTTCTTTGTTTTTTTGTTTTTAGTTGCGGGATGTGAACTCTTAGTTGCGGCATGCATGTGGGATCTAGTTCCCCGACCAGGGATTGAATCCAGGCCCCCTGCACTCGGACCATGGAGTCTTACTCACCAGACCACTGGGGATGTGCACCCCCAGAACATTTTTATAACCCCAAAAGGAAACCCCAGATCCATTAAGTAATCACTCTCCATTCCCCTCTCCCCTTGGCCCCTGGCAACCACTAACCTTTTTGTTTTTCTGTACCTGGATTTGTTAACTCTGGATAGGTCATATAAATGGAATCATATAGTACGTGGCTTTTTGTGTGTGGCTCCATTCACTCAGCATAATGTTTTCAAGGCTCATCCGTGTTGTGGCATGTGTCAGAACTGTGTTCATTTTTTTTAAAAATTTTATTTATGTATTTATTTAGCTGTGTCATGTCTTAGTTGTGGCACATGGGATCTTTAGTTGCAGCATGAGGGATCTTTAGTTGCAGCATGCAAACTCTTAGTGGCGACCTGTGGGATCTAGTTCCCTGACCAGGAGTCGAACCCAGGCCCCCTCCATTGGGAGCACAGAGTCTTAGCTACTGGACCACCAGGGAAGTCCCAGAACTTCGTTCCTTTTTATGGCTGAATAACATTCCATTGTATGGCCGTGCTATGTCCATGCATCAACTGATAACATTTGGGTTGTTTACACCTGTTGGCAAGTTTTTCCTTTTTAAAAAAATATTTTATTTATTTATTTATTTATTTATTGGCTCTGTCGGGTCTTAGTTGTGGCACGCAGAATCGTTCGTAGTGGCGTGGGGGCTCTTTGTTGCGGTGTGCAGGCTTCTCTCTAGTTGTGGCATACAGGCTCCATAGCACGTGGGCTCTATAGTTGTGGCATGAGGGCTCTCTAGTTGTGGTGCACGGGATTAGTTGCCCTGCGGCATGTGGGATCTTAGTTCCCCAGCCAGGGATTGAACCGGTGTCCCCTGCATTGCAAGGTGGATTCTTAACCACTGGACCACCAGGGAAGTCCCTCTTTTTTTTTTTTTTTTTTAATTGAGGTACAATTGACAAACAACCTTATATTAGTTTTAAGTGTACAGCATAATGAATTGATATTTGCAAATATTGCAATGAAAACCTATTTTCAGCATGAGCGGAATTGCCGGGGTAATCCTATGTTTAACTTATTGAGGAATCATCAAAGTGTTTTCCACAGTGGTTCCTTATTAATTTTAAAAATAGGTATTATAGTCACATGGTTCAAAAACCATAACAATGGGGACTTCCCTGGCATCCAGTGGTTAAGACTCTGAGCTTCCAATGCAGGGGACAAGGGTTCGACCCCTGGTCGGGGAGCTAAGATCCCACATGCCGTGCACAGTGTGGCTAAAAAAAGTAAAATAGAGTAAATGAATCCTAGATAGTTAAGAACAAAAACAACAACACAATAAAACCCCACAACAATGTAAAAATTTGTTAAGTGAAAAGTCTCTTCCATCTACCCCAGTCCTCACCCCTCAGTGTGGGAAGCTGGCCTCAGCATCCCCCTAACTCAAGACCACCCTAACTCTCCCCAGGAGATCTATTTGGATTTCTTATATATCCCGCTGTTTACAACTATTCAAATACAAGTAAATGTGACATTTAATTATTTTTCTTTCTTGCACCAAAAGTAATATATTATCTACACTATACTACCACTTCCCTTTTTTTCTTTTTTTTTTGTCTTTTTTTTGTTGTTGTTGTTTTTTCATTCTCTTTTTTTTTCTTAATGTATCCCGGCAAGCTTCCCATTAACAGAACTTAGGAAACACCCTCTTTTTTTTTTCTTTTTTAACAGCTTCATAATACTCTATTTACATTCTGATGCTGTAGTGTTACAGTTTATTTAAACAGTCTCCCATGATGAACACTTGGGTTGTTCACTCTTTTACAATTACAAGAACACATACTAGCAGTAAATCACATAGTATGTGCGTCGCTTCAAACGTTGGCATTGGATCTGGACTCCTTTTTTTTTTTAAACATATATACTGGTTCATTATATAACAAAGAATGTGATACATAGGATGAGGTCCAGAAGGGGCCTGAGCTTCTGTCCCTGGGGAGTTGGGGTGTGACACCCTCCTGGCACATGAATGTGTTTACTAACCTGGAAGTTCTCCAAACCCACTAGTTAAGGGATCTGGACTCTTAAGGGCTTAGGTGGAAAGATGGGGTGTTGAGGAAGAAGATGCTGAAAGGTCCAGGGTCTTGGAGTTTAATGAGAGGTGGAGATGAGCAGGGACTGGGACCCTGTTGTCTGCTGTCTGAGTCGGAGTCCCAACTCTTCTCCCAGAGTAACCGTGGGCGAGCTATCCCCCCTGCTTCTGGCCTCAGTCTCCCATTTAGTAAACTAGGGAAGGAGATTGGGTTGCCCGGTCTTTTCTAGCTCTGATGTGGCTGGAGAGGTGTGAGGACCGTGGGGCGATGCAGAGAGGTCCTCATGCATGCCTCCCTCCTTGGCTGGCACAGGTCTTGATTGTCCGCAGTACGACCATCACCCTGACACCTAGCTCAGAGACCGACGTGTCCTTGGTCTACCGTGGCTTCATCCACCCACTGCTGCCAGGAGGGCCTGGAGGGCCAGGGGCTGAGGACGTGGCCGTGTGGGCCCGGGCCCAGCGCCTGCACGTACTGGCCCGGATGGCCCGTGGCCCTGACACGGAAAACATGGTGAGGGTGCCTGGGACATGCAGGGGGCTGCTTATGGTAAATATGGGGGCTTGGATGTGTGGTGGGGAGGAGGAATGGGGAGAAATCAGAGGCATGGGATCTATCCTTAGTGGCGGGAGGGCCCTGGGGTTTTCAGTTGTGAACAGAACTGGGTGGGGGGGGGGTTTGAAGAAAGGGGAAGGTCTGAGTTACCAAGTCAGACTCCCCTGAGGAGGAGGTGGGTTGCTGGGAGGTTTAGGGGCGCTTGGAGGTTTTGGGGGTCTAAGAAACTCTGAGGCCCTCCTGGGAAGAGGAGGGGGTGGGTGCTAGGTGGGTTTGGGGCTCTTGGGGGTTTCAGGGGGTCAGTGTGGGTGGAAAGTTCTGAGGCCCCTGTCTGCCCCTCACCCCTACTTCAGGAGGAGGTAGGGCGCTGGGTGGCTCAGCAGGAGAAGGAGACGAGGCGCCTGCAGCGTCCAGGGTCTGCTCGCCTCTTCCCACTGCCTGGCCGGGGCCACAAGTACGCGGTAGAGATCCGGGGCCAGCTCAACGGCTCAGCGGGCCCTGGACACAGCGAGCTCACCCTGCTGTGGGACCGGACTGGCGTGCCAGGTGGCAGCGTGAGTACCAAGGTCCCCGCCTCTGACCCTACCCCAGCCCCTGGCCTCAGATGCCCTGGGCCACAAACTAACTCCCTTGACCCTGACCTCTTACTCCTTGGCTCTTGAACTCTGGGCCTCACCTTGAACCCCCCCTAGACCCCAACATCCGACCCCCAGAGTCTGACCTGATCTCATATTCTGACCCCTGCCCACGTCTCTGACTCCTCCTGCCCTGATCTTGCTGACCCTGACTTCTGCCCTCCATACTTTGACCTCTAATCTCTGGATTTTCTCAAACCCTGATCCCCTTTTGTCTGGTGATGTCCTAAATCCTGACTTTCTACAGGCCCGAGTTCTCAACCTTGTCTCCAAACACTTAAGTCTTTAGCTCTAAACTCTAATCCCTATCCCAAACCTTGACTTGGAGCATGGGCCCCTGACCCTCATATGACCCCCTCCCCCAGGAGATCTCCTTCTTCTTCCTGGAGCCCTATCGCTCGTCGGCCTGCACCTCCTACTCCTCCTGCCTGGGCTGCTTGGCAGACCAGGGCTGTGGCTGGTGCCTGGCCAGCGCGACCTGCCACCTGCGCCAGAGCGGGGCCCACTGCGGGGACCGCGGGGCCGGCGGGTCCCTGCTGGTGCTGGTGCCTGCCCTCTGCCCACTCTGTGAGGAGCATCGAGACTGCCACGCCTGCACCCAGGTGCCCACCAGGCCACAGTGGGGAGGTCTCGGCACGGAGTCAGCCAAAGCAGGCGACTGAGCAAGGGGGTGGGCCCCCCAGAGCTGGCATGGGCAGCCGAGGGGCCCTGTGGGCGGTGGTGGGGTAGACAGTTGGGGCCCTTGTCGTTTGTGAGCTGCGGAGAGGGGCTGGAGAGTCAGCTCCTGGCAGTCATGACTCTGCATATTGCAGGGGTCAGAAAACCCAACTCAGCACCTCTGCACCAGAGGGGCATTTATCCCCTTAGACACCAGAGTCCAAGAGTAGGGCTTTAGGCCTGCTAGCTCCAGAGGTTCAAACCGTGTAGTCAGCTGTTCACCTCCCTCCATTCCACGTTCTCGTTTTCCCTGGAGGTTCATTCCTTGGGAGTGGCAAGGGAGCCTCAGGGGCTCCAGACTTTTATCCCCCCACCCAGCCACTGGAGCCCCAAGGGGAAGGAGAGCACCTTTCTGTCCCCACCTCACTCTCACCCCTCAGTTCAACAGAAGTCTCAAAAGTGCCTTCATTTGCTCTAGTTGGGGCTTGTGCCAGCTCCTGGACCAATCAATGAGGCTGGGAGGAAGGAGAGTGTCCCCCTGCCGACCTCTGGACCCCAGGGATTGAATCAGCCCCACCTGGACCACATAAAGTGGTGCTACTGCCCAAAAAGGGAGTGGGTGCTGGTCAGGCAGAATCCATGGATGTCAGTGGCTGTAGCAAGGAGCTGGGCTTGGAACAGGGGTCTGTGGGCCCTGGCAGGCAAGGGAGGCAGCTGCCTGTTGAACTGGTGCTGGGAGACTGGCGCTGGGAGCCCCAGGGAGAAGGCTAAGCCGGGCTCTTCTTCCTCCGACCTCCCAGGACCCCTTCTGCGAGTGGCATCAGAGCACCAGCCGCAAGGGGGACGCAGCGTGCAGCCGGCGGGGCCGGGGTCGGGGTGCCCTGAAGAGCCTGCAAGAGTGTCCCCCGCTCTGCAGCCAGTGAGCGCAGCTGGGCCCAGGGAGGGGGTGCGTGATGGTGTGTGGGGGCCAGGCCGTGGGGTGACCGTGCCGCCGCTCCCCGCGCCAGGCGCCTGACCTGCGACGACTGCCTGGCCAACTCCAGCCAGTGCGCCTGGTGCCAGTCCACCCACGCCTGCTTCATGTTTGCCGCCTACCTGGCCCGGTACCCGCACGGGGGCTGCCGCGGCTGGGACGACAGGTGCAGTCCGGGGGGCAGGGTTCCAGGAGGGGAGGGCGGGGACCAGGGTAGCGGGGTGGCTCTGACAGCCCCACGCCCATCACCCTGCAGCGTGCACTCAGAGCCGCGGTGCCGGAGCTGTGACCGCTTCCTGACCTGCCACGAGTGTCTGCAGAGCCACGAGTGTGGCTGGTGTGGCAATGAGGACAACCCCACGCTGGGACGGTGAGGCAGGGCAGGGGCCTGGGGGGCGGGGCCGGGTGGGGGCTCTCCGCCCACCCTAATTCTAACGGCCTCTTTGTTTCTCTGCCCCTTTGCCTTTTTCTTACCGTCATCTCTGTTTTTCTCCCCCCTCTTCTCCTTCTCTCTGTTTCTCTCTCTCTTTTCTCTCTGCCATCTCTTTCCCTGTCTCTGTGACTTGTTTTCTCTCATCTTTCCTTCTGTTTTCTTTCTTGTCTGTTTCTGTTTCTCTTCTGGCTCCCTTTCACTGTATCCCTCTCTCTCTCCTGTCTTTTAAAATCTTTTTTTGTCTGGCTTCTCTGGGTTTTTCTCTGCCTCTCTTCCATTTCGCTTTCTGTCTTTCTCCGTATTCATATTTCTTTCTCTCTCTCTGATTGATCGCCCCTCTCCCTGTTACTGTTTTGCTGTCTCTGTCTCTTGTTTCTTTATCATCCCCGCACCCCGGCCCTGACCGAACCACCTTCTTCAACCTCCCCCCCCCTCCCCAGTTGCCTCCAGGGGGACTTCTCCGGGCCTCTGGGTGGGGGTAACTGCTCCCTGTGGGTCGGGGAGGGCCTGGGGCTGTCTGTGGCCCTCCCTGCCCGCTGGGCATATGCCCGCTGTCCAGACGTGGATGAGTGTCGCTTGGGCCTGGCGCGGTGCCACCTGCGGGCGACCTGCCTGAACACACCCCTCAGCTATGAGTGTCACTGCCAGAGGGGCTACCAGGGTGATGGCATCACATACTGCAACCGCACGTGAGTGGGGCATGAGTTTCCATGGAGATGTCGCCCCAGGGCTGGTGCATGCGGAGATGTTGGGAGGAAGTGATCATGGTGCTGGGCTGCCTCCCCAGTGAGCCTTGGGTTTTTGCCTTGCAGAGCAGGCCCTTATTAGAGTGATAGGGTCCTCAACGTAACACTAGTTACTGTGGAGACAGGTCACCCATGGACTGCAGGCCACAGGCTTCAGCGTTGCCATAGAGATAGAGGAGGACCAAGTTGAAAGGGGTTTTCACAGGGAACAGATCACCAGTGGTGATATTTGGTTACTATAGAGACAGGAGTTACTACATGTGATGGGGTTGCCTTGGAGACACGGCCACCCATGTAGTCCAGGATCTGTGGAACAGGCAGTAGCTTATGATGGTGTTGCCATGGAGATAATGGGGGTGGAGTCGGGTGAGGGGTGGATGCCTTGGGGGCTCCAAGCCTGCCCAGTCCTTCCGCCACCCCCGCCACACCCCCTCAGGTGCCTGGAGGACTGTGGCCATGGCGTGTGCAGTGGCCCCCCAGACTTCACCTGCGTGTGTGACCTGGGCTGGACATCGGACCTGCCCCCTCCCACGCCTGCCCCAGGACCCCCCGCCCCCCGCTGTTCCCGGGACTGTGGCTGCAACTTCCACAGCCACTGCCACAAGCGGGGGCCTGGCTTCTGCGATGAGTGCCAGGGTGAGCAGCCCTCATCCTGAGCTCCTCGGGACTGGCCTCAAGGGAGCCTCCTTGGGGCTTCTGTTTTCTTTTGTCTGTGTGGGGTTCGGCGTCCCCTCACCCAGCTCTGAGTCCCTCTGTCCCATCGCCTGCTCCTTACCCCCAGACAGGTTTCGGTGCCACCCACCTCTCTGGCGGGCCTCAGCACTCCCTCTTGGGATTTGCAGTTGCTCCCCAGTCGGGGTTCCAGTTATCCTCCTTTGAGCCAGGTGGGGTTGGGGAGGGTCGGGCTCCTTCTCACCCTTGCCCTGACTCTGCATCCTGGCTGCTGGGGCCTCCACAGACTGGACCTGGGGGGAACACTGCGAACGGTGCCGGCCGGGCAGCTTTGGTAACGCCACAGGCTCGGGAGGCTGCCGGCCCTGCCAGTGCAACGGGCATGGGGACCCACGCCGAGGCCACTGCGACAACCTCAGCGGGCTCTGCTTCTGCCAGGACCACACTGAGGGCGCCCACTGCCAGCTCTGCTCCCCTGGCTACTATGGGGACCCCCGGTGAGCCAGGGGCCAGCCAGGCGGGGCAGGGTGGGGTTAGGGACGTGGTGGGATAGGGCAGGACTGGTCTGACGCTGGCTCTCCTCCATCTCCCCAGGGCTGGTGGCTCCTGCTTCCGGGAGTGTGGGGGTCGTGCCCTCCTCACCAACGTGTCCTCCGTGGCACTGGGCTCACGCCGGGTTGGGGGGCTACTGCCTCCAGGTGGTGGGGCAGCGAGAGCTGGGCCAGGCCTGTCCTATTGTGTGTGGGTTGTCTCAGCCACCGAGGTGCTACAGCCCTGTGCCCCTGGGACCCTCTGTCCCCCACTTACCCTCACCTTCTCCCCCGACAGCAGCACCCCCTGCACGGTGAGCACCAAGGGCACTGATTACAGGCCCACGTCTCCCCCACCCAGTCTGAATCTTCAGATGGACCCTGGCCCCCATGTCCCTTTTTTTTCATCCATCAAACTCCCAACTCTATTCCTCAGACCCCTATCCATTTGTTCCTAAGCCCACAGACCCTCCCATTTCCCAGATTGCCTCCTGTTTCCTGGACTCCAGTTTCCCATTCCCCAGTCCAGGTATGGTAAATATTGGTACCTTGTGTGCCAACTCTGATCGATTGGTAGTGGCTGCCAGGATCTGTGTATTGAGAAAGAGGCTCCCTACAAGAGTGCCTGATTGATTAACCATGTCTGTTATGAACACAGGAGTGGGAATGGTGGCCTCCATGCCACAGTTTGACAGTCTGCCCAGGTGGTTCAAGCAGCCTTTTCCCCAGTCTCAGATTGCCCTCTCTTCTTGAGCTGCACCTCCTCCCAGACCCCAAGCATTCCTCTTTCTCATCCTCATCATCCCCTGATCCTACTCTACACCTCTCCAGCTGAGCTATGTCCTGGCCTTTGATGGATTCCCACGCTTCCTGGACACTGGTGTCGTCCAGTCGGACCGTAGCCTCATTGCTGCCTTCTGCGGCCAGCGGCGGGACAGGCCCCTCACTGTGCAGGCCCTGTCTGGTATGGGGACTGGGGGAAGTGGGACCTCTGTCCTGGGCTGTCCTTTGTCCCTGTACCTTGCTACCTGAGGTGGGCTCAAAACCCAGCCTGACTCTGCCAGCTGAACTGCTGGGAGACTTGCTGGCAGTCCCTTGCCACCACTGGGTCTCAGTTTCTTCAGCTGAGAGGCAAATAGAGAGGATTGTACTGGCTGGGTTGTGTCTCTGGGAAGAAGGTCCACGTGGGACATGTTTTAGGGACACACAGAATGTAGCTGGTGCGAGGGCCCCTGAGCATCTATCTCCTCAGCCCGCTGGTTCTCAACCAGGAGTGACTTTGCCCCTTGGGTCATTTGGCTATGTCTGGAGACATTCTGATTGTCATGACTGGGGCTGCTACTGGCATCCCGTGGGTGGAGGTGAGAGATGCTACTCTGCATCCTGCAGTGCACAGGCTATAGCCCCCACAACCAAGAATTACCAGGCCCCGTTACCTCAGCTGCGCTTAGTTGATGGAGATGCACTAGAAATAATTTGTTACCCATGGCAGTTAAAGGGCCTAGGCTTGGAAATGCTTCTCTTCATATTGTAAATCAGAGTGGCTCCAAGGCTGTGAGAGAGAGGGCAGAGTTGTAGTTGGCCTGACGGCGATTGCACACAAGCCCAGACCCTTCACAGTGAGCAACTAGAGCTGAGGGGCCCTCGATTTCATTTCACTCAGCAAATGTTTACCTGCAGTAAGCTGGGCCTGAGCTAAATTCTGTGCGTGTAGCAGTGAACAAGGGACACAGGCGCTGCCTTCACGGACTCACAGCAGAGGTGGGGAGTGACGAAGACCAGGGAACAAGTTGTAGTCAGAATAGTGACACTTTTGGTAAGGGACAGGAGGAAATGGAAAGGAGTGGGGAGCCTGGCTTTTCTGGGGAGCGGGGGAGGGAGTCTTTGCAGAAGGGGGATTTCACGGTGTGGGCAAGGGGCAACTAGTTCAGGTGGAGGAATAGCAGATGCCCAGGCTCTGAGAACAGGAAGCGGGTCGGTGGTGCTGGAGCCAAGAGGGCCGGGAGAGTGGGAGGTGATGAGGTCAGAGGGCCTGCAGGCCACCCCTCTGTCTTTTTTTTAATAAATTTATTTATTTTTATTTTTATTTTTATTTATTTTTGGCTGCGTTGGGTCTTTGTTGCTGCACGCGGGCTTTCCCTAGTTGCGGCGAGCGGGGGCTACTCTTCGTTGCGGTGCGTGGGCTTGCCATTGCGGTGGCTTCTCTTGTTGTGGAGCCTGGGCTCTAGGCGCGTGGGCTTCAGTAGTTGTGGCACGCGGGCTCCGTAGTTGTGGCTCGTGGCTCTAGAGCACAGGCTCAGTAGTTGTGGCACACGGGCTTATTTGCTCCACGGCATGTGGGATCTTCCCGGACCAGGGCTCGAACCCGTGTCCCCTGCATTGGCAGGTGGGTCCTTAACCACTGTGCCACCAGGGAAGCCCCCCCCCCCCTTTTTAAATATCACTTTACTGAGGCCTTGTGACAAGCCTCTGGACTCTCTCCAACAGGGCTGCTGGTGCTGCACTGGGAGGCCAACGGCTCCTCGTCCTGGGGCTTCAATGCCTCCGTGGGCTCTGCCCGCTGTGGGTCAGGGGGCCCCGGGAGTTGCCCTGTCCCCCAGGAGTGTGTGCCCCAGGACGGGGCTGCAGATGCTGGACTCTGCCGATGTCCCCAGGGCTGGGCTGGCCCACACTGCCGCATGGCTCTGTGTCCTGAGAACTGTAATGCCCACAACGGGGCAGGGACCTGTAACCAGGTACAGGTGAAAGAGGGCAAGCTGGGCGGGACAGGGAGCCGGGTGGGGGTAGTCAGGGCTCCTCCCCAGCTTCCTTCTGCTGTTCCCCAGAGCCTGGGCGTGTGCATCTGTGCTGAGGGCTTCGGGGGCCCTGACTGTGCCACAAAGCTGGACGGTGGGCAGCTGGTCTGGGAGACCCTCATGGACAGCCGCCTCTCAGCCGTGAGTTGTGGACGCCACTCTCCGGGGAGGTGCCGTGCAGCCCCATTCCACTCCTGAGACTACCCCGTAGACCCTAGACCCAGCCTGACGCTCTGTAATGACCTTACCTGAGCCCTCATATCCGCACTCCACCCACAGGACACCGCTAGCCGCTTCCTGCACCGCCTGGGGCACACTATGGTGGAGGGACCTGAGGCCACCTTGTGGATGTTTGGGGGCCTGGGTCTGCCCCAGGGGCTGCTGGGAAACCTGTACAGGTGAGGACTGCCCTGGGGAGGTGGGATACCTGAATGAGAAAAGGTTACCTCAGGGGACACTGAGATGTCTCTCACATAAGAGTCCCCTCGGGGGGGGGGGGTGCAGAAAAACCTCTACAGGTGAAGGATACCCCAAAGGATGCTGGGACACTTGTCGCAGGAGGCTGACCTCAGGGACTGGGATACTTATTTGGGTGGTGCTACCCCAGGGGATGGTAAGGTGATTGTCATAGGAGGGTCACCTTAGGGGTTTTGGGATACCTGCCAAGTGTGGGGGTGATCCCAGGGGATGCTGGGATACCAGTGTGTAGGGGGGGTCACCCAAGAGGATGCTGGTATGACTGTATAGTGAGGCTGCTTTTTTGCATCTTGGCCCCAGGTACTCAGTGAGCGAACGGCGGTGGACACAGATGTTGGCAGGAGCTGAGGATGGGGGCCCAGGCCCCTCACCCCGCTCCTTCCATGCAGCTGCCTATGTGCCTGCTGGCCGTGGTGCCATGTACCTGTTGGGGGGGCTCACGGCTGGGGGCGTCGCCCGGGATTTCTGGGTCCTCAACCTCACCACCCTGCAGTGGCGGCAGGAGAAGGTGAGCATCTCTCCCCTCCCCTAGTCCCCACAACCAGGCTCTAGCAAAGATGACCAAAGCAGCTCCTGCCAGCTTTGCCCCCGGAGGAAGAGGCTTCCTCCCGGGGCTCCAGCACAAGTCCCAGCATTGAATTTCATTGGCCGCTCTGGGTCACATTTAATTCCTGAGTCAACCCCTGGCCGAGGGGACGCGAGGCTCTGGTCTCCAGGCTGGGGCGCAGCCCGCTGTGGAACGGGTGCGGTCAGCCCCATGCAGCCAGAGTGAGAGCCGAGGGGCAAGGGCTTCCCAAAGGCTCCCAGGCTACTCCTACCTGAAGAAGTGACGCTGAGCAGGCAGAAACAGCAAGAGGTCTGCTGCTCACCTGCCGGGACCATGGCTGGCGGGAAGGCCTGGGGTCTGACCAGCCCCAGGCAGCTCACTACCTCCTTAGTGGTTCAAGGGGAGTTCGGGGAACTCTGAGCCTTGCTTCTACCCACAAAATGACCCCTGACCTCTGCCCCCCCACCCCCGTGACCTCCACCCTTCATCCCCGAGGCCCCGCAGACCGTGGAGCTGCCAGCAGTTGCTGGTCACACCCTTACTGCCCGCCGAGGCCTGTCTCTGCTCCTGGTGGGTGGTTACTCCCCTGAAAATGGCTTCAACCAGCAGCTGCTTGAGTACCAGCTGGCGACCGGCACCTGGGTGTCCGGAGCCCAGAGCGGGACACCTCCCACAGGTGGGCCTGGGGACGGGGCGTGGCGGGGAGGGGGCGCTGCGCTTTTGACTCCCAGCCGTCCTCTCTGTCCACTCCTGTAGTCTGCAGTCACTGCCCCCACTACCTGTTGTCTCCCTGTCTACCCCCATCACCCACCCACATTCTCAGGATACCGCCTTTTGAGAAGTTCAGTTTCTCTATATACCCCTCCCAGACTTCATGAGAAGCTGCCCACCTCCTGCCCAGTAGCAGTGGGTCACATTTTCCCTCTTCCAGGTCTTAGATCAGTGCCCTTCAAGTATTTTCCTTTCTCTCTCTCTCCTTCTACATTCTTTGATCACCGTCTGCAAGGTCATTCTGGTCACCATCTCCCTCTCTTCCCTTTCCCAGAGTCTCTTTAATGGTTGTCCTTTAGAACCGAAGGGAGAGGGAGGGGTTGAGAAAGGCTTCCCGGTCTCTGGCCTCAGGGCCTGGTAGGGTGGTGGTGTGGTCTTGAGAGGGGGAGCCCAGGAAGATGGGGAGCGTTCCTGATCACCAGCCCTTCCCCCAGCCTCTGTGCTCACTCATCCTCCGCCCCCAGGTCTCTATGGTCATTCCGCTGTGTATCACGAGGCCACTGACTCCCTCTACGTGTTTGGGGGCTTCCGCTTCCACGTGGAGCTGGCGGCCCCATCCCCTGAGCTCTACTCCCTGCACTGTCCTGACCGCACCTGGAGCCTGCTGGCCCCTTCTCAGGGGGCAAAGGTCAGGAAAGAAGGTCCAGACAGATGAGTGTAGGGGGCAGGAGGGAGGGGCCCCCCTTTCCCAGTGCCCCAGGGACTGGCTGAACCTTGGATTCCTACTCTGCCTCCTTTCCAGTACCCCAAGTCTCCCCTTCTTCCCTCTGTGACTTGGAGGTAAGAATCCTAGACCAGGAGGTCAGAGGCCTGGGTTCTGCCCCAGCTCTGCCACACTCTGGGCGTGGCCGTGACAGGTCCCTCCCCTTCCTGGCCTCTCCAGCTGTGAAACGGGACACTGAGGCTCCTTGTGCTTCTGCCTTCAAGGCCAAAGGAGACAGTGTGTGGGAGAGCATGAAACCCCGGGTATGCTGATTAGAGACAATTGCATTTGCCATCCACAAACATATTCCCAAGCCCTTCTTGGGGCTGGACCGCAAGGGAGATGGAAGTAAGAGCCCCAGCAGGATACGCCCCGGCCCAGCTGGCGAGGTCACACAGGAAATGTGGGGCTCATCTCAAGCATCGGAGGCTGGGTTCCTGAGGAACTGCATGGGGTTTGGGGGTTCTGGGAGTTCAGGGAAAGGAGATGGCTGTGGAGACGGCTCTGAGGAGTGAGGGAGGTTTCCCGGAAGGAAGGAGGTGAGATTTGAGGAAGGTTAGGATTGGGTGGGCTGGAAGGGGCTGGGGCGTGGGGAGGTTCGGAGTGGCGGGTGAGCTGAGAGGGAGCACGAAGAGCGGACGACTGTGGGCTCTGACAGCCCGTCCTGCCGTGTGTCTCCCCATCAGCCCCGCCCCCGACTTTTCCACGCCTCAGCCTTGCTAGGGGACACCATGGTGGTCCTCGGGGGGCGCTCGGACCCTGACGAGTTCAGCAGCGATGTTCTGCTCTACCAGGTCAACTGCAACACCTGGCTCCTGCCCGACCTCATCCGTAAGTCCGCCACTCTCCCTGGGAGGTCCCGGGACAACCAGGGGGAGCCCTGGCCCTGTCCTGCAACTCTCACTCATTAGGGGTCATTTGGGCCCCTTCAGGCCCACAAGCGAAGCTCCTGTCCTCTCCACGTTATCTAAGCACCCACGGAGACACCCTCCTTCTTTTTCCTTAGAAAATTTTAAATTCTGTTTATGAAGTAATGATAGTCATTGTAGATAATTTGTAAACTAGGAAGGAAAAAATCCCCCATAATCCCATTCTCTGGAGACAACGACTGTCATATGTGAGGGTGCTTCCTTCCAGTTCATAGGCTGGAAAGGGATTGTATCTTGCAGTTTTATTTCATTTGACAGTCATTGTAAGTGACTGACTCTGTGTGTGTGTGTGTGTGTGTGTGTGTGTGTGTGTGTGTGTGTGTCTGGGCCTGTCTCCTTTGCTTTTTGTTTCTCTCTCTGACCCTCTGTCTCCTACTCTCTTTTGCTCTTAATCTATTTTTTCCACTATTCTGTGGCTCTTTTTTTTTTTTTTGAGGATTTAAAAAAATTTAGGTGAAATTCACATAACAAAATTAGTCATCGTAAAATGAACAATTCAGCGACATTTAGTACCTTCACAGTGTGGTTCAACCACCACCTTGGTCTTGTTCCAAAGCATTTTTTTTTTTTGGCCGTGCCACGCGGCATGTAGGATCTTAGTTCCCCGACCAGGGATGGAACCCACGCCCCCGGCAGTGGAAGCGCGGAGTCTTTTTTTTTTTTTTTTTTTTTTAAAGAGTCCAAGTATAGCAGAAGTCCATAGTGTCTTTTATTTTATTATTTTTAAAAATTTATTTATTTATTTTTGTATGTGTTGGGTCTTCGTTTCTGTGCGAGGGCTTTCTCTAGTTGCGGCAAGTGGGGGCCACTCTTCAACGCGGTGCGCGGGCCTCCCACCATCGTGACCTCTCTTGTTGCGGAGCACAGGCTCCAGACGCGCAGGCTCAGCAGCTGTGGCTCACGGGCCCAGTTGCTCCGCGGCATGTGGGACCTTCCCAGACCAGGGCTCGAACCCGTGTCCCCTGCACTGGCAGGCAGACTCTCAACCACTGCGCCACCAGGGAAGCCCGGAAGCGCGGAGTCTTAACCACTGGTCCGCCAGGGAAGTCCCCGGGTTCCACAACATTTGTCTCTGTTCTTATTCCACTCTTTTCTGTTTGTGTGTCTCTCTCCCTCTCTTTTGTCTTGCTGTCTGTGTCTGATGCTCTTGTCCTATTTGGCCTTATCTACCTTCTCTCTGTCTTTCGTTGTCTGTCTCTGCTCTCCTTAGACTGTCTCTCCTCTCAGCATCCCTGTCTGACTGGTACCTTTGTGTGAATCTCTTCCTCGAGTCTCCTGCTCTCTCTCTCTGAACTTTCTGTCTCTCCCCAGGCCCAGCCTCTGTGGGACCGCCAATGGAGGAGTCTGTGGCCCACGCTGTGGCGGCGGTAGGGGGTCGCCTGTATATCTCAGGAGGCTTTGGGGGAGTGGCCCTGGGCCGCCTGCTGGCCCTGACCCTGCCCCTTGACCCCTGCCACCTGCTGCCCTCGCCCGAAGCTTGTAACCAGTCTGGGGCCTGTACCTGGTGCCATGGGGCCTGCCTGTCCGGGGACCAGGCCCATAGGTAACCATGGAGACTGACAGCACGTGGGTGGGGGGGTGGTACTGGTGCCCTCCAAAGTGGGTTCTGTGCCAGGCCAGGCCTGTGGGGGAGGCCTCAGCAGGGTATGGTCTGGTTAGGAGACCGGCTCACATGGGAAAATGGGCAGCTTATCACAGGCAGGGGCAGGCTCGGGGACCTCACCGAGTGGGGAGCCCTGTTTGTGGGCTGGGGTTAGCTGAGTCAGACCTGGGCCCTAAATGACCCAGTCAAGTTTAGACCATGAGGGTTCAGAGGTGGGGCTGTATCTGGTGTATTTTAGAAACCATGTGAGTTGGGGAAGAACGAGATTGGAGAGGTGGGTGGCTCGGCTCAGACAGGGCTTCCAGTGCCTGTGGCTGAACTGGGCTCCGTCCAGCTCCAGAGACTCCTCGTCTGGAGTCTGGGAATCCAAACACATCAGGAGGCTGAAGGCGCTGTCCTAGGTTTAGCACAAACTAACTTGACTGCGCAGTTATCCTGCACTGGTATGAGGCTACTAACGGGCTTTGTTTTGTCCCATTGTATGTGTCACCATGTTTACTAGAGAATATTAAAGGGAGTGATTTTTAAGGTGCTCCCCCAGACTCTGCTAGGGGTATTATGTCACAGCGGGTGCACCCACTGCTTTTCTAAAACCTGGAAAGTTCTGGAACAGGTGTGCCTTCAAGGATTTTGAGTAAGGGATTATGGCCCTCCACTGTGGGTGATGGGGAGCCCCAGAAGGTTTAAGCAGGAGAGGGCAGGGGCAGGCTTGTGAAGGAGGGGGTGGTGAGGGGAGGCTGCAGGTGGAGGCCTGGAAGGGGGAGGCTTGAACTGGGCGGGGGGCTGCAGGGGTGGAGGAGGAGGGGATGGTCGGAGAAGAATTCAGGAGGCAGAGGCCTCGATGGCTGGAGGGCCAGGAGGACATGGGGTATCATCCCGTGTCTCTGGCCTGGGTGATAGGTGGACGTGGGACCCTCACCAAGTGAGGTGGGGAGGAGCAGCTTTGGGAGGCCTGTGCTGAGAGCAGTTTGGGATGCATATGTGGGGCCTGCAGGACGGTGTCCACGAGGCACCAGGAAGAGGCGAGGGTGAGGAGGAAGGGTGGGGCCTGGCTGAATGTGATGAGCCAGACCTCATGTCCCCCCAGGCTGGGCTGTGGTGGTCCCGCCTGCTCTCCAATGCCCCACTCCCCCGAGGAATGTCGACGCCTGCGGACCTGTAGTGAGTGCCTGGCCCGCCATCCCCGGACCCTGCAGCCTGGAGATGGAGAGGTGACTGGTGGGGGTGGGGGTGGGGAAGGGGGCATGGCTCAGGCACCACTGAGCTCTTCAGCTGGGATTGGGTGGCAAGAGCTGAGGCTGGAGGGATGCTGGGGGCCCTGACAACCCCGCTGAGCCCGTATCCCCCCGCCAGGCATCTGTCCCCCGCTGTAAGTGGTGTACCAACTGCCCTGAGGGTGCCTGCATCGGGCGCAATGGGTCCTGCACCTCGGAGAATGACTGTCGCATCAACCAGCGCGAGGTCTTCTGGGCTGGGAACTGCTCGGAGGCCGTGTGTGGGGCGGCCGACTGTGAGCAGTGCACGAGGGAGGGCAAGTGCATGTGGACGCGGCAGTTCAAGAGGACTGGTGAGCACTGAGGCCTGCTCCCCGAGAGGAGAGTCTGGGGGCCTGGATTCCTGCTCCAAGGACGCAGGGGGCTCAGGGGCCTGGTTTGAGGGAGGAGCTGGGCTGGGGGCCCGGACCTGCTTCTAATCCGTGTGCCCCCAACCCCAGGGGAGACCCGCCGCATCCTCTCGGTGCAGCCCACCTATGACTGGACGTGCTTCAGCCACTCTCTGCTGAACGTGTCCCCGATGCCGGTGGAATCATCGCCCCCGCTGCCCTGCCCCACGCCCTGTCACCTCCTGCCCAACTGCACCTCCTGCCTGGATTCCAAGGGTGCAGACGGGGGCTGGCAGCACTGTGTCTGGAGCAGCAGCCTCCAACAGGTACTGACTGCCCCCAGCGGGGTGTGCGGTGGCCCTCCTCCCTGCTGCGCACTGACCTTTCTCCAGCCCCGCCGCCGCTGTCCTACCTCCGCCTCCATTTCCTTAGGGCTGGTCCCACCATCACACTTTCTCTTTCTTCCCACTTTCTCTTCTCTCTCCCCTTCCAACATCTCTTTCTTCCCTCTTCGCCTTGTTCTTGTTGTTGTTTTTTTTTTTGGCCACGTCTCACGGCTTGGGGGATCTTAGTTCCCTGACCAGAGATCGAACCCGCGCCCCCAGTGGAAGCGTGAAGTCTTAACCACTGGATCACCAGGGAAGTCCCTCTCCTTGCCTTGTGAGTCTCCCCGTCATGTCCCAGCGCCCCCTTCCTGACTCCTCAGCCCTGGTGTCTCTCCAACTCTCAATTAAGCTCTCCTCGCCCCATCCTTCCCATGGCTCAATACCATCTCCCTTCTCCCTCCCACACCTTTCCACTTTCCTCCTCCATCTCTTTCTCTCTCTACTTTTAGAAGTTTTGGTTGTAAGAAACAGAAACCCACTCGCGCTGGTGTTATTATAAGGAACTGCGGGTATTTGATGTTGTCTGAAGGTAGGAAGTACTGTTGCTTCATCCTTCTCGGGCCGCCTGGTGTCTGATCTAAGCTGTTTTCTGCACATCTCCATCCTCTGGTTTCTCTTGGCTTGATCATCAACACACACCGCCTCAACTGGCAAACCTTGACCCTCAGTCTATGTGAATTTCTTTTTAAAAAAAAATATTTATTTATTTATTTATTTACTTGGCTGCGTTGGGTCTTAGTTGCGGCCTGCGGGCTCTTTGTTGCGGCACGCAGGCTTCTCTGTAGTTGTGGCACATGGGCTCAGTAATTGCGGCACGCAGGCTTAGTTGCCCCACGGCATGTGGGATCTTAGTTCCCCGACCAAGGGTCGAACCCACGTCCCCTGCATTGGATGGCAGATTCTTAACCACTGTGCCACCAGGGGAGTCTCTATGTGACTTTCTGATTCCAGAGACCACAGTCATCTCTGTGTTCTTCTGTTAGTTCACATTCTCGGGGAAGACTTCAGCTCAGCTCACGAGTTAGATGTCCAGCCGTGGTCCAGTGAGATGTGGCCAGGGAAGGGAAGGAGCACTGCTTCTGACACGGCCATTCAGACCCACCCCTCATCCATGGCTGTGGTCTAGAGATGATTCTTGAACATGGGCATGGTCTGGGGAGGTACAGTCCACCCCTTGGCTGCCCAGTGCATGCTGTCTCATAAAGTCCATCCAGAGATGCCTCTGGGAGGAATTCCCTGGTGGTCCAGTGGTTAGGACTCCGCACTTTCACTGCTGAGGACCCGGGTTCAATCCCTGGTCGGGGAACTAAGATCCCACAAGCTGTGCGGCACGGCCGAAAAACAAAACAAAACAAAAAAAACAAAGATGCCTCTGCCTGGCATGATTTAGCTGTCCCGGTGGCAGACACAGGCAGTCAACCCCAGCCCCACCCCTTATCCCCAGCAGGAGATAAGAAAGCTTCAGCTACTGCTCTCATATCCAGAAACAGTGTCACTGGGCCAGAGTTGTGAGTCTGTCTACTCCTCATTCATCTTTATTGTGCAAGACTGTGCAAGACCCAACTGAGGTGTGATTAGTCACCAGCTCACAACCCAAGAGCCTACATGAGTCTTTGGTAAAATAGGAGCGCTATCAACAGACCCTGTCTGGGGTGTTTTCCAACACCAACAACCAGTTCTCCAGTTCTCTGGACGCCAACTATGTGTTCAACAATTCAGTTAATTTCTGACACTATCTACCTGAGATCAGAGTCAGATCCCACAGGTTAAAGTGTTCAGTTCCACCAGACTGCTCCCACTTCAGATACCAGTCACAAATCCAGGCTAACTGGCTGTAAATTGGGGGTTCCTACCACCCCCTCTGCAGGTTTGATAATTTGCTAGAATGGCTCACAGAACTCAGAGAAACATTTACTTACTAATACTGGTTTATTATAAAGGATACAACTCAGGAAGAGCCAAATAGAAGAGATGAATAGGGCAAGGCATGCAGAGTTTCCATGTCTTCTCTGGACATGCCACCCTCCCAGAAGATGCATTCATCAGCCTGGAAGCTCTCTGAATCTCACTGTTGTTGTTGTTCTTTTTTTTTTTTGGCCATGCCGCGCGGCTTACGGGATCTTATTTCCCCGACCAGGGATTGAACCCCAGCCCACAGCAGTGAAAGCAGAGTCCTAACCACCGGACCGCCAGGGAAGTCCCCTGAATCTCATTGTTCAAGTGTTTTTATAGAGCTCAATCTTTCCCCTGACCCCGGGTGAGTGGGTGGGGCTCTAATCACTTGGTTTTTCTTCTGACTCCCCTAAGTCACCCCGTTAGCATAAACTCAGGTGTAAAAGGGGTTCCTTATGAAACAGCAAAAGACATCCCCACTGCTCAGGAACCCCTTTGTGTTTTAGTAGCTCAGTACCAGGAACCGGGGACAAAGGCCAGATACATTTTTGTATCATACCACACCGTCCCATAGGAAGGTCGTCCAAATTAGATGGGAGAATGTATGTAGAGCGTGGAGCCCGACCTGCTATTCAGTAAAAACTCAGTAACATCCCCACGTTCGGCCCACTGGGAGGATTCCCAGCCTCCGCTGTCTGGGACACACCAAGAGGGTCAGTGCAGCGGCTGGGAGTGGGGGGTGCTCCCCGTGGGGCTCTCAGGGTGGCTGCAAGGGCAGAGGCCCCCTGCGGTGGCACCTCTAACAAGCAGAAGCCTCTCGTCCTCAAGCCTGGGGTCCTTCCGGTGATACACGTCCTCCCTAAATATTATTGAGATTTCCATTGTTTGTCTTTATCGGGATCCCAGGGACTGGGACCAGACACCAGAGAGCCTGCAGGCAGCTCAGGAGGCGTGAGGCGGGAGGGAGTGGTGGGGCGGCCGAGTGGGGAGCGCGGAGCTGATGCTGCATGGGAGTGTCAGAGGGCTGCTGCCAGATCTTCTGATTTCTGGGAAAATCAGTTAAAACTGTTGGCTCAGGTGTGTTAAAAACACAGATCAGGTGCGCAGACCAGACCTGTTGTGATTCGGCTCAAGGGCAGCCTTATTTTAAGTCAGGCATTGTTCTTCTGAATGCCTTTGGCCTCAGAGCCTGGGACAGACAGCAAGGTGCTCTCTTCCCCGCCTGGCTGGCTGGCCGGCTGGCCGGCTGGCTCGCTGGCTGGCGGCTTCCCTCCTTCCCTTTGTCCTTTTCCCAAATTCTTCATTGAGCACCTTCCTTGTGCCGGGCACTTTGCTAGGCTGTGGGCATATGTCAGCAGACGAGCTAGGATCCTGCATCTCTTCCAGGAACACAGGAAATGCAGTTTATGGTATTGGGCAGAATCACATTTGGCCACTAGGGGGTGGTCCCAGCAGAAAGTGCTGAGCAGACTGGAGCCTCGGGCTTCTCTTGGCCCCCTTCCAGATTGCCCCGCTGTTTGCCAAGGGGTGCACTAAATTCAGATCTGGAAGCCTAACCTGGAGGAGAATTTGGCTCTGGCAGTTCAGCCAGGCTCGGCTCATCACCGGCGTAACCCGTAGGGACTCAGAGCTCCGGCCACAGCTGTCGGGGTTTTCTATTTCAGGACTGCATGGTAGCTTTGTTTCTTCCTGAGTGCTTCCAGACAGCCAGCCTAGACTAATCTCTTTCCTCTTATACTTTACTTAAGGCCCAAGCCGTAAATGAAATGCCCTCATACACTGAGGTAAGTTAGGAGTGTGGACCTCGTTGAGCACCGTGTCTGGGTCCCAGGACACGATAAGTGATGGTGTGTGTGAGCTGCTCTGCAGCCCCTGACCACGGACTCCTCAGCTTCCCAGCCCAGGGCGGGAGGATCCTGTTGCCCCAGCAGCTGGGTCCATGTTCTTTCTAAGAGGCTGTGGCTGGCACCCCCGCTCCTGATGGCTTGTTTCCTTTTCCACCTGGGATCATTGCCTTTCTTTGATTGTAAGAAACAGCTGCATCCCAAGCCAGGTGGGTAAAGGGGCTCATCATACCGACACAGTGGTGCCTCTTGTAACCCAGGTGGAGAGTGCAGCCAGGCCGTACCAGGGGCTGGAGATGGAGCCCGGAAAGCTGCCTGTCCGCCTGTCTTTGGGGTGTGTGATTCTCATCTCTGCTTCCTTCTGTCTCTGCTCTTTTCTTGCCTCTCTCTGCTCTCTTCATTTGCTGTCATTTGTTCATTCAAATGGCCCAGCCAGCCCTAGTCTACACAATCTAGTTTCAAGGATGTCCCTAGCCTGACTTCTGGTCTGAACTTGCAGTTACAAATGCCGAGGAGGGAGAATGTGATGACCCCAGCTGATGTCCATTTTGGTCCACCCGGTTGTGGCCAGCAGGGGTGAGATCTCTGAGAAGAGGGTGCAATCCAGGAAGATACCCAGGAGGTGTTTGTTTGATCTTCTTTCTCTGCCATTTCCCCTCCCCTGTAGTGTCTGAGCCCCTCCTACCTGCCCCTGCGATGTATGGCCGGAGGCTGCGGGCGGCTGCTCCGAGGACCCGAGAGCTGCTCCCTGGGCTGTGCTCAGGCAACCCAGTGCGCCCTGTGCCTGCGGCGGCCCCACTGCGGCTGGTGTGCCTGGGGGGGCCAGGATGGGGGCGGCCGCTGCCTGGAGGGTGGACTCAGCGGCCCCCGCGATGGTGAGATGGGTTTGCGGATGGGGTGAGTGGGGCTGGCCCCTGTCTGCGTTCTGACGTGGGGCTTGGTGCAGGGAACGTGGAGGGGCGCTGGGGGCCCTCACAGGTGGCGCTCAGGGGAAGGGGGAGCAGGGGCCCGGGTGGCTAGGCGGGTGGTTCGGAGGCCTCCACAGTGAAACCCTGTATCCTCGTGCCAGGGCTGACATGTGGGCGACCTGGGGCCTCCTGGGCCTTCCTGTCCTGCCCCCCTGAGGACGAGTGTGCAAACGGGCACCACGACTGCAACGAAACACAGAACTGCCATGACCGGCCCCACGGTTATGAGTGCAGCTGCAAGACGGGCTACACCATGGACAAGTGAGGCTACAGGCCAGACGGGGGGGCTTGGGTGGGGTTGAGGGGAGCGGGGCCAGGCAGACCGTGGGGTGGGAGAGTCTGTGGGGAGCGGTAAAGGACGGGGCATGGATCAAAGTGGGACGCAAGAAAACATAGTCCAAGGTGTGGAGGAGGGTGTGAGGGCGGGGGCTGGGTCGTGGAGGGCAAGGTTGGTCAGTTAGTTTAACAGGGTACCCTGGGGAGGGGGTCGTCGCCCCTGGAGGAGGCGCTGGGCTGGACCTGGGGCAGGGGAGTGATGCAGCAGACCGGGCGGTGGACTAGTTGTGAAGAGGGTGGGCTGGCCGGTGGTGGCCTCAGAGGCGAGGTGAGGACCGTGCGGACGGCTGGGTGTGCCTTTGGGAGGGAGCGGCCCGCTGCCCTGCGCTGACTCCTGCCCCACCCCTGCAGCGTGACGGGGCTGTGCCGCCCCGTGTGCGCCCAGGGCTGCGTGAACGGCTCGTGTGTGGAGCCCGACCACTGCCGCTGCCACTTCGGCTTTGTCGGCCACAACTGCTCCACGGAGTGTCGCTGCAACCGCCACAGCGAGTGCGCCGGTGTGGGGGCCCGCGACCACTGCCTGCTCTGCCACAATCACACCAAGGTGTCCGTCCGGGACCTCAGGCCCTCGCCCCGGGCCTCTGTGCCTTCAGCCGACACTCAGGCATCTTGAGCCTCCTTCCAAGCCCCAGTGAGCTAGGCACAGGGAGGAGGGGGCCTGGCCCTATCCCAGGGGAGTACGAGAGGACCCTGGGGACACCGTCTGGGTCTGTATCACAGAGGAGCCGCTATCCAGGGCCCTGGATAGCAGGACAGAATTAGTACTGGACCAGGGAGGGGGGGGTCACGTGGAGGAGCATCTGGGATCCTGTGGGGAAGGGCTTTCTGAGCTCAACACTTGGGGCTGAAGGGAGTGAAGCCCCATCACTGGAGATGTGCAAGTGAAGGCGGAGGGCTAAATGGCAGCTGGGCTGGGACTGCCCAAGCCAAATGCCTGCGCCGTTGCTGCCCTCCCCTGGTGCTCTCAGAACCTTCCCCCACTCTCACACCCGCTGTGACTCTTCACCCCCTCTGACCGCCCTGTCCCTGGTTTCCAGGGCAGCCACTGTGAGCAGTGCCTCCCCCTGTTCGTGGGTTCAGCCGTGGGGGGCGGGACCTGCCGGCCCTGCCACGCCTTTTGTCGGGGCAACAGCCAGGTCTGCGTCTCCAGGAAGGAGCTTGAAATGGCCAGGAGGGAGCCGGAGAAGTACTCGCTGGATCCAGATGAGGTGAAAGAGGCTGGGGTCCTGAACTCCTGGGTCTGAAGGAGGAGGGGGCCGGGGGCTTGGACTCCTAGTCTGAGGGAGGAGGAGGCTGCTGGGGTCTGGACTCCTGGCTCTGAGGGAGGAGGGACTGGTCCATGCCTTTTTGTGATCACCCTGTCCTTCCTTGGCCAGATCGAAAACTGGGTGACAGAGGGTCCTAGTGAAGACGAGGCCGTGTGTGTGAACTGCCAGAATAATAGCTATGGGGACAAATGTGAGAGCTGCCTCCATGGCTACTTCCTCCTCGATGGGAAGTGCACCAAGTAAGTGGAAGCGGGGCCAGGAACCCTTAGCCCCGCTCAGTAGGAATAGCTCTGGGAGCCAGGCTCCTCTCCCCGGTCCTCTGCCCTCAGTCGGGAAAGGATGAGATCCCCTGAGGCGGGGGTTGGGGGCGATGAACTAGACTGAGGTGGGAGACCCTCTCCCTCAGGCCAGTGCTGAAACGCAGGCTACCGAGCAGCCCTGGTGGAGACTCTTGGGCAAAGAGAGAGGGCCCTGAGGGAGAGGCCTCAAGACAGGCTCCCCATTCCACCCCCTTCCTTCTGAATGGTCAGTAAGCCCTGGAGTCCGTCCATCCTGGGTTCTAATCCTGACTCTGCCACTGAACAACACTGTGGCCTTGGGGTCAACGGCTTGACCTCTGTGAGCCTCAGTTTCCTCTTCTGGCCTCATGGATTGGAGCTCATGTTTGCAGCATCCAGCCTGGGGCCCTGTAGGTCATGGGAGCTCTATAACCCCTGTCTTCTTCCCTCTCTTCAGATGTCAGTGTAATGGCCATGCGGACACATGTAACGAGCAGGACGGGACAGGCTGCCCGTGTCAGAACAACACAGAGACGGGCACGTGCCAGGGCAGCTCCCCCAATGACCGCCGAGACTGCTACAAGTACCAGGTGCGGCTGGAGAAGCAAGTTATGGGCCAAGGGCCCCATGCCCAGAGGAGGTCAGAGCTGGGATGAGGTAGCCTGGCCTGGGCAGGACTGACAGCGTGGTTCCGATATCTGTGGTCATGGGGATCAAGGTCAACTTGATAGACTGTTCCTGAGCCCTAGTCAGTTTCAGGACCCGGGCGGTGATGCTGGGAACCCAGAAATGAGCCTCTTGTGGGCGGTGGGGGTGAGGAGACGGACTCCATTACGGATAGTCACAACTTAAAGATTGCAGATGCCAGAAAACTCATCTCATAGTGGCTTAAGCAAAAAAGAAAATGTGTTGGCTCTCAAAACTGAGGTCTGGAGTCCACTTCAGGAATGGCCAGATCGGGGTGCTCACACAATGCAGTCAGGAGTCCTTCTTTCCCTGGATCTTGACTCTGCTTTCCTCTGGGTTGGCTTCATTCTCAGGCAAGTTTTTGCTCAAGTGGTGGCCCTCACCTGATCACTTGGGGCCAGTAGGGGATCTCATATTATTACTAATACCCATATGCAAATTCCCCTTGAGTCCATATCCCTTTTCTTCAGCTGGGGGGCTCCTGGAGCCCCCGTACTGACTGCCTGGTTGGTTACTGTGTTGCAGGCTCACCTCCCACAGAGGGGATATTCCATGTTCCTTCCTTGGAATACAGCTCCTACCACCCCACCCACCTACCTTCTCTCTAGTTCCAGAAGGAAGAGAGAATCCCTTGCTTGCCTCAGTCTCCCTACCCATCTATTGGCAAAGATGCGACTACACCCAAAATGACGACAGAGCTTCACAAGCCTTACTGACCCCTAACATTTCCATCCAAGACCAGAATTTTTGCTTTCTTTCTTTTTTTTTTTTTTTCAGCCTTGCCGTGCGGCATGCGTGATCTTAGTTCCCCAACCAGGGATCGAACCCGTGCCCCCTGCATTGGGAGCTCGGGGTCTTAACCACTGGACCACCAGGGAAGTCCCCAGAATTTTTGCTTGCTTGATGCATAATCAAAAGGCCCATTGGTCTTTGTCAAAACAGACAACTTCAGAGCTTCATTCAGACCTCCTCCTCCAGCAGCTCTGTTGGTAGCTCTGAAACAGCAGTTTCTTTAGCTTCTAATGATAGCAGTAGTAGTTAGTATGTAAGGAGTGCCTGCCATAGATACAGTGGAGACAGCACAGACATGGAAGGCTCATGAAGGCCGTGCTAGGGCCTCGGTGAGCTGTGGGCATAAGAGCAAAAGGAGGCTCAGAGACTTGTCCCAGGTCAGACAGCTGGCTGGGTTTGGAGCTTGGACTGACCCTGGTCAATCCCAGAGATTGAGTGGTTTCCACTGGACTACAGGAATCAAAATAGCTATTATCCAGCCAACTCATTCACTCAACACCTGTTTACTGAGCACCTAATATATTCCAGGCACTGTGCAAGGCACTGGGACACAGTAGGGAACAAAACAGGCGAAATGTTGTGTCCTCAGGGGATTCATGGAGGAGTCCAGCAACCAACAAATGAATATGTCAGACATGCAGTGTGTGAGTGATGAGCAGTAAGGAGGAAAATTAAGCAGAAAGGAGGGCTAGGAAATGTTGGGAATGGAAATGGTAGATACAGTGGCCAAGGAAGGCCTCAGTGAGAATATGACACTTGAGTAAAGACATTCAAACATGGGGGGCGGGGGGCGGGGGGCGGGGAAGGCAGGAGAGCGATCCACGCAGAGACTCAACCAGTGCAAAGGCCCTGAGGCAGGACCTACCCAATATAGTCCAGAAACAGCAAGGCTAGCAGGCAAGGCTGGCTCACCTGTGCTGGGCCTGTGATTTCAGTAGTGTTTACTATCTGTGTACAGAGGAAGAATCTCCAGTTCAGCAAGGTTAAGTCACTGTTCCAAGGCCACACAGCTAGTGAGGAGGTAGAGCCAGGATTCAACAGAGCTCTTCATTGCTGTGCCTCAGAGTTCCAGGGGCCTTGCCATTAGGGTGCTGTGGTCACTGGGGTGACACCAGGAACAGCAGTGCTGGAGTGTAGGATGCTGTTAGTGTCCACACTGTGTCAGGGGGGTCACAAGGAAGCTGCTGGGACACTGTGGAAACCCAGGGCACGGGCTACTTAGCAGTAGGTACAAAATATCAGTCCTCCTTGGAGGAGAGCTGGACACTGAGTTCAGCTCTGATGGCCACTTCCACTCCCTACCCTGCCCGCAGTGTGCCAAGTGCCGGGAGTCATTCCACGGGAGCCCGCTGGGTGGCCAGCAGTGCTACCGCCTCATCTCCGTGGAGCAGGAGTACTGCCTGGACCCCACGTCCCAGACCAACTGCTTCCACGAGCCAAAGCGCCGCGCTCTGGGCCCCGGCCGCACGGTCCTCTTCGGCGTGCAGCCCAAGTTCACCAATGTGGACATCCGCCTGACTCTGGACGTGACCTTTGGCGCCGTGGACCTCTACGTCTCCACCTCCTATGACACCTTCGTGGTCCGTGTGGCCCCCGACACTGGCGTCCACACCGTACACATCCAGCCACCACCGCCTCCCCCAGCCCCCCCACCCCCTGCTGACGGTGGGCCCCGGGGGGCTGGGGATCTGGGGGGACCCGGGGCCGGAGGTGGGCCGGCCACCCCAACGGAGCCACGAGTGCGGGAGGTGTGGCCACGGGGCCTGATCACCTACGTGACGGTGACGGAGCCATCCGTGGTGCTGGTGGTCCGTGGCGTGCGGGACCGGCTGGTCATCACTTACCCGCACGAGCACCACACTCTCAAGTCCAGCCGTTTCTACCTGCTCCTGCTGGGCGTGGGAGACCCAAGTGGACCCAGTGCCAATGGCTCGGCCGACTCGCAGGGCCTGCTCTTCTTCCGGCAGGACCAGGCCCACATCGACCTGTTTGTCTTCTTCTCCGTCTTCTTCTCCTGCTTCTTCCTCTTCCTCTCACTCTGCGTGCTGCTCTGGAAGGCCAAGCAGGCCCTGGATCAGCGGCAGGAACAGCGCCGGCACCTGCAAGAAATGACCAAGATGGCCAGCCGCCCCTTCGCCAAGGTCACCGTCTGCTTCCCGCCCGACCCTGCTGCCCCGGCCCCCGCCTGGAAGCCGGCCGGGCTCCCACCACCCGCCTTCCGCCGCTCTGAGCCCTTCTTGGCACCCTTGCTGCTGACGGGGGCCGGTGGGCCCTGGGGACCCGTGGGAGGGAGCTGCTGCCCACCAGCCATCCCCGCCACCACTGCCGGCCTGCGAGCCGGGCCTATCACCCTCGAGCCCACTGAAGATGGCATGGCCGGCGTGGCCACCCTGTTGCTCCAGCTGCCTGGCGGGCCCCACGCACCCAACGGCGCCTGCCTGGGGTCAGCCCTTGTCACTCTGCGGCACAGGCTGCATGAGTACTGTGGGGGGAGCGGGGGTGCTGGGGGCGGTGGGCACGGGGCTGGTGCAGGCCGGAAGGGACTGCTGAGCCAGGACAACCTCACCAGCATGTCCCTCTGACCCGTGGTGGGACCCTCAGCCACAGCAGTGGAGTCCCCTGAGGGGGCCGCCCTGGACTTGGGGCCCCTCCACCTGGGACACTGTGTCCTCAGAGACCTCTGGTTTCCTTCCCCTGGGCGGGGGTGGGGGTGTGGGGGTGTGGGGTGGGGTCCCCAGACAGGGCATTCTTTGTTCTGCATTCAACAATTATTTATTGAATACCTACTATGTGCCAGGCACTGTTGAAGGCACTGGGCAGAGCGGGAACCAAGACAGCCAAGGTTCCCTGATCTCGTGGGATTTAGGTTCTAGCGAAGGGAGACCGTCGGCATGCACGCACACACGCGCGCACACACAGATGAGTCAGGCCACTGCGAATGGGACGAGTGCCGTGAGGTGGCAACGGGACGTGGCTGTGAGGAACCTCGGGGTAGTCAGTTGGTCATTGTGCGAAGCTAGACTTTAAGAAGGAAACTGGCTGTGGGGAGAGCTGTGGGAAGTGGGATCCAGGCAGAGGGAACTGCAAGGACAAAGGCCCTGAGGCGGGAACCACCTTCTGTTATTGGAAGGATAGGAAAGCTGGCCAGTGTGACCCAGACCAAGTGTGAAGAGGAGATGAGGTCAGGGTCAGGCAGGGGGCGGATCACCCAGGGCCTGTGGGCCACACATAGGGTTTGGGGTTTTATTCTCAGGGCATTGGGCGGCCATCAGACAGTTTTAGGAGGGAGAATGACAGGACCCGATGTATTTAAGAGGTCACGCAGCTGTGTGGAGAGTGGACTGGAGACGGTGAGAGAGCGGCTGCGGGGGGACAAGAGATGGGCCAGATCAGGGAAGTGGCCGTGAGAAGAGGAGTCGGGAACAGGTGCAGGCTGTGGGTGGAAGGATGTGACGATGGTGTGGACGTCGGAGCGAGGGAGGGAAGGAATCCAGGCTGACCCCAACTTTGTGGCCCAAACTGTGGGTGGAAGGTGGGTTTATAAAGACCGGGCAGACTGGAGCTGTTGGGGGGGAGACCAGGAGTCCAGCTTTAGACCTAAGATCCCCTTTAGAGACATCTCTTCGGGTAGGTCCAACCAGGGAAACAGAGTCACCCGGAGTATTTCAGCAAAGGGAGCTGAGTGCGGGGATTGGCCGTACTGGTGAGGGACGCTGCCGAGAAGAGATGGGACAGTGAGGCAGCCCAGGGGCGAGCCAGAGCAGGGTGCTGCTGCCGCCACCACTAGGCTGGGGGGACGAGGCTCAGGCGGTGTTACCTGACCCCAGGACCAGGGTCACTGTGCTCAGAGGGGGCATAAGGAGACAAAGCCCCTGCCTGAGATGCCGCCCCAGGAAAGGCAGGGTTGGGTGGGGGACACCAGGGTTGGGAATAGAAATGGCAGAGTTTTCGACATACAGCTCTCTTCCCAGACAACGCTGCCTTGAAGCAGCATCTGGCCTTTCCCCAGGGCCTACCCTCACCCCAGCCACCACCTTGGACTTCTGAGCCCTTCTGCCCCTTGAGGACCGCCTCTGCCCCCCACCCCATCCTAACCATCTTGAACTTGGGACTCCTCCTTTCCCAAGACTCCATCCCTCAGCTGTTTTTTTGGACCCTGGGGAGCTGGGCCCTGTGTCTTCCTCTCCGTCTGAGACCATGTGTGCCATCAGAGGCCGTCTGAAAGAGGGGGAGCAATTAAAGCAACAAATAGTGTGGGGAAGATCCAGTGTCCAAGTGCTGTCTGTATGCAGCAGGTGGGCCGTCTTGGCTCTCTGACCCAGCACCTGAGAGCTGGTTAAATCAGATAAATGTCCTTATCTTGGTGCCCCCTCCAAGCCACGTGGCCTGAGCCTGGCTCTTCACTGTCTCTCCTGGCGGGGGTGGTGCCACTACAGAAGCTCCTGTTCCCCAGGAGGGATGAACTGAGGGGACATGAGGACAGTGAGGCCTTTGACCCTTGCCCAGATCCCTGTCACAAGGAGACCCCTGCTCGTCTCAGGAAGGAAAACAGACTGCCTTGGTCCCAGGTTTGGGTTTTATTCTGGCCCCTGACGTAAGAGAATTCAGGCAGCGCAAAGACTGAGATGAGGCCCTAGCATGGTGATTCTTCTCTAATTCAAGTAGATTCTCAGCCCAAACCAAAAGCATCCTGGGAACCTTTATCCGCCAGTCCCCCGGCCAAGCAAGAGGCCTGTTGTGAGGGAAGGTGGGAGTGGGAGATCTCCATCCCGTCAGTGGGCCTCGCTCAGTGTGGGAGTCTTGCTGGGAGCATTCCACAGTGTACTTACAACCCAGCCCCTAGGTACAGACCGGCTGCTTCATCTGATACTGAGCCAAGGCCATGATGATGTGTTGGATTTAGGGGGCCCGTGGGTCTCCAGTGTGGCCTGTGAATATCATAGTATTTTCAGACTTTATGAGCAATTTAAGGAATTTTCAGGGATTACTCTGCCCACACACGTTTTGCCTTTATGAGCTGATAGTCGTACCTAACCTCCAAGACGTGACTGTGAGCTTACATTTTACTGAATACTAATGCCAGATGGCTCGCTTGATGTTTTCATGATCTTTCCAACAATCAACTCTATGAGGTAGGTACCATGTAATCCCCATCTTGCAGATGAGAAGACAGAAGTTGATAGACATTATTTAGCTGTTGAGTGACAGCTGCCATTTGAACCCAGACCTGACTCTCACATCCACGTTCCTGACCACCAGGCTCTTCCACCTCCCAAGGAAGGACTGCTTTATTTAGCATAAGTTGACCTAGCTGTCTCAGCACAGAGTGGACACTAGGAGTAGGTGTTCCAAATGACCAATTTCTGCTCCGGACAAGGCAGAATTTCCCAACTGGGGAGCTAACTAGCAGTGGGACATGCTGCCTCAGGGAGTCCTGAGGCCAGTGGGGTCATCCCGCATAACCAGAAAAGAGTTAAGGTGGTTCTTCAAGACTCCTCCATGGGGGCTTCTCTGGTGGCGCAGTGGTTAAGAACCCACCTGCCAATGCAGGGGACACGGGTTCGAGCCCCGGTCCGGGAGGATCCCACATGCCACGGAGCAACTAAGCCCGGGCGCCACAACTACTGAGCCTGTGCTCTAGAGCCCGTGAGCCACAACTACTGAAGCCTGCGTGCCTAGAGCCCGTGTTCCACGACAAGAGAAGCCACCGCAATGAGAAGCCCGCTCACCGCAACGAGGAGTAGCCCCCGCTCGCTGCAACTAGAGAAAGCCCGCACACAGCAACGAAGACCCAACACAGCCAAAAATAAATAAAATAAACAAAAGTGCTGGCCCTCTACCAGGTCCTGCTAAATGCTTAGGAAAAAAAAAAAAGACTCCTCCATGTTGTGTTTGGACCCTTTGGTAAGGTCTCTTATTAGCAGTCACCCTGTGGCTTTGCCTTGCTGAGCAGAGCGTTTGCAATGACTGGACTTTTGCTCTGGGGCACAGAGCCACCTTCACTCCAGCTCCTGTCACTGCTATGCAGATGCCCCTGTACCAGTGCCCCACAGCACGTGTTCCTCCTTTTCCATGTCAGCCCCTCAGCGGTTGCCTCTCCCTGGTACCCGCACACCCAAATGCAAGGGGCTTGTGGTGAAGTGAGAGAAAGCCTGGACACGGGATGCTAGGGACCTGGATTCTAGCCCATGTGTGGCCACTGATGCCCTAGGGACTTCAGGAAAAGGGGAGAAATTTTACCAAGGGCCTACAGAACTCCAGCACTGTGCTGGGTGCTTGGCATGAGTCTTTTAATCTTCCCAACATCACAGCTGGGAGGTATGGGCATGTTCCCCCATTCTGCAGATTCGGAAGTTAAGTCCCTTGCCTAAAGCTCAGGGCAGATTAGTAGACGAGTCCAGATTCCGACACAAGCCTGTCTGACTTTCCATTGCCCCCATGTATTACCTCTAAAATCTCTTGCCTTTTCTAAGCCAACGTCTCCCACCTGTGATCACACATTGTCTCCACCTCTATTGGGCTCCACACTGTTCTGGACATATAGCCGTCAACAAGGTCCCTGCTCTCATGGAGCTGACAAGCCAGTGGGGAGCCAAATAATAAAAGATTCGGTATGTTGAAAAATGACTGGAAAAACAAGGCGGTGAAGGAGGGGGATGGGGAGGTAGGTACTTGCTATTTAATGTAAGGTGGAAGCGGGGGCCTCACTCTTTTTTTCAAAATTTATTTTTGGCTGCGTTGGGTCTTTGTCAGTGCGTGCAGGCTTTCTCTAGTTGCAGCAAGCTGGGGGTACTCTTCGTTGCGGTGCAGGGGCTTCTCATTGCAGTGGCTTCTCTTGTTGCGGAGCCCTGGCTCTAGGAGCATGGTTTTCAGTAGTTGCAGCACATCGGCTCAGTAGTTGTGGCTCGCGGGCTCTAGAGTGCAGGCTCAGTAGTTGTGGAGCACAGGCTTAGTTGCTCCGCAGCATGTGGGATCTTCCAGGACCAGGGATCGAACCCATGTCCCCTGTATTGGCAGGCAGATTCTTAACCACTGTGCCACCAGGGAAGTCCTGGGCGGGCCTCACTCTTAAGATGACATGTGAGCAGAAGTGAAAGAGTGAGCCATAGGGACATCTGAGGAAAGAGAATTCCGAGTTGAGGGAACAGCCAGTGCAAGGATCCTGACGTGGGAGTGTGCCTAACATCTTAAGGGAAACAACAAAGAGACTCGTGGAGTAGAGAGAATAAAGAGGAGGTAAGGTCACAGAGGGAATAAGAGGCAGATTTTGCAGGTCCTTGAGCCACCGTGAGGACTCTGGCTTTTACGACGTGCAGGAGGAGCCGTCAGAGGGTTCTGAGCACAGGAGGCATGTGATCTATTTCAGATGGCCACAGGGCTTCTCCGTGTGGAAGAGACTAAAAGGGTGGAGTTAGGGCAGGAAGCCCAGTGAGGAGGCACTGCATTTGTTTAGGCCAAAGAGGAGAGTGGTTGGAACAAGGAGGCTCAGTAGAATGGGGTGGAGGGAGATTCTGGATCTGTTCTGAAAGTAGAACCAACAGAATTTGTTGACAGTTTGGACACTGGGTGAGAGAGAAAGTGGGCAACAGAAGAGATGGGGATTGCCATTTCCTGAGATGAGGAAGACTGTGGGAAGAGCAGACTTGGGGGCGGTGGGGAATCAGGGGTCAGGTCTTAGACACGTTAAACTTAAGATGCTTATTAGACATTCCAAGTGAAGAATGTCACTCGATGGTTGAATACACACAGAAGAATAGCAAATAATACAAATAATATATTAATATTAGAATAGTTATAAATTATTACATAATCTAATAATATTAACAACAGTTTGTTAAATTGACTCTGGCCTTTCCATCTGTTCCATCTCTTGCTCTCACTGTAGCCATATGACATATTAGGGATTATCCTCAGAGGGAGAAACAGACTCAGAAAGGTTTATTAATTTACTAAGAGAACACAGCTGGTAAGTGGCAAGAGTCAAGATTGAATCCCAGGTCTGTCCAACTTTGAGACCCAAACATTTTCTAATCTGCTAGTTGCTTTTCAGTAAAGGGGGTGGATTGCATTGTATGATCTTTGAGTCTGCCTTTCAGCTCTAGAGAGTTTTAAACCTGACAGTTGTGTGCTTTGAAGACAGAGAGCCTCCACATCTGTTAGGATTGTGTGCAGGCCAAGAGTCCATAGGTATTGAATGATCAGGGGGACTCTCCTAATTTTTTCTTTGAATGGTTATTACCTGGACAGTCCCCAGACAGCCTTTCTGGTTTTGCTTATTTTCAGGCTCTGCGCGGAGCTTCAGGTAGGCAGCTAGGGAGTTGGTGGTTTTACTTTGTTAGTGAGGACTCCCCGGCTTAGTGAGGGAAGAGACTTGCCAATGTCGTACGGAGCAGATCCGGGTCAAGCATCTGACTCGACTCTGGAACTCCTTCCACACCTAGGCATGTTCCCTGTGTCCCCGCCTCCCTCACCAAACCTCCTTCTCCACCCAGATTCCTTCCCTAGGACAAAAAGGATGTAGGCGGAATTGGTTTTTAGGTTTTTTTTTTATTGTGGGTGCATTTCTGGTGGCGGGATAGGGCGGAGGGTTAGGACCTCCCAAGAGAAGGCGGAGGAGGGCAGGCGTGACGGGTGGAAAAGGAGAAGGGTGAGGGGAACGTCTTCACTCTCGGATCTTCAGTTCCCGCGCCATCTGACAGAGGGCGCAGGGCAAACAAAAGGTGAGGGCCGCCCAGTCTTTCCCGATAGAGCCCTGGAGGGTGGGAGAAAGAGGTTAGCAGCCCTAACTTGCATCCCAGGAGGCCCGTCCCCAGCCCTCGGCTCCTGCGGGTCCCGGGGCCGGCGCGCACCTGGATGTGGTAGCGCTCGCGCATGCCGGTGCGCAGGGAGTTCAGGCTTCCGGGAAGGCAGGGAGTGCCGCAGCACTCGCCGAAGTCGTCGGCGATGCGGCAGGCGAGGCACAGAGGGACGAAAGTGCCGCACAGACCTGGAGGGGACGCGGGGCTCTAAGGGCGGGGCCCACAGGGTGCCACCGGCCGGCTCCGCCTCGGGGAGGGGCGAGGCGGGGTCCGCGGCGCGCGGTTGAGGGGCCCAGAGGCAGCTGAGTGTTGGTGGAAGTGAGGGTCCCAGAGGGAATTAGGGGTCCGAAGAGTGGGGTTTCAAGATGGGGAAATAGGGTTTGAAGGGGGAGTTGGGGCCCTAAGGAAGACAAGTGAGGGTGCAAGGGGGACGTTGAGGGTCCCAGTGGAAGTTGGAAGGTGTGAGGCCGGGATCCTAGGGAGTGTCGGGCGTCCCAGGAAGGCATGAGGGTTAGAGACTGGGAATTCAGGGCCCAAGGAAGGAAACGGGGAGTGGGGTTAGTAGGGCGAGGAAGGGGCTGGGGGTGACCTTCGCTCCCCTCCCGCTCTTTCCCCGGGCCTGGGGAGGGAGCGGCGGGCACTCACAGATGGGCATGTCATTGCAGCAGTCCATGAGAGTGGTGTTCCAGTCACAGGGCTGGGTCTGGTAGCAGCTGCTGGCACCCTGGGGCTGGCTGGTCACTGGGTAGGACATGGCTGCGGAGGGGGGAGACGGGGGTCAGCGGGCAGCTTCGCAGCACCTCCTGGGCCCTTGCACCTATGCAGTCCGGGCGAGGCCACCAGGCCGCCCACTGAGGGGACACCACTGTGCCTCCCCCGTTCTTTATGCCACATCTGGGCATCGACACCCCAGTCTGTCCCTGTTGTTGGTGCCTCCTGCACAACTGGTTCAGCTGGGGGTGGGGTGGGCGGGGAGCCTGCAAGTCTAGGGAAGGTTGGTGCCACATGTGGGCGTGGCGGAGACGTGCCGCCGCTTCCTCCACGCCTGGGCCTGGGGAGCTGGGTCCCTGCATGTCGGGGCTTCTGGGGTGCAAGTAGGCGCTGTCTGTCTTCGAAGCCAGGGCGCCCAGGGGAAGGAAGTGGCCATGTTCCGGGGGCTGGAAGGTTTGTGGTTCCATCCAGCAATCCCACCTTTGCCTTTCACGTTGTCGTGCATCTCAAATTGCATCTTGCTGGCCCTGAGGAGGTGGCCGTTGGGGACAGTAGAGGTGGCAGTGGTGACAGCGTCAGAATCTGTCCAAGGGATGCTGGATACTGGGGGAGGTCAGGGCAAGGGGCAGGGGCACTGGGGGCTGGGTTCTCAGGGGTAAGGAAGCTGGGGAGAAAGAGGCCAAATCAGCTTGCCGGCTAGGAGAGACGTGGGATAGGGTTGTATGGGGTTGGGGGCGAGAAACTCGCCCATCTCTGTGCAGCTGCCCACAGACCCCAGAGAAGCCTCCTCATACCAGAGGCAGAGCTGGAGAGAAAGACCAAGAGACAGAGACAGGCAGAGTCAGAGACAAGGGGAGAAAGAGATCAGAGGTAGGTGCCTATAGAGATGCCACCAGTAACAGTCACACCTGCCCAGTACTCTTTTTCTGCAAGCCCATTTCACAGACAGCACACTGAGGCTCAGAGAGCTGAAGAGAAATGCCTCACATCTGATGGCCCAGCCAAGAGGGTTAGTAGAGGGGGTACTGGCCCCCAGAACTTCCAACTTCAACTCACAGGGGGTATTGAGAAAGACAGGGATGTCCAGAGAGGTAAACAGAGACTTGTAAGGGGACAGAGAGATGTGAGTGGAGTTGGGTGGGGGGAGAACAGAGCAGAGGCACCAACCTTTGTGCAGAAGGCTGTGGGCAGATGCTCCTACCTGCAGGACTGCTACGGCGATGATGGAGACAGAGGTGTGGGTGACAACTGGGAACTGAGTTGCTTATATCTGGGCGGGCCACGTGGCCCTGGGTGGGGCTCTGACAGAGATGCCCAGGGAGCCAAGCCGGTCTGTCTGACCCTCTTCCCCACACTGGGACTTCCCCTTCCTCCTTCTCCATCCCTCATCCCCCTCTCCTGCCTCCTGCCTGGCCTCAGAGGACCAAGGAAATCGTGGGGGAAGGGGTCCAAGGATGAGGAGCTGGGAGTAGAGGTCTAAAGGGAAGTGGGCAGAGAGACCGAGAGATGGAGAGAGAAGGCTGAGGGGAGGTGCAAGGGGCACAGCTGTACAGACACCAAAAGAGAGGGAGAGACAAGAGAGATAGGGAGGGAATGGGAGACAGAGACAGAAGGAGAGGCCCAGAGGGGAGAGAGAGACAAGGAGATTCAGAGAGATGGAGAGAGATGAGATGAGAAGACATGGAGAGAGAGAGAAAGAGATGCCGAGACAGAGAGGCACAAAGATCTGGGGAGAAATAACAAGGGGGAGAAGAGGTTCAGAAAAAAGACACAAAGATAGAAAGGTGGAGGGTCAGGTGACTGGAGGCGCCAGCCACTGGCCACACCAAGGCTTAGAGGGAAGGGAAACAGGGAGAGGAGAAAGGCCGGTGGTGCAGGAGAGTGCAGAGTGGGATCCCATTGGGCCCCCTCCCACCATCCTTAGTGAGGCCCCGACTTCCCGGGGAGAAGGGGCTTTGTGCCCCCATTCAGGGCCACCGGGCACATGGGGGGCAGTGTGTTTTGGGGGTGACCCAAGCTGGAACCAAAGTAAATAAACCCACCTCATCCAACTCCAAATTGGGAAGGGAGGAGGCTGGGGACTGAGAAACTTCTGGTTCCTGAGGGAGGTGGATGTGGTCTAGGACACTTCAGTCCTAACAGAGCAGAGGACTGGGGCCCCGGACGCCTGGGTCTGAGGGAGGAGGGGGCTGGGCGTCCAGACTCTTGGGGTTAAGCTAGGCTTCATCCCTGCGTGGGGTAGGGGTCTTGGAATACCCAGACTGCTGGCTTCCTGGGAGATGAAAGAGCTGGGGGCCTGGAGGCCTGAGTCACCAAAGTCTCCCCTCAACAGGTCTGGCGGGGTTGGAGGTGACTCAGTGAATGAAGCAGAATTAGAGCTGGGTGGGGTTCCCACCACGGGTGTCATTCCAAAAATGTAGGAGGCACCAGAAAATTGGGGTGTCGGCTGCAGAGAAGGTGGTGCTGTCACCACACTGGGTATGAGTATGGGATGATGAGGTGGATCACCCTGCTGGTCTGGGATCCCAGCTTTCCCCCCGCAATCCTTGATTTCCTGACACCACCCAGATGGCTTGCTGTCCTTGTCCCCAGACGTAAGGGCAGCACTCAGCGTCTTGTCTGTCAGTGTCCATCACTTGGTCCGGGAGCCTGCATGTCTGGGAAACATCTTCTGCCCCCTTCTGTTCTAGGGTCCCTGTCCCCCACCCCTCCCCCTCCCCCGTCTCCGCATCTTTGTCTCTCTGGCTCTGAATCTCTCCTTTCCTTCTTTCCTCATCTCTGCAGATCTGTTTCCAAATTTCTCCTGGTTCTCTGTCTCCTCATCTCTGAGTCTCTCTTCCCAAGCTCTGTGTCTCAGTGTCCTTATCCTGAAGTCTCTGCGTCCTATCTCAGCATCTCTCCCCATCCTGAGGCTTGCCCTATGGAGGCAGCCACAGAGCCCCATCCCCCAGCTGTCCAGACCATGGGCTGCAGGTGACTCAGGGTCAGACCCTAGGGCTCCCAAGATGACAACCTGAGTTGTCCTCAAGTTTCCTCTCCCAACTCTGACACAGCCTGAGGGCCCCAATTAGATAGATACAGAAACTCATGTACGTGAGGAAATCAGGACTGGGAAAGCTGTGAGGTGGCCTGCTTGGGGGTGAGGAGGAGGGCAGTGGCAGGAAGAGGAGAGCTGGGGGCTGAGGAGTGAGCATGGCAGCGTCTCCAGGCTTCTGGCCTGCATTCCCCTCAAATAGGGTTGCCAGATAAAATGCAGGATGTCCAGTTCAATTAGAATTTCAGATAAACAACAAATACTTTTTTAGTATAAGTATGTCCCAAGTATTGGATGGAGCATACTTATACTTAAAAAGTATTTGCTGTTTATCTGAAATTCCAATTTAACTTGGTGTCCAGTATTTTTATTTGCTAAATCTGGAAACTTACCTTCAAAGAGGGGAATCCACGTCCCTGGGTCTTTTCCCAGAACCCAGGAATCCCTCCTCAGACTCCAGGTCCCACTCCCACTCCTCTCCTCCCCTAGAATCCATGAATGAGGTACCCAGCCCCTACTCCCTCAGAACCCAGGAGTCCAGGCTCCCAGCCTCTTTCTCCCCAGAATTCAGGTGTCCAGGCCAGTTCAGGGTACAGTTGCCCAACGTGGGTTTCACAAGGCGGGTGGTGCCATCTATGGCACTGGCGGAACCGGTCTGGCTGAGCAGGCAAGTGAGGTGGCCCCCTTCCCATTGTAAGCCTGCTGCATCCTCCAGGGCCAGCCCAGCGGGGCTGGGAGCGGAACAGGAGGGACTCGGAGCTCTGGATGCGTCACCGTGTCTGGGTTTGGGTGTGTTGTATCTCTTTTGTGTGGTGTGTGCTTCTCCGGGTGCTGTGCATCTGTGTGGGGTTTGTCACAATGTGTCTCTCTTTGCGTGTTCCCGCATTCTGGGGTATGACATGTGAGGAGGTCTTTTCTATTTGCGTGTCTGTATTGCCCTCCTGTGATTCTCCTTACTGTGCATCTGTGTTTGGGTGCGGTCTCAGTTGTGAAAGTTCCCTAATTCTGACTAGATTAAGGCAGGAATTATTTTTTGAGTGGTAGCTTTGTATGCTGGACTCCAGAGCCAGAAAACCTTAGTTCAAATCTTGATGGCCTCTGAATGGCTGTGAAACCCTGGGCAAACCACTAAACTTCCGTGGACCTCAATTTTTCCATCTACAAGATGGGTTGCTGGGAATAGAGTTGCTGAGAGGATTAAACGAGTTAATCCATGTAAAGAATTGCACCTGGCCCATGGGAAACATTTTTGTGTTTATGGGGATGACGACGGTGCTCTAGTTGCTGGAGATACAATAGTGAATAAAACTAGGTCTTTGCTCATGGACCTAGTAGGGATTAGATGAATGGCCTGTCTATGGCTGGGCATATAACTGCATAACTGGGGTGTCTGTTTTGCATGAGGAATGGGATATTTCTTTGTGTTGTCAGTGCGAGCGATTCCACGATTGTGTGCCTATGTGTGTGTTTGTAGGTAATTGCACATGCCGTGTGTGGATTCTCTGCTTGTGTGGGTGTAAATGCAAGATCACACCAAGCGGGTGTTGTGAGGACACATGTTTGCTGTGATCTTACACTTCTGACTCTGAGGTGCCAGGGATGTGCCTGTATTTGGGGTCTTGAGAACTCATCTCTCAGCCACTCCTTTACATGCCCCGTAGGACAAGCTCATTTCAAAATGAGCTGCTGTTTCTCCCTAATGGGGATGGTGGGCCCAGTGGCTTCAGGAGAGACACCAGGGTGAAAGGGAAGGTGGGAGGAGACAGGTCAGGCCTGGGCGAGGATGAGAAAGAACATGATGGGAAAACAGAGAGAGATGGCGGATGGGGACAGAGGAAGAGCCACACAGAGAGATGTGGATGTTCGTCCGTCCATTCCATAAGCATTTGCTGAGCCCCTGCAATGTGCCAGGACCTCTGGCAGGCATTGGTTCAAGGTAGAGAGACCTAGAGGGATGAAGACCCACCAAGAAAGCTTTTGCTGCCCCAGGGTGGCCCACCTGCGTCCACAGTGGGCCTCAGTGACAGTTCTGAGTGATGGGGATGCAGCAATGGGGAGGGACAGAGAGGGACCAGCCTCCCTGAGGCTGATCTGTCCAGATCAAAGAACATAGGCCATGGGGGAAAGGATCCTCCCAGGCCAGGGGCACCCCTGTGAATCATTTTCTTATCATCTCCTAATAGGATAATGACCCACCTGTACCCTCCTAATCACTATTTTCGACCTCAGTCAGGCCCAGCACCCACAGTGAGAAGGGTTGAACAAGCCTGGTATCTTGCGGTCGAGGAGGACATACCTGGGAGTCCCCATCCCTGGTCCTTCCTCCCCCAGGCCCCAGGAGTCCCAGACCTCAAGCCCCCACCCCCACCCCCTGGGAGTCCCAGCTCTCAGTCCTTCTTTTTTTGCTGTGTACCTTCTCTTCTCTCTCTGGGCCTGTCTGTCTTTATCTGTTTATCTCCATCTGTGTGTTGTGTCTCTCCTGTCTCTTTACATCTGTATCTTGATTCTCTCTCACTGGGCCTCAATTTTCTCACTTGTAAAATGGTATTAATAATAATAATAATCCAATCTCTTAGAGCTGGTAGGAGGAAGACATGAGATAGTTAAGTAAAATGCTTAGCACAGAACCTGGGCCACAGTAAATCCCATACAAGTGAGTGTTATTATTTTTTATATATATATATTTTAATTAATTTATTTTATTTATTTACTTTTGGCTGCGTTGGGTCTTCATTGCTGCATGTGGACTTTCTCTAGTTGTGGTGAGCAGGGGCTACTCTTTGTTGCGGTGCCCGGGCTTCTCATTGCGATGGCTTCTCTTGTTGCAGAGCACGGGCTCTAGGCACGCGGGCTCAGTAGTTGTGGCGCACGGGCTTAGTTGCTCCGAGGCATGTGGGATCTTCCCAGACCAGGGCTCGAACCCATGTCCCCTGCATTGGCAGGCGGATTCTTAACCACTGTGCCACTGGGGAAGCCCCTATTATTTTTATTGTTTTCAGTATTTTAATCTCTCAGTTGGTATGTTTTTCTCTTTGTTTCCACATGAGTCTCAAGTCTCCTCCTGCTCTGGGTTCCTTTTGCACACAGCACCCGCCCCTGGGTTCCCTTTCAGGGATGAGGAAAGGGCATTATCGAGGCCAGAGCTTCCCCTAAGCCTTTTCCTCTTCATCTCTACTCCAAGCCCCACCTCAGGACCCAGAACTCTGGCCTGGGGACAAGGCCTGGCTCCAGTACAATACAGAGCCACATAAAGCCCCGAACCCCAAATCTGTCTTCCTTGGTCAGGCCAGTGACTCTTGGGATCCAGGAATCCCTGTCCCTAGAGCGTGACCCTTCAGGTTCCCAGCTCCTCCCTCCCTCAAGATCCAGGAATCCGGACGCTCAGCCTCTTCCTCAATCAGACTCAGAAGTCTAGGCTCCTCAGTCCCTCCCCCCTCAGGACCAAGGAATCCGGACTCTCATCCTCCCTCAGGACAGGATCAGTCCGTCGAACTTTCCAGCTTCGTGCAGCCGGAAACCTCGTTCCTGGTCCTTCTGCAGTCGACCACGCCCTCAGCTATCTCCCATTTCTGTCTTTCTAGAGGCGTGTCTGACACGCGAGCACTCCGCGGCAGCCGAGCTGTGATAAGCTACCCACGACGTCAGTCACTATCTTCCAGCCAATAGATACTCCGCCTCCTAACTCCCTGGGCCACTCAGAGCAGGGCGAGTTCCCTGGTAGGCGGGGCCCACAGCTCGAGTCTGACAGCGATAGACCCAGTCTCCCCGCCTGTCCTGCCAGGGTGTCAGGAGGCCGGGCCTTTGCCGGTTGGTGTTGGGGTCTGCTTCTTAGACGCTGGAGCGGCTCTTAAGTGGACAGGTTCTGCGAGGCTGTCCTGGTAAGCCCTTCACAGCACACCCAGTATTGGGGTTCTGGACATAGCTCGGACGGGAAACGGTGAGCCTTGGTGAGGCTTGAGGCGGAGCGGGGAGCTGGGTGCACAATCTAAGAGATTCATCCATCCATTCCCTTCCTCCCACCCTAAACTTGATTCTCGTCTGCCCCTACCCGTCCTGCTCACCCATGCGTTCAGTCCTTCCTGCCCTCATTAAGTACCTCACTCACTGATTTCCTCATATAGCCACTCACTGGCACCCGCTCATTCACACACTCAGCCACCCATTACTTAAACATTTCCTGAGGCTTCCAATGTGCTAAGCCTCGTGCTGGGCGATGGTGGTAACCAAGATGAATCAGGCCTGGGCTGTGTCCTCAAGGAGGCCAGGTCAGATGGGAGGACAGACCCACATATTGATATGCAGGGGTGGGCAGAGGCAGGGGAGTCCAAGAGAGTCTTTTTTGGGTTTAGTGGGTCAGGAAAGGTTTCAGAGGAGGGAACCTCCCTCTTCTGACTCCTCCTGCCTCCTTGATGTACCCCTGGATTGTCTCATGAAGACTTTTTTTTTTAATTGAAGTATAGTTGATTTACAATGTGTTAATTTCTGCTGTACAGCAAAGTGATTCAGTATATATATATATATATATATATATATATATATATATATATATATATATATATGTTCTTTTTAGTATTCTTTTCCATTACGGTTTATCATAGGATACTGAATATAGTTCTCTGTGCTATATAGTCGGACCTTGTTTATCCATTCCATATAGAATAGCTTACATCTGCTAACCCCAACCTCCCACTCCATCCCACCCCAATCTCTTCCCCCTTGGCAACCGTAAGTCTGTTCTCTATGTCCCTGAGCCTGTTTGTGTTCATAAAGACCTTTTGATCTGTGTGCAAAACAACCCTCAGTACCTCACCCACCTCTCACATGCCTGAGTCTCCTCCCAGTAAAGAGTCTCACTGTCCACCTGCTCCCCCGTCCAGACCTGAGTGTCCCCTTCATCCCCCTGCCTTCCTGTAACCTCTGCTCCACCCTCAATAAGTCCCATTTATCCAGCCTCAGTTATGGCTCTGGGATCTGCTCCGCCCCTACTTCTACTCCTTACCTTCATGGCCTCTGCCCCAGCTCAGGGCTTGTCTTCCCTGTCCCCAGCCTCCTCTTTTGCTTCCAGGGCTCTAGTCTTGCCCTTTTCAGTCCGTTCCCCAGTTTCCCACTAGGCTCTTTCAGTGCCTGAGCTGATCCTGTCCCTCCCCTGCTCAAAGCCCTTCTGTGGCTCCCACTGCCCTTCATTTATAGTCCAAATTGCACTCCAGGCCCTTCACGATCTGCTGCTGACCACTCCCCACTTTGCACCTGAACTTCTGGCCAGGCAGAAGCCTTGACCACTGCCTGTGGGCTCCCACAACGTTGCGTGTTTCTTCTTCTTAGCAAACTTTTGCTCATCCTTGGATCACCTCCTCTGTGAAGGACTCCCTGACTACCACAGATGGAGCCTGCGGGGACTGCGACAGCCTGTGTCTGGGTCTCTCCCCACACCCTCCCTGAGTCCAGGGTCGGAAATTTCTTGAAGGCTGGCCCTGGATGGAAATCTCTGCTCCAAACTTAGGGCCTACAAAGGGTGAGGGACTGAGTGACTGTCACAGCTGGGTAGAGCTTGGGTTCCAGTATTTTGGGTGACCAGTTTGTTTCTGGTTTCCTGTTAGCTTTGCCCCAGTTCTCTGCGGAGTTCGGGTTTTCTTTTCCTGGTGTACCCTGGGGCTGGGTTTGTAGAGAGGAGTAGCTGAGAAGCCAGAGTCCTGTGGCACTGTACCTGAATTAGGTCTGAGGGGGAGGTGGGTCTGTGTTAGTAGGGGGCGGTCCTGTCCTTCCTCACTAGAGAATCCAGGCCCGGAGACCCCTCCTTCCTCAGGATCCAGACCTTGAGCCTCTGCTCTCCGGGGCCAAGTTTCTCGGTTTCCGATGCTGCCCCCTGGTGGGCGACCCCCCACCCACTCTATTTGCGAGAGGGCAAACTAATTAAATACTTTTATTTACAAAATACAAACAAAGCAAACCTTTCTGCAAAGTAGGGTCAGGCCCCGCCCCTGCGGTGGTCGCGGCAGCAGAAGGCAGTGGTGGAGTGCAGGTCCAGCTGTCTCGGAGACTGGTTTGTGGGCGCCCCCCTCCCGCAGGCCAGGGTCTTAGCTTTCGGGGGCCCTCGCCCCGCCCCCACCCTTGCCGCACCCTCGATTTAAGGCACAGCCCGCCCCCTTCCGGATGGGCCGGGAGCCGCGGGCAGGGGTCCCCGCCGCCCTTTCCGAGGCGCATTCACTACGGAGCCCTGCGCAGATGGGTACAAGAGGCCTTTAGTGTCGCCCCTCGCAGCCCCCCTCTCCCCGCGTGGCCTGGCTCCGTCCCACGGCTCAGACCGGCGGGCCCGGCGGATTGAGGACGAGGCGGATGTGCTCCACACACAGCGCGGCGGCCTGCCGCGTCTCATGGCACAGCGCCGCCAGGCTCAGGAAGCCGTGCGGCAGGTCCTCCACCACGCGCAGCGTCACGGGCTGGCCCAGGCTGCGCAGCCGCCGCGCGAACATGACTGAGTCGTCCAGCATGGGGTCCAGCGCGCACGCCTGCGGGACGGCGGGGGTGGGGCACAGGGGCAGGGTAGATGAACGCGGGGAAATACGTGGCCATGGGGGTGGATAGAGGCAGGAGACATGGGGAGGGGGGCGGAGAGTCGGAGAATGAGTTTAACTGGCCTCTGCCTAGCTTCTCCCTTCCCCCAGAGACCCACCCTCTCTTTTCCCCTTCCCCGACTCTCCAAGCCCAGCGCCTGCCCCAGGTACTCAACAAGACTCCCTTAGTCCACCCGTTGCCGGGCCTTCCCTCCTCTTCAGCCAGGCTTAGGCAGGCTTCCTCCATTCCCCCCACTCTGCCCCCGCTGGGGGCTCCCTTCCCCAGGTGCACCATTGCCCCGCCCTCCTCGCTCCTTGCCAGCTCCACCTTCCCTGTCTGGCACTCACCACGATGTGCACAGGTGGCAGGGTCTGCAGCATGCTGTCAGGTGCCAGCAGCGGTGACATGAAGGGATTCTTGACGATGGGCGACGAGTAGGGGGTCATCCGTTTGGCACCGTGGCTGGAGCGCCTGGGGTGGAAACCCTCAGGGAAGGCAGCACACACACCTTGAACTCTGTCCTTGGTGCTCAGCTCAGCCCCGGCCTCAGATTCTTCAGATGCAACCTCAGGCCGAAGTAAGAAGTTGATGGCTGAGGGTTTGGAGTGGCCACGTGCCTCCGCTGACAGTGACAGCTCTGGGGTGTCCGGTGTCTCAGAGCTGCCCCTTAGGCTCAGGTCATGCAGCGTCAGGGCTTTGAGGGAGTCTGTTCCCAGTGGGCCCTCAGGCTGGGCCAGTGCTGTTTCAGACACACTGCACCGCATCGGCTCTGCGAGAGGAGCAGGGTTAGGGGGCCAGCCAGGGACACAGGTAAGCCTGGTTCTGTTGGCTGTGTGTATGGTTGGCTGGCCGGGAAGATCATGGGAAGAGCAGTGGCCGGTGGAGGAGTTGCACCCTAGGGCTGTGGAGGCCTAGAGTGTTCCCCCAGACTCCTTCCCTGGGGGTGGGCGGGGAACTCCAGGATGCCCCAGGCTGCAACTCCAAGGGGGAGGTGGAAGGAGTCGCAGGTCTTGGAGGTGGAGCTGTGTGCTAATAGAGGGGTGTTTGTTTACTTCTGGGAGCCTGTTTCCTTCTCTGTACAAAGGGGATAAAAATAGCCCTTACCTCATAGGAGGTGGTGAGAACTCAGTGGGATAATAAGATTTGGGATTAGGTAGTGCTACCCCTGGGAGGTCATAATATATCAATATTTATGTTTTATTACCAGGTGCCCAGTTCCAGCTGCCTCCCTGGCCCGAGCACGAGGCCCAGTCAACTTTTTATTGTCACTTGACACAGAGGGTATGAATGGATCAAAGTGGAGTAGTCAGCAGGCCCACACGGCTTGAAAGGAGGCTCTGTTCACAGGGAGCTAAAAAGAATCTTGAGGACATATCAGGTTCCTAGAGATCCCACATCTTTAGCCACGTACATATGCTCCCAAAAGTTCCTTCATGTTCACTTCATCTCTTCCCTTTGTTTCGTTTCTTTCGGCCACACTGGGCGGCATGCGGGATCTTAGTTCCCTGATCAGGGATCAAACCCGTGCCCCCCGCATTGGGAGCGTGGAGTCTTAACCACTGGATCCCCAGGAAATTCCCCATCCATTCCTTTTGAATGACCAGACAAGCAGGTGCCCAAATGATGCTAAAGGTATGCTTCAGGCCTGCCTGGTATACCCACCTTGGCCTCAGCTCCACTGACTTTATCAGACTCATGCTGCTTACCACTAGGGCCAGGACCTTACATTTTTCAGTTTTTTTTCCACTTGCCTTTATAAATCCATAAAGGCAAAACGCAAGACGATATGAAAATAACTGCAAAGGTGCCCTGTGCCCCAGAGGGTCACTGGAACAGAACTGTTGGCTAGAGTCACAGGGCACCAGTCAGGGGACCAGCATCTTCAAGGAGCACCTACTGTGTGCCAGGTATTGTGCTGGGTGCTTGGCACAAATAGGTGTATGCAGTCCTTACAACAACTTTATGAGGCAGGTATTCTTATTGTACCCATTTCACAGAGGAGCAAAGCAAGGCTCACAGATACCGTGACCTGCCCACGTCAGCCAGCAACCAGCCAGTACCTGGTACAGTAGGGAGCTAGACTGGCGTGTGCGCCTCTAGACTGGCGTGTGCGCCTCTAGGGTTTGCTCTTGTCACCTTTCTCCTACAAGGAAACCGCCTATGCCCAATGGTCCATGTGCCTAAAATTCAAAATCTCTTTTAATTGTTTTTGGGTATATTTATTTGCAACCATTGGAATATCCTAATATTAAAAACTGAATTTAAAATAAAGCACATTCAACTGGAATGTTTTTCTGAATAACAGAAACTGTATCTACTTTTTTTTTGGCCGCGGCTTGCGGGATCCTACTTCCCTGACCAGGGATTGAAACTGCGCCCTCGGCTGTGAAAGCGCAGAGTCCTAACCACTGGACCACCAGGGAATTCTGTGGCAACTGTATCTGGTATTTTTTTTTTTTTAATGTATCTACTTTTGAACATGCAGTTTCTATTACCCAGAAAATACTATTGAAAGTGATTTGAATTGGTTGTGCTTTAAAATCCTTAAAATGTTAGGAAATGGTGGGAAAAAATGGATCCCTGGATGGAAGTGATTTTTGGCTGCCTGAGGGTCCTTCTACCCACCTAGGGCTGGGAATCTCCTCCCCTTCCTGAGGTCTGTTCAATCTTCTGATCTCCCCATGCCAGGGCCAGCCCCTGGAGGGGGTATATCCCCATGCACTTCTGTTAAAAGTCTGGAAAGAATCTAGGAGGGCTGGACTCCCACCGAGGGCCCAAGGGATTTGGGTGGGGTTCTTGGGACTGAAAATCAGGACCCTCGGCAGGCCTTCTGAGTCATTCCCCAGGGTGCCTTTCTGAGAGAGGCTGTTTAGAAAGCTAAATCTTACAGTTCCTGGGATTCTGAGTTGACCCGGGGGACCAGAGTCCTGGAATTTCTAGGATGTGGGCTGTCGTGGACAATCAAGGCTTTGTGGTAGGGACTTGGCACAGATATGGGGCAGAGCCAGGAAGGTGATCTCTGCTTCCCTGAGGGCCCAGGGCACAGCCTCTTGCCTCCCCCAGGACTTTTGGTGTGCCAGGCTGTCCCTCCTGGCCACGCTGGATGGGTGTGTGAGGAAAGGGCGTCACTCACCTGCTATGGGCACCGAGTTCGGGTGGGACTTATGCCCGCTCAGCTCCAGAAAGGAGTTGAGCCACGAGGAGGCGCCCAGGCGGAGGTCTCGGAAGAGCAGGGCTGTGTCCCGCTGCACCAGCCCCATCATGCCCAGCGCCTTCTGGCCCGAGTCAGAGTGGTCCTCGGTCTCCCCACCTGGGAGTGTATGTGGGGGGCTGAGTTGGTCTCTTCTCTTTCTGGGCCCAGTCTCAACACCCAGAACCTCAGGCATCTGTGCCCCCAGGGACCCAGAATATCTGATGGCTTCAGCAGGAACAAGGAGTCTCAGATTCCCTCTCCTTCATACCCACCGAGACAGGGCTCTAGTCTCTGACCCCAAAGGACCCAGGTATCCAAGCACCCGCAGGGCCCCAGTCGAGTGGGTGTGGGACTAACCAGCATAGGCACTGACACACTTGGAGAGTATGCTGAGGGGCAGCAGGGGGTCCATGAGGCTCAGAAGGCGGGAAGGAGAGGCGGTCGCCTGCAGCATTGTGGCCGGGTAGGCTGCCATGATGCCATCTGGCAGCCGCACGCCGTAGGCCGCTGCCCGAAGGGACACGGTGAAGCAGAGGTTCCCTCCTGCGCTGTCTCCTGCGAGGCATATCCGCTCGCCCGTTGAGCCTGGTTTGGAGGGGGCTTGGTCAAGCCTGGCAGGGAGGAACTGGAGCTCTGGGCCAGGAGCACTGGGCTCTCAGAGGTCGGGCGTCAGGGGCCCAACCCCAGGGTCTAGCCAATTGCAATTTTAGACACTGGTAAAACTAAGGCAGGGATTTGGACCCATGTGGGGGATAGCGGTCAGAGGATAAGGCAGCCTTGGGACACGGAGAGGCCTGGAGAGCAGGAAGCTCTGGGAAGCTTGGGAGGCTGGAGGTCAGAAGCAAGGAGGGAGGGTGGTGGAAAGGGGAGAGCAAGGGCACATTTCAGGAGGGAGGGGCATCGAGGCCAGCAGATGGAAGCCAGGGTTCAGGCTGACTGCACGCGAGGGCCACGGGCCCTGTGCCCTGACGCACGGCCTCATCCTGTGCTTCCCAAGCTGTGGGAAGTGGGAGGTCGGAGGAGCTGGGAGAATGGGCTGGAGCGAGGCCAGGTGGCTGCCAGCACAGGACAGCAGTGGGTAGAGAAACGGGAGGAGGGAAGGAAAGGTCGGAGGCCATGGGGACGTGGGGGACTAGAGTGGGCGGAAGCCGGAGGCAGGAGGAGGAAGTGGTTGAGATGGAAGGTGGGAGCACTGCGGCGGAGCTGGAAGAGTGGGCCGGTGGGACAAGCGGGGCGAACAGGCGGCAGAGGGCCGGGTGGCAGGAGATGGAAGGGGAGGCGGGGCGTGCAAGACTGAGGCCTGAGCAACTAATGGCTCGTTCCCCCTGCAGCAGGCCGGGGCGGGCCCGGGGAGCCGGTGGCAGTGAGGGGCTCAGGCTCACCGAGGAGGGCACAGTGCTTGACGGCCCAGCAGTAGGCGTAGAAGCACTCCTCCAGCGCCCGGGGGAAGGGGGCCTCGGGGGCCAGGGAGTAGTCGATGGAGAGGATGGGGGCGCCCAGCTCCTGGGCCCAGCTCTTGAGGTAAGGCTCGTGGGATTTGGAGGTCTGGGCCACGAAGCCGCCGCCATGGATGTGCACCACCAGGCACCTGGAACGGGGTGCCTGCTGGGGCCGTGACCGCAGCTCCAGGCTCCTGGGGCCCTCGGACCTCACCAGCCTGCTGAGCTCCTCGCTGTCCTGGGGGTGAGGAACGAGGAGGTGGGTCAGGCCGGTGTGCTCTTCCTGGGCCTCACCCCACCAAGGGTATGTGCTCAGAGACAGGAGTCGGGGCAGGTGTGGGCAGTGAGAGGCGGGAGGACGTCTGGGGAAGGTGCACCCGTGCTCCTCAGCTCTGTACCTGTTCTGGCTGAGGCAGGGACCCTACCTGTCCTTCACGCAGGTCATAGGAGATGAGCCTGACGAGGACGGGCCCAGGGCCTGTGTGGGCCAGTGGGGGTGAGATGGTGACCGTGACCTTGGGGTCAGCAGTCAGCGGCATTTCAAAGGCGGTGGGTGGCAGGCTGAGCAGGCGGCTTACCCTCACGGTGGCTGATGCCATGTTTGCTAGAGACTGGTGGGAGGGAAGAGAAGGCGCGCTAGGAGGGGCTGCTGGCAGGGGTTCCCCTCACACCTCCCCCCCGACCCCCAGTCTTTTTCCTCCCGTGCTATCCCTGGACCTGGAACACTGCAGAGGCCCGGGACGTGTCTCTGGGCCTCAGTTTCCCCATCATGCACCAGGTTGGGGCCCTCACCGTGCCCCGTGCTCACCGATAGCACCTGGATCTCTGTGATATTCCAGAAGGCTTTCCAGAAGTGCACGTCCAGGTTCTGTACGATCCGCTCAAACTCGGCCCCACGCAGCTCTGGGTCGATGGCAAAGCGGCCGCCGGTGAAGAGGGAGCTGGCTGTCACACCTGGGGGTCAGGAGGGGTGTCAGGGAGCCCCTGGCAGCCTCGCTGGGGCAGCGGTGCGGAGGAGGGACAGGAGGGGAGGGGAGGCTGCAGGCAGGTCCCTGCAGGGACTCACTCAGGCCCGTCTCGTTGCGTTTGTAGTGCTCCCCGAAGGACACCAGCCCGATGGAGATGGTCTGCAGGAATGGCCGGATGGCGGGCGTGAACTGTGGAGACATGCCTCCAAGTCAGGGACCAGGGGTGGGCAGGAGTGGGGTGGGGCAGAGACATGGGGGGTAGATGTGGTCGTTCAGCAAATATTTAGTGAGCTCTGGCTGCGTGCCAGGCACTGCTCTAGGCGCCTTCACGGAGCTGATGTTGTCGAAAAGACAGACAATACTCAAATAAAGGCGTGCCATATAATGTGAAGTAACGATCGATGTTTGAAAAGACGGCAGGTGGAGGGGACAGACTGATGATTAGGGGTCTGACTCCTCATACGGGTCTCCAGGAGGGGACTTGAGGAGGGATGGGAATGAAGCGAGGGAAGGCTGTTCCCTGCAGGGGGCGGGACACATGCAAAGGCTCTGAGGTGGCTCTGTGCTTGGTGTGATGATGTGTGTGGCGGGAGCAGAGTGAGCCAGGGGAGGGGACAGGGGCTGAGATCAGAGAAGCAAAGGCGGCTCACGTGGAGCCTGAGGATTTGGATTTGTTCTAGATGTGGATGGAGCCATAGAGGGTGGTGAGCTGGGAGAAGGATGATGCAGGGATCCCTGAAACTCAGCGAGGACAGAGATGAGGTGACGCAGGCAGTGGGGGCCAGTTAAGGGGCAGCAGGGAGACAGAAATGGGAAAGGTCAGAGACAGGGCCCGAGATCCTGAGGCAGAAAGAGTCAGATGGGGAGACCCAGCTTCTGAGAGGAGCCAGGCAGCTAAGAAAAGACAATAGAGAGACCAGATCAGAGGAAAAAGAAAGCCACAGAAGCCTGGGCAAGGGGCCAGCAGGGTTCTTCTGTTCATTCAGCAAATACTGGCCTGGGTCCTACTGCGTGCTAGGCACTGGGCTGGAGCAGGGGCTGAACGAGACCTAGACAGAGAGGGCCTCTGCCCCCTGGGGCTGGCATTTTACAGGGGCAGGCTGTCCTGCAACATGGCACAGCTGGGCCCTCAGAGAGGAGCTGTCAGGCATGGCCCTGCCCCTGGCCGGGGGCCCAGTGGGCCAGAGAGCACAGCCGGGCTCAGGTGGCCCTGGGTTCTCACTCCCGAGCCTCGAGGGGACGGCCGGGTCACAGGGAGGAGCAGGCTGGCCCAGCTGGGCCGATCAGTATTTGTGGGTTCAGCTTGGGCGAGGGGAAGTTCCCGGGAAAGCCCAGGCTGGATTGGTGAGGACGGGCTGCCCCGTGTGGAAGCAGAGAAAGGTGGGGTGCGGTGGGAAGAGGCTGAGACTGCCAAGCTCAGCTACACTGAGGCTGGGGGAGGCCCAGAGAGGGTCTGAAGGGGTACAGGGTTACACAGCTCCATATACTCCTGTTGGGGGTCCCAGATGTGGCTGGGGACTGTGGACCCAGCACTGACCCCAGATGGGGGCAAGTTGGGCCTTGGCTCTGCGCCTGGTGCTCCAAGTGCTTCCCAATTCTGAGTCCCCGAAATACTCTTCCTGTGAGTCCAAAGGCCTCAGGGCTGCTTCCCTGTCAGTTCTGAGATAAGCTGTGTCTCCCTGAGGGTGGTTTGGGGTGGGCAGAGGACAGGAGAAGGCCTGCAGCTGGGGGTCAGGGCCCCGGTTCAGGGAGGAGAGGGGCCACAACCAGGTCTTCCTCACTGCCACCAACTTGGATATGCTCCCTGGCTCTCCCTGAAACCTGAACATCTGGATTCTACTGTGCCTTAGGTGAGTCGATATGCCCAGGCTGACGTGGGTCCAGTTGAGAAGCTTGGGGCCCCTCCCCTTGAACTTCTGTAAAATGGGGCTGGCACCTTTCCTCCCTGCCTGCCAGGCCTTCGGTGGGGATGACTAAGTGGGACGTGCTCTTACAAACTGGCCTTGAGAACAGTACTGGCTACTCTCCTAGAGGGTCTCCAATGAATTCAGGTGCCAGACAGGTCACATAAAAGAGTGAATGGGGCTTCCCTGGTGGCGCAGTGGTTGGGAGTCTGCCTGCCAATGCAGGGGACACGGGTTCGAGCCCTGGTCTGGGAAGATCCCACATGCCGCGGAGCAACTGGGCCCGTGAGCCACAATTACTGAGCCTGCGCGTCTGGAGCCTGTGCTCCGCAACAAGAGAGGCCGCGATAGTGAGAGGCCCGCGCACCGCGATGAAGAGTGGCCCCAGCTTGCCGCAATTAGAGAAAGCCCTCGCACAGAAGCGAAGACCCAACACAGCCATAAATAAATAAATAAAATTAAAAAAAAAAAAAAAAAAAAAGAGTGAATGAATCTCCTGAGTGTAGGACGATAGGGAGCAGTGGAGATCCTGGTGCAAGAAGCCATGCAAGTTAAAGATTTCTTCCTCCACGGTAGATTCGGCCAAAGGGCCACAAGTTTGAGACCCTTCGTGCAGTGCTGTCTGAGCCCCAGACGGCTTCCCCTTCCTGCATCTGCTGTTTGCTGAATCCAGTAACACAGACCATTGTGGTTCCTCTACTATGCTACTGGGCCTGGTTGGGGCCCACCGTGTGCCTTCACCATGGGCCCGGAGGGGCAGGGCAGGGGGCTCACCTGGAAGCCCAGGCAGCGGCCGTAGAAGCAGCCCTTGTGCAGAGTGACGTACTCGTGCAGGAAGTCGGCAATGAACCTCTCATCACCCTCGAAGAAGAGCCTCCCGGGCTGGTTGGTGGCCAGCAGGTGCTGAGCGTAGTAGGCCAGAGCACGGAGCTGGGTGAGAGCGGCCAGGTAGGCCTCGAGTTCGGCCAGGTTGTGGCTGGTACGGAAGAAGATGCTGCGGCGGTTAGAGGCCACGTAGCGGGACTTGTGCAGCAGGTGCCCCAGGCAGCAGCGGGCTGTGTGCACCAGGCTGCGGTACCCGTTGGCCGGCGTCTCTGCGTCCAGGTCAAAGAGGTGTGCCACGCTCAGCAGGCGGCCCAGGGTTGGCTCCAGCCCCAGTGCCTGTTCCCGAACACCTGCAAAGACGCCTGACAGCCGCCGTGCTGTCTCCCCAGGGCCCTGGCTGGAGAAGAAGGCCATGTTGTCCTCTGCCAGGGTCACCAGCGACTGTGTCATTGTGCGCAGGTCCATGCTGTGCGAGAGCCGTGAGGCTGCGGGCAGGTCGGGAGGCACATTAAGGCAGGGCTGGATCAGCTGGGCCCTGGCGTCCAGGAGTCCAGGCTCTACCCCCTCCTCCCGCAGACTCACGTCAGACCACAGCCCCTCCTTCAGACCGAAGGATGGAGTCTAGGGCTCCAGTTCCTTCCTTCCTTGGGACCCATGAGTCCAGGTACCCACCTTCTCCCTCCTCAAGAGCCAAGTTTGATCCCTCAGTCCCCACCATCCTAAGACCCAGGAGTCCAGGCCCCAGAACCCTCTTCTTCAGGCCCCAGGAGTCCCTGTCCTCTCTTATTTGGGACACTGATTGATTCCTTAGCTCCAGAATCTGTCCTACAGCCCAGGAGTCTATGTAACCCTTTCTCCCTTCTAGGGACCCAAGTTCAGGCATCTGTCTCCATTTACTCTCCCGGGGCCCAGGACTCCCTCTAGGTTCTGAGCAGTCTGGACCCCCTGTTGGTCCCCTCTCTCAGGACCAGGAGTTCAAGCCCCCATCCTACCTCCTTCTCAGGTCCCAGGGGTCGCCCACAGGCCCTTGCCTTCTGCAATATTTGGGAGAGTTCAGCCCTCAACCCACCGATTCCCATCCACCTGGTGGTGTTCCAGGACCCTGGTCCCAAGCCCAATTCTCTTCCTGAACCCAGGAGTTCATATTTCTAGCCTTACGTACAGCTGAGGGGTCACTCCTGCCCCCTCCTGGTCCCTCCAGTCTGGCTGTGGAATCCCCTCCAATCTTCTCTGGGGGTCCCCAAACCTTGGTTCCACTCCTCCCCCAGCTGGGTCCCTGGCCTTCAGGCCTGGCTTAGCTTGCACGGGCCGGCCCTGCTCTCTGCCTAGGATGGCATTCATCCCTGCCATTAACCTTGAACTCACTCTGCATCAGACTCTGTGCTAAGAGCTTTCTCTGTTTGCTCCTTTAGGTTCTCACTAACCCTCTGAGGCCCAGACTGCCTCGGTTCATGTTTCAGCTGTTATTAGGAGCATTCCCATCTTACAAGAGAGGAAACTTGAGGCTCAGAGGTGTTAAGTAAGGAGATGAAAGTTGCATTGAAAGCGGCAGAGCAGAAGTCAGACCCAGATCTCTGGGGCCAGAGCCGTTACTTTTGCTGGTCTCCGTCCCAGGGCTCTGGAGACTGGGCCTCTAGCTCTGGCCCTCAAAAACTTGCCCTGGACTAGGCCTGACTCCCCACACTTCAGGGTCCCCGGTTAGTCTTCCCTTCGGGATCCCTGTCCTGTCACCCAGGTCCTGGACAAGCTGTTCTTGCGCCCCTTGGCGGGGATGCTGCCCTCTGCTTCAGATACTCTTCCCTCCTGAAGCCCATCCAGCACCTTGCCTGACTCCCAAGTCGAGGGTCCCCTGATCCCCCAGAAAAAGGTGTCTCTTTTCCCTTCTAGGCCCTGGGGTTTGGCAGCAGCTACTCCTGTCTGTCAGCTGGCAGTGAACTCACCCCTCCCAGGCCTCTTCAGAGCTCCCCAGGGCTGGGACTGCTGACTGTGGCTAGTGCCAGTTGCAGCCTGGGGTGATAATCCCGGGGAGGGGCCCAGCCTGCCCGGGGTGTGGCCACCAGCTCCACCTCCCACCCAGAAAGGACAGTGAGAGCCCAGTGCTGTAAACAGAGCCTGGGGCCCGACTCCCAGGCTCCTCCTCTGGCTTTGAACCCTGGAGTTTGGGCCACCAAGGCCCTCTTCGCTCAGTCCCAGGAGTCCAGACCCCTAGTCCCCTCAACAGTTAGAAACTGAGGCATGCAGTTCCCCTGTCCCCTCCTCCCTTAGACCCAGAAGTCTCACCCTAGTCCTGAACAAAGTGTGCCCTCTCACCCAGCCTGGCTGCCCTCCTTCTCCCCAGGGTGGATTCAGGGAGCAAAAGCACCATGACTGATAGCAGCTCCTGCCCCCAGACTGGCCGTGGCACAGCTGGCCCCAGCTGGTGGGGAGAGAGAAGGCAGCCAGCCTTGCCTGTCCCTCCCAGGAGGACAACAGCTGATTAAGGGCAGTGCCAAGCTCAGCTAGGGACCCAAGCCACAGGTCCTGCCGTGTGGTGTTCCCACCCTGGGCACCCTGCACCTGCCACTTACCCTTCCAGCCCATCCTGCTGTGACTGTCATTCCCACCTCACACATGGGAAACTGAAGCTCAGACACACTTCACCTTCGTTATGCCACGTGCTCCTTGCCTGGCCAGCTCTTTCTCACCCTCAGGACTCAGCTTCTCACCTCCTCCAGGAGGGCGTTCCCTAACTGCTTCTCCCCATCTAAGATGCACCCCCTACCACTGCTTTCTGCCATCATCTTTAAGCTGTTCTTCTTCCTAGAATTTTACATATTTGCAGTTTTCCATTTATTTGTTTCCATGTTTGTTGTTTGTGTCCCCCCAGGGGCAGAACCAGGCTTCATGGAGCTGTGACGCTTTTACAAGTGGAGGTGGGGCTCTTTAGGAAAAAGAATAGAAAACCACAAGTATGATATTAGGTACAGGGTCTTGGAAGAGGCCTGTGCAAATGAGAGGCCTCAGTGTCATGTGCTTGGCTGTAGCTGAATCCTCCCCTGTCACTCTGCCTGGGATATCATCCCCATGGGGGCACGGGATGGCCCCAGGGTCCATCATGGGGTCTAGCACATAGCAAGTGCTCAGCAAATATTTGAAGAAGGAAGGAAAGGGAAGAGACAGAGTGGGGGCAGGAGGGACTGGATGGGAGTTTGGGACAGGCCCACCCCTCCCAGGACAAACAAATGGATGGACAGACAGAGGCCTCTGGAGGCAGCTCTGAGCTTGGTGGCTGTGACGACAGAACACCGGCCTAAGCCACTGGCCAGGTGATCCTAGATGAGCTTGCTCTCCTCATCTGGAAACTGCACTTGGCCATCCTGCCCACTGAGGGCTGGAAATGATCTTCGTAAGCAGGACCCCACGGCGGCATTTCTGCTCGTGGTTTGCTTTGTGGTTCTCACTCAGCCTCACTGAGATGTGTATCGGGTCATTTTTCCATCTAACATACTGTACAATTTACTGCTTGTGCTGTTTGCCTTCTGTGTCTGACACTAGATTATAGGCTCCCTATGGGCAGGGACTTTGTTTTGTTCACTGCTGTACCCCCATCCCTTGCTCATGCCCGGCACAGGGCTAGCGTGGTATTTATTGCATGGCTGCGGTTTCCCATTTTATAAAGCAGCTGTCATTTACTTCCTGTCTCTGGGGTGGGGCTCCTTATCGAACATGAGGGCACAGGAGATCTGGACAGAAGTAACCTGCACAAAGCAGTGAGGAAGAGGCTGGATCCCAGGCGCTGCCCTTTGCCCTGTTCCAGGCGGCTCCCTGGGGGCTGGGCCGGATGGAGCAGGGAGGGTGGGATGCTGAGGTTGCCAGAGGCTTGCCAAGAATCTGAGGCAGAGGGCACTGGGGCAGGGGCAGGCCATCAGGGCCTTGGGTGAGGACTGGGGCAGAGGGAAGGGTGAGGGTCCTGCAGCCTGGGCACTAGCCCTTTGCCCTAAACGGTCACAGGACAACTGGACCCGGCCTGGATTTTGATCCCTGGGGACTGAGCAGGAGAGAGAAGGGTGGTAGGGAAGTAAGTGAGGGGAAGATGGAGGAAGGGCCAGGTATGGGGCCTGGGAGGGGCAAGGCCTTCTGAAGGGGAGAGGCCTGGGGGCAGATGCAGGCGAGGGGGCAGTGGCCGTGGCTCTGTCCCTGACTGTGTCGGCACGAAAGAGCAGACACTGCTCTAAGACAGCTGTGTGCCAGGCACTGCCCTCTTTCTGTGCTTTAGGCCAGGTAACTTGTTTCATCCTTTCCACAACCCGTGAGGTAGGAACCATCATGACCCATTTTGGCAGATGAGAAAACTGAGATGCAGAGAGGTGACATACCGCCCAGGGTCACCGAGCCAGCAAGGATGGCACAGCTTCTCTGCTGTGTTTCTGTGTGTATCCGTGTTGCTCCTTCTGTCATGTCTCAGCTCTGTGCTTTCTGGGTGGGCAGGTGTGAGTATGTCTTTGAGGTTCACATGGAGGTACATACATATGTAGGTTCCTGTCATGCCTAGCATTGGTCCCGGCCTGTGTTTGTGGGTGAGTGTGTCCACATTTTTTCTCAGTCTGTGTGTTTTCGTTGCTCAGTATGTCTGCAAGCATATTTGTATGCATGTGTCACGGCCTATCTGTGTTGCTCAGCCTGTGAGGGTTTCTGTGTCTCTATTTCTCTTGGCCTGTGAGATTGTGTGGCCATGTGTTTGTATGTGTATGGACGTATATCTTTTGTGTGTGTGTGTGTGTGTGTGTGTGTGTGTGTGTGTGTGTGTATGGTACCCATCTCTTCCCATTTGCTCCAGTTCGAACCCAGGGCATCAGCATGGCCACCTCCCAGTCCCATCCAATCCATCATGAAGTCCTGTTCCCCCTGCCTCCCCTAGAAAGCACTGGAACCTGGCCCTTCTCCCACCTCCACTGCCCCTTTCTCTAGATGACTGTAACAACTCTTTCTGTGTCTCTGTTTTTGCCCCCTCCATGTCTTTTCCACATAGCAGCCAGAAGATTTTTCTAAAACTTAAATCTGGTCACACACTCCCAACCCTTCAACACCTCCACCCTTGCTCTCAGGATAAAGAGAGTCTGAGCTCTGAGCCTGTCTGAGCCTTCCTGTGTGCGTCTGGAGCCAACTCCAGTTCTATCCTTGGCTAATGATGATGTCTATGGCAGGGAGGATGATGAGTCTGGGGGTCTCTGGGCCCGGGGGCTATGTCAGTTTCTTTCCTGCTCAGGAAATTCCCATAGGTCCTCACTTGGACTGACACATACTCCTAATCCAGCAAGGACTTCATGTGTGCCTCTGCCCGAGGCTTGCAGCATCTCTGTTGGTCTGTCAGTGTTTCTCCAGCCCGCTGAGACCTGTAAATAATGTGACCCCCTAGGGAACCCAGGTGACAGCACTTCCTTCTCCCAAGTGAAGGTTAGGCTGTCCAAAGCCAACCCAGGGCCCCTTAGTCCTAGGAGTAGGAGTCAGGAATTTATGTCCTAGGGCAGCCAGGCTGAGGCAGGCGGACTGACAACGAATGGATGATCGGATTGAATGAAGGATGGTGGGACAGGACAGTCTGAAGCTGTACTGCACCCCTCCTCCAGGCATTCCCCACTATAGGGCACCCCTTCCTCCTACCTGACTCACCCCTAAACTTCCTCTTTGGGCCACAGCTTCTAAATCTCTTCTCCATTACCGTCTCAAGAGTGTCAGAGACCTGAAAATCGGCGTTTGAACCATCTCCCACGTTGAAATCACAAGGCAAGAGCTGCCACGGTCACACAGCGAATACGGAGCTAGAGCGGGAACCCTGGTTCGGGACACTAACATTCTGGACTCTACTCCCAAGACGGTACTGGGGCGTCCGAGAGTTTCTATGCTGGAGATGATATTTCCCTCTCACATCACCCGCTTCTCACAGTGAATTATCCCCGCACCCCCGCCCCGCAGGGCAGCAATGAGACAGTCCACGGGCCCCCCCACTTCTTGTGGCAGGAGGTCAGTCCATTCAGTCCCCAGTTTCCCACAGGATGTCTAAGGTTCCTTCCGGCCTCCTCCCACTCACCTTTGGCTTTGCCTTTTCGCCACCGCCCGCGCCTTTGACTTTTGGACCCCTCTTGAACCTTCTTCGAGCCCGGAGCCCCAGCGGCCACCGGGAACCGCATTTCCCTGGCCAACTCCATCAATTTTCCGCGGTCCGGGCCCCGGGGCCAATTCCACCCACCTGGGCCAATTCCAGCCGCCAGTCACCGCCCCGAGGATCAATCCTCGCTACGTACCACCGTCGGGCCCCCACACCACCCAATCTTGGACTTGCTTCTCTCTGGGTCCCGCCCTCTGAGCAAGGAGAGCCGCCCTCCACAGTCGGGTCCCGCCCACCACCGCTAGTGCCTACAACCTGGCCCCGCCCCCTCGCACGCATTAAAGGGCCCGCGACCAACAAAAAAGCATCCCTGGAGGCGGCTAAAAGCGTATTCGGTCAGAACTAGTGGGGAGTCCCACGGGGGTCACCCCAGCAAGGAAGCCCCGATGTTGTCACGTGTTGGCTGTCATCCTTGTCTTCCCACTCACCTTCCCACGTAGGGATTGTCTAGAACGCACCGGGTCTGCCCGCCGAGAGGTGAGCCGGGTGCCACTTACCCTCCGCCCAGCGGCGGGGAGCGGGCCAGGTCCTCGGGCAATTCAAAGCCGAGGCGGGACTGCAGTGCAGGAGGCGTGGCTCTGCCAGGGAGCCTTTGGAGGAGGAAGCCCCGCCTTTCCCCCCTGTCCTCTGTCTTTTAGTTCTCCTATTGCTCCGTTTCTTGGGATTCTCCTCTCTGCCCTGTCCCTGCCCGCGAGAATGGAAGGGAGGGGGTTGTAGAGTGCTCGGCGCCTGCGCACTAGCTCCAAGCCGTGCACTGGCCCGCAGGGAGGAGAGGCGAACGCGGGAACTGCGCGAACCTGGGAAAAGGCGGGAAACAGAGGAGGCTCGAGGCTCGCGCGTGCGCACACACTCAATTGTCTTTCTGAGGGTCCCGGAGAGGCGGCTTTGTCTGTGGCGGCGCTGTGGTGAAGGCGTACCTTGAGACTGGGTTCGGGAGGCCCAGGGAAACCGCTGTTTAGCACCAGAAGCACCATCCCGTCCCTCCTCCCCGCCGTCCCAAATCACACGAGCAGCTGTGGCACTGAGAGACACCGATGACCCTCTTCTCCTCAGTCCTGAGAGAGGCGGCCCAGCCCTTCCGGGGGACACAGGCCTCTGGGCTGAGACCCCCATTACCAGCCTTCGGACTAACCGTCCTCACAGCGCCCTCAGCTTCCGGATTGGGGCCGCCTTGTTTCCCCCCCTCTGGCTGTTTCACCGAGTCTCCCCACGTTCCCCGGAGAGAACTTGCGGGCCCCCCTTGTGCAGGGCAGGGCTTCTGAGCGCAGAGAAGGAGCTCAGGGCCCGAGCCTGCTCCCCGGGGGCACCATGGCCGGCTTCGGAGGAGGGGCGGGGATGCTGCCGCCAGCGGATTCTTGTGCCCACGACCCGCCCGCACCGCTCCCCCAGCTCTCCCTCCCGTCAGCGCCGACCTCGCCTGGGACGGAGCCCCAGCGCCTCTCCCAGGCGCCCCCTTCCTGAGATGACAACCCACGAGGCCATGGGCCCGGCGGGCCTGGGACTCCCTGGGGACGAGTGTCTTCCTGCCCACTGGACAACCCAGAGAGCTCAAGGGTCGCTCCTGCCCGGTTTTCGGCCTGGCCTGCGTGGACACTCGGCGAGGGTAAGGGTCCACGTTCAGCAGGGTGCCGCGGTGGCCCACTTGGTGCCCGCCCCAGAGCGGTGCTCGGAGTTGGGGGCCCAAGGGATGAGTACGGGGCCCTCGCCCAGGGCCTTTTTTAGTTTCTGTTCGAGTTCCCCCAGATCCCCGCGGGGAGGCAGCCTGGAGCAGGGGAAGGAGTCAGAGGCTAGCTGGGGATCCTGGCTTGGCCAGCCCCTAACTGCCCAGGCTCCTGCAGGATCCCTCTCTTCTCTAGGGCTCAGCTTCCTCCTCCGTCAAATGGGGCTGTTGATCAGTGTCTGCCGGGACTGTTGCGGGGTCACCTGAGCTCACCTGACATTCTGGCAGGTCTAAGTTCTTCCTGACCAAATGAATGACCATCCCTGGGAGGCCCCCTTCCTCCAAGCTCAACTTACCTGGGTTCCGGTAGTGTCTGGGGTTCTGGCTGCTGGTTTTCTTACTGGGTAATGACGTCCCACCAAATCCTGACATCACTTCATAACCAGGTTTCCCCTTGGAGACCAGCTTCATTCCCTGGGCCACTGTTCCACCCCTCTTGGCTGGCAAATTGGTCTCTAACATGAACCCCAAATCTGATTCTGGGCCTGAATCTGTGACCCATTCAAGAAATGTCTTATGTTCTGAGGCCGGTTGCTGTATGGATGGTTCGTTTGGTTTTGACAGAAATTGCCACTCAGCCAAAGATCCCTCTTGGGATTTGGCTCCCTGGGCTGGAGCTGCGTGCTGGGCTGTAGGGTCTGACTGTCGCCTTCTCTCTTGGGACACCAGTTCCGTCTGGGCAGGTGGTCCATTTTGGGGTCCAGGTCCTACCTGGGCTCCAGCTCCCTCTCTCAATTCCGGCTCCTGTTGAGTTCTAGAATCTTTTCCTGGCCCAGGTCTGTGCTGTGAGGCAGCTTCCTGTTTCCTGAAGGGCACCCTTTGGATGGGAGGTGACTGCTGTGGTGCAGGCTCCTGTGGGGCAAGAAATTGCTGCTGCAAAGCAGATTTTTGCTGTGCTGGAGGTTCCTGCTGGGATTCAGCTTCATGTTGGGCAAGGGGTCTTTGCTGTGCAGTGTGCTTCTGTTGGGTATCGGGTCCCTGCTGAACCTTAGATGCTGGCTGAGCTGTGGGTGTCTTTTCTGGCCCAGACTCTGACTGGGTGATGGGTGTCTGGTGTGGCTCAGGTTCCCAGTCAGGCCTAGAATCTAACTTAGAACCTGGCTCCATTGTTGTTATTTCCCGGAAGGGAGATGTTGATCTCCCAGGCTTCATCCTTCTCGGCCCCCACAGGCCTCCTTTGTCACAGATCCCTCACTGATTGCCCATGATGGCTCCTCCCTTTGGGTTCCACTCCTTCATCCTGGCATCCCTGCTCTTCCTTTTTTAAGGCAGTTGGCAAGTGGCCCCCTACTCCTGTGCCAAGTGATGTGCTCTGTTCCTCCTGCTTTCAGAGGAGGATTGGGAACAGGAGGAGGCTGTGTGCCCAGCACACTCTCCTATCAGAGGGGAGGGGCTTGCCCTGTTGTGTCATAACTAGGACCCCGCCCAACTCACCACTCAGTTAAAATGCTGCTCCTCATAAGGCCAGCATCCCAACTTAGTCCTCTGTTCAACCTGGATGACAGAAGCCAGATTCTGGCTTGGTGTTTCTTTTCTTTTCTCCCCTTCTGATGTTTGAGGAAATGGTCAGAGGGGGAGGCAGGATCTACACATTTTTTTTTTTTTTTTTTGGCTGCTGCGGTTTGCGGGATCTTAGTTCCCCAACCAGGGATTGAATCCAGGGCCACAGCAGTGAGAGTGCTGAGTCCTAACTACTGGACCGCCGGGGAATTCCCCGGATCTACACTGTTTTAATGTTTTCCTCTTTATTCATTCTTTCAAATGGTTGCCATTTTATTTCCTTATATTATCGTTCTGATCATTTTACTCCCATGTTAAAAAAAAGGCACCCTCTCATTTTTTCACTTGAAGCCCTTTTCAGGACCACACCATGTCTCTAGCTTTCAACTCTGCTTCTGCATATATGTATTCTGTAGTAGATTGGAAAGTTACAGAGTCAGATGACCATTGATGATGATGATGATGATGGTGATGATGATGATGATGATGATAATCATACATACTGGAAGCATTTTACCTGCTAGGAAATTGTGTCAGGTTTTTTTTTAATCTATATTATCTTTACTAAGACAATGTCTGATTCATTGCTTTAACTCCTTTCTTTGCCCCACCTAGCTCTTAGCTCAGAAGGGTTTGTTGAATGAGTAAAGGAATAACAGGTTGGGCAGTGGAGAAAGATTGAGGGTGGTGTTGGGGAGAGGTGTGTGTAGAATCTGGATTAAGTTTAGAATTTACAGGGTAAAATGGGTCGACTGGGTTGAACGTGAATTTCCGGACCCCTTTGAAACAAAATGATTTTGCTCTATTAGATTTAGGTATATTAATTGACTTATGTTTGCTACTTGCCTGGTTGTATTTAAGGTCAGGTGGTGCCAGCTAGGAAACCTGGATTTCCTGGTTTCTTTCAGGTAAGTAAGCTTAAGCCTGGGTAGGTAGAGGGCACAGGAAAAGACCGTCAGGAGAAGGCATTAGAGGGAGCAATAATTTTGGTGATAATGCTTTTTTTTGAGAACACTAGAATGGTTTAGGGAGTAGAGACAGGGATAGGGAGCTTGAGGTGGGAGAAGAGCATCTTAAGGTGCGCTCACTGCCTTGTTGACTGAGAATGTTTCATCGGGAGGGTGGGCTCTCATAGCTCCTGTAAGGGCAGAGCAAAGCTTGCCAGCTGAGAAATTGCTGGCAGGCTCTGGAGGGCTTGGTTGGCTTCTTGTGGTGTCTTTAGTGTCCTAGGTTGAAAACAAAAGGGGGAGACTACTGTTAATGCATTTTTTAAATTTAATTTTTATGAGAGCTTTTAAAATGTTAAAAGTAAGACTCATCTAGTGGAAAAATTAAAATAAAACTTATTTATTTTATACATAATAGTTTGTTCTCCATATCTTTTTGTAGGTAAACATAATAGTTTACTTTAAAAAAAATGAGCTTATACTATACATATTGTTTTGCTCTGTACCTTTAACAAATCTTTTACTATTGCACAATATTTTTTAAATTTATTTATTTTTGGACTGCATTGGGTCTGCATTGCTGCGCGCAGGCTTTCTCTAGTTGCGGCGAGTGGGGGCTACTCTTTTTTAAAAACAACAATTAATTAATTAATTAATTAAATTTATCTTTTGGCTGCTTTGGGTCTTGTTGCTGTGCGGGCTTGCTCTAGTTGCAGCGAGCGGGGGCTTCTCTTCCTTGCGGTGCGTGGGCTTCTCATTGCGGTGGCTTCTCTTGTTGCAGAGCATGGGCTCTAGGCTGTGGGCTTCAGTAGTTGTGGCACGCATGCTCAGTAGTTGTGGCTTGTGGGCTCTAGAGCACAGGCTCAGTAGCTGTGGCGCACGGGCTTAGATGCTCCGAGGCATGTGGGATCCTCCCGGACCAGGGCTTGAACCCGTGTCCCCTGAATTGGCAGGCGGATTCATAACCACTGCGCCACCAGAGAAGTCACGGGGGCTACTCTTCATTGTGGTGCACGGGCTTCTCATCGCGGTGGCTTCTCTTGTTGCGGAACATGAGCTCTAGAGCGCAGGCTCAGTAGTTGTGGCGCACGGGCTTAGATGCTCCGAGGCATGTGGGATTCTCCCGGACCAGGGCTTGAACCTGTGTCCCCTGCATTGGCAGGCGGATTCTTAACCACTGTGCCACCAGGGAAGCCCCTATTGCACAATATATATATATTTTAAATTTATTTATTTATTTGGCTGTGCCGAGTCTTAGTTGTGGCATGCAGGATCTTCGTTGCCACGTGCGAGATCTCAGTTTCAGTGTGTGGGATCTAGTTCCCTGACCAGGGATTGAACCCAGGCCCCCTGCATTGGGAGCATGGAGTCTTAGCCACTGGACCACCAGGGAAGTCCCTATCGCACAATATTATACATCTATAGAAGTCCATAAAACTTATGTGTGCAGTTCAATAAATAGTTACAAGGAAGATATTCATGAAACTACTACCCAGGCCTAGAAATAGAATATTGCCAACAACCCTCCTCCTTTTCTGATTACTAACCTCTCTCTCCCCCTCACATTGGTAATCCCGACTTTTATAGTAAACATTTACTTTTTTTCTTTATAGTTTTACCACCTACGTATAAATTCCTAAATAGTTTAATTTTGCCTTTTTTTGAACTTTATGTATATGAAATCAGGCAATAACTATTTTCTTTTGTTTTTTTTCTTTTATTCAACATTATGTTTGTAATATTCATTTATGTTTTTTTTTATTGTTCATTCTCATAGATATATAATATTTGAATATAGTACTATTTATTTATTCATGGATCAGTTTTCAGTTTGGGGTAGTTATGAACAACGCTGCTATGAAATCCTTGTTCATGTCTCCCGCTGTACATAAGCAAGCATTCTTTTTGAGAATACATCTAAGAGTGGAATTGCTTGGTCACAAAGCTTAAACTTTAGTAAATAACCACCAGCACTTTTTCAAAGTGATTTAGCAATTTACACTCCCATTAGCAGGAGATGAGAGTTTCTCTGTTCTACTCTCTGCCAGTACTTGGTATTGTCAGACATTAAAATTGTTGCCAGTCTGATGATATATAATGATCTCTGTTTGGGTTTAATTCATATTTTTCCAGTTACTAGAAGGGTTGAGTGCCATTTCACATGTTTATTAGTTACCTGGATTTCTTGTCTCTGAAGTGCCTATTCAAGTCTTTTTCCTATTTGTTGTGTTGCCTGCCATTGATATACAGGAATTCCTTATATAGTCTGAATAGTAATCCTTTGTTGATCATATATGTTGTAGACATTACTCCTACTCTGTAGACTGTCGTTTTATTCTTCCTTTTGGTTTTGTTTTGTTTTGTCTGTGCCACGCAGCTTGTGGGATTTTAGTTCCCTGACCAGGGAGCAAACCCACGCCCTTGGCAGTGAGAGCGCTGAGTCCTAACCACTGGACCGCCAGGGAATTCCCCATTTTATTCTTTTGATGATCAAAATTCTTAATTTCAATGAATGACGATTTATTAATCTTTTCCTTTATGACGTATTTTTTGTATCTTGTTTAAGAAATCCTTTCCTACCCCAAGGTCATGAATATATTCTCCTACATTCCTTTGTTTTTCATATTTAGATCTTTAATTCACTGAATTTTATTTTTGTGATGGGTTTAAAATAGAGGGGTCTCTGCACCTTTATTTCACTTAATGTATTGTGGATATCTTTCCAATGAATACATAATGATCTACCTAATTATTTTTGTCAACTGCAGAAGTGCCCAATTTGCTTTTGATGAGTTTTTAAACTGAGGTATAATTGACATGTAACATTATATTAGTTTCACGTGTACAACATAATGATTCGATATTTGTATACATGGTGAAATGATCACAGAATAAGTCTGTTAATGATGAACATTTAAAATTTCATTTATTTGTCAGTACAAATACTGGTATAATTGATATGCTTGTACATATATCTTTGAGTATGCATGCTAATATTCTATACTAGAGATTGTGAAGTGAGATCACTGGTTAAAAGGTGCACACATTTAAGTTTTTTTTTTTTTGGCCACGCCTCTCGGCTTGCAGGATGTTATTTCCCTGACCAGGCATTGAACCGGGGTCCTGGCAGTGAAAGCGCCGAGTCCTAACCACTGGACCGCCAGGGAACTCCCTGTTTTTGATAGGTATACTACCAAATTGTATTTTACCTCCATCAACAGTGATAAAGATCTTGATTTATCTTATTCTTTTTTAAAAATTTATATTTTATATTGGACTATAGTTGATTAACAATGTTGTGTTAGTTTCAAGTGTACAGCAGAGTGATTCAGTTATACATATACATGTATCTATTCTTTTTCAAATTCTTTTTCCATTTGGGTTATTACAGTGTATTGAGCAGAGCTCCCTGTGCTATACAGTAGGTCCTTGTTGGTTATCTATTTTAAATATAGCAGTGTGTACATGTCAATCCCAAACTCCCAGTCTATCCCTCCCCCACCCCTCTTCCCTCCCGTAACCATAAGTTCATTCACTAAGTCTGTGAGTCTGTTTCTGTTTCTGTAAATAAGTTCATTTGTATCATTTTTTTAAAAGATTCCACATATAAGTGAGATCATGATATTTGTCTTTCTCTGTCTGACTTCCTTCACTTAGTGTGATAATCTCCAGGTCCATCCATGTTGCTGCATGGCATTATTTCATTCTTTTTAATGGTTGAGTAATATTCCATTGTATATTTGTACCATATCTTCTTTTTTAAAAAAATTTATTTATTTAATTTATTTATTTCTGGCTGCATTGGGTCTTTGTTGCTGAGCACGGGCTTTCTCTAGTTGCGGCGAGCGGGGGCTACTCTTCACTGCGGTGCATGGGCTTCTCATTTCGGTGGCTTCTCTTGTTGTGGAACACGGGCTCTCGGCGCATGGGTTTCAGTAGTTTGGCACGTGGGCTCAGTAGTTGTGGCTCGCAGGCTCTAGAGCGCAGGCTCAGTAGTTGTGGCACAGGGGCTTAGTTGCTCCGTGACATGTGGGATCTTCCGGGACCAGGGATCAAACCCATGTCCCCTGCATTGGCAGGCAGATTCTTAACCACTGTGCCACCAGGGAAGTCCCCACCATATCTTCTTTGTCCTCATCTGTTGATGGACATTTAGGCTGCTTCCATGTCTTGGCTATTGTAAACAGTGTTGCAATGAACACTGAGGTGCATATATCCTTTCAAACCATGTTTTTCTCTGTATATATGCCCAGGAGTGAGATTGCTGGATTGTATGGTAGCTCTATTTTTTTTTTAAATGTTTTCTTTTCCTATTCTTACTAAGTATTTTTTTTTTAAACTTTTGGGTTTTATTTATTTATGGCTGTGTTGGGTCTTCGTTTCTGTGTGAGGGCTTTCTCTAGTTGCGGCAAGTGGGGGTCACTTTTCATCACGGTGCGCGGTGCTCTCATTATCGTGGCCTCTCTTGTTGCGGAGCACAGGCTCCAGAAGCGCAGGCTCAGTAATTGTGGCTCACGGGCCCAGTTGCTCCGTGGCATGTGGGATCTTCCCAGACCAGGGCTCGAACCCGTGTCCCCTGCATTGGCAGGCAGATTCTCAACCACTGCGCCATCAGGGAAGCCCGGTAGCTCTATTTTTAGGATTTTAAGGAACCTCCATACTGTTCTCCATAGTGGCTGTACCAATTTACATTCCCACCAACAGGTAGGAGGGTTTCCATTTCTCCACACCCTCTCCAGCATTTATTGTTTGTAGACTTTTGGATGATGGCCATTCTGACTGGTGTGAGGTGATACCTCATTGTAGTTTTGATTTGTACTTCTCTAATAATTAGTGATGTTGAGAATCTTTTCATGTGGTTTTTGGCTATCTGTATGTCTTCTTTGGAGAAATGTCTATTAAGATCTTCCACCCATTTTTTTGAGTGGGTTGTTTGGTTTTCTGATATTGAGCCATATGAGCTGTTTGTATATTTTGGAGATTAATCCCTTGTCGGTCGCTTCGATCGCAAATATTTTCTCCCATTCTGTGGGTTGTCTTTTCATTTTGTTTCTGGTTTCCTTTGCTGTGCAAAAGCTTTTGAGTTTAATTAGGTCCCATTTGTTTATTTCTGTTTTTATTTCCATTACTCTAGGAAACAGATTGAAAAAGATGTTGCTGCAATTTATGTCAAAGAGTTCTCTGCCTATATTTTCCTCTAAGAGTTTTATAGTATCTGGTCTTAGCTTTAGGTCTTTAATCCATTTTGAGTTTATTTTTGTGTATGGTGTTAAAGAATGTTCTAATTTCATTTTTTTATGTGTAGCTGTCCAGTTTTCTCAGCACCATTTATTGAAGAGGCTGTCTTTTGTATACCCTTGCCTCCTTTGTCGTAGATTAATTGACCAAAGGTGCATGGGTTTATTTCTGGGCTTTCTATCCTGTTCCATTGATTCATATTTTTGTTTTTGTTCCAGTACCATACTGTTTTGATGACGGTAGCTTTGTAGTATAGTGTGAAGTCAGGGAGCCTGGTTCCTCCAACTCTGCTTTTCTTTCTCAAGATTGTTTTGGCTATTTGGGGTCTTCTTTGTCTCCATACAAATTTTAAGATTTTTTTTTGTTCTAGTTTTGTGAAAAATGCCATTGGTAATCATTGAATCTGTAGACTGCCTTGGGTAGTATGTCATTTTGACAATATTGATTCTTCCAATCCAAGAACATGATATATCTTTCCATCTGTTTGTGTTATCTTCGATTTCTTTCATCAGCATCCTGTGTTTTCGGAGTACAGGTCTTTTGCCTCCTTAGGTAGGTTTATTCCTAGGTATTTTATGCATTGTGATGCGATGGTAAATGGGATTGTTTCTTTAATTTCTCTTCTGATCTCTTGTTGTTAGCGTATAGAAATGCGACAGATTTCTGTGTGTTTATTTTGCATCCTGCAACTTTACCGAATTCATGGATGAGCTCTAGTAGTTTTCTGGTAGCATCTTTAGGATTTTCTACGTGTAGTATCACGTCATCTGCAAACAATGACAGTTTTACTTCCTCTTTTCCGATTTGTATTCCCTTTATTTCTTTTTCTTCTCTGATGACCACGGCTAGAACATCCAAAACTATGTTGAATAAAAGTGGCGAGAGTGTCTGGTTCCTGGTCTTAGAGGAAATGCTTTCAGCTTTTCACCATTGAGTATGATGTTAGCTGTAGGCTTGTAATATATGGCCTTTATTATGTTGAGGTATGTTCCCTCTATGCCCACCTTCTGGAGAGTTTTTATTGTAAATTGGTGTTGAATTTTGTCAAAAGCTTTTTCTGAATCTATTGAGATAAACATATGGCTTTTATTCTTCAATTTGTTGGTGTGGTGTATCACACTGATTGATTTGCAGATATTGAAAAATCCTTGCATCCCTGGGTTAAATCCTACTTGATCATGGTGTATGGTCCTTTTAATGTATTGTTGGATTTGGATTGCTAGTATTTTGTTGAGGATTTTTGCATGTTTGTTTATCAGTGATATTGGCCTGTAATTTTCTTTTTTTGTAGTATCTTTGTCTGGTTTTGCTGTCAGGGTGATAGTGGCCTCATGGAATGAGTTTGGGACTGTTCCTTCCTCTGTGATTTTTTGGAATAGTTTCAGAAGGATAGGTGTTAACTCTTCTCTAAATGTTTGATAGATTTTGTTTGTTGGGAGTTTTTAAATCACAGATTCAATTTCAGTACTTGTGGTTTGTCTTGTTCATATTTTCTGTTTATTCCTGGTTCAGTCTTGGGAGACTGTACCTTTCTAAGAATTTATCCATTTCTTCTAGGTTGTCCATTTTATTTGCATACAGCTGCTTGTAGTAGTCTCTTATGATCCTTTGTATTTCTTTTTTTTTTTTAATTCCTTTATTTTTATTATTTATTTATTTATTTATTTTTGGCTGTGTTGGGTTTTCGTTTCTGTGCAAGGGCTTTCTCTAGTTGCGGCAAGCGGGGGCCATTCTTCATCGCGGTGCGCGGACCTCTCACTATCGCGGCCTCTCGTTGCGGAGCACAAGCTCCAGACGTGCAGGCTCAGTAGTTGTGGCTCACGGGCCTAGTTGCTCCGTGGCATGTGGGATCTTCCCAGACCAGGGCTCGAACCTGTGTTCCCTGCATTGACAGGCAGATTCTCAACCACTGCGCCACCAGGGAAGCCCTGATCCTTTGTATTTCTGTGGTGTCTGTTGTAACTTCTCCTTTTTCATTTCTATTTTATTGATTTGAGCCCTCTCCCTCCTTTTTAATAAATTTATTTATTTATTTATTTATTTTTGGCTGCACTCGGTCTCCGTTGCTGCGAGCTGGCTCTCTCTAGTTGCAGTGAGTGGGGGCTACTCTTTGTTGTGGTGCGCGGGCTTCTCGTTGCGGTGGCTTCTCTTGTTGCAGAGCACAGGCTCTAGGCGTGCAGGCTTCAGTAGTTGTGGCACGTGGGCTCAGCAGATGTGGCTCATGAGCTCTAGAGCGCAGGCTCAGCAGTTGTGGCGCATGGGCTTAGTTGCTCCACGGCATGTGGGACCTTCCCAGGCCAGGGCTCGAACCTGTGTCCCCTGCACTGGCAGGCAGATTCCCAACCACTGCGCCACCAGGGAAGCACCCCCCTCCTTTTTCTTGATGAGTCTGGCTAAAGGTTTATCAATTTTGTTTATCTTTTCAAATAACCAGCTTTTAGTTTCATTGATCTTTTCTATTGTTTTCTTCCTCTCTATTTCACTCTTTGTGCTTTGATCTTTATGATTTCCTTTCTTCTACTAACTTTGGATTTCGTTTGTTCTTCTTTCTGTAGTTGCTTTAGGTGTAAGGTTAGGTTGTTTATTTGAGATTCTTCTTGTTAGGTTGTTTATTTGAGAGTCTGCTTGAGGTAAGATTTTATTGCTATAAACTTCCCTCTTAGAACTGCTTTTGCTTTGTCCCATACATTTTGGATGGTCGTGCTTTCATTTTCATTTGTCTCTAGGTATTTTTTGATTTCCTCTTTGATTTCTTCAGTGATCCATTGGTTGTTTAGTAACATATTGTTTAGCCTCCACGTGTTTGTGTTTTTTACAGTTTTTTTCTTGTAGTTGATTTCTAATCTCATAGTGTTGTGGTTGGAAAAGATGCTTGATATGATTTCAGTTTTCTTAAATTTACTGAGGCTCTCTTTGTGGCCTAGCATGTGATCAATCATGGGGAATGTTCCATGTGCACTTGAAAAGAATGTGTATTCTGCTGCTTTTGGATGGAATGCTCTATAAATATCAATTAAGTTGGTCTGGTCTAATGTGTCATTTAAGGCCTGTGTTTCCTTATTGAGTTTCTGTCTGGATGATCTGTCCACTGATGAAAATGGAGTGTTGAAGACCCCCCAATATTATTGTGTTAGTGTTGATTTCTCCTTTTGTGGCTGTTAGCATTTGCCTTATATACTGAGGTGCTCCTATGTGTGGTGCATATACATTTTCTTTTTTTAACGGTGCATATACATTTACAATTGTTATATCTCCTTCTTGGATTGATCCCTTGTTCATTATGTAATGCCCTTCTTTGTCTCTTGTAACAGTGTTTATTTTAATTAATTAATTAATTAATTAATTAATTTTTGGCTGTGTTGGGTCTTTGTTTCTGTGAGAGGGCTTTCTCTAGTTACAGTGAGCGAGGGCCACTCTTCATCACGGTGCGCAGGCCTCTCACTGTCGCGGCCTCTGTTGTTGCGGAGCACAGGCTCCAGGTGCGCAGGCTCAGTAGTTGTGGCTCACAGGCCCAGCCGCTCCATGGCATGTGGGATCCCCCCAGACCAGGGCCCGAACCCGTGTCCCCTGCATTGGCAGGCAGATTCTCAACCACTGCGCCACCAGGGAAGACCCAACAGTGTTTATTTTAAATTCTATTTCTTCTGATATGAGTATTGCTACTCCAGCTTTCTCTTGAATTCCATTTGCATGGAATACATTTTTCCATCCCCTCACTTTCAGTCTGTATGTGTCCCTAGATCTGAAGTCAGTCTCTTTTAGACAGCATATATATGGGTCTTGGGTTTTTTTTTTTTTTTTTTGGCTGTGCTGTGTGGCATGTGGGATCTTAGTTCCCTGACCAGGGATCAAACCTGTGCCCCCTGCTGTGGAAGCGCAGAGCCTTAACCACTGGACTGCCAGGGAAGTCCCAATACAGGTCTTGTTTTTGTATCCATTCAGTCTGTCTGTGTCTTTTGATTGGAGCATTTAATCCATTTATGTTTAAGGTAATTATCAATATGTTTGTTCTTATTTCCATTTTGTTAATTGTTTTGGATTTGTTTTTTGCGGTGTTTTTTCTTCCCTTCCTCTCTTGTTCTCTTCTCTTGTGATTGATGAGTAACTTTAGTGTTGTGTTTGGATTCCTTTTACTTTTTTGTGTGTGTATCTGTTGTAGATTTTTGGTTTGCAGTTACCATGAGGTTTTGATATATTGATAGCAGTCTATATATAAACAAGATTGTTTTAAGATGGTGGTCTTTTAATTTCAAATCCATTTCAAATATCCTGCATTTGTACCCTCCTCCTCTCATGATTACTGGTTTTGATATCATATTTATGTGAGGATGATTTCCTACCTTTATAGTATGTTTGCCTTTACTAGTGAGCTTTTCCATTTGTAATTTTCTTGTTTCTAGTTGTGTCCTTTTCTTTTCTGCCTAGAGAAGTACTCACAGCATCTGTTGCAAAGCTGGTCTGGTGGTTGAATTCTCTTAGATTTTGCTTGTCTCTAAAGCTTTTGATTTCTTCAATTTTGTTGAATCTGAATGAGAGCCTTGCTGGGTAGAGTATTCTTGGTTGTAGGTTCTTCTCTTTCATCACTTTAAATATATCATGCCACTCCCTTCTGGCCTGCAGAGTTTCTGCTGAGAAAATGGCTGATAACTTTATGGGAGTTCTCTTGCATGTTATTTGTTGCTTTTCCCTTGTTGCTTTTACTATTTTTTCTTTATCTTTAATTTTTGTCAGTTTGATTACTATGTGTCTCGGTGTGTTCCTCCTTAGGTTTATCCTGCCTGGGATTCTGTGCTTCCTGGACTTGGGTAACTGTTTCCTTTCCCATGTTGGGGAATTTTTCAGCTATTATCTCTTCAAGTATTTTCTCAGGTTCTTTCTCTTTCTCCTCTCCTTCTGGGACCCCTATAATGCGAATGTTGGTGCGTTTAATGTTGTCCCAGAGGTCTCTTAGACTGTCCTCATTTCTTTTTCTTTTTCATTGTGTTCTGTGGCAGTGATTTCCACCATTCTGTCTTCCAGCTCACTTATCCATTCTTCTGCCTCAGTTCTTCTGCTATTGATTCCTTCTAGTGTAGTTTTCAGTTATTGTATTTTTCATCTCTGTTTGTTTGTTCTTTAATTCTTCTAGCTGTTTGTTAAGCATTTCTTATATATACTCAATCTGTGCCTGCATTCTTTTTCTGAGATCTTGGATCATCTTTACTATTATCACTCTGAATTCCTTTTCAGGTGGGTTGCCTCTCTCCACTTCACATAGTTGTTCTTCTGGGGTTTTATCTTGTTCCTTCATCTGGGATATATTCCTCTGCTGTCTCATTTTGTCTAACTTCCTGTGATTGCAGTTTCTGTCCCACAGGCTTCAGGGTTGTAGTCCTTCTTGCTTCTGCTGTCTGTCCCCTGGTGGATGATGCTGTCTAAGAGGGTTGTGCAGGCTTCCTGGTGAGGAGGACTGGTGCCTGCCTACTGGTGGGTGGAGCTGCGTCTTGTCCCTCTTGGGCAGGGCTGTGTCAGGGGGTGTGTTTATTGGGTAGCTGTTTATTCAGGAAGACTTTAAGCAGCCTGTCTGCTGATGGGTGGGGCTGTGTTCCTACCCTGTTGGTTGTTTGGCCTGAGGCGTCCCAGCACTGGAGCGTACAGGCTATTGGCTGGGGGCAGGTCTTGGTGGGAAAATGGTGGCCTTCAAGAAGCCTCATGCCAATGAGTACTCACCAGAACTGCCTCCGCCAGTGTTCTTGTCCCCACAGTGAGCCACAGCCACCTTCTGCCTCTGCACAGGATCCTCTAATAATAGCAGTTAAGTCTGGCCCAGTGTCTTATGAGGTCACCACTTTTTCCCCTGTGTCCTGGTGTGCACGAGACCCTGTGTTTACCCTCCAAGAGTTGAGTTTCTGTTTCTCCCAGTCCTTTGGAATTCCTGCAGTCAATCCCCACTGGCCCTCAAAGCCAGATTCTCTGGGGGCTCCTCTTCATGTTGCCAGATCCTCAGGCTGAGGAGGCTGACGTGGGGCTCAGAACTTTCATTCCTGTGGTAGAACTTCTGTGGTATAATTTTCCAGTTTGTGAGTTGCCCACCCGAAGTGTATGGGATTTGATTTTGTCGCGATTGTACCCCTCCTACCATGTTATTGTGGCTTCTTCTTTGTCTTTGGATGTAGGATATCTTTTTTGGTAGCTTCCAGCATTTTTTTATCGGTGGTTGTTCAGCAGTTAGTTGTGATTTTGGTGTTTCTGTAAGAAGGGGTGAGCTCATGTCCTTCTACTCTGCCATCTTGTCTCCTCCTCTTGATTTATCTTATTCTTGATAATATCATAATATCAATCAGTTTAAGATTTGCCAATATACTTTTTATATGACATTTAATAACAGACTAGGGAGCAATCAAATTCTGTTTGACACCAACACTGGTGTCATCTCCAAAGATCAATGGCCAGGTCCCCAACAGCCCCATCTCCCTCCACTTTGATAAGCAATGGCATTCTATCATTAAAGAATTTGGTTATACCTCTCTAGTTGTAAGGGAACTGTATTCTGCTTTTCTTGTCTTCCTCTTTCCCCACAAGTTGACATTGAGTAGAAATGGCTGAGGAGTGTGCTTATCCTGATCTTCATTTCATCTCTCTTATCTCTTCGCAACCCCTGCTTCAACCCTAGTTGATTCCACAGAGTGACTCTCGTTTAAGGAATGTCATTCTTTTGCAACTTACTGGTTTTCTTCACTCTGCCCTTGAAATGATCACAGGGACGTGGCTTCTTTGGCAGCCCGGGCACTGTCATGAGTTTTCTTTCAGGGGCTCTCAGGAATCAATCTGAAGTAAGGGGGTTGCTGCTTAGGAGGGTCAACAAGTTTGAGGGCTAGGACTTTACTTGCCATCGTCCTTGCCTCTTGATTCGTTTTCATACTGCAGTGGGTGTGGGAAAGGGTCAACCAAGAACAGTGGAGATATCCAGTTCTATGAGCACCAGGGTCTCTAAGTTGTTTGCCTGACCTGTATGGGCAAAGAATTTGGTGGCAGGTTAGGAGGAGGCATCAGGGTATCATTAGGGAGACTGAAAAAAAAGGAATAAGACCTAGGTGACTGCCTTTTAGTGGCTGCTTTACCTCAAGCAAGCCTTGCCTCTCTGATTTCAGTCTTGCCTGTGAGTAAAATAAGGTTGAGAATGGGGTCCAGGAAGGTCTTGGAAGGCAGCCCTGGGTTGTTGGGGAAAAAAGGGTAAGGGAGAGGAGGCAGCCAGAGATTCAGCCAGCTCCCCCCTGGACCTTGGAGGAGTCCAGCTCTTGCCTAAGAGTCAGAAAGAAAATAAGTGTTGTTGCTGCATGTGATGGTCTTGTGGAGAGGGGAGAGGGTGAGGTCAGCTCAGATAACATCTGCTCTGGTCCCAGAGGGACTCAGGGGAGCAAGCTGGGATGTTGATGGTGCACCCCTGTTGTCAATATTGAATTACTGACCTTTGCACTCACATTCTTGGGCGCCTTCTCAGAGCCACCTCCCAGAAGCCTGGCGTTGGTCCCTATGGCCTCTGGTGACCCATGTCAGAAGGAAACAGATCATTTCCAGTCACTGGAAAGCAAAGGCGCCAAGAGAATTGGTCCCCTGTCATTGTGCTACTGAGGTCAGTGCAGCTCCATTGCTCTTCCTTTTTAACTCAGGGATCTAGGGAACTTGAAGAGAGGAGTATTTTATACGTATTTTATTTATTTATTTATTTAGGCCATGCTGCGTGGCTTGTAGGATCTTTGTTCCTTGACCAGGGGTTGAACCCAGGCCCTTGGCAGTGAAAGTGCAGAGTCCTAACCACTGGAATGCCAGGGAATTCCCTGTTATATTTTTTAAATTGTATAGTTCATTTATGATGTTGTGTTAATTTCTGGTGTACAGCAAAGTTATTCAGTTTTATACAAACACACACACACACACATATTCTTTTTCATATTCTTTTCCATTATGATGTATTACAGTATATTGAATATAGGTCCCTGTGCTATACTGTAGGACCTTTTTGTTTGTCTATTTTATTTTATTTTTTTTTAAGTTTATTTGGCTGCATCGGGTGTTAGTTGTGGCACGCGGGATCTTAGTTGCGGCATGTGGGAACTTTCGTTGTGGCACACAGGCTTCTCTAGTTGCGGCGTGCGGGCTCAGTAGTTGTGGTGTGTGGGCTTAGTTGCCCAGCGGCATGTGGGATCTTAGTTCCCAACCCACGTCCCTGCATTGGAAGGTGGATTCTTAACCACTGGACCACCAGGGAAGTCCCCTATCTATTTTATATATAATGGTTTGTATCTGCTAATCCCAAACTCCTAGTTTATCCTTCCCCCACCCCCTTTCCCCTTTGGTAGCCATAAGTTTGTTTTCAATGTCTGTGAGCCTGTTTCTGTTTCGTAAATAAGTTCACTCGCGTCATATTTTAGGTTCCACATATAAGTGATATCATATGGTATTTGTCTTTCTCTTTCTGACTTACTTCACTTAGTATGATAATCTCTGGGTCCATCCGTGTTGCTGCAAATGGCATTTCATTCTTTTTTATGGCTGAGTAATATTCCATTGTGTATATGTACCACCTCTTCTTTATCTATTCATCTGTCAATGGACATTTAGGTTGCTTCCATGTCTTGGCTATTGGAAATAGTGCTGCTATGAACATTGGGGTGCATGTATCTTTTCAAATTATAGTTTTGTCTGGATATATGCCCAGGAGTGGGATTGCTAGATCATATGGCAATTCTATTTTTAGTTTTTTGAGGAACCTCCATACTGTTTTCTATAGTGGCTGCACCAATTTACATTCCCACCACCAGGGTGGGAGGGTTCCCTTTTCTCCACACCCAAGAGAGGAGTATTTTAAATGGATAAGGAATTGAAGTTTAAAATCTGGCTTAGAGAAAAGCTTACCTGGAAGTAGGTCGAGAAAGAATGGCTTCTGGATGGAAAAGAGCACAAAAGGTAGGGGTTAATCCAGACCTTACATCCTCCCCCCATTAAAATCCTCAAGACTTAAGGAATGAGAGCAAGGAGTAGATTATTCCATTAACCAGTCAGGAACTTCACCTGACCTCCATGTTTGGTTGTATTTGAATCCATAATCCCAGTTCAACTATAAGAGGATGGTATTTACCTTTGTTCCTCTGGAACAAATCCATTCTGTTTTGGCCTCCATTCAGGTCTGTCTTATCACCTGATGCTATCTTATTTGCATTTTGTGATACCTAAAATATTTTTATGACAATCAAGTATGATGTTTTATAGAGATTCTGGGACTAGAAATGGGCCCAGATGACGCTTCCTCTGTATAGGAGTTGCTCATATTTCCTGCCAGACTTAATTATGCCTTCACATGTTTCCCCATCACATTTGAATGCAGCTGTATCATTGCACAATTACACTCATAGCTTGTTGTTTGAAATGTGTTGTGGACTGAACTGTGTCCCCCTAAAACTCATTGAAGCCCTAACCCTTAATAACTCAGAATGACTGTATTTGAGGATAGGGACTTTAAAGAGATGATTAAGTTCAAATGAGGCCCTGATGGTTGGGCTCTAATCCAATCTGACTGGAGTCCTTATAAGGAGAAGAGATTTGGGCACACAAAGAGACACCAGGCATGTACATGCACAGAGGAATGACCAGGTGAGGAAACAGTAAGGAGATAGCCATCTGTAAGCCAAGGAGAGAGGCCTCAGAAGAAACCAAAGTTGCTGACACTTTATCTTGAACTTTCTAGCCTTCAGAATTGTGATAAAATAAGTTGTTGTTGTTTAAGTCTCCTAGCCTGTGGTATTTTGTTATGGCGGTCCTAGCAAACTGAAAATCTTTCTCCCTCACTAGAGTCTGAACCAATGGCTCAGTAGTCATTCAGCTACAGGGCTCCTGACACATGGTAGACACGTGGTAAATGTTTTTTTGATAAGCGGATGGACAGGTTGTCCAGAGAGGGCCCTTAGAGCAGCATCTGGTTCAATCCAGCCCTATTTCCCAGACCCTTTCTGCCCTTTCTGTCACACAGATGGAGGGTGTTGCATCATTTCCCTACTTGCTGGCTTCCAAATGTTCTCATGTGCTGTTTTGAGTTGTGTTAATTTCAACAAGCATGGCCCCTGCTGTCTAAACTTTTCTAATATTTTACTCTCGCCTGACCTCTACTTCTGGTTCTGGAGAAAAGCCACAGAATACTGGAGCCAGAAGGTATCTTGGAGATGAGGTATCTTGGAACACCTTCACTGATGAGTTTTTCTTCTTCATTTTTAAAAAAACTGATCTTCATTGCAGTATAATTGCTTCACAATACTGTGTTAGTTTCTGTTGTGCAATAAAATGAATCAGCCATATGCATACATATATCCCCATGTCCCCTCCCTTTTGAGCCTCCCTCCCACTCTCCCTATGTCACCCCTCTAAGTTGTCACAAATCACTGAGCTGATCTCCCTGTGCTATGCTGCTGCTTCCCACCAGCAATTTTACATTCGGTAGTGTGTATATGTCGATGCTACTCTCACTTCACCCCAGCTTCCCCCTCCCCACCCCATGTCCTAAGTCCATTCTCTATGTCTACATCTTTATTCCTGCCCTGCCACTAGGTTCATGAGTACCATTTTTTTTTTCAGATTCCATATATATTCATTTTTAATGGGACATAACTATATTAGAGAAAATTTGTTAAGTCCAAAATAAACTTTACTCTTACCAACTGTTGGAATTTTAGTGTGAATACGATTTTTTAAATATAGTGATAACCACAGTATGTGAACGAATTTCTTTTTGTTCACTTTATAAGCTTGTTCCCATGTTGTCTTACAACATTTATAACAGACATTTTGAATGACTACATAACACTCCCAAGTGTTACTTTTCAGATTACTTTTTTAAAAAAAAATTTTATTTATTTATTTGGCTGCGCCAGGTTTTAGTTGCGGTACGTGGGATCTTCATTGCGGTGTGCGGGCTCTTAGTTGCAACATGCAAGATCTAGTTCCCTGACCAGGGATCAAACCCGGGCCCCCTGCATTGGGAGCTTAGAGTCTTAACTGCTGGACCACCAGGGGAGTCCCCAGATTACTTAATTGTTCTCTCATTGTTGAATATTTAGATTGTTTTATTTTTGGATATTGATAAATTTCTTTGTAACTGTTTTCTAAATGTTGGATTTCTGTCTCGGGGAAGATTTCCCAAGTGGAATTACTGGGTCAAAAGTTAAGAACAGTTTTATGTTTCTTGATATCTTTACCAAGTTGCTTTTAAAAGAGTTGTACTAATTAATTAAATCACTGTCCCTTTTATTTTCAGGTGAGGAAACTGAGACCCAGAGAGAGCAAATGAAATGCCCAAGTTCACAAAGGTAATGGTGACTCATCTGGAGCTAAAATCCAGGTCCAAGACTCCTACTCTGCTGTTCTTTCTGCAGCCCTACATGACCTAATGTCATGGTGTAACTGAAAATGAAGCCGTTACTATAGTATTATGTCCCCCAAACGTCAGGCATTTTTGGACCACCTTAATGATTTTTGCTATAGCTTATACCACCTCTACTATTATTTATTTCATACTTTTTTCTTTAAATAAATTTAATTTACATAACATCTTCATTCTATGCAATATTTTTTGTGAGATTATCTGTTTGATATATGCTTAGATTTTTTTCTAACATGCATTAAAGTAAACATGTAACTATTAAAGTAAAAACTAATTTATGTTCTACCTAAAATCAGTTTTGGAATATATTGATACAATGTAATAAGCATGGACTTTATATCCAGGCAGACCTGGGGTCAGCTGCTTCCTCTGTCAGTTAACTCTGTAGTCTGGGAGAAGTCACTTAGCTTCTATGATCTTTGGTTCTCTGGTTTGTAAAGAGTGGATATTAGTATCCACCTTGCAGTGTTGTTAGGAATAAAGGAGCTACTGGGGGCCTGGTGCCCAAGTAGGTGTTCAGTACATGATGGTTATTATTGTGGTTATTATTGCAGACTTCTAGTTATTTCCCAAAGGGTGTGTCTATGCTGGAATGTTTGTCTTATTGCTTTCTGCTGATTTGCATGTGTAAAGAAGTAACTTCCACTTGTTAGTTTTTGCAATAGATCTATTATTTTTTGACTTTCCAGTTCTATTACATATTAGCTTTGTGACTTTGGACAAGTTGCTTAACTTTTCTGTGCCTCATTTGCCTAATTTATAAAATGGGGCTAAAAAAAGTACGTTGGTGTGTGTATGCATACATCTGTCCACCAGAGGGCCTCGATGCAATAGCCCTTGTAGCAATGGGCAATACCTTGTGTCCAAGGTTTGTGTATATCATTCTCCCCTGAAAGGAGCCGTGGCTCTGAGGAGAAATGGCTGACTCCAAGGACAGGGAAGGAAAGTAGAAGATGAGCTTGGAACATCTAGTGGTGTCAGAAAGTCAGAAACTGCTAAAAATAACCCCCTATATGTCAAAATGATGCAGAAGCCAACTTGAAGAAGTTCTTAGTGGCCGGTTTTGGGACAATATGAATGACTTTATAAATAAGGATAGTAATGGATTATAATCCACAAATACCCCTGAGAATTTACTTATATAAATAAATAATTGAATACCTGAATAAATGAGAGAGAAGGAAGAGCTCTTTCTTTTTTTTTTTCCCCTTGGCTGCACCACACAGCTTGCGGGATCCTAGTTCCCCAACCAGGGATTGAACCCTCGCGCTTGGCAGTGAAAGCATGGAGTTCTAACCACTGGACCACCAGGGAATTCCCCGGAAGAGCTCTTTCTTATAGTAGAATCCTAATTAATACATTTAGAAGGAATGTTGGAAATAGAAAATCACCATTTGGCTAAGACTATAGTAATACCTGTTGTAGGCGAGAATCATCAATGGATTTTAAAAATTAATGGGCAAAAGTATGACGAGAAGAAACAGGCTATTTGCATAGTTTCGAAGTATCTCTCCACAAGATACTTATTAACTACAATGAGAATATAGTACCTTTATGGACACCGCCTTAACTAGTGTTCAAACTTAACATCACGCATAAATGAGTATTGTTACTGTGGGCCTCTGATGTGCTGAGAAGGCAAACGTCACTTCTGTGGTGTTCTTGCCAAAAATGCATAATCTGCAATTAGTCATGAGGAAACATCAGATAAGCCCAAGTTGAGGGATATTCTATAAAATAACTGACAATACTCTTCAAAAGTGTCAAGATCATGAAAGACAAGGAAGGCTGACAAAGTACCCTAGATTGGAGGAGACCAGGAGAGATGATATATTTCTTCAGTGTAAGATCCTGGATTGGATTCTGGATCAGAAAAAGAATACTAGTGGGATGAATTGGGAGATTGGGATTGACATATATATACTAATATGTATAAAATAGATAACTAATAACCTGCTGTATAAAAAAATAAAATAAAATTCAAAAAAAAGAACACTAATGGGATGATTAGCAAAATCTAAAAATTTGTACATTAGTTAATAGTACTGTATCATTGCTAATTTTCTGGTTTTGATAACGATATTATGGTTATGTATGATGTTATTTGAAAAAAACTGCATGAAGGAGATATTGGAACTCTGATTATTTTTACCATATTTTTGAAGTCTGAAGAATGAAAAGTTAAAAAAAAAAGACATCAGGGACTTCCCTGGTGGCACAGTGGTTAAGAATCCACCTTCCAATGCAGGGGACATGGGTTTAATCCCTGGTCTGGGAAGATCCCACATGCCGCGGAGCAACTAAGCCCATGTGCCACAACTACTGAGCCTGCGCTCTAGAGCCCGTGAGCCACAACTACGGAGCCTGCGTGCCACAACTACTGAAGCGCACGCGCCCTAGAGCCTGTGATCCGCAACAAGAGAAGCCACCACAATGAGAAGCCTGTGCACCACAACGAAGAGTAGCCCCCACTCTCCGCAACTAGAGAAAGCCCGTGCACAGCAAGAAAGACCCAACACAGCCAAAAATAAATAAATAAATTTATTTTAAAAAATCGTATCAAAAACAAGCAAACGAAACAAAAACCCTAGGGATAAGCTTAACCAAGGAGGTGAGGTGAAAGATCTACATGCTGAAAACTATAAAACATTGATAAAGGACATTGAAGATGATTCAAAGAAACGGAAAAATATCCCATGCTCTTCGACTGGAAGAACTAATATTGTTAAAACGGCCATACTACCCAAAGAAATCTATAGATTTAATGTGATCCCTATCAAAATACCCATGACATTTTTCACAGAACTAGAACAAATACTCCTAAAATTTATATGGAACCACAGAAGACCCTGAATTGCCAAAGCTGTCCTGAGGAAGAAGAACAAAGCTGGAGGCATAACCCTCCCAGACTTCAGACAATACTACAAAGCTACGGTAATCAAAACAGTGTGGTATTGGCACAGAAACAGACACATAGATCAATGGAACAGAATACAGAGCCCAGAAATAAACCCACACACCTACGGTCAATTAATCTACAACAAAGGAAGCAAGAATATACAATTGAGAACAGACAGTCTCTTCAACAAGTGGTGTTGGGAAGACTGGACAGTTACATGTAAATCAGTGAAATTAGACCACTCCCTCACACCATATACAAAAATAAACTGAAAGTGGTTTAAAGACCTAATATAAGACATGCTGCCATAGAACTCCTAGAAGAGAACATAGGCAAAACATTCTCTTACATAAATTGTAGCAATATTTTCTTAGATCAGTCTCCTAAGGCAAAAGAAATAAAAGCAAAAATAAACAAATGGGACCTAATCAAACTTAAAAGTTTTTGCAGAGCAAAGGAAACCATAAACAAACAAAAAGTCAATCTGTGGAATGGGAGAAAATATTTGCAAACAATGTGACTGTCAAGGGGTTAATATCCAAAATATACAGACAGCTCATACAACTCAATATCCAAAAAACAAACATTCCAATCAAAAAATGAGCAGAAGACCTAAATAGACATTGCTCCAAAGAAGACATGCAGATGGCCAACAGGGACATGAAAACATGCACAACATCTCTAATTATTAGAGAAATACAAACCAGAACCACAATGAGGTATCACCTCACACCAGTTAGATTGGCCACCATCAGAAAGTCTACAAGTAATAAATTCTGGAGACGGTGTGGAGAAAAGGGAACCCTCCTACACTGTTGGTTGGAATGTAAATTGGTGCAGCCACTATGAAAACAGTATGGAGGTTCCTTAAAAAACTAAAAATAGAGTGACCACATGATCCAGCAATCCCACTCCTGGGCATATATCCGGAAAAAATGAAAACTCTAATGAAAAATTACATGCACCCTAATGTTCATAGCAGCACTATTTACAATAGCCAAGACATGGAAGCAACCCAAGTGCCCATCAAAAGACAGTTGGCTTAAGAAGATGCGAAATATATAGATATAGATATAGCTATATACACACATAATGGAATATTACTCGGCCGTAAAAAGAATGAACTGCTACCATTTGCAGCAGCAACATGGTTGGATCTAGAGAATATCATACTATGTGAAATAAGTCAGAAAAAGAAAAATATTATATGATATCATTTATATGTGGGAACTAAAAAATAATACAAATGAATCGATATACAAAATAGAAACAGACTCACAAACATAGAAAACTTATGGTTACCAAAGGGTAAGGGTGGGGAAAAGATATATTAGAAGTATGGGATTAACAGATCCACACTGCTATGTATAAAACAGATAAGCAACAGGATTTACTGGGAACTATATTCAATACCTTGTAATAACCTATGATGAAAAATAACCTGAAAAAAAACCCCAAAACTGAATCACTTTGCTATACACCTGAAACTAACACAATATTGTAAATCAACTATACTTCAATTTGAAAAAAAAAAAAAAAAAGAATTGAGCCCGGCCACCACCGATCCCCTCTGCTTTGTAATTGCGCCACCTGGAAGCTCAGTGAGCTTTCCTCAACTCGTTGCCTTTTTGCCTTAGTAGCTACTTTACTCACCTGATTGACTGAACCCTTACTAAGTTCACATTATCAATCGTTGACTCGTTACAACAGTTGTACATGCTAAGTGGTATTTTATTTATTTTAAGATGATAAACCCGAGGCTGAAGAATGTTAAGTATCTTGTCCAGGGTTGCAAAGTAAGCGACGGAGCCAGGATTTGAATCGCTTGAATTCAAGTCTGAGTGTCAAGGTCCAGGTGAGTCTAAACGTGTCGCCATGTTTGAGAATTATTGGTAGAGAGCACTGGCTCCACTGGGCACTGGTTCCCCCTCCAGGGGACATTTGGCAATGTCTGGAGATATTTTTGGCTGTACTAACTGGGCGGGGGAGGGTGGTAGGGGAGAGGCTGCTCTTGGCTTCTAGCAGGTGGAGGCCACGCGGATGTTGTTAAACAGGTTACAAAGCACAGAGCAGCTCCCCCTCCTTACAACAAGGAGTTATCCAGCCCTAATGTCAGTGGGGCTGCTATGAAACGCGGGTGTCGAGTCTCCTAAGGGCAACATTTTGAACTCAGAAACCTGAGGATTGATTCTTTCACTTGGCAAATATTTACTGAGCACCGTGCGGGATAGCATGAGGGACGTGGAAACAATACACCAGATTGTGCCAGAGGGGAGGTTACAGTGTAGAAGGGCAGGGGTGGAGGTGGGAGAGGCACACCAACACTTCAACTTAAGGTAGAACATGAAAAGGGCAGAGAGTCGAGTTAGGCTTAAGCTTGTTCACAGGAGGGAGGGCTCACATATGGTCCTGGGACGAATCAAGGGAGGCTGTGGGAGGAGGTGGCTTGGGGTGGGTTTTGTGAGCAAAGTTGAGCTGGTGGGAAAGCACAAGACCAGCTCGGGAGCAGCCCGAGGTCTAGTTGAGCGGAGCACAGAGCACTTAGTGCGAGGAGGGCTGGACTGGAAAGGCAGCTGTGGCTGGAGCTTGGAATCCAGGCTCAGGACTCTAGCCTTGGTGTCTGTCATAGCGGTGGAAAAGCCTTCCCTTCCAGAATGGTGGTCTAGGCCCCAGGGCTGGGGGGCCCAGCAGCTTCCAGAGAGCTCTCTCTATAGGGAGGGAATGTTGGACATTGGGGTGGAGTCAGGAGAACTCCTGATTTTAGGACAGAGTTGATGCTCAATATATAACAAAGCTATTTCACCTCAAAGTAGCCCTTGGGGAGATGTTCCCCTCGAGTGGAGACATAGGTCGGGATGAGGTCTCTTCTGCACAGCTGTTCTGCTAAGGGCTAGGCCACTTCAGCTGTAGTGAAAAGTGGAGCTGATTCGGAGCCCCTAACCCAGGGTCTGCTTCCCAAAGGTGAGTTGTTCAAACAGGGCTTGGTGTGGCTACAGTTTCAAACATGGGTGCTACCTGGTGGTGTGATTTTTCTAGTTTATCACCATACCGTGAAATAGCATTAAAAATAGTTGGGGCACGTCTGGTGCACTGTAAAGAATACAATCGAGGATGACTTATTGTCTGTGGATGTACAGTTGCCTTCAACACCCTCCCACCGCTGCCTCCAAGCCTGGCCCTGGGGACATTCATTACTCTCTAGAACAGGGATTGGGGGCAGGTGAGGCAGCAAATCTTTGTTGGGCCATTATTTTTTTCTCCCCCACCAGCTACAGTTGCAGACACTTGCATGCACACGGACCTCTTTAACTTTCACAACACTCTTTGGATTTATGTACAATTCTTTCCTTTTTGTAAATGAAGAAACGGGCACTGAGACAGGCTAACTTGCCCCTAATCCCTGTAACCTAAAGGGGCTACATTTTACTGCCTGTGTGGTCATGTTCTTTTCTGTTTTGCCATGTTTCTCCCCCCTCTTTATCTTTCATAGAAAAAAAATTTTTTTTTACCTGGATTTGAGCTGCTGTGGACCGTGGACACCAGCATTAGTGGCAGCAACAGAAGGAGGGAAGAGATTAGAACTTTCATTTCAAATGTTGGTGCTGCTGTGAGTTGCTTGAAGAGTGTGTGGAAGGTTCCCAGTGAGAGGGTCCCGAGTTCTTGGAGTGGCTCAGGCCGTGCGTGGTATGTGGCTTGGGGGTCTGCGCTTTACTCCCAGGCCAGTGTTCCCATTAGAGGGCGAGAACGGCCAAGTGACGTTGGTCTCGTTAGGTTACTGGGCCATGTGATTTATGGGAATATGGAAGGTAAAACTGGCCAAAGAGAAGGAGTGAAGCATATTCTTTGGAACATGAGAGGGTGACTGATAACTTGGCAGCAGTTCTCAGCCCCTCCCCTCCTCCCTCCCGCCTCCCTACCCCCCAGTGTGCTATGATTTCTTCCCCAAGTCTTTTTCCTTGTTTGAATTTCCTTATACATGTGAGTGACATTTTCTAGCTTAGTATCTGTCAGGAAAGAGAGTGCTAAGGGCTGGCAAAGAGAGAATCACACGGTGTGTTTCCCCTCTGTCCTCCCCACTCCCGTCCTTGGATCAGCAATAGCAGTGTTGTTGTTTGGGAAGTTGACGTGTCCCCACTGTTTACAATTTCCTCCAAATCTGTGTCCACATAAAGAGGGAAGCAGAGAGGATCGAGGAGGAGAGGCTCTTCTCTCTTGCCCCGAACCCTGGCCTGGGGCACTGGGTCAAAGCAGGCCTCCTTGTTGTTGGTCAGGCAGGTGGCTGTGGCCTCGTGGCTCCCGCCTAAAGGAGAGGGAACTGGGTTGGTGGAAGACCCTCAAGGCTTCAGGTCCAAGAGGGTTCGAGAAACAGGAGCCACAGTGGGGAAGGTGTTTGCCCAGGCTGCTGGGGCTCTTGTTTCAGACCTTGTTTGGAAACAGCCCAAAGTGAAAGAAGGAGGTGATACTGAGGCTGGGACCTGGGACCCTTTGCTGCAGTGCTGCAATGTTTGAGCCTGGACACACCTCTCCTGGAGCAACAAAATACAAAGAAACTGTATGGGACTAAAAATAACTGCATGCACTGGCAGTTGGGGCAAATTCTTGACAAAAGATAGAGACCAAAAAACCCAACTGCCACTTTTGAAGAGCCCAGAGCAAAAGCAGGGGGTCGGGAGCAAAAGCAGGGTACTGTGAATGCCCCCTGCACACAGTACCACCTAAGGAATGGGGAAACCACCTAAGCTACCCCTGCAGCCCGACCCCTGGACACACCCCTACCCTCACCCCATATAAGGAACAAGCTCACCCCCACTCAGGGAACAAATGAGCAAGGGAACCTGTTGTTTGTTCTTGTTTCCCCCGGCTGCAGCAGGGGCCCCAGTAACCCCTTGCCTGAATTTCTTGTCTGGCCTCTGATCAATTTCCATTGATTAAGGAGGCCAAGAACCCTGGTGGGTAACATTACTTGGAGCAAACATCAAGGGTACAGAACATCAGCACTTACTAAACCTTACTAGTGCACGACTTGATGGGAAAGTAAAGCACCCCCTCAGGCTCCATGTGTGTGAAAAAAAAATTTTTTTTTTTTCTGGTAAGGGACTGCACTTTCACATGCTTTCTAACATAGCAGGCCTAGTTAAAGGGTTACAAAAATATCGTTCAACTCAACAAACATTTACAGAATACCCACAAAGTGCCAGGCCCTACATAAGTTCAGGAACGTAAAAATGAACAATTAACAGCCCCTGTCTCAAAAATCCCCACCCAATTAGCTGCATGCTTCTCCTCGGCCCTGCCCTCCTCTCTGCCATCCACCAACACAAATCCTACCCCACCCTCCAGACCCAGCCCGAGTTCCACCGAACCCAGAGTCCGCTGAGCTACTCACCGTCCATGGTGAACTGCTGCCACTTCTGAAACTTGGTAGCACTGTATCTCTAGGTTTTATGAAGTGTGTGTCATCTCCCTGGCTAAACTTGAGCTTCCTGAGGACAGAGACCATTGTTAGAATTTTCCAGGGAGGAGCCACATCAGTGGTTTACATCAGACCAAGCGCAGACCGAGCCTCCAACTCGAGGACAATCTCCACTGCCTAGCACGGTGCCTGCCGCCTGCAGACGCTTTATAAAGTTTGTAGTAGCAAAGTCTACAGTCAACTCTCCAACATGTCCATAGGCAGAAATAATCTGAAATTGAGAGGGTAAGAATGAGCAGAATCCACGCCTGGCCTCTTCCCTCCTCTTGGCTGGAACAAAAGTCACACCACCTTTACTCCTGCCTGGAGGAGCCAGGGAGGACTTCCTTGTTAACTTTCCCCTCAGCCCCATAAATATCACCCAGCACTTAAGCCCAGACTCCCGCCGTCTTTGAGCCCATTTCCTAAAGTCTCTGGAATGAGTCATGTTTAATAAGTGCTGATGTTTGGGGCAAGAAGAGCCAACCCTCCCAGCTCCTTAACTGGTGAGAAAGGTAAGATGAAGTGCATTTACAGATTTTGGCCACAGGGTGGCAGCACTGCCTAAGTGCTGGTATTTCCGAAGACTCCCCAGACGTGGGCGAGTCGGAGATGAAGTTAGGATCAGGAAAAGGGCACAAGGGAAGTGACTCGGTAAACTTTTTTTTTTTTTTCTGCGAAGTGAGAGAGTTGAGGTGAGTCTCAAACCATTGCATTTTAGAACTGGAAGACACTTTAGAGAAGTGTCTCAAACTTTAATGTGCTTATAGACAGATCACCAAAGAATATTGTTCAAATACAGATTTGATTCTTCTGGTGGAGCCTGAGATTCTGCATTTCTCATAAGCTTTCGGATGATGCCGTTGCTGTTGGTTATTGGACCACACTCTGAATAGCAAAGCCTTAGAGGTCATGTAGATTAATTCTCCTTTCCCCCAATTTATGGATGAAGAGAGGCAGAAGTCCAGAGAGAGAAGGTGCCTTGCCTGACGTAGCCATGACTTCAGCACTTAGCTTTCTACATCTCAGCCCAGGCTTCTCACTCTTAGTCCACTTCCTGCCCCACTATATCGTGTGGCCCCCTTTCCTGTTGTGGTGGCATCTCTGTAGCTTGGGAATCATAACTCTCACTTTTACCACCATTTGGTTTAATCTTTGCTCGAGGCATCACTTTGGTTACTCCCTTATTCGAAACCTTCAGTGGCTCTTCTTTTACCACAAAATAAAGTTCAAATGTCTCAGTCTCATTTTCATGGCTGTACCACATGTGGTCCCACTCTTGCAAGCTTACTTAAATCCATTGTTCCTTAACCCTGTGTTTCCTCTGTAGCTTTCCCTGCTCCTTCCTGTTCCCTAAACATACTGTGTTCAGTCCTCTCTCAGTGGTAGTGGTACTGGCATGGGCTTGGAGTTAGATATTCCTACTTCCTAATTCCAGATCCATCGATGACCTTGGCAAGTTACTTCACCTTTCTGAGGACCAGCATCCTCCTCTGAAATAACCCCTAAGTGGAGTAAATAAAATAACATATGCAAACCCACTCTCATTTCTGAAATCCTTTTCAAAACTTGCATCTACAGTGGTGCCTGACACTTGGTTCTCTGTGTTTGTGTTTCTCTTTGTCTGTTTCCATGAGAGTTAACCAGTCAAAGATCTAACCTGAATCCTGCCTCTTTCGTGAAACCTTCCCCAGCCATTCCTCACCTAGTTGAGCCCACGCTTCTATAAGTTATTTCATCTGTCTATTAGCATTTTATTATTTGCCAGCCCTTTCAGTGAGACCCCATAGCGAGGCTTCAGGGATAACTGGCTGTGTAAGAATTGAGGGATAATGAATGAACTCTTGTTTTAGTATTCGCTGAGTTTTAGAGTACTCCCTGCCTTTCCTTTTGTCACTTATTGCCTAGCAGCACCAGATCCTGGTAGTCTGTGAATTCTTTAGGGCTAGTTCTTGTCAGGCTCCTTCCAGCCTCTGCATTTTGGGTAAGTTGGTGTTTCCCTTTGTATGTTATTGAATGGCCCCTCCAAGGAAGGGGTTGATGAAATCTCTTTCGGGAAACCCCTAGAAAATACCGATAAGGAAGTAGAGCACAGTATCATTGCTTCAACAGCCTGGTGACAGGAGATGTGTACACTTTCCTATTTCATGAAATTTTTAACGAAGTCCTTACTCTCTTTTATTTCAGAAGAGATTAAGGACAAAAGACCAGGTGGGGAGGGCAAGGTCGTTTAAGGGAGGTCACATACCTCTGACCTAGATTCTGTGAATTATTCATTCAACTGTACCCGAAAGTGTTCATCTTTGCATGTGTGGTCATATATTTATATCACGTGATCCATGATTCCCTCCCTCAGTGGCACTTAGGAGCTCACATCAGGCTCATGACAGTACAATTATATGGTGTGTGCTTTCACTGCAGCAAAGGTTTCTCTGAGGTCTGGAGAGAAAATAGACCAGGAGGGCTGGACACTTTACCTAAGCATCCTGCCTTCTCTTTTATGGGACAGCAGTCTACTCACCCATCACTTTCTCAATCAGGCGATTTTTGGCCTTTACTTCCCCCTACCATGTGTTCATGCCAAAGTCCAGTTATGATTATCTGTGCCTGGAACCAGCTGTTGTTTGAAAAAGAGAGGCCCAAGGAATGGCTTCCTTGCTGATTTCCAGAATTCTAATCTTCTTGTCTCAGCTGGTGGTTTCCAACCCTGGATGCTAATTAGAATCACCTGCAGGACACCTAAACCTAGCAACCCCTGTGCCTTATCCTCAGAGAGGCTTTTTTGATTGGTCTGTGGTGTGGCCCAGGCCCTGGTAGTTTTAAAAAGCTTCCAAGCAAAATAATAGTCATTTCAGAGTGGAGGGAGCAGGAAGGGAAGGGTATCATAGGAAGAAGGAAAAGAATTTGAATAAATGCAGACATGGGAATGTAAAATGTGGTTTCAGATCTTACTACATAGACCAAGGGAGCAGACAGGGTCATACTCTGGGGATTTTTGAATGGCAGCTTCAAAATTTGAACTTCATCTTAACAGATGACAGGAGTCACTAAAAAGTTTTGAGCCACATTAGCCAAGTGTTCAAAGTTAACATCACCAGTAATGAGATAATATCATGGGCCTGGTATGGGCTGAGAAGGCATAGCACTGCTTCTTTGGTATTCTTGCCAAAATTGCATAACCTAAGTCTAATCATGAAGAAATATTAGATGATCTCAAACTGAGGGTCATTCTACAAAATAACTGGCTAATACTCTTAAATATGTGAAGGTCAGGAAGGTATAAGGAATTCTGAGGAACTTGCCCAGATTAAAGGGGATTTAGGAGACAAAACAACTAAATGCAGTGTGGTATCCTAGATTGGATCCTAGTTCAGAGAAAGGGCATTAGTGGGAAAGATGATGAAATTTGAATAAAATCTGTAGATTTGTTAATTGATTATATCAATAATAATTTATTGATTTTGATAATCTCTGTGGTTTTACCTACAGCATTAATATTTGGGGAAGTTGAGTGAAGGGTATATGGCAACTCGGACTATTTTTGAAACATTTTTGAATGTCTAAAATTATGTTAAAATGAAAAGTTAAGAAAAGAAAAGCAAAATAAGAAGCTTCCAGGTAATTAATGAGTTTCCAGAGTTGAGAACCACTTTCCTAAGTCATCTTGCCTAATACTGTCAGAGTAATCTTGCTGAAAATGCTTTTTGTCATGTTTATGACTTTCTCAAAACTTTTTAGTGACTCCTGTCATCTGTTAAGACGAAGTTCAAATTTTGAAGCTGCCATTCAAAAATCCCCAAAGCATGACCCTGTCTGCTCCCTTGGTCTATGTAGTAAGATCTGAACCCACATTTTACATTCCCATGTCTGCATTTATTCAAATTCTTTTCCTTCTTCCTATAATACCCTTCTCTTCCTGCTCAGCCTCCTGAATTATTTTTCATCCTAAGGCCTATGTCAGATCCTGTCCCTTCACTGAAGTCTTTTATGAGTATTTCTGTTAGAAGCAGTCATCTTTCCTCTCCTTGAATTCTGGTAGGTAGGATGGTGTGGAGTGAAAACATGAGCTTTAGATTCAGAAATATGTGAGTCTGAATCCTGGATCCACTTCTACCAGTTCTTGGATAAGGGACAAGTTAACTGATCTTCTTGGAGTTTTGGTTTCTCATTGCCAAATAGGAATAGTACTAGTACCTACTTTAAAGGGTCGTTGTGAGCCTTAGATGAGGTATAAACATAAAGGTCCCAGCACACAGGAGGCGCCTTCCTCCTCTTGTTCGTAGCTCAGTTGTCCTCACAGAGGTGGTGTGTGGTGAAAGGCTCTTGTCAAAATTTCCTCCAGAGCCGGTAAAAGATATTTGTGTCTGGTCAGCACTAAGATGACAGACACACTTGAACTGAATTGAGTGCGTGAGTCTTCAAGCAATTTAACTGAGATTTTTTACCCTGGAAGCCAACTCAGAAATAAGTGACCTATGGATAGAGGAATGTAACCCAACGGGGTGGGGGCAGGTAGAGAATGGGTTAGAAACATTGGGAGAAAGCTCTGATGCCTCCCACACCCACCTTTGCTCTCAGCAGGACAGCACTGAGGAAGTAGACTCCTTAGTAAGACCCCCTGAGCCATGAGTCCTGCATAGCAACCCTTCACTAATCCATTCCTTGCCCAAGTGATGCGTACACAGGTGTCACGTCCCCTGTGAGTTGAATACTTACACCTTTTCTGCTCCCTCTACCCACACAGCTCAGTGTTGGGTGCTGTGGTTTGGCCCCAGGTCCCAGGCCCCTACTACGGGTCTAAGAAGTCAGGGCCAGGACGTGGGGCTGAGGAGGAAGTCAGAGGCCAGCAGGCACTGAAAGAGGCAGGTGGGGCTGCCATTGTTCAAAGGCCACAAACTGGGTGTGTTTTATGACTGTTTTTGCATTTGGAGTCTCCTCTCCTTTGTGATCATTCCAGGGACTCTCCGTCCTCTTTTTCCTTCTCATTACACATGGTTTTCTTAGTGCACCCCTTATATGGCCAGAGAATGTCTGTGCAAATGTTGCAGGAAGGGGGACCCCTTCCACGGCCTGAGAGTGGGCTCTTGTCTAACACTCAGAAATGAATTGTCTGAGGAGACACACGTGCTGTTAAAGCAAGAAACTTTACTGGGAAGGGGCACCTGGGGGGAGAGCGTCAGGGTAAGGGAACCCAGGAGAACTGCTCTGTCATGTGGCTTACAGTCTTGGGTTTTATGGTAATGGGGTTAGTTTCCAGGTTGTCTGTGGCCAATCATCTTGCTTGGCCCATAGTCTGACTCAGGGTCATTCCTGGTGGCTCACGCATCTATCTCTCAGCCAAGATGGATTCCAGCGAGAAGGACTCTGGGAGGTTGGTCATCTCCTCCCTCTTTTGGCCCCTCCCGAATTCTCACCGTTAGTTTTCAGAGGCAGCACCATGTTCCTTATCAGGACCTCCTGTTGTGAGACAACTCAGGCAAGCAGGCCTGGGGCGGGGCTCTCGGTCAATGGTTTCGGTCAGCAGTTTCCTAACACAAATAGTTGACAATTCAGTAAAAATGACTTTTCATGGGAACGACGAACCTGAGCCTGTTTCTTTCCCAAGGAGATTGAAATTCATAAAAGCTAGCTCTTATGAAGGGATGTGTAATTGTGAGTGTAATGTTAGGGAACAGATGTGTAAGTCAAGGGCAAGACAGAAAACAAAATGCTGTGTTTGTTGAATCCTGAAAACAGAGGGGGCAAAATCATTCTGAAAGGTGGATTTCATTCAGGAGACCTCAGAAATCTTAGAGTGTCCTTTGCCCAGATTAAATAATTAATATTTAATTGAGTGAGAGATGAAGTTAAATTATGGAGTTGTACGATGCTGGGTAAATATTAACTTCTCTGTCTCAGTTTTTTTAATCTGTAAAAGCAGAGATTTTTAGTGAAGACTGTACCTACGTATAAAGTCCTTAGGATAGTACCTGGCACGTGGTGAGTGTGAGTGAGTGTGAGCTATAATAATTATGGGAACAGGCAAAGATGCCACCCTGGTTACCTGGGCGGGGAGGCATCTTCTAGTCAGGGTCCTGGCAGGCCAGCTGGAAAAGAAATGGCAGAGGGAGGTTTACCTTCCAGGAATGGAAGGATTAGGTAACTCATAAACAACGTTCTGGAAAATGTCTTAGAGCAAAATGTCAGGAATACCCGGAGGGTGTATGGCTTGGGTCACCGTTATTGTCCCTGGGAGTCTGGGAATGTGTCCTAGAGTTAAATGGTTTCACTGAAAGCCAAGCCTAGAAACAGGCTTCAGGGGATGTCTTGCAAAATGCACTCATTTGCTTAAAGAGTTCCCTGTTGTGTCCAGGCATTACTTTTGTCTGTGTACTATCCTTATTCATGAGGTGTAAGGGAAAGACTGAAAAACGATAAAATAAAGAAATGTATGTATAAATTAACAGGGCAGTATTAGGACTGGCAGGTGTAAGTTACGAGGACGTATATAAAAGCTTCATGTGAACGTAAAAGGACTTTTTAAAAAACAGATCTCTCCGTATAAGTATAGTGAGCTATCTTGAGTGATATCAGATTCCATCCAAAGAAGCACTGAAGCAGAACCACAGGAAACGGATGTGTGACCATTTTAGCTAAATGGTTAGACTGCGTCACTGAAGTGAAAGGAGATGAAGGAGAAAATGGACGAGGGTGAGAGAAAATGGGATGGAAAAAGGCACGGGTTGAAAGGAATGTTTACTGAGGGCTCATCACGTACCAGGCTCAGTGTTTAATGCCTTAGATATCTCACCTACTCTTTTACTGTCATTTCCTAATGCAGTAAGAGTTACCCTTGTGTTACAGGTGAGGAAGAAGAGGCTAAGGGAGGTGAAGTGACTGGTCCAGGGTCATCCAGCCAGTTAGTGACAGAGCTAGTGTGTTTCACCTCGAAGCTTGTGCTCCTGCCTCAGCATCGGAAGAAAAGTTATTTCTTTCATCAGCGTCTTATAGTTTTTGGAGTACAGGTCTTTTGTCTCTTTAGGTATGTTTATTCCTAGGTATTTTATTCTTTTTGATGCAATGGTAAATGGGATTGTTTCTTGAATTTTTTTCTGATCTTTCATTGTTAGTGTATAGAGATGCAAAAGATTTCCTTGTATTAATTTTGTAAACTGCAACTTTACCAAATTCAGTGATGAGCTCTAGTAGTTTTCTGGTAGCATTTTTAGGATTTTCTATGTATAGTATCATGTCATCTGCAAACAGTGACAGTTTAACTTCTTCTTTTCCAATTTGGATTCCTTTTATTTCTTTTTTTTCTCTGATTGCCATAGCTAGGACTTCCAAAACTTTGTGGAATTAAAGTGGCGAGAGGCCATCCTTGTCTTGTTCCTGATCTTAGAGGAAATGTTTTTAGCTTTTCACCGTTTTGTATGATGTTAGCTGTAGGTTTGTCGTATACAGCCTTTATTATATTTAGGTATGTTCCCTCTATGCCCATTTTCTGGAGAGTTTTTATCATAAATCGGTGTTCAATTTTGTCAAAAGCTTTTTTTGCATCTATTGAGATGATCATATGGTTTTTATTCTTCAGTTTGTTGATGTGGTGTATCACATTGATTGATTTGCGGATATTGAAAAATCCTTGTATCCCTGGATACATCCCACTTGATCATGGTGTATGATCCTTTTCATGTATTGTTGGATTTGGATTACTAGCATTTTGTTGAGGATTTTTGCATTTATGTTTATCAGTGATATTGGCCTGTAATTTTCTTTTTTTGTGGTATCTTTGTCTGGTTTTGGTATCAGTGTGATGGTGGCCTTGTAGAATGAGTTTGGGAGTTTTCCTTCCTCTGCCATGTTTTAGAACAGTTTCAGAAGGATAGGTGTTAGATCTTCTCTAAATGTTTGACAGAATTCACCTGTGAAGCCATCTGGTCCTGGAGTTTTGTTTGTTGGGAGATTTTTAATCACAGTTTCAATTTCAGTACTTGTTATCGGTCTATTTGTATTTTCTATTTCTTCCTGGTTCAGTCTTGGGAATTTGTACCTTTCTAAGAATTTGTCCATTTCTTCCAGATTGTCCATTTTATTGGCATACAGTTGCTTGTAGTAGTCTCTTATGATCCTTTGCATTTCTGTGGTGTCAGTTGTAACTTCCCCTTTTTCAAATTGAAGATGATACAAACAGATGGAAATATATACCATGTTCTTGGATTGGAAGAATCAATATTGTCAAAATGACTATACTACCCAAGGCAATCTACAGATTCAATGCAACCCCTATCAAATTACCAATGGCATTTTTCACAGAACTAGAACAAAAAATCTTAAAATTTGTATGGAGACACAAAAGACCCTGAATAACCAAAGCAATCTTGAGGAAGAAAAATGGAGCTGGAGGAAGCAGGTTCCCTGACTTCAGACTATACTACAAACCTGTAGTCATCAAAACAGTATGGTACTGGGACTTCTCTGGCGGTCCAGTGGTTAGGACTTCACCTTCCAATGCAGGGGTTGTGGGTTCGATCCCTGGTCCTGGAAGTAGGATCTCACATGACCTTGTGGCTAAAAAACCAAGTCATAGGGCTTCCCTGGTGGCGCAGTGGTTGAGAATCTGCCTGCTAATGCAGGGGACACGGGTTCGCGCCCTGGTCTGGGAAGATCCCACATGCCACGGAGCAACTAGGCCCGTGAGCCACAGCTACTGAGCCTGCGCGTCTGGAGCCTGTGCTCCGCAACAAAAAGAGGCCACAGTAGTGAGAGGCCCGCGCACCGCGATGAAGAGTGGCCCCCGCTTGCCGCAACTACAGGAAGCCCTAGCACAGAAACGAAGACCCAACATAGTAATCAATCAATCAATCAATAAATCTTTAAAAAAAAAAAAAAAAACAACAACGGGGCTTTGAAAAAAAAAAAAAAAAAAACAACAAAAAAAAACCCAAGTCATAGAACAGAAGCAATATTGTAGCAAATTCAATAAAAGACTTTAAAAATGGTTCACATCAAAAAAAAAACTTAGGGACTTCCCTGGTGGCACAGTGGTTAAGACTCCATGGTCCCAATGCAGGGGGCCTGGGTTCGATCCCTGGCAGGGGAACTAGATCCCACATGCGTGCTGCAACTAAGACCCGGTGCAACCAAATAAATAAATAAATAAATAAATATTAAAAAAAAAAAACTTAAAAAATAAAAACAGTATGGTACTGCACAAAAATAGAAATATAGATCAATGGAACAGGATAGAAAGCCCAGAAATAAACCACACACCTACGATGAATTAATCTGTGACAAAGAAGGCAACATTATATAATGGAGGAAAGACAGTCTCTTCAATAAATGGTGCTGGGAAAACTGGACAGCTACATGTAAAAAAATGAAATTAGGACATTCTTTAACACCATACACAAAAATAAACTCAAAATGGATTAACAACCTAAAAGTGAGACTGGTCACTATAAAACTCCTAGAGGAAAACATAGGCAGAACACTCTCTGACATAAATAGCAGCAATATCTTTTTTGATCTGTCTCCCAGAATAATGGAAATAAAAATAAAAATAAACAAATGGGACCTAATTAAACTCAAAAGCTTTTTGCACAACAAAGGAAACCATAAACAAAATGAAAAGACAACCCACAGAATGGGAGAAAATATTTGCAAATGATGTCTCTGACAAGGGATTAATCTCCAAAATTTACAAACAGCTCATGCAGCTTAATATCATCAAAACAAACAACCCAATCAAGAAATGAGCAGAAGACCTAAACAGACATTTCTCCAAAGAAGATATACAGATGGCCAAGAGGCACATGAAAAGATGTTCAACATCACTAATTATTAGAGAAATGCAAATCAAAACTACAACGAGATATCACCTCGCACCAGTCAGAATGGCTATCATCAAAAAACTCACAAACAATGCTGGAGAGGGTGTGGAGAGAAGGGAACCCTCCTATACTGTTGGTGGGAATGTAAATTGGTGCAGCCACTATGGAGAACAGTATGGAGGTTCCTTAAGGAACTAAAAATAGAGCTACCATATGATCCTGCAATCCCACTCCTGGGCATATACCCGGAGAAAAACATGGTCCAAAAGGATGCATGCACCCCAATGTCCATTGCAGCACCATTTACAATAGCCAAGACGTGGAAGCAACCTAAATGTCCATCGACAGAAGAAGGCATAAAGAAGATGTGGTACATTTATACAATGGAATATTACTCAGCCATTAAAAAGAATGAAATAATGCCATTTGCAGCAACATGGATGGACCTAGAGATTGTCATATTGAGTGAAGTAAGTCAGACAGAGAAAGAAATATCATATGATATCACTTATATGAAGATTCTAAAAAAAAATGATATAAATGAACTTATTTACAAAACAGACACAGACTCACAGGCTTAGAGAACGATCTTATGGTTACCAGGGGGGAAGGGTTGGGGGGGGTATAGTTACGGAGTTTGGATTGTCATATATACACTGCTATATTTAAAATGGGTAACCAGGGATTTCCCTGGTGGTGCAGTGATTAAGACTCCGAGCTCCCAATGCAGGGGGACCGGGTTTGATCCCCGGTCAGGGAACTAGATCTCGCATGCCACAACTAAGAGTTCGCATGCTACAACTAAGGAGCCTGCGAGCCGCAACTAAGGAGGCTGCCTGCAGCAGCTAAGACACAGTACAACCAAATAAATAAATTAAAAGAAGAAAAAATAATAAAATGGATAAGCAACAAGTACCAACTGTATGGCACAGGGAACTCTGCTCAGTGTTATGTAACAACCTAATTGGGAAAAGAATTTGAAAAAGAATAGGTACATGTATATGTATAACTGAAAAAAAATTTTTTTTTAAATTAAATTTTTTTTTTTTTTTTAGATTTCCTGTTTCCTTTTTTTTTTTTTTTTTTGGACTTTAAATATATTTATTTATTTATTTATTTTGGCTGTGTTGGGTCTTCGTTTCTGTGCGAGGGCTTTCTCCAGTTGTGGCGAGCGGGGGCCACTCTTCATCGCGGTGCGCGGGCCTCTCACTGTCGCGGCCTCTCCCATTGCAGAGCACAGGCTCCAGACGTGCAGGCTCAGTAGTTGTGGCTCACGGGCCTAGCCGCTCCGCGGCATGTGGGATCTTCCCGGACCGGGACACGAACCCGTGTCCCCTGCATTGGCAGGTGGACTCCCAACCACTGCGCCACCAGGGAAGCCCTAAATTAAATTTTTAAAAAAGAAGAAAAGTGAAAGAGGAGGAAGGCAAAGCAAGTTTTGGGTGTGGGTAAAGTTTAGGCAGATAATGGTCCTCCCCAAATGTCCGCATCCTAATCCCTGGAACCTGTGAATGTTACTTTATTTGGGAGAAGGGACTTTGCAGATGTGATGAAGTTCAGGATCTTGAGATGGGGAGAGTATCCTGGATTATCCAGGTGGGCCCGATGTCATCACAGGAATCCTCATAAGTGACAGAGGGAGGCAGGAGAGTCAGGGTCAGAATGATGCAGCGTGAGAAAAACTCCACCAGCCATCACTGGCTTTGCAGATGAAGGGGGCTGAGCACCAAGGAATGTGGGTGGCTTCTAGAAACTGAATCAGGTAGGGGAGTGGATTCATTCCTTGGCTCTCCAGAAGGAATGCCATCCTGCCAACACCTTGATTTTAGTCCAGTGACACCCATTTTGGACTTCTAACCTCCAGAACTGTAGGAACAGGGGAAAGAGTATATCGTCATTGCATTCCAGGAGGTTACAGTATGCCACCCAGAAAAGGAGACTGGAAGAAATATGCCAAATTGTTAAACAATGATTAAGTCTAGATTATGGGTAGAAAATGGAATATAGGTGGTGCTTTATCTTTTCATACTGTATCTTAATTTTCAAAAATAAAAAATTAAATATCATTACTTTGTGATGTTATAAATAGGGGTACGTTCAACGAACTGTGGGAGCATGGAGAGGGAACCACTACTTATCTGCCTGTGGAGCCCCTTCCCGCTCTCTGAGAGAGCATGACATTTGAGTTTGCTGAGGCCAAAGGCAGAAGGAAGGATGTTACACGTAGAGGAACAGCTTGCGCCAGGGCAGGAAGGGAGGAATGATAGACTTTGTCTGGGGCTGAGCACGAGACTTTGTTCTTCAGTCTAAATGTTCAATCACTTCAAAGGATCAGACCCAAAGGAATGAATCTCTAGGCATCAAGGAATATGGTCAGAGACGGCTTAGGGGGCGAAACAAGACATTCTGGCGATTTGAAATCATATCAAGTAGCTTCAGACTTGGTGGCTGCGGAGGATGTGCTCATGAAATAGTTGTTGTTTAAGGCTCAGGCTTTTCTGCATTTCCCTCCTCCTGTTTCTTGCACTACTGAGGTGGGCAGGTGGGAAGTTTCCAAATGAGTCCCCTGTATTTTGCAGGAGGGTACGTTTCCTTTGTTGAGGGATAGAGTTGGTTTTTGGTTTTTTGTTTTCTTTTGCTTGTAATTAGGGAGATGATGGAGTGGCTTTCTTCTCTGTTAACAGTGTCATAATGGAGCCATCAAATCTCATCCCGAGCCCTCTGCCTTCCAGGGAACCACTCCTTTTCCTGGCCCTCCTAGACCCTAGGAGACTCAGAGGCCTATGTGAGAAAAGAAAAACAAAACACTAAAAAACAAAAACCAGGGGTGAGTAAGGACTGTTGTAGTGCCCTTGTTTTCTTAAAGTATGTGTTTCTTTCTCGTTTCCCGCTTCTCCACTCTGATATTTTCAGGCCAAGTCCTGATCTCTGGGCATAGAACTGGTTTCCTTGATCCTGCTGTGGTTTGGTTCTGCCCATCAAAACAATAGGCCTATTTTTTCCCTATAGTCAAAGGCCCTTGTGTTTGTCCCCAGGAGTTACACCCTGAACTGGTGTCACAGTTTGAGCTTTCCTGTTCTGTTTCTTCCAGGTCATCTTGGAATCTGCAGGCTTGTGTGGTGCGGTAGGGGGTCCTGATTTGCATCCAGGGAATGGGGAGGGTTGTGGGGATCCCAGGCAGCTGTGCTTGGGAAAGACTTCTAGGCCTGTTGGCAGGAGAAGCAGAACTGTGGGCCAGGGAACCTGCGCCCTGGGACTGGTGACTAAGCTCTGACCTTGAATTGGTAGATTTACTCTTCTAGGCCTTACCTTCGCCTGCTGCAAAATGAGGAGATTTGACTAGATGAACTCAAGCCCTACAGCTTGAACGCCCTCCCATGCATTTTCTTTCCTCTTCCTCATTGAAATCTGTATCATCCCTTCGGAACCCAAGGATCTACCATCAGATAAAATAAATTGGACTAATGCCTGTATGAGAGGGGACCCACTCCCAGATATCATGTAACCGGTTGCTGGTTTTTTAGGATAGAGTGAACGGGGTGGGTGTTTTTGGCCTGGTCTTATTTGGGGCTCTTTTTGGTGGCAGGAGGGGTAGCGTTGTATGAAACAGTGAAAGTCTTGATGAGGAACAGCCAAGGAGTTTGGACTCTCATGAGTGAGGAGCTACCAGAGGTTTTTTTGTTGTTGTTTTTTAAAAAATTTAATTAATTTATTTTTGGCTGCATTGGGTCTTCGTTGCTGCGCGCGGTCTCTCTGCAGTTGCGGCGAGCAGGGGCTACTCTTTGTTGCAGTGCGCGGGCTTCTCATTGCGGTGGCTTCTCTTGTTGCGGAGCACGGGCTCTAGGCGCGAGGGCTTCAGTAGTTGTGGCACGTGGGCTAAGTAGTTTTGGCTCACGGGCTCCAGAGTGCAGGCTCAGTAGTTGTGGCACATGGGATTAGTTGCTCTGTGGCATGTGGGATCTTCCTGGACCAGGGATCAAACCCGTGTCCCCTGCGTTGGCAGGCGGATTCTTAACCACTGCGCCACCAGGGAAGCCAGCTACCAGAGTTTTGTTGTTGTTTTTTTTTTTTTTTTAAAGTTGCTTTTTTTTTTTAAATTAATTAATTTATTTATGGCTGTGTTGGGTCTTGGTTTCTGTGCGAGGGCTTTCTCTAGTTGCGGCGAGCGGGGGCCACTCTTCATCGCGGTGCGCGGGCCTCTCACTATCGCGGCCTCTCTTGTTGCAGAGCACAGGCTCCAGATGCACAGGCTCAGTAATTGTGGCTCACGGGCCCAGTTGCTCTGCGGCATGTGGGATCTTCCCAGACCAGGGCTCGAACCCGTGTCCCCTGCATTGGCAGGCGGATTCTCAACCACTACGCCACCAGGGAAGCCCCCAGAGTTTTTAAGTGGAAGCGACCTGGTCAGATCTGCGTTTTGGGGCCTGCTCTCTGGCAGCTGTTATGTTGGGAGAACTGTGGCTGTGGAGAAGTCCCCACGAGAGTCTGAGATCTGTAGTGGGAGAGCAGAGGGCACGGAGATCAGGGGACAGGAGAGCTTTGTGAAGAATTGGCAGGCCTTGGTGAGTGACCAGAGAGGAGAGGGTGGTGAGGAGGAGGCCGGAAGATGAGCGGCAGCTGCGTCCAGTTTGGGCTCTTGGGTGATCAGATGTCATGAGCCCGGAGAGAAGTATGAGCGGTGGTTGCCTAGGGACCGAGATGCTAACTCAGATTTGGATATGTTTAGATAAGACGCCTGTGGACTGTGCGGGTGGAAATACTGTGTGGGCAGTGGGGAGAGGTCTACAGGGAGGCTGGGGCTGCAGCGAGTGAGCGGTGGAGGCCGAGGTGGAGAAGAGGGAGCGAGCCCAGGGTCTATGCCTGTGCCGTACTGCTCGGCCTGGTCTCCTCGTCAAGCGTCCAGGGCTGACTTCTACTCTTCATCAACCTTTTCTCTGTGATAGGGGTGACTTTTCAGGGTTTTGGTCAGATAGATATTCTTAACCTGGGGTCACATCCTAACCGCCTGTAAGTCTTGTGGAAAATGGGAGCTGTTAGTCGACGAGGGGGGAGGTGGAGAGGGGAGGAGGAAAGGAAGGACTTGTGGAGAAGATGGGAGAGAAGGGCAGGCACTCCAAACACACTATAAAGCAGTGTAACATTCATTATGAAACACAGAGCACAACGTGAATGTAAGGTTTTGTTGAGAGCACCATGTCCATGGGCAGAAGAGGGAGGGGTGAGACTGGGAGGGCAGAGGGGAAGAAGTATCTTAGAAGGATGAAGCTAGTATCTAGGCTACTAGGTCTAGAAACCTCCTTGGAAGGCTACTTTTTGCTGAAAAATTACTTGACCTGTCAATTTCTTGGGAGTAATGAGTTTTATATGTACATATTGCAATATGAACTCCTAACAGCCAACAAATTCAGCCTGCTTGCTAATAATTACAGTACAATTGACAACTAGTACCACTAGTCATGTACTAACAGAACAACTAATAGTCATCAAACATTGTGTGCTTACTGCAGGCCAGGCAGTGTGCTACAAACACTTTAACCGCAGTTGCACGGTGGTTTCTCTCAGGCCCGGCCACACTCGATGTGGAGGTGGAGCTTTCCGTGAGGTTCAGTGAGATGACCTTACTTGATCTTCACAAGGGCACATGCAGTGGGTACTTTATTAGCCCTTTTTTACAGATGAGGGGACTAAGGTGCAGTCTGTTGCCCAGGGCCTTGCAGCTGCAGTGCTTGAGCCAGAACTTGAAGCCAGGTTGCCTGGGGGACTTTCTACTTGTGCTCTAACCACTTAGCAGTCCTGTGGGGCAGTGACGAGGCGGGACTTCTCATGGGGTGGTCCTCAGATCATCTGCATCAGAGTTATCTGGGATGTTTGTTAAAAATTCAGATGTATAGGCCTCACCTTGGAGCAACCAAAAGCAGGACCTCAAACACTGATATTTGAGACTGAGTTGGGGCTGGATGTCTGGTTCTGGAAGGCAATGGAATCCTGCCTTCTCCAGCCACCTGCAGTTTGGGTCTCGTCCCTCTGTGAGGTCGACACTGTAGTCTCTGCTTTCTTTCTTTCTCTGGGCCGTTGGAGGGGTACATTCCGTTCTGAGAATGCGTGAAATCGTGCTGATGCTTATGCTAGAGGAGACGTTTGGAGACAGTGGCTTTTATTCCCATTTTCCTTTCACCCTTCATTTGCTTCTCTCCTCGCTTATAGCCCCTCCCCACCCACTCCCCCTCAGCCATCTGTCCCAGGTGGCTTACCACCTGTGTGGGACCAGACTGGGGGAGGGCGGGGCACCATCTGTGTGGTTTGGTGCTGGGGGGACGAGCGCTGGGACAGGAGCAGTTTCACTGTGGTTCCTCTCAGGCCCGGCCACCCTCGATGTGGAGGTGGTGCTTTCCATGAGGTTCAGCTGCTTCACCCCATGAGGAGCGGGGACATGCTGAGGGTTGGGGATGGTGGAGTTGAAGCCTGGCATGTGAAGTGGAAATCCTGTCACCCACACAGAGGTCTGCGTGCTCCCCATCTTTTCTGAAATGGAGGGTTAGTCTCCCTCAGGGCCCTGAGCCGGGCAGTGCAGATAAACAGGAGGAAATATGAACCATCCACGACGCGTTTGGAGGGCTGATCCAGTTACACTGCCTGCCTTGAGTGAGGACAACTGAGAGTTTATAGAGTTCAGTTTTGGGGATGTTCACACATTGGGTCCTTGGGGACATCCAGAGATGGGGCAGGGCCCTGGGCTGGGAGTGAGGAGAGCTGGTTCTGAGTCAGCTAAGCGACCAGTTTCCTTTGTTACCATGAGAAAGTCACTTGCTCACTCTGGACTTGAGTTTCTTATCTGGAAATTGTTGGATTTGGGTGAGATCATCTTTGCTCTCAAGTTCTGTTTCTGTGATTAGTAGCAGGGAGGCCAGGGCAAGTGTGGCAGAGCCCTGAATGCTTCTTTTCTTTTGGTCTCACGTGCCTGCGCCCCCACCAAACGAGCAGGTTGTGAGTTCTGTTTGTGCCTCTTCTTGCACAGCCCTGTGTCTCAGTGGCCTGAAGATGTCCACTGTGGGTGTGGTGAGGAGAGTCTGTGGAGCCAGGAGCCACCCTGGCCCTGGGGAAGCAGGGTCTAGTCGGTGGGTTTCCTGCCATTTCTGAGAGTTCTCCTGTTTTGGGGTGATATGACTTCCCTTCCTGTTCTCTCATCGCCTCCTCAACCTACCCCTGAGCATGACATTCAGTTTCTGGAGTGGGCTATGACTGCTGACTTTCCTGGCTGTTTCTTTCCTGCCTGTGGTTCCCTGAAACATATAGCAGGAAATTCATTTCACAGCCACCAGCTTCTCTACTTCATGTTTTTCTCTTTCCCCATAGAACCTGACAGAACACACATGGGTCAGAGGGACACACGTGCGTGCTCCAGCTCCCAGCATTCGTGTACGGTGAATCAATATTCTTTTTTTTTTTTTTTTCCTTTTTTTTTTTTTTTTCACACACACACACTGTATTTTATTTTTACAAGAGATAAATAGACTGACGCCAAGCATTGTACATGGATGACCACAACAAAAGCAACAATGATTGCAATTACCAAACATGAAACACACTCATACTATGTCATAATATTGACATTCAGTCCAGTAATCCTCCACTGTAACAGCTCCTTTACTTTGCAGTGAAAATTGACTTGTATATTCTTTGCTTCTGAGTCCTTGTGGGATTTTTTTTTTTTAAATTCAGACAGAAAGTCACAAAAATTATACTCATCCTCATCAGTTCACTCAGTCCCATGTAATTAATTTTTTTTTTCATCTTGATCTTTTGTTAGCACTTTTATGAGTTCATCAGTTTTTCATTAGAGTTCTGAAAATGCTTATTCATTCAGTTCAGCAGTACAGTCAGTTACCAGAAACCTGTACTTGTCAGAGTCTTTTCCATGAATTTCTTGAAGATGAAACCCTTTTATAGGAACATATTTGCAAAAGCATCAGAGTACACACAGAACTGTCTGTAAATGACAAAAGACTTAAAAATGACCACAGTTAAAGATTTGATGAAAGTTCATAATAATGCAGTTGACAAGAAAATTAGTTATTTCTGAGATATACATTTTAAAGTAATAACTAGGATTATTACTTATAACATTATACCAGAACATATAAGATTTTTAAAAATTTCATGTAATGTCTGAAACATTTATATTAACATATTTCCATACATATTTCCATACAAATACAAATATAAGATTTTCAGAAATTTCATGTAATGTCTGAAACATTTATATTAACATATTTCCATACATATTTCCATACAAATACAAATATAAGATTTTTAGAAATTTCATGTAATGTCTGAAACATTTATATGAACATATTTCCATACAAATAACCCAATGAAAGTTTAGTATTAGTTGTTTTGTTTGTTTGTTTGTTTTTATACTGCAGGTTCTTATTAGGCATCAATTTTATACACATCAGTGTATACATGTCAGTCCCAATCGCCCAATTCAGCACACCACCATCCCCACCCCACCGCAGTTTTCCCCCCCTTGGTGTCCATATGTCCGTTCTCTACATCTGTGTCTCAACTTCTGCCCTGCAAACCTGCTCATCTGTACCATTTTTCTAGGTTCCACATACATGCATTAATATATGATATTTGTTTTTCTCTTTCTGACTTACTTCACTCTGTATGACAGTCTCTAGATCCATCCACTTCTCAACAAATGACTCAATTTTGTTCCTTTTTATGGCTGAGTAATATTCCATTGTATATATGTACCACTACTTCTTTATCCATTCATCTGTTGATGGGCATTTAGGTTGCTTCCATGACCTGGCTATTGTAAATAGTGCTGCAATGAACATTCGGGTGCATGTGTCTTTTTGAATTACGGTTTTCTCTCGGTATATGCCCAGTAGTGGGATGGCTGGGTCATATGGTAATTCTATTTTTAGTTTTTTAAGGAACCTCCATATTGTTCTCCATAGTGGCTGTATCAATTTACATTCCCACCAACAGTGCAAGAGGGTTCCCTTTTCTCCACACCCTCTCCAGCATTTGTTGTTTGTAGATTTTCTGATGATGCCCATTCTAACAGGAGTGAGGTGATACCTCATTGTAGTTTTGATTTGCATTTCTCTAATAATTAGTGATGTTGAGCATCTTTTCATGTGCTTCGTGGCCGTCTGTATGTCTTCTTTGGAGAAATGTCTATTTAGGTCTTCTGCCCATTTTTGGATTGGAGTGTTTGCTTCTTTAATATTGAGCTGAATGAGCTGTTTATATATTTTGGAGATTAATCCTTTGTCCGTTGATTCGTTTGCAAATATTTTCTCCCATTCTGAGGGTTGTCTTTTCGTCTTGTTTATGGTTTCCTTTGCTGTGCAAAAGCTTTGAAGTTTCATTAGGTCCCATTTGTTTATTTTTGTTTTTATTTCCATTACTCTAGGAGGTGGATCAAAAAAGATCTTGCTGTGATTTATGTCAAAGAGTGTTCTTCCTATGTTTTTCTCTAAGAGTTTTATAGTGTCCAGTCTTATATTTAGGTCTCTAATCCATTTTGAGTTTATTTTTGTGTATGGTGTTAGGGAGTATTCTAATTACATTCTTTTACATACAACTGTCCAGTTTTCCCAGCACCACTTATTGAAGAGACTGTCTTTTCTCCATTGTATATCTTTGCCTCCTTTGTCATAGATTAGTTGACCATAGGTGCGTGGGTTAATCTCTGGGCTTTCTATCTTGTTCCATTGATCTATGTTTCTGTTTTTGTGCCAGTACCATATTGTCTTGATTACTGTAGCTTTGTAGTATAGCCTGAAGTCAGGGAGTCTGATTCCTCCAGCTCCATTTTTTTCCCTGAAGACTGCTTTGGCTATTCGGGGTCTTTTGTGTCTCCATACAAATTTTAGATGATTTGTTCTAGCTCCGTAAAAAATGCCATTGGTAATTTGATAGGGATTGCATTGAATCTGTAGATTGCTTTGGGTAGTATAGTCATTTTCACAATGTTGATTCTTCCAATCCAAGAACATGGTATATCTCTCCATCTGTTGGTATCATCTTTAATTTCTTTCATCAGTGTCTTATAGTTTTCTGCATACAGGTCTTTTGTCTCCCTAGGTAGGTTTATTCCTAGGTATTTTATTCTTTTTGTTGCAATGGTAAATGGGAGTGTTTCCATAATTTCTCTTTCAGATTTTTCATCATTAGTGTATAGGAATGCAAGAGATTTCTGTGCATTAATTTTGTATCCTGCAACTTTACCAAATTCATTAATTAGCTCTAGCAGTTTTCTGGTGGCAGTTTTAGGATTCTCTATGTATAGTATCATGTCATCCGCAAACAGTGACAGTTTTACTACTTCTTTTCCAATTTGTATTCCTTTTATTTCTTTTTCTTCTCTGATTGCCATGGCTAGGACTTCCAGAACTATGTTGAATAATAGTGGTGAGAGTGGACATCCTTGTCTCGTTCCTGATCTTAGAGGAAATGCTTTCAGTTTTTCACCATTGAGAATGATGTTTGCTGTGGGTTTGTCATATATGGCCTTTATTATGTTGAGGTAGGTTCCCTCTATGCCCACTTTCTGGAGAGTTTTTATCATAAATGGGTGTTGAATTTTGTCAAAAGCTTTTTCTGCATCTATTGAGATGATCATATGGTTTTTATTCTTCAATTTGTTAATATGGTGTATCACATTGATTGATTTGCGTATATTGAAGAATCCTTGCATCCCTGGGATAAATCCCACTTGATCGTGGTGTATGATCCTTTTAATGTGTTGTTGGATTCTGTTTGCTAGTATTTTGTTGAGGATTTTTGCGTCTATATTCATCAGTGATATTGGTCTGTAAATTTCTTTTTTTGTAGTGTCTTTGTCTGGTTTTGGTATCAGGGTGATGGTGGCCTCATAGAATGAGTTTGGGAGTGTTCCTTCCTCTGCAATTTTTTGGAAGAGTTTGAGAAGGATGGGTGTTAGCTCTTCTCTAAATGTTTGATAGAATTCACCTGTGAAGCCATCTGGTCCTGGACTTTTGTTTGTTGGAAGATTTGTAATCACAGTTTCAATTTCATTACTTGTGATTGGTCTGTTCATATTTTCTGTTTCTTCCTGGTTCAGTCTTAGAAGGTTGTACCTTTCTAAAAATTTGTCCATTTCTTCCAGGTTGTCCATTTTATTGGCATAAAGTTGCTTGTAGTAGTCTCTTAGGATGCTTTGTATTTCTGCAGTGTCTGTTGTAACTTCTCCTTTTTCATTTCTGATTTTATTGATTTGAGTCCTCTCCCTCTTTTTCTTGATGAGTCTGGCTAATGGCTTATCAATTTTGTTTATCTTCTCAAAGAACCAACTTTTAGTATTATTGATCTTTGCTATTGTTTTCTTTGTTTCTATTTCACTTATTTCTGCTCTGATCTTTATGATTTCTTTCCTTCTGCTAACTTTGGGTTTTGTTTGTTCTTCTTTCTCTAGTTCCTTTAGGTGTAAGGTTAGATTGTTTACTTGAGATTTTTCTTGTTTCTTTAGGTAGGCTTCTATAGCTATAAACTTCCCTCTTAGAACTGCTTTTGCTGCATCCCATAGGTTTTGGGTCGTCGTGTTTTCATTGTCATTTGTCTCTAGGTATTTTTTGATTTCCTCTTTGATTTCTTCAGTGATCTCTTGGGTATTTAGTAACGTATTGTTTAGCCTCCATGTGTTTGTCTTTTTTACGTTTTTTTCCCTGTAATTCATTTCTAATCTCATAGTGTTGTGGTCAGAAAAGATGCTTGATATGATTTCAATTTTCTTAAATTTACTGAGGCTTGATTTGTGACCCAAGATGTGATCTATCCTGGAGAATGTTCTGTGCGCACTTGAGAAGAACGTGTAATCTGCTGTTTTTGGATGGAATGTCCTATATATATCAATTAAATCTATCTGGTCTATTGTGTCATTTAAAGCTTCTGTTTCCTTATTTATTTTCATTTTGGATGATCTGTCCATTGGTGTAAGTGAGGTGTTAAAGTCCCCCACTATTATTGTGTTACACAATTCCTCTTTTATGGCTGTTAGCAGTTGTCTTATGTATTGAGGTGCTCCTATGTTGGGTGCATATATATTTATAATTGTTATATCTTCTTCTTGGATTGATCCCTTGATCATTATGTAGTGTCCTTCTTTGTCTCTTGTAACATTCTTTACTTTAAATTCTATTTTATCTGATATGAGTATAGCTACTCCAGCTTTCTTTTGATTTCCATTTGCATGGAATATCTTTTTCCATCCCCTCACTTTCAGTCTGTATGTGTCCCTAGGTCTAAAGTGGGTCTCTTGTAGACAGCATATATATGGATCTTGTTTTTGTATCCATTCAGCCAGTCTATGTCTTTTGGTTGGGGCATTTAATCCATTCACGTTTAAGGTAATTATCGATATGTATGTTCCTATGACCCTTTTCTTAATTGTTTTGGGTTTGTTTTTGTAGGTCCTTTTCTTCTCTTGTGTTTCCCACTTAGAGAAGTTCCTTTAGCATTTGTTGTAGAGCTGGTTTGGTGGTGCTGAATTCTCTTAGCTTTTGCTTGTCTGTAAAGCTTTTGATTTCTCCATCAAATCTAAATGAGATCCTTGCTGGGTAGAGTAATCTTGGTTGTAGGTTCTTCCCTTTCATCACTTTAAGTATATCATGCCACTCCCTTCTGGCTTGTAGAGTTTCTGCTGAGAAATCAGCTGTTAACCTTATGGGAGTTCCCTTGTATGTTATTTGTCGTTTTTCCCTTGCTGCTTTCAATAATTTTTCTTTGTCTTTAATTTTTGTCAGTTTGATTACTATGTGTCTCGGTGTGTTTCTCCTTGGGTTTCTCCTGTATGGGACTCTCTGCGCTTCCTGGACTTGGGTGGCTATTTCCTTTCCCATGTTAGGGAAGTTTTCGACTATAATCTCTTCAAATATTTTCTCGGGTCCTTTCTCTCTCTCTTCTCCTTCTGGGACCCTTATAATGCGAATGTTGTTGCGTTTAATGTTGTCCCAGAGATCTCTTAGGCTGTCTTCATTTCTTTTCATTCTTTTTTCTTTAGTCTGTTCCACAGCAGTGAATTCCACCATTCTGTCTTCCAGGTCACTTATCCATTCTTCTGCCTCAGTTATTCTGCTATTGATTCCTTCTAGTGTAGTTTTCATTTCAGTTATTGTATTGGTCATCTCTTTTTGTTTGTTCTTTAATTCTTCTAGGTCTTTGTTAAGCATTTCTTGCATCTTCTCAATCTTTGCCTCCATTCTTATTCCGAGGTCCTGGATCATCTTCACTATCATTATTCTGAATTCTTTTTCTGGAAGGTTGCCTATCTCCACTTCATTTAGTTGTTTTTCTGGGGTTTTTTCTTGTTCCTTCATCTGGTACATAGCCCTCTGCCTTTTCATCTTGTCTATCTTTCTGTAACTGTGATTTTTGGTCCACAGGCTGCAGGATTGTAGTTTTTCTTGCTTCTGCTGTCTGCCCTCTGGTGGTTGAGGCTATCTAAGAGGCTTGATGGGAGGCTCTGGTGGTGGGTAGAGCTGACTGTTGCTGTGGCGGTCAGAGCTCAGTAAAACTTTAATCCACTTGACTGTTGATGGGTGGGGCTGGGTTCCCTCCCTGTTGGTTGTTTTGCCTGAGGCAACCCAACACTGGAGCCTACCTGGGTTCTTTGGTGGGGTTAATGGCAGACTCTGGGAGGGCTCACACCAAGGAGCACTTCCCAGAACCTCTGCTGCCAGTGTCCTTGTCCCCACGGTGAAACAGAGCCACCCCCCGCCTCTGCAGGAGACCCCCCAACACCAGCAGGTAGGTCTGGTTCAGTCTCCCCCAGGGTCACTGCTCCTTCCCCTGGGTCCCGATGCACACACTACTTTGTGTGTGCCCTCCAAGAGTGGGGTCTCTGTTTCCCCCAGTCCTGTCGAAGTCCTGCAATCAATTCCCACTAGGCTTCAAAGTCTGACTCTCTAGGAATTCCTCCTCCTGTTGCCGGACCCCCAGGTTGGGAAGCCTGACGTGGGGCTCAGAACCTTCACTCCAGTGGGTGGACTTCTGTGGTATAAGTGTTCGCCAGTCTGTGAGTCACCCACCCACCAGTTATGGGATTTGATTTTACTCTGATTGCGCCCCTCCTACCGTCTCACTGTGGCTTCTCCTCTGTCCTTGGACGTGGGGTATCCTCCTTGGTGAAGTCCAGGGTCTTCCTGTCAATGATTGTCCAGCAGCCAGTTGTGATTCTGGTGCTCTCGCAAGAGGGAGTGAGAGCACGTCCTTCTACTCCGCCATCTTGGTTAATCCTCTGAATCAATATTCTTAATGTTGTCTAGGGGCCTGCATATCACATACGTGAACCCGTATGGAGTCCTAATGTCTTCTCTGTTGCTGCCACTTAAGAGCTGAGGGTGGGGGCTACGAATGAGCAGCAGAGTATTACATGTACCTGGGTGTGTGCATGTGGGGCAGAGTGTGGGGTCAATGGCAGTGATGGTGAGAAGAAGTGATTCAGGAGCTGGGTTTGCTCTTTATGTTTCTGCTTTTTACTCAACATACCGGTCACTTGTGTTGTCAGAGGACTGATTAAAAAGGTGTCAGAAATTTCCTGAATGTGGTCTGAAATTCACTTTGTTTTATTCTTGGTTGTGTAATGTGTGAGGGTGTGGGGAGTGGAGGATGAAACACCAGGCCTTCTTGAACAGTCTGAGGTCGGCTCTCAGAAATTAGATGTTGAATATTTAGCTATTACCACCCATGGATTTGTGAGTAGGACCCAGAGGATTTGAGAGCTTCTGTGACCGAGGAGTCATCCTGTTCTGGGAAGGTTAGAGGCACACTGACAAGCAGGAAACAGGCCACATTTGTGGCGTGTTTCTAACCTATATTTAGGCATTCCGACCTTTAAAACAACTTAATTTCACTGATACTGTCACCTACCTACCAACTGCCAGGTGCTGAATATTCAAAGCTAAATGTAATTCAGTCCCTGTCCTCAGGAGCTAGTAGTTGGTCTTTTCTTGAACCAAGGCTTTCTGGGCCTAGTTGCCACGGTTCCCAAATGTGTCTCACTAGGAAGCCTTTGGGGACTCTCAGGACCAGACTGATGAGGTCAAATGCTGGAGCGGCTGATGGAGAAGACCATTCTCATGGAGCAGGAGCCCAGCTCCTTGTCCTTTCTAACCCTCCTTTTCAGCAGCACGGTGACCACAGGAAGTAGGAAACTGGACTCCTTACGAGATGCTGTGATAGGTAATGCGGTGGGGATGGCAACTCGATTGTCCCTCAGCTTGTCTCTCGGCTCCTCGAGACACGAGAGCCTGCCACAAGCATTGCCAGAGATGGAGAATGAGTGTATGTTCCTTGGGGACTTGGAAACAGGGTTTGTTAGCCACTGTTAAGAACAATAGCAGTGGGACTTCCCTGGTGGCACAGTGGTTAAGACTCCGCACTCCCAATTGCAGGGGCCTGGGTTCAATCCCTGGTCAGGGAACTGATCCCACATGCATGCTGCAACTAAGAGTTTGCATGCTGCAACTAAGAGTTTGCATGCCACAGCTGAGTTCGCATGCCACAACTAAGGAGCTGGCAAGCCGCAACTAAGGAGCCTGCCTGACGCAACTAAGACCCGGTGCAACCAGATAAATAAATAAATAAAATGTAAACAAATAACTCAATAAATAAAATAAATATTGAAAAAATTAAAAAAGAGCAATAGCAGTGAGAAGTCAGGGCAGTGTGAGGCCTTGTGGAATTGTCTCTAGGGAACCACACTTTCTTTACCTGTTCAGAACAGGAGGATGGGCTGTAGCTAAGGGTGGGGTAGAGAGAAAGATGCACAAAATGCTCAGAGGAACTGGTGCCAATTTGTTCTCCTGAGGCTCCCATACTAAGCTCATATCCCCTCGACCATACCAAGGCACCAAGTCAACTTGGGTAGGACTTCCCCTCTCCACTGAAAATCCATTCTGCTAAGGCTTCATGGTGCCCTCATGTGACTTCTTTTCCCCTTCAATACTGTCTTGGATATTCACTTTAGCCTGATGTACTTGTGTAAAATCACTGGGGTAGGGTGAGTGAAAGTTTTCCAGACCCCACATTCCTAGGATTGGCTCTGGGCCTTGCACATTTCTACTTCTCCAGGATGACTCTAGGAACTTAATTAAAACCTGGGTCCTACTGTGTCTCTTTCACCACCCAGCTGCTCCCTAAGGACAGTTTACCAAGAGACAGAGACAGGGATAGAGACACAGACAGGGAGAGAGACAGAGAGAGGTTTCACACACTGGGATGTGTCAGGTGTCCATGTGCCTCTGGAAACAGGTAGACCAGGCCTGGATTTAAATCCATGCTTTGTCCTTCATTAACTGTGTGCCCTTGGCAAGTGACTTAAGCTCTAAGAATCAGTTGCTACATCCGTAAAATGCAGAGGATGCCCACATAATAGTTATTATAGTAGCCAATATGTATTGAGCACTTTACACTTAATTGAGTTAATCCTCATACGTTTCTAGGAATTAGTTAGTAGGGTAGCTGTCATTTGTCAGGTAAGAAATTGAGGCACAGAAAAGTTACCAGGTCCAAGTTAATGTAACTTGTAAGTGGTGGAGCTGGGATTCTGAGTTTGGACAGTCCGACCCCAGGGCCTGTGTTTAACTACTGCAGTAGACTGTGTAGCTCACAGAACATTAACAAGCATTAATTGAGAAGAACACTTAAAGCCCTGGGTATAGTTCTTGCCACACAGTAGGCACTCAGTAAATGATAGCTGTTACCACCGCAGGGGAGAAACCTGCTTCCACGTCGGCATGTGGAAGATGTGGTCCTGGGTCAGGGAGAGGCAGGAGAGACACAGGGCTTCCTGCCAATCTGGGGTTTGCACAGTGTCAGGGCTTCTTCCAACCCACTCTGTTAGACAGGGCTTTTGGCAAAGTCTTGTCCCTGCAATCCCAAAGTTGTCTGACAGGCCCCGAAAGGAAAACACAGCCTGAGCTGAGACTAGGTGGCCATAGGGAGGGGCTCCCTCCCAGGTAACCAGCTGCTCAAGAATCACTTTTCTGACTCTGCTTTCCGAGGAATTTGGCTTTTCATTTCCTGCCATCTTACGCATTTGGTCAGGGCTCCCAGATGAACTACCTGTGAAACAGAGTGGGGCTACTGCCTGGATGGGCACAGGGTGAAGGGTTAATACCATGAAGCTCAGGGGACCCTGCAAGGACCCTGGCAAACGCAGTGTGCGCTCAGAGGAGGGGTGTATCAAGCTTGCTTTGTTTCTTGTCATGTGTACCTTGGCTCCCCACCTGGCCTGAGACCAGCTCGGTCAGCAGTGAGCAGTTCCAGCCCACCCATCCTCGCAAAGTGCCAGCCGGGTTAGGGGCAACGTGGCTTATGACTAAGGACTTTTCGAGGCTGGGGGACCTGGATTCCCTTCATGGCTCTGCCACTTCTTAGTTGTGTGACCTTGGCTGTTTATTCATGTTCTCTGAGCCTCAGTTTTCACATTTTTAGAAAAATTGTGAGGATCAAATGAAATACCATTAAACAAAGAACCTAGAATAGCAGCTTCCATACAGTAGGTGCTCAGTAAATGTTCTCAGTCACAGGTAGGTATAGTGACTGGGAATGTGGAGAAACATAAAACACAACCCTTGCCTTTAAGAAGGTTTTAGTCTGGGTGGAGGGAAGGGTAATAAGACAGGTGAACATAGAAACCAGAGTGTCAGGACTGCATGTAATTAAACACAGGCCAACAGGTGTAATGGACGGTGAATCGCTTTGGGAGTTCAAAGGTAGGAGAGATGCCCCATGGGCTAAGCTGGTCAGGGAAGTCTTCCTGAGCAAGTGAACCTTACATGTGTGGAAAGGTTGGAGAGGGAGGTGGAGGGACATTCCAGGAAAATATCTGAGATGAGGCCAGGTAGCATACGTGCAAGGGATGGAGAAGAAACCAGTTGGATTCAATGGTCTGTGGGGGAGATTAGAGGGGGAGGAGGTTCAATAGGTAGGTTGGAGTGGGGTGTGAAGGCTTTGAATGTTATGCTAAGGAGTTTGGAATTTATCTGAAGGCTTATTTTAAATTAATTAATAAATTTTTAAAACATCTTTATTGGGGTATAATTGCTTTACAATGGTGTGTTAGTTTCTGCTTTATAACAAAGTGAATCAGTTATACATATACATATGTTCCCATATCTCTTCCCTCTTGCATCTCCCTCCCTCCCACCCTCCCTATCCTACCCCTGTAGGTGGTCACAAAGCACTGAGCTGATCTCCCTGTGTTATGCGGCTGCTTCCCACTAGCTATCTATTTTACGTTTGGTAGTGTATATATGTCCATGCCACTCTCTCACTTTGTCACAGCTTACCCTTCCCCCTCCCCATATCCTCAAGTCCATTCTCTAGTAGGTCTGTGTCTTCATTCCTGTCTTGCCCCTAGGTTCTTCATGACCTTTTTTTTTTCTTAGATTCCATATATATGTGTTAGCATATGGTATTTCTTTTTCTCTTTCTGACTTACTTCACTCTGTATGACAGACTCTAGGTCCATCCACCTCACTACAAATAACTCAATTTCGTTTCTTTTTATGGCTGAGTAATATTCCATTGTATATATGTGCCACATCTTCTTTATCCATTCATCTGTTGATGGACACTTAGGTTGCTTCCATGTCCTGGCTATTGTAAAGAGAGCTGCAATGAACATTTTGGTACATGACTCTTTTTGAATTCTGGTTTTCTCAGGATATATGCCCAGTAGTGGGATTGCTGGGTTGTATGGTAGTTCTATTTTTAGTTTTTTAAGGAACCTCCATTGTTTCCGTAGTGTATCTGAAGGCTTTTGAGGACGGCAGTGACATTGATATTAGGACCTTGATTCAGTGACTTATTCTTTTAACCTCTCTGGGCCTTAGACCTCTCATCTTTAAAGGAAGGAGTTTGGACTGTGTGATTGTAAAGGAGTCCATGATTCAATGATACAGGAAGATAATTTTGGTGATAAAGTGCAGAATTGGTTGGAAGGGAAAACTGGAGGTAGAGGTATTATTTAGGAAGCCAGTGCAGTACCAGGCATGAAGCTTGTTGTTGCCTCTTGAAAGAGACTCCAGGTGTAGGTAGGGAAGGTCTTTACTGTATGTTTTAGGTACCTTGACATTCTAACTCTATACCAATTTGAGTCCTGCAAGATGCCTCCCCCGGAGACACCCACTCTTGGGGCACCTGGGGAAGTGGGGAAACTGGTAAACTGTTCTGGGAAAGGAGTGATTATTCGGTGGGCTTCAGGTTTATATCATTCCCCTTCTGCAGTAAACCGAGAAGGGCAAAGTAACAGTAGTCCCTTATTGTTTGTCTTTAGATGTTGTGTAGAGTTTACAAAATAATGTCACAGGCATTATCTCCTTTCCTTCGCACCAGAGTCTCCTGAGGGGAGTTAGGCAGTGCTCCCTCCATTTTCTGGGTGAGGAGAGGCCATAATTTCTCAGTGTCTCGAAACTAGGCATCCTCATTCTACGTGGAGTTACGTTTCCCTGCTCCATGTTCCTCAGGCAGCAAATAGGAGCTCACTTCTTCCATTAATTAATTAATTCACCTCATATGTGTTAAGTGCCCAGTAGGTATCGGGTACTGTACTAATTTGAGTCCACAAGAGAGCATATATTTAAGAAAAAATACTTTTTTTTGCTGATTGTAAAAGCAATACATGTTTATTATAGAAACTTTGCAAAGGTAAAGATTTTCATCATCACACCACCTGGAGACATGGATGTGTTTAGACTTTTCTTTGCCCATTTTTCTATTTACTGAGATCACACTAGATATATAACTTTACTGATTTTTTTTTCACTTGTTATGATTTTTTTATGTTATTTAAATTATAACAAACATTTAAAAATGAGTGTATAACATTATATTAATGAATGATTCACAACATAATAATCTCCCTATTGTTGGGCATCTGGGTTATTTCCAATTTTTTTCTCTTTTAAATATTGCTATGGTAAACTTCTTTGCATTAAGTTTGTTTTGCATTCTAGTTGTTTCCCTAGGCTTTATTTCTGAACATGAACAGATAATTTGGTCAAAGGAGTTACTTGGGCTCTTGACAGATATTGCCACATTGTTTCCCAAAACTTGTTAGAATTATCTGTAATTGCATTGGCGTTATATGAGTGAAGGTGAGTTTTGAAGTAGGAAAAGAAGCTGTTTTCTATTGTTTTGGCAAGGGTGGACATGAGGAAGACCTCTGGAAGATGAACTTGTCATTGGAGCCTGGCCCCAATACTGCCCTTGGTGAAAAATATTAAGACACCCTAAAGCAGAGGTCCCCAACCCCCGGGCCACGGACCCCCACTGGTCCGTGGCCTGTTAGGAACCCGGCCACACGGCAGGAGGTGGGCGGCAGGCAAGCGAGCGAAGCTCCATCTGTATTTACAGCCTCTCCCCGTCGCTCGCATTACCGCCTGAGCTCCACCTCCTGTCAGATCCGCGGCGGCATTAGATTCTCATAGGAGCGCGAACCCTACTGTGAACTGCGCGTGCGAGGGATCTAGGTTGCGCGGTCCTTATGAGAATCTAATGCCTGATGATCTGAGGTGGAGTTGAGCCGGTGATGCTAGCGCTGGGGAGTGGCTGCAAATACAGATAATCATTAGCAGAGAGGTTTGACTGCACAGATACCATCATAAATCAATTGCTTACAGAGTCATATCGAAACTCTGTCAGTGAGTGGCAAGTGAAAACAAGCTCAGGACTCCCACTGATTCTGCATTATGGTGAGTTGTATAATTATTTCATTATATATTACAATGTAATAATAATAGAAATAAAGTGCACAATAAATGTAATGCACTTGAATCATACTGAAACCATTCCCCTCCGTCCCAGTCCGTGGAAAAATTGTCTTCATGAAACCGGTCCCTGGTGCCAAAAAGGTTGGGAACCGCTGCCCTAAAGGATAGAACCATCCTTGACAAAGATCAGGCTAAGGCATATATTCCACAGAGGTTATTTTCTCAAAAAAGAGGAGAAAAGGTGTGTTTCAGGCAGCAGAAGAAATTCCAAGACCTCAAAATTAGAGTGATTTCGGGGTAGGGCAAAGGAAGCTGCTGCCAGGTAGCCTCAGGTGAGGCTACAGTACAGGAGAGGAGCCTAGAGTACAGAGAGGAGGGCTCCCCTCCCCCAGCGATCAGGACCAGCAGAGTTTACGTACAGCATCACCCAGGGGTTAATGAAAAGGAGGGAAAAGTAAGTCAGGCCAATCCCTTGGGGAGCTGGTCAGGGGCCTGAGCAGCCAGATCTGTTTTCCAAGGAAGTTCAGACAAGGCACGAGGTATCCAGTGAAAATTCTCTAGCTAGCCTTCAGTTATACTTGGCTGACAATTTCTATCTTTTAAAAAAATTCTTTTGTACTTTTCCTTTTCTTGTTCCTGTTGTTAGTGCCTACTGAAAAGTTAGTCAGACTTGGCTGAACTAAGTAGAAAAGTTTCATTCTTACCTAGACACCATAACTAGGGTGGTTGAAAGAGCAACTCTAGAAAACAGATGGTGGTCCCATGGCCATCCCATAGCCCTTTTTTTAAACTTTAATGGCACCTTTTGCATTGTCATTATGCCTTGTTCTTTATCTGAGTACATATTTACTTACCCTCTTCTGAAAGCAGCTTAAGGATAGAAACTACGTCTTTGTTTCTGATTTTTTAAGTATTTGGCAAGATTCTACTTACACTTTAGGTAACCAATGAATATTTATTACATTGAAGATTTTTCCATGTGTCTCACACTTGGATTCTAGCCAATGCTTGGTACTTTTCATTCATTCAATCCCTTAATAAGTATTTAGTTTCCTGAATGTCTACTAGATACTAAGCATATATAAAGTACTGGGTATACTAATTGGAATAAAAACTAAGGCTTCTAGTGGCCCTTAAGGAGCTCATAGTCTTGTGAGAGAAAGAGTCACTAAACAATTACAGAACAGAGTGTTGTGATTGAGGGACAGATGAGATGTTATAGGAAAACAGAGGAGGGTCTCCGAAATCATCCTGGGATGAGGGTGGAGGTGTTGAGTAAGAGAAGGCTTTTTTTTTTCTTTCTCCTTTTTTCAAGAGCTAAGCTCTAAAGGAGGAGTGAAAAATGAGGGAAGAGCTTTTCAGGCAGAGGGAATATCATGTGTAAAGTCAGTGATGTGGGAGAGTACCTCTATTCAGGGAATGCAGGTGGTTGAGTATGTTGTAACAGAGTACAGAGGGTGGTGGTTGGAAATAAGCAAGGAGCAGACTATGAAAAACCTGGCATGCTGGGTGTAGATTTTGGATTTTATCCTCAAGGTGATGGAGAGCTGCATCTAGATTTGAGGCAGGACATTGACGTGATCAGATTTGTGATTTAGGGAGATCACTCTGAATACCAAAGTGGCTAACAGATTGAATCAATGAGCTGGGGGAAGATGAGCTAAAGCTGGGACAATTTAGCAAGGGAAACCCCAGGAACAGGGTAGGTTGAGTTAGCTGTGATTGCTGCTTCCTTCTTCTCTAGGCTACTCTTTTCCATCTGTAGGGACTAGGTCTTCAGTACCTGCTATAGCACCCGGTAAACAGGAGGCATTTAATAAATGCTTCTTAGATAGCTCACTCCTCTTTGTATCTCTCAAGCATAACATGATGGCTGACACAGGGAGGTGTTTGGTTCGTGTTAGGTAGCTCCACTGCTGTAGCTTGTGCTAGCAGCTACTGAGCCCTGATTTGAGTGTAGGTGGGCACCCTTTTTTTTGGGGGGGGAGCACCCTTTTTCCTGTGGTCACAAACCAGGCAAATTTGCCTTGCAGGTTAGAACTGACCTGGAAGATATATTTTGCATGACCCTTCTCAAGATGTCTCCAAAGACATTCTCCATCTTGTGATGAGTTTTCGTTCCAAAGTAGACAGGAGAGAGGCTGGGACCTAAGACTTGGAACCCTTTGCTGCAGAGCTTGCACCTGGACAAATGTCTCTTCAAGCAACAGAATACAAAGAAACTATAAGGGACCAACAATAACTGCATGCATGCACAGCTGGAGCAGATAAGCAACAACAAGATCCAAAAAGACCAAAACCTAACTGCCACTTCTGAGGTGCCAGGAGCAAAAGCAGAGTACAGTGCAAGATCCCTGCACACAGCACCACCAAGGGGGTGGGCAGACCACCTAAGCCACCCTTCAGGCCTGACCCATGGTTCTGCCCCTACTCTCACCCCATTTAAGGGACGAGCTTGCCCCTGCCCCCCACCCCAGGGAGCGAGCAAGGGAACTGGTTACTTGTTCTCGCTCCCTTGTGCAATTCCCAATAAAGCCTTGCCTGAATTTCTTGTCTGGCCTCTTATCAATTTCCATTGATTAAAGAGTCCAAGAGAGTGGAGTTATTTGGTGGGGCTAATGGCAGACTCTGAGAGGGCTCACGCCAAGGAGTACTTCCCAGAATTTCTGCTGCCAGTGTCCTTGTCCCCACGGTGAGCGACAGCCACCCCCCGCCTCTGCAGGAGACCCTCCAAGCTAGCAGCATACAATTGTACCCTGCTTCTAAATTCATTCTAACAATTGATCACTTTTGATTTGGAGGGCAGACAGCAGAAGCAAGAAGAACTACAATTCTGCAGCCTGTGGAGGGAAAACCACATTCACAGAAAGATAAACAAAATGAAAAGGCAGAGGACTTTGTACCAGATGAAGGAACAAGATAAAACCCCAGGAAAGCAACTAAATGAAGTGGAGATAGGCAGCCTTCCAGAAAAAGAATTCAGAATAATGAGAGTGAAGATGATCCAGGACCTCGGAAAAAGAATGGAGGCAAAGATCGAGAAGACACAAGAAATGCTTAACAAAGACCTAGAAGAATTAAAGAACAAACAAACAGAGATGAACAATACAAGAACTGAAATGAAAAATACACTAGAAGGAATCAATAGCAGAATAACTGAGGCAGAAAAACAGATAAATGACCTGGAAGACAGAATGGTTGAATCCACTGCCATGGAACAGAATAAAGAAAAAAGAATGAAAAGAAATGAAGACAGCCTAAGACAACATTAAATGCAACAACATTCACATTATAGGGGTCCCAGAAGGAGAAGAGAGAGAGAAAGGACCCGAGAAAATATTTGAAGAGATTATAGTTGAAAAATTCCCTAACATGGGAAAGGAAATAGCCATCCAAGTCCATGAAGCACAGAGGGTCCCAGGCAGGATAAAGCCAAGGAGAAACACACCAAGACACATAGTAATCAAACTGACAAAAATTAAAGACAAAGAAAAATTATTGAAAGCAACAAGGGAAAAACGACAAATAACGTACAAGGGAACTCCCATAAGGTTAACAGCTGATTTCTCAGCAGAAACTCTATAGGCCAGAAGGGAGTGGCATGATATATTTAAAGTGATGAAAGGGAAGAACCTACAAGCAAGATTACTCTACCTGGCAAGGATCTCATTCAGATTCGATGGAGAAATCAAAAGCTTTACAGACAAACAAAAGCTAAGAGAATTCAGCACCACCAAACCAGCTCTACAACAAATGCTAAAGGAACTTCTCTAAGCAGGAAACACAAGAGAAGAAAAGGACCAACAAATACAAAACCATAACAATTAAGAAAATGATAATAGGAACATACATATTGATAATTACCTTAAATGTGAATGGATTAAATGCTCCAACCAAAAGACACAGGCTGGCTGAATGTATACAAAAACAAGACCCATATATATGCTGTCTACAAGAGACCCACTTCAGACCTAGAGACGCATACAGACTGAAAGTGAGGGGATGGAAAAAGATATTCCATGCAAATGGAAATCAAAAGAAAGCTGGAGTAGCTATACTCATATCAGATAAAATAGAATTTAAAGTAAAGAATGTTACAAGAGACAAAGAAGGACACTACATAATGATCAAGGGATCAATCCAAGAAGAAGATATAACAATTATAAATATATATGCACCCAACATAGGAGCACCACAATACAAAGGCAACTGCTGAAAGCTATAAAAGAGGAAGTCAACAGTAACACAATAATAGTGAGGAACTTTAACACCTCACTTACACCAATGGACAGATTATTCAAAGAGAAAATTAATAAGGAAATGCAAGCTTTAAATGACACAATAGACCAGGTAGATTTAATTGATATTTATAGGACATTCCATCCAAAAACAGCAGATCACACTGTCTTCTCAAGTGCATATGGAACATTCTCCAAGATAGATCACATCTTGGGTCACAAATCAAGGCTCAGTAAATTTAAGAAAATTGAAATCATATCAAGAAGCATCTTTTCTGACCATAATGCTGTGAGATTAGACATCAATTATAGGGAAAAAAACATAAAAAACAAAAACACATGGAGGCTAAACAATACGCTACTAAATAACCAAGAGATCACTGAAGAAATCAAAGAGGAAATCAAAAAATACCTAGAGAAAAATTACAAGAAAAACACAACAATCCAAAACCTATGGGATGCAACAAAAGCAGTTCTAAGAGGCAAGTTTATAGCAATACAAGCCTACCTCAAGAAACAAGAAAAATCTCAAATAAACAATCTAACCTTACACCTAAAGGAACTAGAGAAAGAAGAACAAACAATACCCAAAGTTAGTAGAAGGAAAGAAGTCATAAAGATCAGAGCAGAAATAAATGAAATAGAAACAAAGAAAACAATAGCAAAGATCAATAATACTAAAAGTTGGTTCTTTGAGAAGATAAACAAAATTGATAAACCATTAGCCAGACTCAAGAAAAAGAGGGAGAGGACTCAAATCAATAATATTAGAAATGAAAAAGGAGAAGTTACAACAGACATGGCAGAAATACAAAGCTTCCTAAGAGACGACTACAGGCAACTCTATGCCAATAAAATGGACAACCTGGAAGAAATGGACAAATTCTTAGAAAGGTATATCCTTCCAAGTCTGAACCAGGAAGAAATAGAAAATATGAACAGACCAATCACAAGTAATGAAATTGAAACTGTGACTAAAAATCTTCCAACAAACAAAGTCCAGGACCAGATGGCTTCACAGGTGAATTCTGTCAAACATTTAGAGAAGAGCTAACACCCATCCTTCTCAAACTCTTCCAAAAACTTGCAGAGGATGGAACACTCCCAAACTCATTCTATGAGCCACCATCACCCTGATACCAAAACCAGACAAAGATACTACAAAAAAAGAAAATTACAGACCAATATCACTGATGAATATAGATGCAAAAATGCTCAACAAATACTAGCAAACAGAATCCAACAACACATTAAAATGATCACACACCATGATCAAGTGGGATTTATCCCAGGGATGCAAGGATTCTTCAATACATGCAAATCAATCAATGTGATACACCATATTAACAAATTGAAGAATAAAAACCACATGATCATCTCAATAGATGCAGAATAAGCTTTTGACAACATTCAACACCCATTTATGATAAAAACTCTCCAGAAAGTGGGCATAGAGGGAACCTACCTCAACATAATAAAGGCCATATACGACAAACCCACAGCAAACATCATTCTCAATGGCGAAAAACTGAAAGCATTTCCTCTAAGATCAGGAACAAGACAAGGATGTCCACTCTCGCCACTATTATTAAAGGAATCCAAATTGGTAAAGAAGAAGTAAAACTGTCACTGTTTGCAAATGACATGATACTATACATAGAGAATCCTAAAGATGCCACCAGAAAACTACTAGAGTTAATCAATGAATTTGGTAAAGTTGCAGGATACAAAATTAATGCACAGAAATCTCTTGCATTCCTATATACTAATGATGAAAAATCTGAAAGAGAAATTAAGGAAACACTCCCATTTACCATTGCAACAAAAAGAATAAAATACCTAGGAATAAACCTACCTAGGGAGACAAAAGACCTGTATGCAGAAAACTGTAAGACACTGATGAAAGAAATTAAAGATGATACAAACAGATGGAGATGTATACCATGTTCTTGGATTGGAAGAATCAATACTGTGAAAATGACTATACTACCCAAAGCAATCTACAGATTCAATGCAATCCCTATCAAATTACCAATGGCATTTTTTACAGAACTAGAACAAAAAATCTTAAAATTTGTATCGAGACATGAAAGACCCCGAATAGCCAAAGCAGTCTTGAGGGACAAAAGCGGAGCTGGAGGAATCAGACTCCCTGACTTCAGACTATACTACAAAGCTACAGTAATCAAGACAATATGGTACTGGCACAAAAACAGAAATATAGATCAATGGAACAAGATAGAAAGCCCAGAGATAAACCCACGCACCTAAGGTCAGCTAATCTATGACAAAGGAGGCACGGATATACAATGGAGAAAAGACAGTCTCTTCAATAAGTGGTGCTGGGAAAACTGAACAGCTACATATAAAAGAATGAAATTAGAACACTCCCTAACACCATACACAAAAATAAACTCAAAATGGATTAGAGACCTAAATGTAAGACCGGACACTATAAAACTCTTAGAGGAAAACATAGGAAGAACACTCTTTGACATAAATCACAGCAAGATATTTTTTGATCCACCTCCTAGAGTAATGGAAATAAAAACAAAAATAAACAAATGGGACCTAATGAAACTTAAAAGCTTTTGCACAGCAAAGGAGACCATAAACAAGACAAAAAGACAACCCTCAGAATGGGAGAAAATATTTGCAAACGAATCAACAGACAAAGGATTAATCTCCAAAATGTATAAACAGCTCATGCAGCTCAATATTAAAAAAACAAACAACCCAATCCAAAAATGGGCAGAAGACCTAAACAGACATTTCTCCAAAGAAGACATACAGATGGCCAAGAAGCACATGAAAAGCTGCTCAACATCACTAATTATTAGAGAAATGCAAATCAAAACTACAATGAGGTATCACCTCACACCAGTTAGAATGGGCATCATCAGAAAATCTACAAACAACAAATGCTGGAGAGGGTGTGGAGAAAAGGAAACCCTCTTGCACTGTTGGTGGGAATGTAAGTTGATACAGCCACTATGGAGAACAATATAGAGGTTCCTTAAAAAACTAAAAATAGAATTACCATATGATCCAGCAATCCCACTTTGGGCGTATACCCAGAGAAAACCATAATTCAAAAAGACACATGCACCCCAATGTTCATTGCAGCACTATTTACAATAGCCAGGTCATGGAAGCAACCTAAATACCCATCAACAGACAAATGGATAAAGAAGATGTGGTACATATATACAATGGAATATTACTCAGCCATAAAAATGAACAAAATTGGGTCATTTGTAGAGACGTGGATGGATCTAGAGACTGTCATACAGAGTGAAGTAAGTCAGAAAGAGAAAAACAAATATCATATATTAATGCATATATGTTGAACCTAGAAATATGGTACAGATGAACCGGTTTGCAAGGCAGAAATAAAGACACAGATGTAGAGAAGAAACGTATGGACACCAAGGGAGGAAAGTGGTGGGGCAGGAGGTGGTGGTGGTGTTGTGATGAATTGGGAGGTTGGGATTGACATGTATACAGTAATATGTATAAAATGGTTAACTAATAAGAACCTGCTGTAGAAAAAAATAAATAAAATAAAATAAAAAAAAAAGAGTCCAAGAATCTGGGTTGATAACAGAGAGCGGGTCCTTTAAGATAGGAAATGTGTGTTTTTTTAATTGATTTTTTCTTCCCCTGACTTAATCACAGTGTATGATACATAGTAGGTTGTGATAGAAATTTGTTGCATGAATTTGAAATTAATTGTTTTGAACTTGAAATATGTTTCATGAAATATGTTGTAAATGTTGATTAGGTGGTGATTCCGCCTCAGAAGGCTTTTACATCTATAGCCTAACAGGGGTAATTGTGAATATTGAAGGCCTGAGAAAGAGAGCAACTCTAGCAGGTGGGAGAATTTAGCAGAATGGAAAGTAAGTTACTTCTCAGAAATATTTAGCAGTTGAACTGAAACAGTTTCAGAAAGGTGCTGGGCCAGAGGTAGGTTCTTACAAAGTCCTAATGGGGAGATAGGGAAGCTCTGTGTTCCCTTTACCAGCTACCCTTATACAAATGGCTTTCGATTTTCCTCATACTCTTTAAGATTTTTTTAAATTGAAGTATAGTTGAGTTACAATATTATATTAGTTTTGGTTGTACAGCATAATGTTAAGTATTTTTACAAATTATACTCCATTAAAAGTTATTGTAAGATAATTGCTATAATTCCCTGTGCTATACAATATATCCTTGTTGCTTTTCTGTTTCATACAGAGTAGTTTGTATTTCTTAATCCCATACTCCTAATGTGTTCCTCCTCATTTCCCTATCCCCTCTAGTGACCACTAGTTTGTTTTCTGTATCAGTGAATCTCTTTCTGTTTTGCTATATACCTTCATTTGTATTAATTTTAGATTCTGCAAGTAAGTGATATCATGTAGTATTTTTCTCTCTGTCTGACATATTTCACTAAGCGTAATATTCTCTGGGATCATCCATGTTGCTGCATATGGCAGAATTTCATTCTTTTTATAGTTCACTAATACTCTATTGTGTATATACACACACACACACACACACACACACACACACACACACAGACCGCATATTCTGTGTCCGTTCTTCTATTGCTGGACAGTTGGATTGTGTCCATATCTTGGCTATTATAAATAGTGCCACTATGAACATTGGGGTGCACATATCTTTTTAAAAATATATATATATTTATTTATTTATTTTTGTCTGCGTTGGGTCTTCGTTGCTGCATGCGGGCTTTCTCTAGTTGTGGCGAGTGGGGGCTACTCTTCATTATGGTGTGTGGGCTTCTCATTGCGGTGGCTTCTCTTGTTGCAGAGCATGGGCTCTAGGTGCTCAGGCTTCAGTAGTTGTGGCACGTGGGTTCCGTAGTTGTGACTCACGGGCTCTAGAGCACAGGCTCAGCACACGGGCTTAGTTGCTCTGTGGCATGTGGGATTTTCCCGGACCAGGGCTTGAACCCGTGTCCCCTGCATTGGCAGGCGGATTCTTAACCACTGCACCACCAGGGAAGTCCCCGCATGTATCTTTTTGAATTAGTGTTTTTGTTTTTTTGGATATATACCCAGGAGTGGAATTGTTGTCTCATATAATAGTTCTATTTTTAGTTGTTTGAGGAACCTCTATACTGTTTTCCACAGTGGTTGCACCAATTCACATTCCCACCAGTGTACAAGTGTTCCCTTTTCTCCACATCCTCACCAATATTTGTTTTTGTAGCCTTTTTAATGATAGCCATTCTTTTTTTTTTTTTTTTTGTACTGCTTGCTTTTATTTTATTTTTATTTTTGGCCATGTCACATGACATGCAGGATCTTAGTTCCCCAACCAGGGATCAAACCCATGCCCCCTGTAGTGGAAGCACAGAGTCTTAACTACTAGACTGCCAGGGAAGTCCCAATGATAGCCATTTTGACCTGTGTGAGGTGATACCTCATCCAGGTTTTTATTTGCATTTCTCTAATAATTAGCAACATTGAGCATCTTTTCATATGCCTGTTAGCCATCTATTTGTCTTCTTTGGAAAAATGTATATTCAGGTCTTCTGCCCTTTTTTAGATTGGGTTGTTTGTTTTTTTGATATTGAGTTGTATGACTTGTTTGTATATTTTTGGATAGTAACCCCTTGTCAGTTATGTAATTTGCAAATATTTTCTCCCACTCTGTAGGTTGTCTTTTCGTTTTGTGATTGTTTCTTTGATGTGCAAAACTTTTAAGTTTAACAAGGTTCCATTTGTTTCTTTTTCTTCTATTTCTTTTGCCTTATGTGACAGACCCAAAAAACTATAACTACGATTTATGTCAAAGAGTGTTCTGCCTATGTTCTCTTCTAGGGATCTTATGGTTTCAGATATTACATTTAGGTCTTTAGTCCATTTTCAGTTTATTTTGGTGGAAGGTGTGAGGAAATGTTCTAATATCATTGTTTTACATATAGATGTCCAGTTTTCCCAGCACCACCTATTGAAGAGACTGTCTTTTGTCCATTGTATATTCTTGCCTCCTTTGTGGTAGATTAATTGACCATACAGGTGCATGGGTTTATTTCTGGTCTCTCTGTTCTGTTCCATTGATCTATGTGTCTGTTTTTGTTCTGGTACCATTCTGTTTTGATTATTGTAGCTTTGTAGTATAATCTGAAGTCTGAGAGGGTGATTCCTTCAGCTTTGTTCCTTTTTTCTCAAAATTGCTTTGCAATTCAGGATCTTTTGTGGTTCCATATGAATTTTGGGATTGTTTAAAGTTCTGTGGAAAATGTCATGGGTATTTTGATACAGGTTACATTAAATCTATAGATTACTTTGGGCAGTGTGGCCATTTTAACAATATTAATTCTCCCAATCCAATAGCACAAGATATCTTTCCATTTTTTTGTATCATTTTAATTTCCTTCATTATTGTTTCATGGTTTTCAGATTATAGGTGTTTCACCTCCTTGTTAAGTTTATTCCTTGGTTTTTTTTTTTTTTGATGTGATTTTAAATGGGATTTTTTTTCTTTCCCTTTCTGATTGCTCTTTATTAGTGTATAGAAAAGCAACAGATTTCTGTATCTTAATCTTGTATCCTGCAACTTTGCTGAATTCATTTATTAGTTCTAATAGTTTTTTGGTGGAGACTTTAGGGTTATCTACATAATGTATAATTTCATCTGCAAATAGTGATAGCTTTAACTCTTCCCTTCCAATTTGAATGCCTTTATTTCTTTTTCTTGTCTGATGGCTATGACTAGGACTTCCAACACTATGTTAAATAGAAGTTGCAAGAGTGAGCATTCTTGTCTTGTTCCTGAATTTAGAGAAGACTTTCAGCTTTTCACCATTGAGTGTAATGTTAGCTGTGGGTTTGTCATAAATGGCCTTTATTATGTTGAGGTATGTTTCTTCCCTGATGACTGTTTTATCATGAATGGTTTTGAATTTTGTGAAATGCTTTTTCTGCATCTATTGAGATGATCATGTGATTTTTATCCTTCCTTTAGTTAACATGGTGTATCACATTGATTGAGTTCTGAATACTGAACCATCCTTGCATCCCTGGAATAAACCCAACTTGATCATGGTGTATGATCCTTTTAATATAACTGTTGGATTCAGTTTGCTAATATTTTGTTGAGAATGTTTGTATCTATAATCATCAACGATATTGGCCTTTAATTTTCTTTCTTTCTTTTTTTTTTTTTTTGTAGCGTCTTTGCTGGTTTTGGTATCAGGGTAATGGTAGCCTTATAGAATGATTTTGGGAGTGTTCTGTTTTCTTTAATTTTTTAGTATAGTTTGAGAAAGATAGGTATTAGCTCTTCTTTGTATGTTTGGTAGAATTTACCTCTGAAGCCATCTGCTTCTAGACTTTTGTTTGCTGGGGGTTTTTAAAATTACCAATTCAATTTCACTACCAGTGATTGGTCAGTTCAAAGTGTTTATTTCTTCTTGATTCCATCTGGGCAGGCTGTATGTTTCTAGAAATGTGTCCATTTCTTCTAGGTTGTCTAATTTGTTGGCATATAACTGTTTATAGTATTGTCTTATGATTTTTGTATCTCTGTGGTGTCAATTGTTATTTCTCCTCTTTCATTTCTTATTTTGTTAATTTTGCTTCTCTCTCTTTTCTTCTTGGTGAGCATGGCTAAATTTTTATCAATTTTATTTATTTTAAAAAAAGCCCCAGCTCTTGGCTTACTTTATCTTTTCTATTATGGCAGGGTCTCTATTTTATTTATTTCCTGTCTGATCTTTACTATTTCCTTCCTTCTGCTGACTTTGGGCTTTGTTTGTTCTTCTTTTTCTAATTCCTTTTGGTGGTAGGTTAGGTTGCTTATTTGCGATTTTTCTCGTTTCTTCAGGAAGGCCTGCATCACTATAAACTCTCTCTTTGAACTTCTTTTTCTGCATTCCATAGATTTTGGATAGTTGTGATTCCATTTTCATTTGTCTCAAGGTATTTTCTCATTTCCTCTTTTATTTCTCATTGTCCCATTGTTTTTTTTAAACTTTTAATTTTATTTTGGAGGATAGTTGATTAACAATGTTATGTTAGTTTCAGTTGTACAACAAAGTGATTTCCTTATACATATACATGTATCTATTATTTTTCAAATTCTTTTGGTCCATTGGTTTCTTAGTAGCTTGTTTATACGTGTTTGTTCTTTTCACATTTTTTTTTCTGTAATTGATTTCTAGTTTCATACCATTGTGGTGGAAAAAATGCTTGATATCAATTCTATCCTCTTAAATTTGTTGAAACTTGTTTTGTGATCTAGCATGTGATCTATCCTGGAGAACATTCCATGTGCACTTGAAAATAATGTATATTCTGCTGGTTTTGGATAGAATGTCCTGTAGATATCTATTAAGTCCGACTGGACTATTGTGTCACTTAAGACCACTATTGGGACTTCCCTGGTGGTCAAATGGTTAAGACTCCACGTTCCCAGTGCAGGGGGCATGGGTTCAATCCCTGGTCAGGGAGCTAAGATTCCACATGTTTCAGGGCATGGCCAAAAAAAGGAAAAAAAGACCACTATTGCCTTATTGATTTTCTGTCTGGATGATCTGTCCATTGATGTATGGGGTGTTACAGTCTCCTATTATTATTGTTTTATTGTCAATTCCTCTTTTTATGTATGTTAGTTTTTGCTTTATATGTCTAGGTGCTCCTGTATTGCATACATATATGTTAATGAGTGTAATATCCTCCTCTTGTATTGATCCCTTTATCATTATATAGTGCCCTTGTTTGTGTTTTGTTATAGCCTTTCTTTTAAAATCTGTTTTGTCTGATATGAGTATTGCTACCCCCACTTTCTAATCATTTACATTAGTATCCCCTCACTTTCAGTCTGTGTGGGCCTTTAGCTCTGAAGTCTATCTCTAGTAGGCAACATATAGACAGGTCTTTTTTTTTTTTTAAAATCCAATCAGCCACTCTATATCTTTTGATTGGAGCATTTAGTCCATTTGACATTTAAAGTAATTATTGATAGGTATGTACTTATTACCATTTTACTACTCGTTTTCTGGTTGTTTTTGTAGTTCTCTGTTCATTTATTCTTTTTGTTTCTTCACTTGTAGTGTGATGATTTTCTTTAGTAGTATGCTTGTGTTCCTTTCTTTTTAGTTTTTGTGTATTATTGTAGGCTTTTTTTTTTTTTTAATTTAGACTGCCTGGAGTCAGACTGCCTGACTGATTTATTTATTTATTTATTTATTTTTGGCTGTGTTGGGTCCTCGTTTCTGTGTGTGGGCTTTCTCCAGTTGCAGTGAGCAGGGGCCACTCTTCATCGTGGTGTGCGGACCTCTCACTGTTGCAGCCTCTCTTGTTGTGGAGCACAAGCTCCAGACGCGCAGGCTCAGGAGTTGTGGCTCATGGGCCTAGCTGCTCCGTGGCATGTGGGATCTTCCCAGACCAGGGCTCGAACCCGTGTCCCCTGCATTGGCAGGCAGATTCTCAACCACTGGGCCACCAGGGAAGCCCTATTGTAGGTTTTTGATTTGTGGTTACCATGGGGTTCACAAATGTCAACCTATAACTATATCTATTTGTTTCAATCTGGTAGTCATTTAAGTTCAAACACATTCTTAAAGATCTACAGTGTTTTACTCCCCTCCCCAACATTTTGTGTTTTTTGATGTCATATTTTACATCTTCATGCTTATCCCTTAACTATTTATTCTAGTTGTAGTTGCTTTTTACAATTTTTTTGTCTTTTAATCTCTGTACTGACTTATTTAAGTGATTGATCCTCAGTCCTTATGATATAGTTGCCTTTCCTAGTGGGATTTTTCCTTTCCTATAGATTCTTACTTCTTTTCCACTTAGAGAAGACCCTTAAAATTTCTTTTAGAGTAAGTTTAGTATTGATGAACTCTTTTAGTTTTTGCTTATCTGAGAAATACTTTATCTTTCTGTCTATTCTAAATGGTAATCTTTCTGAGTAGAGTATCCTAGGTTGTAGGTTTTTCCCTTTCAGCACTTTGAAAATATTGTGCCATTCCTTCAGGCCTGCAAAGTGTCTGCAGATAAATTAGCTAATAGCCTTATGGGAATTCCCTTGTATATGACTCTTTGTTTTTCTCTTGCTACCTTTAGAGTTCTCTCTTTATCTTTAACTTTTGCCATTTTAATTATGATATGTATTGATGTGGATCTATTTGGGTTCATCTTGTTTGCCACCCTCTGTGCTTCTTGTACCTGGATATCTGTACTGTTCTTCAGGTTTGGGAATTTTCAGCCATAATTTTCTCAAATACATTTTTGATCCCCTTCCCCCTCTCTCTTCTCTTTTTGGGATCCCTATAACGTGAATGTTGGTATCCTTAATGTAATACCAGAAATCTCTTAAATTGTTTTCATTTCTCAAAATTTGTTTTTCTTTTTGCTGTTCTGATTGGGTGATTTCCTTTATTTTATTTCCCAAATGACTTATGTGTTCTTTGGTATCAGTCTGCTATTCATTCCTTTATTTATTTATTTATTTATTTATTTGGCTGTGCCAGGTCTTAGTTGTGGTACACAGGATCTTTGTTGCAGCATGTGGGATCTTTAGTTGTGGCATGTGGAATCTTTAGTTGTGGCATACGGAATCTTTAGTTGTGGCATGCAAACTCTTAGTTGCGGCATATAAGATCTAGTTCCCTGACCAGGGATCGAACCTGGGCCTCCTGCATTGGGAGCATGGAGTGTTAGCCAGTGTACCACCAGGGAAGTCCCTGCTATTCATTCCTACTAATGTGTTTTTAATTTCATCTATTGAATTCTTCATTTCTGATTAGGTCTTTTTTATATTTTCTACTTCCTTGTTAAAGTATTCACTGTGTACATCAATTCTTTTCTCTAATTCAGTTAACATTTTTATTACCAATTCTTTGAATTCTTTATCTGATAAATTGTTTCTTTCTGATTTATTTAGTTTTTCAGGGGTTTTCTCTTATTCTTTCAATTGAGAGTAGTTCCTCTGCCTTTTCATTTTGCTTAACTTTCTCTACCTCTATGAGTTTAGGTGAAATAGATACCTACTGTGGTCTTGAAATGGTGTTCTTGTGTGGGAGCATCCCTCTATAGACTGCATGTACCCAGTACCTTTGGTTGGAAAACTGGATTTGACATGGATATAAGTCATGTCTTGCCTCTGAGTGTGCTGGTATCTATAACCTTTGTAGGGTGTGGGGCTGGAGATGGAGGGGCTACAACTGGAGCCCGGTGTCTGGTGGGACTTCCCCTCTGCTCAGTGGCCATCACTGCCCTATTGGAGGTGGGGTCTGATACCAAGTTGCTGGAGAAGAAGCTGTGAGAGTTGGCCTGAACTGGCTCTGTTCCCTTTAAGTGTATGTTTTTCACTCTCCCCACACTGAGACCCCTGCCCCAGAGCAGGGGAGGGCCAAAGCAAGTGGGGCTCTTGTGAGCTCTTGGCTTGCATTGGCCACAGACAGAGGTCCAATGCACTGCCTATGCAGACGCCTGTGGTTCTGCTCTGACATAGCTTTGGTTGCAAGTCCTCTTTGTCCCTCACAGCTGGTCACTGTCCCCAGCCTCTGCTACCCCTGCTGTGTTGTAGAACCACGCTGCAAGGCAGGTGGGGCCTATGTGGGATCTCAGCATGTATCAGGGTGAGCTGTGGTGGAGTAGCTGCCCTCAGAGATCTGGGCTGCTTCTGCGGAACTATTTGAGTAAGCGCCAACAATGGCCACCACCACCCCACACAGACTCTGCCCTGGGACTAGGTTGCCTCTGTGTCCCATGGTTGATTCTTTACCAATTCTTTATCACTGAGGAATTGACGTAAACAAATTTCTCTGTCTAATGTAAGCTAACCAAAAAATGCACAAAGTCTAACACTCCAGTGTAGGGTAATAAAGCCCTTCTTGGGTTTAAATGGAATTGGGAGACTTTAATGTCTGTTTCTGCCCATTTCCACTCCTACTTCATTTCATCCTGGACGACACAGGGCTGGGTGACAGTGTTACCCAGAAAAGCTTCAGCTGGGGAAGGGGGTCTATTAGCTGATTTTAGTCATAATTAACACAGTGCTTACATCTCTGGAATTTATTGTTCCCTTTGTATTACTCTTTCCTTTGGGTCTTCTTTTTCCTTATCTACAAATCTCTGCCACCATTTACACTCCTTTTCCCCCCCTAATCTTCCCTTTCTCCTTAAACTCCTAGTTGTATCAAATTGTTGTTCAGTCCTATGTTAAGACAAAGTTATGAGACTCAAGTGAGTTATAGGATTCCTTTTACAAGTATATCGTATCCAAATAAGTATGGGTACCTTAAAAGTAGTTGTCCTAGTTGGCTACCTTTTTATTCCAAAAGTTCTGTCATTACTCAAAATATTTTAGTCACTTATGTAGAGTTGCTCTCAAAACTAGTCTGAGCCCTACAAGAAGACCAGTTTCACTTCCTTATAATCACACTGAGTATTTTAAGAGTCCTGCCACTCTGCTTTTTTCCTTTGTCTTCCTGTTCCCAGTTCCCCTTTTCCTTGACTTCTCTAGTCCTCTAGCAAGAAGAGTTCTAGGTTCAGTGGGACTCAAAGCACAGGGCAAGGCTCATCGTCATAGAGAGCCCAGGCAGGGAAGGGAGGTTGGCATGGTTCACAAGACTTTGACCTTTAAACAAAGCATGCTTACCCAGTTCTTTTTAGTCTGTCCTTTCCAGTGTCCCATTTCTGCTCTGTGATCCCTCCCCAAACGTTATAAAAGAAAAGAACCATCAAATCCTAGGGCTGGGACATGGCCTTGAATCGTCCAACTCTTAGTGGTAACTTGGGGAGAATATGTAGGGAGAGACCCTTCAGAGAGCCCCATTTCCTTCTGCTCTCAGGTAGTTAGTTAATGTTCTACCAGCACTTCCCACTCATGGGGAGACAAGGATCATGTTCCAGCCGCAGATTGCTGCTCAGGGCAGAGGGCACTTTGTACAGACAGTTACGATTCAAGAGAGACCTGCATCTGAGCTTCATACTTCATCTTTAGAGTCTATATGTCTGTTGTCTTGTGTCTTCTGAGTTCTCAGACTCTGGATCTTCCTCTCTAAGTCTCTGCTTTGGAGGGTAATTGAGGATGTCTACTAGTGGGGGAGAAAGAAATTATTTTGCACAGCAAAAATTAACATAAAACTGGACTCCCGGCCCATTGTGCCTCTCTCTCCTCCCCAGAAGTTTCTGACTACCCCCAAACCCTAGTGAGGTGTTAGCTGATTATTACTAATATGTCTATGGGTTCTCCTCAGTAGTGGGGCTATGTGTGAAGGCTTTATGTTCTGGCTACCATCTTACTTGCTTTTCTCTTTTCCAGAGACATCTACTTCTCACAAATAGGTGTGAGGCCAATGGTCTATAAATTCATCCTCCTTTCACCCTTTATTAGTTGCAGAATAAGTGTTGCAGTGTCTGTTTAGATAATACAGCGGTGGGGAGAGAGATAAAGGAAGCGTTGGATCACCTGCTAGGGGGTGGACCAGAGAGCACCATTAGTGAATGAACATCTCTGGAGCAGAGTAAGGGACAAGGTGCAAACAAGGAAGGGAAATGAAAGGAAACCAAAGAACTGTAAGAATTCAGGGTCTAATCCAGAGAAGAATAAATAGGGGCCTAGACAGAGCTTTTGGGTGGTCCCAGCCCTGCTGCCTGAAAGAAGAGTTGCCTGATTGGTGCCTGTTATGGCCATGACCTTAGGCTACGTTCTGGGCTGTAGAGATCAATAGACATAGTCCCTAATTTGCAAATATACAGTCTAATCAAAGAAGATAAGTAACAAATAGAAATTAGATGAGATTTTCAAGATGTGTGGTATTGTGGGCTGGGATACTACTTCCATCACTAACAGCTAATGTTTATTCTTCACTCATTTTTTTCTTAACTCTTTGCACATGGTTTAACTCATTGACTCCTGACAACAGCCCTGTGAAGTAGGTATTGTTATAATCTGCATTTTAAACGTGAACAATCTGAGGCACAGAGACATGACAGACAGCTTGCCTGAGGTCTCACAGTAGGGACTCAGGAGCAGGCACTCCAGCACAGCTGGTCTGGCTCTAGAACATATGCTCTTAAGTAACATAGCCTCTAGTAAGTCATCCGAAGAGTGTGTGGAAGCTCTGTGGCTTCACATCCGCATGCCTTTGTACCTGCTTGCCTGCCCTTCTGCCTGGAAGACTCTTCCTTGTAGACTCTGATCAAGGGAGCCACTCATTTGACATCTTGTCTGACTCCTTCTGCCTATTCCAGGGCAGTCACTGTCCTCAGAGCTGGACTAGCAATTTGTGTAAATTTTGTTAAACTACTTAGCAGTCTATTTGTTGGAATATCTGACTCTTGTGTTATAAGCTTCTGGAGAGCAAGGATTTTTTGTCTTGAAAATTTCAAATAGTTGCAAAAGTAAAGCTAATAATACAATGAATCTATGTGTACTCATCACACAGCTTCAGCAATTATCATTTCATGGTCAACCTTTTTAAAAAAATACTTATTTATTTATTTGGCTGCGTAGGGTCTTAGTTGAGGCATGTGGGATCTTCATTGCCACATGCGGGATCTTCGTTGCAGCATGTGGGATCTTTAGTTGCAGCGTGCGAACTCTTAGTTGCAGCATGTGGGATCTAGTTTCCTGACCAGGGATTGAACCCAGGCCCCCTGCATTGGGAGCGCAGAATCTTAGTCACTGGACCACCAGGGAAGTCCCCTTCATGACCAATCTTGTTGCATCTATACTCCCTTCTCCAAATCTGGATTGTTTTGAAGCAAATCCCAGATATCATATCATATCATCTGTAAATATTTCAGTTGTGTTACTAAAATACAAGGGCTTTCTGAAAAACATCATCAAAGTACCATTGTCACACTAAAGAGTAGTACTTCCTCAGTACCATAAAATTTTCAGTATTTGAATTTCTGCAATTACCTCAGAATTTTCCCCTTTCCTTCCCTTCCCATTTTTTGTTACTCCTTCATTTCTTTTTTGTCTCCCCCTTTTTTTACAGTAGAATTTTTTGAATAACAATCCAAATAAGGGCTTTATTTTATAATCATCATGTGTTCTCAGCAAGTGGCTTAGTGCTTGACATATAGTACATCCTCAATAAATGATGTTGAATAAATGAATCATCGTAAGTCTATAAAATGTCCTGGTTGAATTAGTGCAGCCTTACTGTAACTTTTGGTTGGTTTATTGGGATGACTTTTGGTTTCTGATAACTTTAGTTAGGGGTTAACTTCGGTGCTAGCTCCTATCAGTGCCTGTGAACATTACTAAAGGTTTGAGGGCAATGAATGCACCTGTGACTCAGATTTACAGGCTAGCAGGAAATGGGCCATTGCTTTCTTGTCTCTGTTTTTTGTCTTTAGTCTCTTGTAATATCAAATTGAGTTTGGACCGACCCTGTTTGACTTTTTTGCCATTTCTTCAGAACAGGGACCCTGAAGGAGCTCCCTGAGAGCATGATCAGCTTTCATATGGTGCTGTGGTAGGCAGCATTCTAGGATAGTACCCCAAGATTTACTCCTAACCCCTGGACTGTGAATATACGATGAGTAATCATGCATGTGATTGTGTTACCTTATGTGGCAAAAGGGATTTTGCAGATGTAAATAGGGTTACTAATCAGCTGAGTTTAAGTTTAACAAAAAAGATGATCTAAGTGGGCTTAGTGTAATCACAGGAGCCCTTTAAAAGCGGGCAGTTTTTTCCAGCTGGTCTCAGAAGGGGAAATCAGAGAGATTAGAAGTGTAAGAGGGATTGGATTTAAGGGATGTTCTCCATCACTGAGATAGAGGGGGCCTCATGCCTAGGACCTGAAAAGGTCCTGTAGTAGCTGAGAGTGTTTGTAACAGGACAGTGAGGACCTCGGTCTTAAAACTTCAAGGAACTGAATTTTGCGAGCTAAAAAAATGGGTGTTGTTTTAAGCCACTAAATTTGTGGTAATTTGTTTTGCAAAAGTAGAAAATTAATACGGGTGCTTTGTACTTGATAGGTTGAATTAGCTGCTCCTTTGTTTATTTTATTTTTAAAAATTCAGATAAAATTAAAATCCATTAAAAAGCACACAGATCTTAAGTGTACAGTTTGATTTTGGGTAACTGTACACACCCATGTGATCACCGCCTGAACTGAGGTGTAGAATCTTTCCATCAGCCCAAAAAGCTCTTGTGTGCACCTTTATAGTTAATTCTACCCCACTACGGTGAATTCTAACACCATTAATTACTATTGCTTAGTTTTGAACTTCATTAAGATGACATCATAGAGCATGTGCTCCTTTGTGTCTGGCTTCTTTTGCATAGCAAAATGTTTTAGAAATGCATTCATCTTATATTAGTAGTCATTTGTGCCCCCTCCCCTTTTTAAAAATTCCTATTTAATATTCCGTTGTATGGATATACCAGTCTGCTTATCCATGCACACGTTGATGGATATTTGAGTTGTTTCCACTTTTTGGCTATTATGAATAATGCTGCTATGAACGTTCATGTATAACTCTTTGTGTGGTTATCTGTTTTCATTTCTCTTGGGTAAATACCTGGGTGTTGCATTGCTGGACTGTATAAGTGCATTTAAATGTATAAGACAATGCCAAACTCTTTTCCAGAGTAGTTGTGCCATTTTATGTTTCTACCAGCAGTCTGTAAGAATACCCGTTGTTTCCCATCCTCAACAACACTTGGTATCATCAGTCTTTCATTTATTTATTTATTTTTATTTTTAATACATCTTTATTGGAGTATAATTGCTTCACAATACCATGTTAGTTTCTGTTGCACAACAAAGGGAATCAGCCATATGCATACATATGTCCCCATATCCCCTCCCTCTTGAGCCTCCCTCCCATCCTCCCTATCCCACCCCTCTAGGTCATCGCAAAGCACCGAGCCAATCTCCCTCTGCTATGCTGCTGCTTCCCACCAGCCAACTATTTTACATTCGGTAGTGTATATACGTCGATGCTACTCTCACTTTGCCCCAGCTTCGCCCTCCCACCCCATGGCATCAAGTCCATTCTCTCTGTCTACCTCTTTATTCCTGCCCCGCAACTAGGTTCATCAGTTGATTGATGAACCTAGTTGCGGGGCATTTTTTTCTTTTTTGGATTCCGTATATATGCGTTATCATACGGTATTTGTTTTTCTTGTTTCTTTTTTTTGGATTCCATATATATGCGTTAGCATACGGTATTTGTTTTTCTTTCTGACTTACTTCACTCTGTATGACAGACTCTAGGTCCACCCACCTCACTACAAATAACTCAATTTAGTTTCTTTTTATGGCTGAGTAATATTCCATTGTATATATGTGCCACATCTTCTTTACCCATTCATCTGTCGATGGACATTTAGGTTGGTTCCATGTCCTGGCTATTGTAAATAGTGCTGCAGTGAACATTGTGGTGCGTGTCTCTTTTTGAATTATGGTTTTCTCAGGGTGTATGTCCAGTAGTGGGATTGCTGGGTCATATGGTAGTTCTATTTTTAGTTTTTTAAGGAACCTCCATACTGTTTTCCATAGTGGTTGTATCAATTTACATTCCCACCAACGTGTAGGAGGGTTCCCTTTTCACCACACCCTTTCCAGCATTTATTGTTTCTAGCTTTTTTGATAATGGCCATTCTGACTGGTGTGAGGTGATACCTCATTGTAGTTTTGATTTGCATTTCTCTAATAATTAGTGATGTTGAGCATCTTTTTATGTGCTTCTTGGCCATCTGTATGTCTTCCTTGGTGAAATGTCTATTTAGGTCTTCTGCTCATTTTTTGACTGGATTGTTTTTTTTTTTAATATTGAGCTCCATGAGATGTTTGTATATTTTGGAGATTAATCCTTTGTCTGTTGTTTCATTTGCAAATATTTTCTCCCATTCTGAAGGTTGTCCTTTTGTCTTATTTATAGTTTCCTTTGCTGTGCAAAAGCTTTTAAGTTTAATTAAGTCCCATTTGTTTATTTTTTTTTAATATTTCTGTTACGCTAGGAGATGGGTCAAGAAAGATCTTGCTGTGGTTTATGTCAAAGAATGTTTTTCTTATGTTTTCCTCTAAAAGTTTTATAATGTCTGTTCTTACATTTAAGGCTTTAATCCATTTGGAGTTTATTTCTGTGTATGGTGTTAGGTAGTGTTTTAATCTCATTCTTTTACATGTAGCTGTCCAATTTTCCCAGCACCACTTATTGAAGAGGCTGTCTTTTCTCTATTGTATGTTCTTGCCTCCTTTGTCATAAATTAGGTGCCCATATGTGTGTGGGTTTATCTCTGGGCATTCTATCCTGTACCATTGATCTGTATTTCTGTTTTTGTACCAGTACCATACTGTCTTGATTACTGTACCTTTGTGGTATAGTTTGAAGTCAGGGAGCCTGATTCCTCCAACTCCATTTTTCTTTCTCAAGATTGCTTTGGCTATTCGGGGTCTTTTGTGTTTCCATACGAATTGTAAGATTTTTTGTTCTAATTCTGTGAAGAATGCCATTGGTAGTTTGATAGGAATTGCATTGAATCTGTAGATTGCATTGGGCAGTATAGTCATTTTCCTAATATTGATTCTTCCAATCTAAGAACATGGTATATTTCTCCATCTGTTTATGTCATCTTTGATTTCTTTCATCAGTGTTTTATAGTTTTCTGAGTACAAGTCTTTTGCCTCCTTAGGCAGGTTTATTCCTAGGTATTTTATTCTTTTTGTTGCAATGGTAAATGGGAGTGTTTCCTTAATTTCTCTTTCTGATTTTTCATTGTTGGTGTATAGGAATGCCAGAGATTTCTGTGCATTAATTTTGTATCCTGCAACCTTACCAAATTCATTGATTAGTTATAGTAGTTTTCTGGTGGCATCTTTAGGATTTTCTATGTATAGTATCCTGTCATCGGCAAACAGTGACAGTTTTACTTCTTCTTTTCCAATTTGTATTCCTTTTATTTCTTTTTCTTCTCTGATTGCCGTGGTTAGGACTTCCAAAACTATGTTGAATAAGAGTAGCAAGAGTGGACATCCTTGTCTTGTTCCTGATCCTAGTGGATCAGTTTTTCACCACTGAGTATGATGCTTGCTGTGGGTTTGTCATATATGGCCTTTATTATGTTGAGGTAGGTTCCCTCTATGCCCATTTTCTGGAGAGTTTTTATCATAAATCGGTGTTGAATTTTGTCAGAAGCTTTTCTGCATCTATTGAGATGATCATATGGTTTTTATTCCTTAATTTGTTAATGTGGTGTATCACATTGATTGATTTGCATATATTGAAGAATCCTTGCATCCCTGGGATAAATCCCACTTGATCATGGTGTATGATCCTTTAATGTGCTGTTGGATTCTGTTTGCTAGTATTTGTTCAGGATTTTTGCATCTATGTTCATCAGTGATATTGGTCTATAAGTTTCTTTTTTTGTGATATCTTTTTCTGGTTTTGGTATCAGAGTGATGGTGGCTTCGTAGAATGAATTTGGGAGTATTTCTCCCTCTGCAATTTTTTGGAAGAGTTTGAGAAGGATCAGTGTTAGCTCTTCTCTAAATGTTTGATAGAATTCACCTGTGAAGCCGTCTGGTCCTGGACTTTTGTTTGTTGGAAGATTTTAAATTATGGTTTCAATTTCACTACTTGTGGTAGGTCTGTTTATATTTTCTAATTCTTCCAGGTTCAGGCTTGGAAAATTGTACCTTTTGAAGAATTTGTCCATTTCTTCATGGTTGTCCATTTTATTGGCATATAGTTGTTTGTAGTAGTCTCTTATAATCCTTTATATTTCTGCAGTGTCATTTGTGATTTCTCCTTTTTCATTTCTAATTTTATTGATTTGCATCCTCTCCCATTGATGAGTCTGGCTAAGGGTTTATCAATTTTGTTTATCTTCTCAAAGAACCAGCTTTTAGTTTTATTGATCTTTGCTATAGTTTTCTTCATTTCTATTTCATTTATTTCTATTTCATTTACGTTGTTCTTTCTCTAGTTGTTTTAAGTGTAGGGTTAGATTTTTTATTTGAGATTTTCTTGTTTCTTGACGTGAGATTGAATTGCTGTAAACTTCCCTCATAGAACTGCTTTCGCTGCGTCCCATGGGTTTTGGGTCATCGTGTTTTTGTTGTCATTTGTTTCTATGTATTTTTTAATTTCTTCTTTGATTTCTTCAGTGATCTCTTGGTTATTTAGTAGCGCACTGTTTAGCCTCCATGTATTTGTGTTTTTTACAGTTTTTTTCCTGTAATTGATTTCCAATCTCATAGGGTTGTGGTCGGAAAAGATGCTTGACACGATTTCAATTTTCTTAAATTTTCCGAGGCTTGATTTGTGCCCCAAGATATGATCTATCCTGGAGAATGTTCCATGTGCACTTGAGAAGAAAGTGTATTCTGCCACTTTTGGGTGGAATGCCCTATAAATATCAATTAAGTCCATCTGTTCTAATGTGTCATTTAAGGCTTGTGTTTCCTTATTTATTTTCTGTTTGGATGATCTGTCCATTGGTGTAAGTGGGGTGTTATAGTCCCCTACTATTATTGTGTTACTATCTATTTCTCCTTTCATGGTTGTTAGCATTTGCCTTATGTATTGAGGTGCTCCTATGTTGGGTGCATAAACATTTATAATTGTTATATCTTCTTCTTGGATTGATCCTTTGATCATTATGTAGTGTCCCTCCTTATCTCCTGTAACTTTCTTTATTTTAAAGTCTATTTTATCTGATATGAGTATTGCTACTCCAGCTTTCTTTTGATTTACATTTGCATGGAATATCTTTTTCCATCCCTTCACTTTCAGTCTGTATGTGTCCCTAGGTCTGAAGTGGGTCTCTTGTAGACAGCATATAAATGGTCATATTTTTGTATACATTCAGCCAGTCTGTGTCTTTTGGTTGGGGCATTTAATCCATTTATATTCAAGGTTATTATCAGTTTGTATGTTCCTATTACCATTTTCTTAATTGTTTTGGGTTTGTTTTTGTGGGTCTTTTTCTTCTCTTGTGTTTCCTGCTTAGAGAAGTTTCTTTAGCAATTGTTGTAAAGCTGGTTTGGTGGTGCTGAATTCTCTTAGCTTTTGTTTGTTTGAAAAGCTTTTGACTTCTCTATCGAATCTGAATGAGATCCTTGCTGGGTAGAGTAACCTTGGTTGTAGATTTTTCTCTTTCATCACTTTAAGTATATCCTGCCACTCCCTTCTGACCTGCAGAGTTTCCACTGAAAAATCAGCTGATAACCTTATGGGGATTCCTTTGTATGTTATTTTTTGTTTTTCCCTTGCTGCTTTGAATATTTTTTCTTTGAATTTAATTTTTGTTAGTTTGATTAATATGTATCTTGGTGTGTTTCTCCTAGGGTTTATCCTGTATGGGACTCTCTGTGCTTCCTGGACTTGGGTGACTATTACCTTTCCCATGTTAGGGAAGTTTTCCACTATGATCTCTTCAAATATTTTCTCAGACCCTTTCTTTTACTCTTCTTTGTCTGGGACCCCTATAATTCGAATGTTGGTGCATTTAGTGTTGTCCCAGAGGTCTCTGAGATTGTCTTCAATTCTTTTCATTCTTTTTTCTTTATTCTGCTCCTCGGCAGTTATTTCCACCATTTTGTCTTCCAGCTCACTTATTCGTTCTTCTGCCTCCGTTATTCTGTTATTTATTCCTTCTAGTGTATTTTTCATTTCACTTAATGTGTTGTTCATCTCTGTTTGTTCTTTAGTTCTTCTAGATCTTTGTTAAACATTTCTTGTATTTTTTCAATCCGTGCTTCCATTCTATTTCCGAGATTCTGGATCGTCTTTATTATCATTACTCTGAATTCTTTTTCAGGTAGATTGCCTATTTCCTCTTCATTTATTTGGTCTTGTAGGTTTTTACCTTGCTCCTTCATCTGTGACATATTTTTTTGCTGTCTCTCTTTTTTTTTTAATGAGTGGGATTGTGTTCTTGTCTTACTGGTTGCTTGGCCTGAGGCTTCCAACACTGGAGTTTGTAGGCTGTTGGGGAGAGCTGGGTCTTGGTGCTGAGATGAGGACCTCCGTGAAACCTCACTCTGATGAATATTGCCTGGGCTCTGAGGTTCTCTGTTAGTCCAGGGCTTCCAACAGGGAGCTCTCACCACAGGAGCTTCAGCCTGACCCCCAGCTTGTGAACCAAGATCCTGCAAGCAGCGGGGGGTTGGGGTGGGGGGGTTGGCAAAAAAAAAAAGAGAGAACAATAGCAAAGTACAAAATAAAATTAGACTAGGAAAATAACAGATATGTCAGAAAGAATATAAAAATAAAAATATAGAAATATAGATGAATCAACAACCAGAAGGTGCAACAGTACCACAGTAGTAAAAAAGAAGAGGAGGGAAAAGAAAAAAAGAAAAAACAAAGGGGGAAAAGGCCTTGGCTGTGGAGGGCGGGACCTAGGCAAGGGTGAGGTTTGGGCAGTGGGCGGGGCCTATGCTTAGGACCCATAGGGCTGGAAAAGGCCCTGGGGACTGTGGGGGGGGTGGGGCTTAGTCTCAACAGAACAGAAGGGGCCCAGGCGTGCCCCCCACCCCTGGTATCAGAGGGTGGGGGACCTCACCTGGGAGCCCAGCAGGCTTCCTGGGCTTGAGTGGGCGGGGCAATCGCCCTCTGCTCATCTCCTGCTCCTCCCAGAGGGCCCCTCCTGCCTGCCTCTCCTGATGTCCCCCATCTCCCTCCTATGCCCCCGAGGACCCACGTGGCCTGGAGAGGGGTTTGGAGGGCAGGGGATCCGCCTGCGAACTCAGCAGGCTCCCCAGGGCCCAAGTGGGCGGGGCAAACGCCCTCCGCTCCTCTCCCGCTCTTCCCGGAGAGTCCCTCCCACCTGCCTCTCCTGATCTCCCCGGCCTCAGGGGTGCTGATCTTGTCTGGCCTTCACTTCTCCTCCCCCCTCGGTCCCCCTACATCCTACCGGTTCACTCTGGGGTTCCTCCCGTCTCCTTGGGGGTCAGAGTTCCCCACCAGTGGCCGGCAGGCGCCCCAGTTGTGGGGAGATGCTAACTCCGCTAACTTCAGTGCTGGAAGCAGCACTTCCAGCAGAGGTGTTGAGGGCCTGGGTCATTTAGGTGTATGGGAGTGGAGAGAATGACACAACTGAGAGATGTTAAACAAGGAATCAACAGGCTTCGACGATGTATTGAATCTAGAAAACGAAAGAGCAAGGGCTGAGGAAGCAGTGGCGTCACTGAGAGGAATGAGTGACCTGTGGGGGAAAGCCAGTTCAGATGGGGAGCAATTTCAGAAGGTATTTCGATGTGAGTGTCATGAGTTCTGGGAAGTAGAACCGGCTAGAGATGTAGATGAAGAAGCCACCTGCAGAGAGGTCATGGAAGCTGTGGAAGGAGGGTGGTGTGGAGCGAGACAAGCAGGTCTGAGTAGGAAATCTGCCGTCGGGGTGCAATGCACGGGGGGGCTGGTAGGAGGAGAGTGTCCAGAAGGAAGAAGTTGTGTGTGGTCTCAGATGCTGTAACAGTGAACAGTGTGAGGACAGTGAAAGTACCTTTGAATTGGCCGAGAGATGGGTGCTGATAATCTGCCACTTCCAGGGGTCTTGGGAAGGGAGCCAGCACTGCAGAGGGCCAGGAGAAACCATGGCATGAGGAAGGAGAAAGACAGCACACGTTTCAATTGCTTGGAAGTGCAGGAAATGATAACAGGCTAATTAAGGAGTGAAGGTTATCCAGGTTAGAAGAGCTCTGACCCTCTGAGGGGCAGAAAGAAAGGAACAGGGTACAAGGAGGAGGGAGGGTGCTAGAGAGATTTCTATACCCCTGAGGCCGTGGAGACTGTTGGAGTGAAAGCTGTATCGCTGCATCTGATTCACAGGAGCCATCTGCGTGGGAAGTGTGATTTGTCCCTAGTAAAGAGGCCAGGAGATCTACTCACGAAATCATCTTCCGTCCCAGAGGAAGACAGGCAGTTTCTTCCAGGCAGGTTGGAGCTGTGGCTTGTTGCTCTAGATGGACTCACTTTGTTAGCAGGTGTGCAAATGAATTTAGCGAATTCTCTGATCACTAGATCAGATACCATGTGGACTTAGAAACAGGCTCACACTGACTCCCTGTTAAGCAATTTCTGTTTCTTCTGCCTGTAAAGAAAACATTGTAGAAAATAGTACCAACTGTGAGGCAGCATGTTGATGCCTGATATATAAATTTTATTATAAATATAGAGCAAATTTTACAAATAATTCAGAAGCGGCCTTAGCCAGGCAAAATTAAATTACACAGAATAGCGTGGATGAGGGGGAGGTATATACAGTCTGTGTCAGGGTTAAAAAACCCTGAAAGAGGTTCCTGAGTACAGAGAACTCCCAACCAACCCTCTTTGAGGGGGCCAGTTCCACACAGCATTAGATCAAGTAATGAATATGGAATGAAACCTTTCTCTCAACAGCCTCAAGGAGGTTCCATCCATGCAGAAGGAGGCTGGGTGGGAAGTAGACATGCCTCTCCTTCTCCTGCCCTTCCTTTTTATGCTGACACGTTGGGTCTCAGAGACCCCATGGGAGAAGACAAGTTTCAGAGACTTTCACGGAGCCGAGAGCTGAGTTACAATCCTCCCCTTGTGTCCTAAGGAGCATCCGCACCAGTGCAGCGTTCTAGGTTGTAAACGATGCCAACTGCGTGGGTGGTCGCGTCCCCTTCAGGTGCTCCTGCTTCTCAAGAACCAAACACACCTTAGCAGAGGCCAAGGTTTCCTGAGAAGGTGAGTGGGGCAGATGGAACGTGCACAGGCAGAAGCACAGAATAGAACGGTGCTGATGGTTGGTCTGAGATGCCTAGAAACTGAGCGAGATCCCTTTCTGGCCATGAATGTAGAAAACTGCTTCTTCTTATCTTCTTTTTGGAGCCCCTGACATAAAAGGCTTGAGGAGCTTCTGGCCAGAGGGACTTGAGGGGTTTTGGTGGCTTCTTTCACCTAAGGCAGTCAGATTGGCTTACACAGCAAATTAAGTAAACATAACCCCTTTCACATAAGCAAACAATTACAAAAATTTAAATGGCGAATGTCTCAGAAGGAGGGAAAAAACTCAATACCCCAAACTGTACATTCTTTAACCATTATTTAAATAATCTCTGCAGGGTAACTTTCTGATTCCTTTCCCAAATCCCAGCCGATTGTCTCTGTTAAGAGCTGATTGTCCTCTAAAGCAATAATCCCTCCATCTCTGAGCATTTCCTTTAATGAAGCCCATAAAGTTATTAAAACAGTATGTGCATTTTTTGCAGTTTCCATTAGGATTCACTTATGGACTTTGAGAAGTTGTTTTCTAGTTGCTTCTAGTAGGTTCTCTGAAGACAGGCTTTCAAAGGTTTAGGTGGTATTCTAGCTAAGTAGTAAGTTGTTTAGCCCTGGTCCTGCAGGTAGACGACCCTGAAAGTGGACAAAGGTATAGAATTTCCCAGTTCAGAATTGGTTATGTATGTGTTTTCCTGTGAATGGTGGGTTCACACCGGGCTTCAGAGAGCAGAAGTTTTTCCTTTTCCTCTCCTTTTCTGGCACATGCATTTCAGTGGATCAAGGACATAATTTTCCAGGTTATGGCAAATTCAAGTTAAACTCCAATGTGAAAGGACTGGGGTGGGAAGGAATGAGTGTGCTCTGAATAGGCAAGTTTAAAACCAGTTTAGGTCAGGAAATGGGGAGACGTGGAGGTTCTGGCAACTCTCTCCCAAGGTCTGCTTTGCCAAAGTTCAATGACAAGGAAGGTTGGGTTTCCTACAGACCTCCTCCTGGATGTACCTTTTCATCTACTGACAGTGAAGGAAGGGGCTGTGACCCGGCAGCCAGGATGTGCCTCATTAGGGATGAAAGGGGGGGGAAAGACACTACTCCCATTTTCCCTGGAGGGCAAAGGGATCTCCTAGGGATGGAGATGAGAAGCTTGGAATAAGTGCAGCGAGCAGGACTGGTTGCATTACTTATTTTTCACTTCTGAATAAACTGTTTCTGTGGCTGATGGGGAGGCTGAAGTTGGTTTCTTTGATTCCTGGGCATTGAAGTTCAGGGCAGAATATGCAACTTCGTCAATCTGAAAGGAATGAACAGCAGTCAATTAAATCAGTGTCATAGGCCAGGCCCTCACCTTGTCCAGTGTGATTCAGCACCACATGCTTTCACCACTTTGAAACTTTTAGTTCAAAGAAGTACTTTTATTACCCATTTTCTCTGCTTACTAACATCCTATTGAATGTTCGTTAGAAGAGATAGATTATGGAATGCTACAATGGAATATGATGATACGACAATGAGAATAAATAAACGACAAAGGCACACAACAATATGAATGACTCTCACAAAACAATTTTGAATCAAAGAAGCCAGACACATGTATACACTGTATTTTTCATTTATGTAAGTGCATAATCAGGTAAAACTAATCTAATGCACTGGAAATAAGGATAGCCATTACTCTTTGGAGGGAAGTAACTGGAGCGTTTTTTGTGTGTGTTTGTTGGGGGGGTTGATTTTTTTAAAATGATTTGGGCGCTGTTTACATAGGTATGTACAACTCGTAGAAACTTACACATTGTTAAAATATACTTATGATTGAAGCATTTTTCAATATAAATGTATATTCTATTGAAGGTTAAGATGAGAAAAATTCAGTACAATTATTAGAAAGTAAAGGAACTAAGACCTCAGATCTATTAGATTGGAAATTATCATTTGATAGTAAGAGCAGGGTCAGATTGGAGGCAGAAGAGGGAGAATGATCTAGTGCCTTCCTTGAGCTGGGCATTGTGTCAGGTGCTTCACCTTTGTTATGTCATTTAATTCCTTGAACTTCTCTTTGAAGGAGGCAGCATGTCCATTTTACACGTGAAAAAGCCAGGGATCAAAGAGGTTAAGTTACCAGCCCAAGGTCCCAGCCAGGATTCAAGTTCACATCTTGCAGTGAGGTAGACTGGTGGGGGCAATACTTCGTTTGTTGCTGAAGTGAGGAACTTTGACCCAAACTTGATGTCACTTTTGTATCTTCAAGAATAACCCATTCTACACAGAGATATTTCCATGAGAAAAGGAGCCAGTGAAACTGGCTGTGCTTACCTTGTTAGGTGAATTGTCAGAGTGGCCCTCACCTAGGGAAACAAAGGAGAGTTATCAACCCATGAAAATGCAGAACTGACTTATTGCCTCAGAACGTGGTGTTCCTAAGCTGTTGTACTTCTAGCTGAAGGAGGTGGCAAGTGGTGAGAGGGTGGGGTGGGAAGGTGGCCCATGATTAAGACTTAAGGAATTCGCTTCCCTCAGTCTGTGGTCCAGACCCCAGGGCATTAGACCAAGGAGGGGTGGGGAGAGGCCTCAGTGCACTTCTGAAGATTTCTTCCAGTTCACAAGGCCCGAGTTTTGCCCAGGTGTGTGTCTCAGCCGCAGGCTCCAGCGGCAAGGAGGGGCATTGAGGCCCACAGTACCCAGAGCACCAAAGGCAGGGAAAGCCTCACCAAAGGAGATGCCCGCATCCGTAATAGAGGCAGGAGGGGGAAGGAGGTAGGATGAGGAAAAGGCTCCTGGAAACATGTCCATCTCATGGCCTGCCTGACTTGCCTGGCCTAGGAGGGGTGAGTGTCTCTCCCCCAGCTGTGTCTCAGGGGAATCTTTTGCAGCAGGAAGGGTGTGAGGACCTATGCCAGTTGTAAGACTGGGAAACTGAGATCCCCTCTAATAATTCAGAAGGTAGGGATTCACTTGGAAATCCAGGATTCCCTGCTAGGGCAGAGTATATAGTAGAACGTACGAGCTCTCACGAGGTGAGCAGGTTTACTTACTCTGGTTGTGGTCTGAGGATTTGTGCTCCATGAGGTCTCGCTGGTCACTTGCCCTAAATAAATATCAGACACTGTGACTGCTATTCCCAGGCACAGGGTCTTTGCTGCTTGAATTAGGAAGGACACTGTCAGCATGATTCCTTGGGGCTCCTCAATGTTCATGTGTACCTTGGTTGGTCCTCTTTCCTCTGAGGACCTCCTTCTTCAATCTACCTATCATCCCTTCTAGTGTTTACTCCTCTCCTGCTTACTGGCTGTTCACATTTAGGGCCATTCATGCCAACTGCTTCTATTTCTACCCTGACACCTTTCCCCTTTTATAGATAGATGCTGTTTTTTTGTCACTTTATTTATTGCCCAGGAGGCCTTTGGTTGTTTCTGCTTTTCTTAGGTTCTCTTCCTGTCCTGTCCCTCTCTCCTCCTGCTACTGTTGTCGACAGAGCACAGGACTCCCTTCCTCCTGCTTCTCCTTTCATTTCCTCATTAGTTTTCCTTCTTGGACCTTAGCTTCCCTGATTGGGGACAGAGGAACATAATTGGTTCTGCCCCCTCTAAACCAGATGGGGATGGGAATAACTATGTCCAAGAGAGAGTAGGGCACAGGAAGCATGAAGACCAGGGAAGAAGAGACCCACAGGAATTAATGCCAAGAAGAAAGACTTTAGGAAGCATGAGGAGCAGATCCAGGCCAGAGACAGAGATGAAGTCTCCTCCCCTCTCCCGAGCATGGCAGTTAGCCTCGGAGAAAGCAGAACAAGAGGAAAGGCATCATACCCTGCAGTTTTTCTGAGATACAGAAAATACACCAAGGCTTTTGTCAGAGCTATCCCAGCCAGGACTGCAATCACGATGCCGGCAATAGCACCACCTGAGAGGCCAGAAGAACTTCCTTGTGTTGAATCAACTGTCATCGAAAGAAAAACGAAGAGTCAATGAAGGTGACATTATTTTACAGTGGGGGCTGCTCTGGAAAATAACTCTCAATATGAAATAGTCTCGACTTGTTCCTTCAAGGAATAAAATTTCTGTGGAAGGTTGCTGTGAGGTGACTAGCCGACTATATTTTTGTAATTTTTTTCTCTCTGACTGTATTTCTAGGTTGGTGGTTGGACATGCCTCAATTCTAGTGCAGCCTTTCTGCACTCAGATATTTTTGAAGGCTTTGGAAATGGAAGAAGCGCTGATGGTTATTTTTCTATGTTATAGCTTCCCATCTTTTCATGATTACATCTTTCTCTGGGTGTGGCCCAGGTGTGGCCGCCATGAATATGTGCCTGTTAGGTGTCTTGGTGGGGATTTATTGATGGAAGGCCCTCTGAATTCACTGCCCCTCTGCACAGAGACCACCCTTCACACAGGTTCCCAGCAGAAATATGAAATCAATCCCAATTCTGCGAGAAATGATTTTTTTGTGATGGATGACTTTAGTTCAAGGACTCCTCACCAGATTTGCAGACACTCTCTTAGAACTGCACTGCAGCCTAAAACTTCCTCCTTCCCTTTCTCCTTCTCAGGGATCCAATATGCATCATGGTCTGAGGACCCTCCCGGGCTCCTCCCACTCCTGCCCCACTTTCCTTCACAGGCATTTTTCCCAATGAATGTCTTGTATGTCTAATCCCATCTGGGCTGCATCTCACGGGGTGAAAACTAACATACTAGACATGAAACTTTGCACTCAACTCCTTTTTTTCTCTCTTCCATATTTACTCAGTAACATGTTCCTATGGGTCTTTTGTGTTATGCCTTCCTACCTTTTGCCTCTTTGTTCTTTTTTATTTCAGTTTTCCTCACCATTCAACTCAAAACTGAAAATTAATCCTAATGTTAGCTATTGTTATGATGTACTTACTATGTGCCAGATTCTGTGCTATATATAATATTTCCCATGTATCTCATTTAATTCATATAATAACCCTGTCAGATAGACATTATTTCCATTTTACAGATGGAAAATCTGAGGCTTCCAGTAGTGAAAAACCCAAAGTCATATGGCTAATAAGAGGTGGATCTAGAGTTAGGTAGTCCTTGACTCTAGGAGTACCCAATTTCACATAGCCTAATGATAATAGTAGTAATTATAGTAGCTAACATTTTTGGAAAATTTTTCCTTTGTGTGTATTTTGCTGTGGATTTAATTGAATATTACATTAAATCTGAAACAAAACCATGAAGCAGGTACTTTTATTGCAATTTTCAGTTGAGGAATCTGAGGCTCAGAGAAGTCAAGAATCCTGTGCAAGAATTTATAATTGTAAATGCTTACATTAAAAAAGTAGATCTCAAATCAGCAACCTAAATTTACAAGTTAAGGGACACGAAAAAAAAAAAAAAACAAGGAAAAAAACCAAACAAACCAAAGCTAGCAGAATGAAGGAAACAATAACAATTAGAATGGAGATAAATAAATTAGAGAATGGAAAAACAGTAGAGAGAATCAATAAAACCAATATTTGGTTCTTCAAAAATATTAACAAAATTGACAAATCTTTAACTAGATTGACTAAGAAAAGAAGAGAAGATTCAAATTACTAAAATCAGAAATGAATGTGGGAACATTACTACCAATTCTACGAAATATGAGTACTATGAATAAGCATTTGGCAACAAATTGGATAACTTCTACAAAATGGACAGATTCCTAGAAACATGAAAGCTACCAAGATAAAATCACAAAGAAATAGAGACTATGAATAGACATATAAAGTAAGGAGGTTAAATCAATAAAAAACACTTGACAAAAATCCACTAACCTTTCATGATGAAAACACTCAAACTAGGAAAAGAAGGAAACCACCTCAACATAATAAAGGCCATATATAAAAAACCCACAGCTAACATCATCCTGAATGGTGAAAGATTGAAAGTTCTTCCTCTAAGGTCAGGAACAAGACAACAATGCCTGTTTTTTCCACATCTATTCAAAATAGTACTGGATGTATTAGCCAGAGCAATTAGGCAAGAAAAAGAAATAAAGGACATCCAAATTGGAAAAGAAGAGTAAAATTATCTCCGTTTGCAGATAACATGACCTTATATGTAGAAAACCATAAAGATCCCCCAGAAAACTGTTAGAACTAATAAACAAATTCATCAAAGCTGCAGAATACTAAATCAACATGTAAAAATCAGTTGTTTCAGGACTTCCCTGGTGGCGCAGTGGTTAAGAATCCTCCTGCCAATGCAGGGGACATGGGTTCGATCCCTGGTCCAGGAAGATGCCACATGCTGCAGAGCAACTAAGCCCATGCACCACAACTACTCATCCTGTGCTTTAGAGCCCGCAAGCCACAACTACTGTGCCCACGAGCCACAACTACTGAAGCTCATGCACATAGAGCCCGTGCTCCGCAACAAGAGAAGCCACCGCAATGAGAAGCCCATGCACCACAATGAAGAGTAGCCCCTGCTCGCCGCAACTAGAGAAAGCCCGCGCACAGCAACGAAGACCCAATGCAGCCAAAACCAAAAATAAATAAATAAATACTATTAAAAAAATCAGTTGTTTCTATACACAGACAATGAAACATTCAAAAAGGAAATTAAGAAAATTTTATTTACAATACTATCAAAAATAATGAAATATTCAGGAATTAACCAGGGAGGTGAAAGATTTATACACTGAGAAACTATAAATAAACACTGCTGAAAGAAATTAAAGAAGACATAAATAAATGGAAAGACATTCCATGTCCATGGATTGGAAGACTTAACATGGTTAAGATGACAGTACTACCCAAAGTGATCTAAGATTCATCGCAATCCCTATCGAAATTCCCCAATGACTTTTTTTTTTTTTGCTGAAATAGAAAATCAGCCCTAAAATTCATATGGCATTTCAGGAGACCCCTAAAAGCCAAAAAAATCTGGAAAAAGAAGAACAGAGTTGGAGGACTCGCATTTCCTGATTTCAAAATTTGTTGCAAAGCTACATAATCAAAAGTGTGGTACTAGAATAAAGACAGACATGCACAACAGTGGAACAGTAAGCCCAGAAATAAACCTTCGTATATATGGTCAGATGACATTGACAAGGGTGTCAAGATGATTATATGGGAGAGTCTTTTCAACAAATGGAACTGGGAAAACCAGATATTTATACAACAGAATGAAGTTGAACCCTTACCTAACACCATATACAAAAAAATTAACTCACAATGCATAAAAAAAATCTAAACGTGAGAGCTAAAGCTAGAAGAAAAACATAGGCTGAAAGCTTCTTTACACTGGATTTGGCAATGATTTCTTGGATAGGAAACCAAAAGCACAAGCAAGGAATAAAAAACAAAAATCAGTAAATTGGACTTCATCAAATTTAAAAACTTTTATGCATCAAAGTGAAAAGACAACCCACAGAATGGGAGAACATATTTGCAAAACATATATATCTGTTAATGGATTAACATCCAGAATATGCAAAGAATTATTACAACTCAACAACAACAACCAAATGTAAAAATGGGCAGAGGAGGGCTTCCCTGGTGGCGCAGTGGTTAAGAATACGCCTGCCAATGCAGGGGACACGGGTTCGAGCCCTGGTCCGGGAAGATCCCACATGCCGTGGAGCAACTAAACCCATGCACCACAACTACTGAGCCCGCGAGCCTAGAGCCCGTGCTCCGCAAGAGAAGCCACCGCAATAAGAAGCCCACGCACCGCAACAAAGAGTAGCCCCCACTCGCCGCAACTAGAGAAAGCCCGCATGCAGCAATGAAGACCCAAGGCAGCCAAAAATAAATAAATTAAAAAAAAAATGGGCAGAGGAACTGAAGAGACATTTCTCCAAAGAAAGAGTCTCTCCAATAAGTGGTGCTGGGAAGACTGCACAGCTACATGTAAAAGAATGAAATTAGAACACTCCCTAACACCATCCACAAAAATAAACTCAAAATCAATCAAAGACTTAAATGTAAGGCCGGGCACTATAAGACTCTTAGAGGAGAACATAGGCTGAACACTCTGTGACATAAATCGCAGCAATATCTCTTTTGATCCAGCTCCTAGAGTAATGAAAATAAAAACAAGAATTGACAAATGGGACCTAATTAAACTTAAAAACTTTTGCACAGCAAAGGAAACATAACAAAATGAAAAGACAACCCACAGAATGGGAGAAAATATTTGCAATCGAAGTGACCGACAAGGGATTAATCTCCAAAATATACAAACAGCTCATGCAGCTCTATGTCAAAACAACAAACAGCCCACTCAAAAAATGGGCAGAAGATCTAAATAGACATTTCTCCAAAGAAGACATACAGATGGGCAAAAAGCACATGAAAAGATGCTCAACATCACTAATGATCAGAGAAATGCGAATCAAAACCACAATGAGGTATCACCTTACACCGATCAGAATGGCCATCCATCATCAAAAAGTCTACAAACAGGGGCTTCCCTGGTGGTGCAGTGGTTACGAATCCTCCTGCCAACGCAGGGGACACGGGTTTGAGCCCTGGTCCGGGAAGATCCCACGTGCCATGGAGCAACTAAGCCCGTGTGTGCCACAGCTACTGAGCTGCACTCTCGAGCCAGTGAGCCACAACTACTGAAGCCCGCACACCTAGAGCCTGTGCTCCGCAACAAAAGAAGCCACCGCAATGAGAAGGCCGCGCACCGCAATGAAGAGTAGCCCCCCCTCACCGCAACTAGAGAAAGCCCGTGCACAGCAACAAAGACCCAACTCAACCAAAAATAAAATAAATAAATAAATAAAATAATAATTAAAAAGAAAAAAAGTCTACAAACAATAAATTCTGGATTGAGTGTGGAGAAAAGGGAACCCTCCTACACTGTTGGTGGGAATGTAAATTGGTACAACCACTATGGAGAAGAGTATGGAGGTTCCTTAAAAAACAAAAATAGAATTACCATATGATCCAGCAATCCCACTCCTGGACATATATTTGGAGAAAACCATAATTCGAAAAGATACATGCACCCCAATGTTCACTGCAGCGCTATTTACAATAGCCAAGATATGGAAGCAACCTAAATGTCCATTGACAGAGGAATGGATAAAGAAGATGTTGTACATATATATACAATGGAATATTACTCAGCTGTAAAAAAAGGAATGAAATAATGCCATTTGCAAAAACATGGATGGACCTCGAGATTCTCATGCTAAGTGAAGTAAGTCAGACAGAGAAGGACAAATATGATATCACTCGTAAGTGGAATGTAATTAAAAAAAATGATACAAGTGAACTTATTTACAATACTGGAACAGACTCACAGATTTCGAAAACAAACCTAACAAACAAACAAAACAGAGGGGAAACGTCCAGGGGAGAGGGAAAAATTAGGAGCATGGGATTAACATATACACACTACTATATATAAAATAGATAACCAACAAGGACCTACTGTATAGCACAGGGAACTCTACTCAATATTCTGTAATAACCTATATGAGTAAAGAATCTGAAAAAGAATGAATATATGACTATGTATAAATGAATTGCTTTGCTGTACACCTGAAACTGACACAACATTGTAAATCAACTATACTCCAATAAAATTTTTTAAAAGATATACAAATGGCCAATAAGCACATGAAAAGATGCTCAACATCACCAATAATTAGGGGAATGCAAATCAAAACCACAGTGAGATATCACTTCACACCCTTTAGAATGGCTATTAAAAAAAAAAAACAACAGGGCTTCCCTGGTGGCGCAGTGGTTGAGAATCTGCCTGCCAATGCAGGGGACACGGGTTCGAGCCCTGGTCTGGGAGGATCCCACATGCCGCGGAGAAACTAGGCCCGTGAGCCACAATTACTGAGCCTGCGCGTCTGGAGCCTGTGCTCCGCAACAAGAGAGGCCACGATAATGAGAGGCCCGCGCACTGCTTTGAAGAGTGGCCCCCACTTGCCGCAACTAGAGAAAGCCCTCGCACAGAAATGAAGACCCAACACAGCCATAAATAAATAAATAAATAAATAAACCCAAAGTTAAAAAAAAAAAATTTATAAAACAACAACAACAACAACAGCAACAACAGAAAACAACAAGTGTTTGCAAGGATGTGGAAAAATTGGAACTTCTGTGCATTGCTGGTGGGAACGTAAATGGTGCAACCACTGTGGAAAACGGTATGTCAGTTCATCAAACAGTCGAACAAAGAATTGCCATTTGACCCAGCAAATCCACTTCTGGGTGTGTGCTCAAAAGACTGAATGCAGGGATTGAACAGATATTTGTACACCCATGTTCACAGTGGCATATTCACAATAGCCAAAAGGTGGAAACAATTTAAAAGACAATCAACTTATGAATGATAAACAAAATGTGGTATATACATACAAGGGAATATTATTCAGTCTTTAAAAGGAATGAAATTCAGATATATGCTATAACATGCATGGAACCTTGAAGACATAATGCTAAGTGAAATAAATCAGACCCAAAAGGATAATTATTATATGATTCCACTTATACAAAATAACTAGAATAGTCAAATTCATAGAGACAAAGAAAGTAGAATGGTGGTTGCCAGGGTTTGGGTTGGGGGACTGGGGAGTTATTGTTTAATGGGTACAGAGTTTTAGTATGGTAAGTTCTAGATGGATAGTGGTAATGATTGCACGAGAATATGAATGTACTTATTGCTACTGAGCTGCAGTCTTAAAAATGGCTAAAATCATATATCTTATGTATATTTTACCACATTAAAAATGGTAACAGAAAAAAAAAAACTAAACAAGAAGAATCTTGTGAAAGTCACACTAAAATGCCAAACCCAGGATAAGAAACTTAAGTATATTTGCTTTAGAGATTAAGCTTTTATCTATTTTGCTATCTGTTTACTGTAATGGTCTCTTATTTGATATTCTGCCCCCTGTGACCTCTATCCATTTTGCACACTGTTTGTAGAGTAATTCTCCCGGGAAGATGTAGCATGGGGCGAGTGGTCACTTACATTTCACATCCAGCCTGAGGGGGTCACTTCTGCTGGAATTGCCCAGGTTGGAGACCTCACACTGATAATCCCCGGCATCCTCCCTCCTGACGGGGTTGATGGTGAGGGTGCTGTTGTCTGGGGACAGCTTCATCCTCTCTGTGAGCAGTAGCCTCTGGCCATTGAAGAACCAGCATATGGAGATCCCAGTGTCATTTGTGTGGCAGGTCAGGACCACGGTATTCTCATGTTCTGTGACTGTGGTGTTGCTGGCTTCGATGGAGGGCTGTGCCACTGGGTCTGTGGAGAGACAGAGGGGTGACTGACTGAGAATAGGTCAGGGGCCTGGGGCCACGCTCCTTCCTCAGAGGTCTCAGCCACCCCCGGGGCCAGTGAGCTCTGTAAAGGTGACCCAGAGGATGGCCCTGACCCTGTGATCAAGGTCATGAGGCTCTCTTCATTGATGATCTGTAAGGAGAGGGCTGCAACTCCTCTCTGAAACCCAGATACCCCAGGATGACCCCTGACCAGTCTCCCCGGACAGCTCTGTAGTATCGGCACCAGGAGCGTCTTCTCAGCCCATATGTCTAGCATCTTCAACATCAAGTGGGATTTTTCATCAACTTTCATTGACCTTTTTCCACAATTTTCTTTAACTTTAAAATAATTCAGGTCCCATTCCTTATATACACTTCCGAGTACACTGGGGAAGGCAGGCTTGCCAGCTCTGTGCATCTCTGGGGCCAAGGGAACTTTCCATAAAGTAGGGGAGGCATCTACTTCCTGTTAAATAATTCCTTAGACTGGCCCAACATAGTCTCCTGGACTGTAGAAGGGTTAAGTATCCCTCTGAGCCAAGGACAGTCTTGTTTTAAAATTCCCCAACAATAACTGCCCCTCATTTTCACTCATCCTGAGTCTGAGACATTAACTTTTTCTCCCATCAGAGGATGGTGACCCTGAGCCTCTCAAGACAGGAGCAGCTGTTGCCTCCCAGTCTTGACTCAAGGCTGGGCCTGCCCAGATTTGCCTGGGACAGGAAGTCATGGCCAGCCTGATATCCAGGGGTGAGGGTCCATGTACTTGGACCTGAGAGGGATGGGTGTGGTGTGGCCTCCGGCAGTGGAGATTCAGTCGGGCTGCCTGGGGCACATAGGAACAGAGGTTACTCACAGATGACGTTCAGGGTGAATGGGTCACTGCGGCTGACACTCACTGGGTTCCGAGTTTCACACATATAGGGTCCTGTGTCATTCCTTGTGACATGGAATAAAGTGAGAGTCCTGTTGTCCTCAGACAGTTCCAGCCTGGTGCTGTTGGGGAGGCTCTGATTGTTGATCCACCACATGTGGGAGGTGTTCGGAGTCTCAGGGCCACATGTTAACACTACAGTGTCCTCCAGCTCCTTGGGGTTGGAGTTGTTGCTGGTGATGACGGGTTTGGGTAACACCGCTGTGAAGACAACAGAGAGAACATTGCCCCTTTTATACCTTGATTCCTCCAATGGCATCTTCAATCAGAGTTGGCATTTCTCACCTTTGAGCCAAACTGAGTCCTTAAACAATAAGGCAGGTCTGTGTATCACAAGACAAATGCATGAACATCTGAACTCAGAGAATATAAGGCCACCTGATCTATGTCTGAGAGAAAGCACAGACTTCCTCAAGTGTCTGTCATGTATCAAGGTTTGATAGCAGTAACATAGGCCTGGAAATCAGAGACCCCTTGCTTCCTCATTTAGTTTTTTACTGACCAGGTCACTACCTGACTGACCTTGGGGTGTTCACCTGGAACATGCAGGTCCCGAGACCCTTCAAGCTGCACAGACCTACATTGCCTGGTGGAGATGTGTTTTCACTGAGTCCTCGATTTCCAAGGTTCCCTAGAGATAGGTAATGATGGGCCATCCCATAGTCCTTAAACCCCAAGAAGACTGGGCAGCATGGCCTGGAACTGGGTGTTTGAGCAGAAATAACACACGGGACGACCCAGAGCAAGCCTGGTGGTCAGTCCATTATTCAGGCTGCAGGGCCATGAGGTGGGGCAGTTCTGCACAGGTGTTAAAGGTGAGTGACAAGACAGTGACCTCATAAAGGCTAGGCGAGTCCAAGGAATGATTAGCAAAGAGTGAGGGGGAGGGACTTCACTGGTGGTCCAGTGGGTAAGACTCTGCGCTCCCCATGCAGGGGGCCCGGCTTCGATCCCTGGTCGGGGAACTAGATCCTACATGTATGCCCCAACTAAGAGTTCGCATGCCGCAACTAAGAAGCCCGCCTGCCACAACTAAAAGATCCTGCGTGCCGCAACTAAGACCCAGCCAAAATAAATAAATAAATAAATAAATAAATAAATAAATAAATATTTAAAAAAAGAGTGAGGGGGACATGCAGGAGCTGGCTGGCTTTGGCAGCAGAACCAATGTCTCTGCCCTTAGTCTTGGACAGAATTGATCGGGGAGAGGTCTGAGTCTCTGTTTTATAAAGAGAGGAATGATTTAAATTAGTAGAAACGTTCTGTGTTATGTTAATAACTTTAGGAGAAGAGGTCCCTGTCACCAATTTCTGTGGACAGTCAAGCAAATGGGGAGGAGGCCCCACTGGCATGTGGCATGTTTTCTTTTCTTTTCTTTCTACCTCAGGAAACACAGCTAGAGCTGGATCAAATTTGTCTGAATTGGGCCAAGTCTAAGTGAAAGGACAGTGGCTTGGGCACCTCATCGTCGGAGAGTGTCCCACCCTATGATACAGGTGCCATCATGAGGACACACGGGCAATGAAATAGGCAGTAAAGCAGTCAGATGGCACAGGGTCTGTCAGCCCCACCCTGGGAAGGTCTCGGGAACCCCTAAGAGGAACGGGAGGCCCACAGAAGGACGAGAATGTGAGTCACAAATCAAAGAGGTGAAGTGAGCCACTGGGGACTGCAGACCTGTCTTTCTGCCTTTGACCCCCTGGTTGAGTCATGTAGGGCTTAGATTCAGGGGTTGCATAACCCTGTTACGTGGTGTGTTCCACTTGTTGGCATCATGGAGGGAAAGAGCCCTGGACCAGGGCAAAGTGGGAGCTCATTCTCCTGGTGACCTGGGGAAACTGGCTCATGTTGGAGCCTCGCAGAGGCTGCTGCTCCCACTGATTTCTGTGTCCTTTACTATTGCCCGGGAGGGTGGGCCTGGCCACAGGTGTTAGCAGGACGGGAACAGGGCAGTCAGCCATTTGTGGGAGTATTTGTGGAAGGCTTAAGGGTAGGGGAGTTGTCCGGAGCAGGGCCAGTTCCGGGTGGAAAGAAGGAGGAGGAAGATGAGAGACACAGAAGCAGCAGAGAGAGCAAAAAATGTCCATTTACAAGTGACTTCAAAGTGGGGATTACAAGTGCCTTCAAAGATCAAAGATCCAAGAGCCCCACTGCTGCCCAGAGGCAGGACCCCTGCAGCCCTGGAAAACCCTCCGCTGGCCGAGCAGCCCCACAGTCACCGTGAGACCTGGCTCCCAACGTGCTTTAGGGGCGGGTGGTCAGAGGATGGAACATGGGTCCCATCCTTGGAGAGACAGGCAATAGGTGTGGCCAGTACCTCCTAGGATTCTGCATCCAGATTCCAGTGCCTGAAGAGATTATAGGTCATTCATTCTTATTCCTTCCATCCTTCCTTCATCAAAGAAAGATTGAGAGTTTACCTGTTGGGCCCTGTGCTGGTTACAGGTGTAGGTTGGAGAGTGAGGAAACCGAGTCCTTTCCATGTTATTCCAGCGGGAGTGACACCCAGCACATTAGGAAACAAACAAATAAATGATTTCTCATCCAGTGCAAGGAGCTTGTGCATTGGCTACCTGAAGAGGGAAGGCCTGGACATTCCTGTCACTGACTATGATCATTGATGCAGGTAATTTAGTTCTAGAGTAAACAGGATTAATTTTCCATTTCTTTTTTTTTTTTTAATTAATTAATTAATTTATTTATTATTTATGGCTGTGTTGGGTCTTCGTTTCTGTGCGAGGGCTTTCTCTAGTTGTGGCAAGCGGGGGCCACTCTTCATCGCGGTGCGCAGGCCTCTCACTATCGCGGCCTCTCTTGCTGTGGAGCACAGGCTCCAGACGCGCAGGCTCAGTAATTGTGGCTCACAGGCCCAGTTGCTCCGCGGCATGTGGGATCTTCCCAGACCAGGGCTCGAACCCGTGTCCCCTGCATCGGCAGGCAGATTCTCAACCACTGCGCCACCAGGGAAGCCCTCCATTTCTTTTCACTTTCCATGCCAGAGTCTCCCTCTGAGCTGGGGATGCCCAAGAAGAAAGGATCTGAACCAACAGCTGGTTTCTGGGTCCAAAGATGCACAACAAGGCCCCTGGGATGGAGGAGAGGATGGGGCTGTTATCTTGGCATGACTCTGATTGGCCAGTTGTGGTCTGTGTGACTCTGATTCAGTGAGTGTAATTCCCTTTAACTCAGTTTCTCCTCATTAAAATAGAAAAAATGGTAAATTGTCTCAGGATTGCCATGTTGCCTGTGTATTAACCTTAAATCATTAATAATTAACTGACCTAAAGCTGAGCAAAGAGGAGCTGACCATAAAAACTGCATCTACTGTTAGTTGCATCCACAGGAGAGGGCTCCCTGGGCTGTGCCCCGGTGGTCAAGGAGCTGCCAGGAGCATCTTCTCTCCTCTGTTCCTCCCTAAGGATGCTGACCTTCCCCTGCAGTCTCCTTAGTCCCCCAGGTGGTCGGCTAATAACCTGGGGATCTAGCCCGTCTTGCTCTCCATGCTGAGTCTCAGGTGAAGGCCCAGACTCTACCCCTGCTCAAATGTGGCTCTTGGGGCTGAGCCCTGGCTGGTGACCAGCTCTGAAGCCTTGGGACTCAGGCAGCTGGGAAATCATTGCTCCCAGTCAACCCCGTCCAGGAGGCTAAAACCCAACAGTGGCAAATGTTCTCCGGGGTCACTGGAGGCAGGAGCTGAGGAGCTGGGGAGGGGCTTCCCGGGGCTGAGATTCTGTGGGGATCCCAGGGGGCCCTCAGGCCAGGCCCATACTGAGTCCTACAGGGTCTTCCTCAGCGTCATGGTCACAGGCAGGGGCCCAGGGGGTTGAACTGAGACTGATCTTCCTCTGCTGTGTTACTCCCATCAGCCCGGTCCTTCTTTCTGCACAGAATGTCTTCAGGGTCCGGATTCTGCGAAAGAATTCTGATCCTTTGAAGATTGTCTCCACTGTGTGTGTGTTCTGAACTAAATGTTCAAACCCCAACCTGGGATGTAATACAGAGGGGGATGGAGACACAGTCCAGGCCTGTCAATCCTCTGTGTGTGAATAGAACTCACCCCACCCAACACCCAGAGGTCAGAGAGGAATCACTCACGGTATACGCGGAGTTGTCCAGCTAGTCTTTCAGTCTGTAAATCACTCTTTATAATGTGCAGGGTGTAGTATCCTGTGTCGTTCTGGGTGACGGTCTGGAACAGCAGGGATCCATTGGGGTATATTGTCTCTCGACCGCTGTGTGCAGGCCCAGTGACATTTGTACTGTTTATTTTAAATGTTGCAATTAGTTGGTTTTTCTCTACACTTTCTCCTCTGTACCAGCTGTAGCCTAGAAGATCCCCTGTCACATTGTGGACCAGTAGAAGAACATCCGTCCCTTCTGCAGCGTTGAAGGGCACCGATTCAATAGTGAGTTGCACAGTGGTGGGCAGGTTCCAGAAGGTTACGAGTGAGACTAGGAGGGAAGAGAGAGAAATTAATATTCTGACCTATGTGTTGGGATGGAAAAATGGGGCCCTGGGTCCTGAGCAGGTCTCTTCATCCCTCAGCCTTGGTGTGTGTTTTTGTAGTACATGTGTGTGTGTGTGTGTGTGTGTGTGTGTGTGTCTGTGTGTGCATGTGTGTGTGTGTGTGTCTGTGTCTGTGTGTGCATGTGTGTGTGTGTGTGTGTGTGTGTGTGCGCGCACGCCCTACTGGTTCAAGGTCAGCAGCATGGTCCCCATTACTTCAGCCCCTCTGAGCTTGTTATTTCCTCTGTTTCCCCAGATGTCTGCCTGGCTCACTCCCTCACTGCCCTCACACGCTTGCTCACACTCAGGGGCCTGTTGGGAGCTGCCCTCCCTGACACCTGCTCTAAATACCCTCTGTCTTCACTTTCTGACCTTTCCCTGCTCCGTTTCCTTCATGACACTTGTCAGCACCTGACAGCACATTCTAGATCTCTTTGCTTGTCTATCTTCCTCCCCATAGAGTGTGAGCTGTGGGATGGCAGGGACTTGTCTGATCCTGGTTGTAACCCAGGGCCTGGACCAGGCTCCAAATACCTGGTGAGGAAGGAATGAGTGTTCCCAGGGCCTCCACCACCTGGTGTTTATTTGTCAGTTTCTAAGGGTGGTGGGTAAGGACAGTGTTTAGCTTCCTGGTTGCGTTCTTTTCTGGATTGACACCCTGACATAAATTGTTATTGTCACCAGTTTTGAAAAATTACTGCTCAGTGATGAATAATTTGGAAAATGTACAGTAATTGAGGTTTTCCTGCCCCTCACCAATTCCAGTTCATTGAGATTTTCCTGTTGCTCAGTCCCTCCACCCACCCTCCCCTGCTCCCAGGTCCTCTCCCCTCAGGTCCAAACAGAAGCCCTCTGTCCCCTCTCAGAGCCCTGTCTCCCCCAGAGACCTCAGCCAGTCTCTGTTCTCCCACCTCTGCCCACACCCTGAAAACTGTCCCCTCTCACCTGCCAGCAGGAGCCCGTCCCAGGGAATGCACCCTCTGCGGGCATGGGCTGAGGGGGGCTTCATGGTGTCTGCTGTCTGCTGTGTCCCTCCCTCTGTGAGAAGAGCTTCAGCTCCCGAACCGCTCACAAGCACTGCTGTCTGATGTGTGAGCTCTGCTGTCCTTCCTCCCTCTGTGCTGGGCCTCCTCCTGGGGCAGGAGCACTTCGCTGGGTCACATGGGCCGGGGGCGGGGTCTCTGCCCAGATCCCTCCCTCTCCCTCCCCTCTCATTCCTGCCTTCTCTCTTCTTCCCTCTTCTTTCTGCCTTTTTCAGCTTGACCTCTCAGCCTAGAAACACACACACACAGTTTGCCATTGGCTGGGGGAGCACAAGCCTGGGGCTCAATGTCCTGGGCGTCCCCCACTGTTCGCAGTTGGGGTGCACAGCCTCTCCCCCACAGCCTCCCCTTCCCCTTCTGGGTTTTCCCTTTAGAGCAGGAGCCCTGCGGCTACATCACGAACCCTTGTCACAGGAATGTCACCCACACTGTGCACTGGAATCACTGTGGAACTTTATAAAGACTGTGAATGCACAGATGACACCTTAGAAATGCTGTGTCAGCAGCTGCCCAGGTCACATGTATGCCCAGCCAGGCTGAGACCCCATAATGTGGGCTGGGGTAGACTCTCCCCTTCTCTTGTGCACACAGAGGGTCTGCAGATCCTGTTAAAGCGCAGAGTCTGCCTCAGCAGGTGTGGGGTGGACCCAGGAGTCTGCATCTAACTAGCTCTCAGGTGATGCTGGTCATACTGGGCTGCGGAGCACAGTGTCAGTAGCAAGGCTGAAGGGGGCTCCTGTCCCCGCCAGAGGCCGACCCACCCGCCCCAGTGCTGGCCTCTGCTGCGTTCTGGCCTGGGGTCTGTCAGCACCACACAGACACCTAGAGGTCCCCAAACCAGGATATTATTTCCCTTTGTGACACAGAGGGTCTTTCCAATGTTCTCAAATGCTCTGAGAAGGTTTCGTTCTGTTCCTGCCAGAAGGCTCCAGGAAAGGATTGAGGGGCTGGAAAGGGTGCAAAGTGAGTGATGCCTGGTGAGAGGGACACTCCTTCTCTCTCCATGGGGGTCTAGCTGGGCCACAGCTTCCTGGGACACACACTGATGACCTGAAGGAATAGTAGTTCCTAAAGGTGTGAAGTGGGCCAGCTCCTGGCTGGATGGAGGAACTGTCCATTGTGGGGAGCTTGGAGAGCGCGAGGAGAGCTATGGACTAAAGTGACACTGGTGAGGGTCCGATTCTGCTGGGCTGAGGGAGGTCTGTGGCCCTTGGGGAGGCTCTAGCCTGTGGAGTAACTCTGCCGCTCTCTGGTGGGCAAGGAGGGAAGTGCAGCAGTTACCGTGCCGTGCTGCTCTGCATGTTTGTTCAACACCATGAACTTTTTACATGGGTTACGTATCAGGTTAATGCTCCATCGTGTTCCAGCTCTGTGAGTCACAGTCTCTGTTGCTCCAAGAACTCCAGCCCCGTTCCTTAATGAGATGTCACCAAGCTCAGATTTCCAGGAATGTATATGAGTTTGTGTTTGTCTCCAGCAAGTTATACTGTGTGCATCCCTGGGAGACAGTAGTGTATGTGGCTGGAGCACTAGGTGATGGGTCTATGGGAAGAAGAGGGAGGAGCAGGGAACCAGGCATGTCAGGAGGGGAAGGTCTGTGTCAGGGGAGCAGAGGGGGAAAGGATGGACAGTCAACTTCCCCTCTCACTCCCGGGACCTGGGTCAGGTGAGAAGGGAGCTGGTTCCCTCTTGTTCATCAAGAGCTGGGCCTCATGTGTGCCCTATGCCCACGGCTGAACTCTCAAGTGTTAAGTCCACTTTTATCCAGGGTTGTTGTTGGCGCTCTCTGTACGCATAGGCTATGAATGGAGAGGCCCCTGGTCTTGAGGCGGCTTCACACACACAGTCCCACCCAGGGCCTCGGGGTAGCTCCCACAGCGCCTGTGATCCTCTGCTTCTCCCTCCCCCATTCCTGGGGTTTCTTTCCTGTACCACCTTCTCCCTGGGTCTCTGTGGACAGCCTCAGCCAGTGACCTCACCTGCTTCCGTTCTAGGCAGCTATCCCTGTGATCTCTGCCCCCTCACAATCTCTGGGCCTCACTAGTCTCTCTCATTTTTTCTGACCCCTGATCCCTGTGAGGAAAGGGGGTTGAAGCTGAGATTGGTACTCTCCAGGTTCTACACTTTTTGGACAGCTTGAAAGCTAGGAACCCTGATGTGTCAGTGGAATCATTTTTGTGTCTCCCGGTGGAAGCATTCCTCCCTTGGGAACTAAGACCTCTAGGCCACCAGAGCATAAAGTCACGGGAACAGGAAGTGTAAATTTTGCTAGTGGATCATTAGAGGTAAGTGAGTGGCATTACTTCCATTTCCACCTCTTGATTCCCGGACCTGAGAATCCTGGCTGTGGGAGAAACAGCCCCACATAGTGGACTGATTCTGAGCATATCCAGCCTCCTGGAGTACCTTCCCCTGGCCCTGCAAGGTACTGCCACCTAGCTGGTGCTGAAATTGAGTTTCTGAAAGACCACTCTACTCTTCTGTCAAGCCAGCTGTTTCAGGATGGTAAGACTAGTGAATTCCATGAGCATGGGCCCACTGCTGCATTTCATTTGCTATGATCAGAAACAATGCTGTGTGGAGAACCATGCTGGAGGATGGTTCAGATGCCAATCACAAGTCCAGGTTGTCACCTGTGCTTCTGACAGAGCGGCTACAGATCGGAGTGTCCAACAGCCCTCTCCTTGGGTTTGATTAATTTGCTAGAGCAGCTCACAGAACTCAGAAAAACATTTTACTTACCAGATTATGGGATTATTATTAAAAGATGTAATTCAGGAAAAGCCAGATGGAAGAGATGCGTAGGACAAAGTATGGGGAAAAGGCACTGAGCTTCCATGCTCTGTGAGTGTTCCGCTCTCCCCACATCTCCATGTGTTCACCAGTCTGGAAGCTCTCTGAACCCTGTCCTTTTTTTAGTGAGTGCTTTATTTTTTAAAAATTTAAATTATTTTAAATTGAGGTATAATTGACATATATTACTTTCAAGTGTACAACGTAATGATTCAATATTTGTATATGCTGCAAAAATGATCACCATAAGAGGTCTAGTTAACGTCTGTCACCATACATAGTTATAGAATCTTATTCCTGTGATGAGAACTTTTAAGATCTACTCTCTTAGCAACTTTCAAATATGCAATACAGTATTACTAACTATAGTCACCTTGCTGTACATTACATCCCCATGGTTTATTTATTTTAAACCGGAATATATACCTTTTGACTCCATTCACCCATTTCACACACACCCCACTCCTCACTTCTGGCAACCACCAATCTGTTCTCTGTTTTTGAGCTTGGGGTTTTTTGATTTGTTTTAAATTCCACATATAAGTGAGATTATACAGTATCCGTCTTTCTCTGACATTTCACTTAACATAATCTCCTCAAGGTCCATACATGTTTGTAGTAAATGGCAAGATTTCATGTTTTTAATGGCTGAATAATATTCCATTATATATATGTACACCACATTATCTTCATCCATTCACCCGTCGATGGACACTTAGGTTCGCTTCATACCTTGACTAATGTAAATAATGCTGCAATGAACATGAGGGTTCATAAATCTTTTCAAGTTAGTGTTTTCATTTTCTTCAGATAAATTCCCAGAAGTGGAATTGCTAGATCATATGGTAGTTCTATTTTTAACTTTTTGAGTAACCTCCATACTGTTTTCCCTAGTGGCTGCACCAATTTATGTTACCACCAACAGCGCACAAGGGTTTCCTTTTCTCCACACCCTCACCAACACTTGTTATTTCTTGTCCTTTGGATAGTAGCCATTCTAAAAGGTGTGAGGTAATATCTCATGTGGTTTTGATCTGCATTTCCCTGATGATTAGTGGTGTTGAGCACTGTTTCCTGTACCTGTTGGCCATCTGTATGTCTTCTTTGGAAAAATGCTTACTCAGATCCTCTGCCTATTTTTTAATCAGATCGTTTGGTTCTGTGCTACTGAGTTGTATCAGTTCTTTACACATTTGGGGTATTTACCCCTTATCAGATATATGACTGCAAATATTATCTCCCATTCAGTAGGTTGCCTTTTCATTTTGTTGATGGTTTGTTTCCTATACTGCGCAGAAGCCTTTTAGTTTGATGTAGTCCTACTTGTTGATTTTTGCTTTTGTTGCCTTTGCTTGTGGTGTCAAATCCAAAAATTCATCACCAAGAGCAATGTCAAGGAACTTACTGCCTATGTTTTTCTTCTAGGATTTTTATGGTTTCAGGTCTTACATTCAAGTCTTTAATCCATTTTGAGTTAATTTTTCTTTATGGTGTAAGATAGTCACCCAGTTTTACTCTTTTGCATGTGGCTGTCCAGTGGCAGGATGGGACTGAACGTTCCAACCCTCTAATCACTCCTTTGGGTCCACTAGCCACCAGCCCTCATCTTTAGATGCAGTCCAGTAGAGACCTCATTAACATAACAAAAGACACCTTCGTAGCTCTAAGCACTTAGGAAATTCCAAGGGCTTTAAGGAGCTCTGTGTCAGAAATGGGGATGAAGACCAAATGTATGCTTCTTATTAGAAACCACAATATCACACCTCCCCTGCATTCTTCAATTCCTTGATGGCACTAATCTCTGCAGTCCCTCCAGGAATGTGGTATTGCTTTTGATTTATTTTCCTAGGTCGAGGCAGTTCTAGTGGCTTCCATTTAGCCTATCCCCCCAAAATAGCCCTCACTCCACAGGTCAGGGAACCAATGTGGGAATTCTGCCAGTTGCTGAATATATCTACTCCAATCATGCATTTCAAAACTGGGGAAGTAACCACAGGATGAGTTCAGGGACCCACTGGGCCCTTGTGAGATGGACTGGAGCTAAAACTCCCTTGCTTGTCTGATTTCCATACGGTCCTGCTCTGACTGGTGGGCTACCGTGACATTTTGGGTCACCTGCAATTAGTGTCAGTTCAGAGCCTGTGTCCATCAATCCCCCCAAAAGTCTGATTATGTCTTTTTCCCTGATGTATAGTCACTCTGGTAAAAGGTCAAAGGTCACTTTGGGGAAGAAGTCTGGGAGAAATATTAACAGTAAAACAAAACAAAACAAAAAACCAAAACCAAAACTAAACAAAACAAAAGAAATATTAACAGTAAAAATTTGGGTAGTATAATGCAGTCCTTCCTCAAGGAGACCTGGCCTCCCCTTTATTCAGGACTCTGGGTCTTTATTTTTTATTTTTTAAATTTTTATTGGAGTATAGTTGATTTACAATGTTGTGTTAGTTTCAGATGTACAGCAAAGTGAATCAGTTATACGTATACATATATCCACTCTTTTTGTTTTTAGATTCTTTTCCCATATAAACCATTACAGAGTATTGAGTAGAGTTCCCTGTGTTATACAGTAGGTTCTTATTTGTTATCTATTTTACGTACAGTAGTGTGTATACGTCAGTCCCAATATCCCAATTTATCCCTCCCCTGCCTATCCCCTGGTAACCATAAGTTTGTTTTCTACATCCTTGACTCTACTTCTATTTTGTAAATAAATTCATTTGTACCCTTTTTTTTAGATTCCACATATAAGCGATAACATATGATATTTGTCTTTCTGCGTCTGACTTACTTCGCTCAGTATGACAATCTCTAGGTCCATCCATGTTGCTGCAAATGGCATTATTTTGTTCTTTTTTTATGGCTGAGTAATATTCCATTGTATATATGTACCGCATCTTCTTTATCCATTCCTCTGTTGATGGACATTTAGGTTGCTTCCATGTCCTGTCTATTGTAAATAGTGCTGAAAAAGATACATGTACCCCAAGGATTCTGGGTCTTTAAACTGGCCCAGTCTGGGAATTGATTGAAGGACATTGACTCTCTTTTTCTTGATTTGATTAAACTTTTGTTCACTTGATTTAGAACTCTTTCACTTATATGGATCAAGTAAGAATTTGGTAGACTTCCTATTTCTTTCATTTCTAGGAACACCATGATCAATTAACCAGTGCCATTGTTCTCTGTGGCAGACTATTCTGATTGCAGCTTTGACTCTGCTGTCTGTTATGGTGAGCATGGCCCGCCTTGCCTTTGGTGATTAAGTACTGCCTCTTAGCCCAGCTACCTCTTGATCCGGTTTACCCCCATTGCATTGAGATTTCCCACTTCTGTGGCAGCAGTTCCCCCTGTAATTTCTGACCTCCAGAGAAGAGCCATCACAGAGCTCTTCAAGCCTGCTGGGGCTCCCTTACAAACTCATATCTCACAGTCATGGTGAAAGGTGTGTCCTCTGAACACCCCCAGGGTGGGTGAGCAGGTCTGAAATGATAAATCCATACCACATTCCAATCTCTCCAAGTCTTTGGATCCCTTTCTCTCTCTCTGAGTAAATGTTCTCTTCTCTGATACAGATACCTCGTGTTTCTGTCAAGATAAACACATATAGATGGAAAACTTAGCAGTGACCTGGTGAGCTGAGTGGGAAAAACTTGGAGGTATTTTTCTCTGAGAAGACCTTCATGTGTCCCAGACCATGGAGCCCCAGAGGAGGGAGAGAGAGAATACCTCACACAGAGTCCCAGGTGCTCCTGCAGTGGCTGAGGGGAGTTAGCCAGATGAGGAGACGCTCACAGATGTGGGCCCTCTGGTCAGGCCTGACACAGTCAGTCTGGAGGGTCCCCCGTTGGGGGTTTCTGTTTTCCTTGAGAACGTCCTATGCCGTGAGATCTTTTGTGCTTTTTTTTTTTTTAAGTTAATTAATTAATTTATTTATTTATTTATTTTATTTATGGCTGTGTTGGGTCTTCGTTTCTGTGCGAGGGCTTTCTCCAGTTGTGGCGAGCAGGGGCCACTCTTCATCGCGGTGCGCGGGCCTCTCACCATCGCGGCCTCTCCCGTTGCGGAGCACAGGCTCCAGACGCGCAGGCTCAGTAGTTGTGGCTCACGGGCTTAGTCGCTCCGCGGCATGTGGGATCTTCCCAGACCAGGGCTCGAACCCGTGTCCCCTGCATTGGCGGGCAGATTCTTAACCACTGCGCCACCAGGGAAGCCCCTTTTGTGCTTTTGACTTGAAGGGAACTTGGGCCATGGTGACAAGATCCCAGTGCAAGGAGGTAGGAGGTGGAGGATGTGGGTGACCTGGGCTCACACGATGGAGTTGGGGGAAGTGCCTATTGAAAAGTCATCCTGTTTAGATGAGTGCATGAGAATGTCATGCAACTGAGAATGAGGGATGAGGACAAAAAGGGAGACCCATTTGCAGATGAGAGAGGGCCCTCTGTCTCCCCCCAAGCAGAGGAGGAAGTCTGGCAGAGGAGAGCCTAGTCTGAAGAAGGGCGCCACTACCCCACAGGTTTCTGGGAACAGAAGACAGTCAGGGGTTTTGTGTCAGAGTCAGCCCAGCTTGGACCCCAGTCATGATGCTCAAAATAGCCTCTGCAGGGAGAAAGGTGCTGAGGCTCCTCGGCAGGTCCATTAATGGGGAAAGGGCAGGGATAAGGAAATCTGCAGTGTTTGCACTTACAGGAGACTCACCCCTACCCCATTCAGATGGGACGCATGTCGCAGCACCGCTCTCCCTAGGAGGTGTGCGCTGGGACATCACTTCTCATGAGAGCAGGATCGTTTTTAAACAAAGGCACGTCTATCATTTTGTCTAAGGATGGTGGTTACTCTCCTCCCCAAATCATCCTGTCTCCACGCTTAGGCTACTTGAGGACATTTTTGGATCGAGTGAGTCTAGCAGTTCCCACGGGGGGTGTGTGTGGGTGTGTGGGTGTCTGGTGTGTGGGTGTGTGAGAGATACCTTTATGTGTCCTGATGTCACCCTCTGGTTCAGATTAGTACTCTGGACATCAACTGCCAGACAGAGATGGGCTCTGACTCTTGCCTTCAAGGCAGGCAGTGCAGGACTGTGGCCACCCTGGGCATATCCTGCAGCACAGTAGAACTCTGGTAAGACCGGATGGGCCACATTCCCTTGGTCTCACACTTCAAAATGGTTAAAGTGGTGAATGTTAGGTTATGTGAATTTTACCTCAAAAACAAAAAATTTAGGAGAGGATCCTACACCTTACCTTGTATAAAACTGGCACCAATACACTGCTGTGGGTGTATGTGAATGTCCATTTCTTCACACCCTAAGCACTCCCATAGTAATTATGCGGGCGCTGAAGGAGGTGTCCACCCATTTATCCATCGTTCTTTCCTTTCCTCCTACTCTGAACACTTTATAGCCATTTTTCTGTGCCAGACCCTTGAGTAGGAGTGATGGCCCCATTGAGAAGCACAGCTAGGCTCAGCCTGCCTGTCTCTCGGGTACTCAGGGATCCACAGGACACATGACGTGAGCATAGGAACTGCTCCTGAACATGTTGTTACAGCACAAAGGAGAAGAGAGTCAGAGGTGGGAGTTCAGAGGGGGTCCCTATTGTCCACCTTTGGAGGTTGGGATGAACTGTGGCAGATGGCCAATGAGCCTGGCTGTAAAAAGGGAAGGAGCAGGTTGATGGAGAAAGGGGAAGAGGGCATCCCAGGCGGGGACTGTGTGATCAGATACGGGGAGGCAGGAGCAAGTCTTGATGGACCAAGAGTTATGAGGGGGTAGTGCATGTGGAAATGAGGTGATAAGGAGCAGGTGAGAGGGAGTTCTTGGGGAAAGGTGAGATGAAACAGATGGTGGCTTTTCTGAAGAGTTGGTGTGTTTTATAGGTATCTTTTCCCCCAGAGCCTGGGCTGAAGAGGCCAGGAGGGCTCAGGACACTGGAAGGGGCTAAGAAGAACTTATGTTCATGATGTGTCTACCACCTATGGTTGCTTCCTCCTGCTCATATTTGTGTGGACATCAGCTGGCCCCGTTTTCTTTTTTTTCATCTTTATTGGAGTATAATTGCTTTACAGTGCTGTATTAGTTTCTGCTGTACAACAAAATGAATCAGCTATATATATACATATATCCCCATGTCCCCTGCCTGGCCCTGTTTTCCTGTGTCACTTCCTGCATTTGCAAAGGAAAAAGCCTGGGAGCTGTCCATGGTCTCTTGGTCCTCAGGGCAGTGTGAGGACAGCCCACAGCTGTCCTCCCTGGGCAAGAGCTCTTGTGCATATCATCCTTTCCTGTTAATATTCTCCCCACCACATTCTGCCACCAGAACTTCTCTTTCCCAGGAAATAGGGATGGGAGTTGGGATAATTTAGACATAATATTTTCCTGTGTGCCCCAGGAAAGGATGGACTCAGAGTTACAGGTGAATTTCTGCTAAGAGAAAATTGCCCTGAGCAAAAAAAAAAAAAAAACAAAAAAAAAAACAACAAAGGAGAGCAAGGGTCCTCTTTATTCAGATCACTTCCAGGTGATCCTGGGGGGGGGGAATCACAGACCTGTCTACTTTCCCAGGAAGTCCCTTACTCCCCAAAGAGAAGGCAAAAAAACCCTGGAGATAAATGTTAAAGATTTAGAATTTTTTCTCAACTGGCGATGGCACTGACCGCCACTCAGAGAGCATTAGAAAATGTATGGGCAGGCCATAGTTTGGCTCTATCTGTGACTTGACAGGCCTTCCAGAGCTTAGAATGTGGGGACACAAGATTTTAAAATGCGGTAAAAGGCTCAGGACTGTCCCACAAAACAAGGAATTTCCCACCCAAAATGCTAGTATGTCAGCTCTTCAAAGGAAATGAATCCGTTAATTTTCTTTATAGTCCATATCTTCAACTGACACAGTATACATTTATTTACTTGTTTATCTTCTGTCTCCACAACTTTTAGAGAGTGAGCTCCATGAGAGAAGTGACTTTGCTTTATTTGCAGCTGTATTTTCTGACTCTATAATTAGGGAAAACCATGAGACTCATGTTTAAACAGTGTTTAAAGATGCTTTGAATGAAAAGAACAGAACATGAAAAGTGCCCAAAGGACCTCTTACCTGGTTTCTGATCTGCTGTATTATGCCTGAAATATTATTTTGTATTTATTGAAATGGCACTGTGCTACATATAAGGTTTATCTATCTCTATGTTTTTCATTCATTATTATCTTTGTCGTTTAGATTTAGCCTTTAAAAAATATTTAAGTCTAGTTCAGTGGTTCTCAACAGTGTTGATTTTTCCTCCTAGAGATATTTGGCAAGGTCTGGAAGTATTTGTGGCTGTCAGAACAGTGGGTGAACTACTGGATAGAGGCCAGGGATGTTGTCAAAAATCCTGCAATGCACAGGGCCATCCCCTACAACAAAGAATTATCTCATCCAAAATGGGAGTATCCTCGCCCCACAGTGAAACACCTTCTGCAGGCAAAAATCTTACTCATATACGTTTAACAGTAAAGACCATGGCAATCTCTATGATAATAAAGCAGCCTCTTATATTTCATATGAAAACAAACCTATATATATACAAACTGGGCAAATGAGGGAGATGCGGAAGGAAGCATGACTTCCTGGCAGGTCTGCTCCCCGGGGAGAAGGCAGGAAGGAGTGAGCAGGCAGGGGAAAGACAAGGGTTTTGAGGGAAGCAATGTCTCTCCAGTGTGGAGAGTAGGACAGTTCATGTCCAAAAGGGTCCTGCCTGGTTTCCTCCTGGGTCCCCACAGAGGCCTTGGTCACTTAGCTTTTTGGAAGAGAGGGGCCAGGAACCCCCATGGCAACCACTACCTCCTTGACGGCTGAGCCAGAAATCTGGAGGTGCTCAATTCACAGAAGTGGAAGAGGCTGAGACAGCTGAGATCTGAATTGGGGTGGGAGTGACAGGGACACAGGCTGCTTCTTGTGGGTGGGATGCCCTTGGGGCTGGCAAAGGTGGGTGCTGAGGTGTTGAGAGGGGTGGGGAGGGCGGGGCTGGAGGGGCTGCAGCTTGCAGCTTTGATGGGACTGAGACTGCAGAGGGGGCCCCAGTCTTCTGTGGGCAGGGCCCCAAAGTATGGGGGTAGGAGAGTGTCCATAGGAGGTGTAGAGTGGGATGGGAGAGAGTTGGGATCTCATCATTCCAAAAAAATCCTTTGCTTGGCAGTCTCCACAGGAGTACAGGGAGTCGTGGAACTTGGCAGCCCTCAGTGGGAGCTGGTGGAGGTGGCCTGTGGTGGTCAGTGACCCCTATTGATGAGATGTAGGGCCCAACAGGGTGAAAGCAGCTGGAACTTGAGTCTCCAGAGGTGCCTGGAGGGCCTCGACTTTTAGGGGAGACCCCAGTAGGTCGGCGTCCTCAGTAGAAAATGGGCCCTCTGCTGTTGGCTGAGGTAAGGCCAGGGGCCCTGGAGTTTGAGGCTCACCCAGCTGAGGATTTGGGCCCTGGGCAGCAGGTGGTCGGCAGACAGGGGCAGCTGGGTATCAGGCTGTGCCTCATTCTCCTAGACAGGAGGAAGGCTTCTGTTCAGAGGCCCGCCTGGGCATGGGGAAGGAACCACTCCTTTCCTCCTCTGGGGCTTAATTACAGAGAACCCGCGCCCTGGCTCTGCCTTCCGCTCTCACTGCCAGGCTCCCAAAGAAGAGCGAGTCCTTGTCCAACACTGGTCTCCCTTTCTCATTATCTGAGGGCCTCAGCACGAACTCCCTGGCACTGGGGTCCAGGTGCTCCTCTGATGGTGGAGGCCTGCAGATCTGGGTACCGGCCCCGAGGATACGGAGGGCCCCCCTCTGAGCTCAGAAGAGCCACCATGAGGTCCTGAGGCCCTTTACGCCTCTCCAGTGTGGAGCAGACCAAACCCTGAGACTCCTGTAACTCTCCTTGCATCGGGGAGAAGGTCGGATGATGGGATCCAGGATGTCTAGTAGGAAAGCGCCTCCAAGCCTAGGTGACCGCCATGTGCCAGGATTGGTGAGTGCCAGTTCAGCCGCATCTTGGCAGGTGGTCGCAGGGACCAGGTGGGAACCAGCGCTCACAGTGGATGCTCTGGAAGAAGTGCAGATCCAGGGCGTGGAGGCAGGGCAAGGGGAGTGCCTTTGAACAAGGACTCTACTTCCAGAAGTTCCCCAAGTTCTCAGATGCGGCCGGATGCCAGTGACAGCTTGCATCATGCCTGTAGGATAGTGCTTGAGATCCACCAGGCAGGTGCCCCTGAGGACACGGGGACATCTTGGTGCAGCGGCAGCCCAGAGAGTCCTGTTCCCCACCCTCCCCCTCACCGCCGCTGACTTTAGAACCAGGGAAGGTCAGACCTCAGCTCATCCGGAGTCTGGTTGCAGGTGACTGCCTCTGGGAGAGGGGTCAGTAGCTGCCTCTAGTCTTTTTTTTTTTTTTTTAATAAATTTATTTATTTATTTATTTATGGCTGTGTTGGGTCTTCATTTCTGTGCGAGGGCTTTCTCCAGTTGCGGCGAACGGGGGCCACTCTTCATTGTGGTGTGCGGGCCTCTCACTGTCGTGGCCTCTCCCGTTGCGGAGCACAGGCTCCAGACACGCAGTCTCAGTAGTTGTGGCTCACGGGCTTAGTTGCTCCGCGGCATGTGGGATCTTCCCAGACCAGGGCTCGAACCCGTGTCCCCCGCATTGGCAGGCGGATTCTTAACCACTGCGCCACCAGGGAAGCCCCCCTCTAGTCTTATATTTGAGATTTAAAGGGAGGAAAGATAATTTCTGCCAGGTCAGGAAAATTACACATAGCCAGCTGCTTCAAGATGATGGAGAACACATGAGGACAGAAAGGCAGTCCCTTTCTACATGGTAAAAATAAAGATAATAATCCACTGGAATGCTCTTTGAAGGACAAAGAAATAACTTAGTTTCATCAGTAACTGTGATGCGTGTTTTATTCTTCTAGCTCGTTATTATGTCACTTTTTGCAATTTTGCTTTTAAAGAAATGGTGAAAGTCGACGAATGATTCACATTTTTAAAAAATTATTTGCTTTATTTATTTATTTTTTTTAAAAAATTATTTATTTATTTATGGCTGTGTTGGGTCTTCGTTTCTGTGCGAGGGCTTTCTCTAGCTGCGGCAAGTGGGGGCCACTCTTCATCACGGTGCGCGGGCCTCTCACTATCGCGGCCTCTCTTGTTGCGGAGCACAGGCTCCAGACGTGCAGGCTCAGCAATTGTGGCTCGCGGGCCTAGTCACTCCGCGGCATGTGGGATCTTCCCAGACCAGGGCTCGAACCCGTGTCCCCTGCATTGGCAGGCAGATTCTCAACCACTGCGCCACCAGGGAAGCCCCATGATTCACATTTTAGCATGGAAATGTTGATTTTATGTTGACTCTCCTATGATTTTAAGCTTTCACGAACCCGTATACAGCACCTCCCTCTGTGAACGCTCATACAATTTCTCTTTGTCCATTTCTACTAGTCATCCCTGTGGAGAGAGTCACATTTCCCCCTAAGGGTTGGAAACTATCTGACTACCAAAAAAAAAAAAAGGCAAAAAGTGTCCAAATGCTGCTGGGTAATAATGATGGCACTCAAGGTGGGGGTCTGTTCAAGGTGGGTGAAGGCAACTGTTTTTGAGAACTTTCCTCTCAAAATCATGGGCAGAAGGGACCTCCTGGGCCTGTCATATGTTGGAATGGAGAAAAGACAGAAATAGAGGTCAGTAATTTAAGGATCAAATCCAAGAGTAAACAACAGATTCTGCCCAGGGTCTGAGAGGCGGACAGTGAACAGTGAGGATACTGAAAAGACTTCCCTCCCCTGTTAATGAGGAAGCATCGAAGGCTCCTATGGTTCAGAGAGGGCCCAGAGTTGGGGGGCAAGTGCTGTCAACTCACAGGTGCTGGGAATGAGATGCAGACATTTTCAGTCACCACCTAAGTCCATTGTGTTGGGGGGATAGATTCACATTTAAGGAATGAAGCCAAGGTATATGATTCTGAAAATACAAAGAAATTCCTATGGTATAATTTTCTTCTTAGTAACATATTTCTTCCAAATGATAAGGGGTTTTGCATTCATTGCCAAGACCCCTCTTCAGATGATAATAACATCAGAATAGCCTGTCTAATGACAGTGTATACAAATTTGTAATGTATTGTTTCTTTCCAATGTCTACAGAACTTCCCTCATCTGACTTTCAGTATAACCCAGTGAGTGACATTCTGATTTGTGGTTACACCCTTTGGGAAACTTGTCTTCCTGCTTGTGAGCTACAGCAGCCATGAGTTAATCACCCCTAAATATGCCTCCGGCTGAACCTGAATGTGCCCTCTGGCCAAGGTCAGCCCTAATCCCGCAACTCTCCGGGGCCCTCTTTGCTCTTCTTCTAGCAGAAACAATCCACTAGAGGGCACTCATGCTCCTCCTTGAGCTCACCTTGTCCTCCTTTTCCATCACCTGAGAAAAACGCAAGTATTTTCACTGCCACAAGCACCAGCCTTCAAATACTCTTTAGATTTGCTCGGTGTGAAGCTCCTGGGACAGACATCAGGGTCCCCTGGGAAGAACCTCACTTGGAGGATGTGGCAGGATGGACTGGTGACCGGGAACCAATACCAGGATCCAAGTCACTCGTGAGGGGGATGGTTCCAGGAAGAGTGGGCAGGCGCCGGCACTGGGAGACATGTCTGTGAGCCTGCGGCCCTGTCACTTAGGATCTGTGCACGTGGGCATTGGCTGGGCTGCTGTGGAATATTCCAGACTGGGTCTTCCATAGCAGGAGACGAGTCCTCCCTTGTACTTCAAGAACCTTCCTACTGGGAAAAATCAGGAGAGATGCATCCATTGCTGTGGCACAGGTTCTCTCAGGGCCTGAGGGGGCAGGTGGTGTCCGAGGTTCGCCATCAACTCCAGATCAGGACCCAGGGTGTTGGGAGTGTGAGGTCCTGCCACCCCGCCTCTCAGGACACCGTTCCTGAACTTGGCCTCCCCTCCCCCTCCCTGCAGTGCAGGAAAGAGACCCCAGAGTCCCTTCATGTAGACTGGACAGTGAAGGAGCACAGATGAGATTTGGCAGGTGGACATGAGGAGAGGCTGTTGTTTCTGGAGGGGGAGCAGTTAGATGATGGGCAGACACCATCTGCCCATGTTAGGGATGCACGGTCCGCCTAACTGCTGCCTCTGAATCCACGGGTGAGAGGTTTTCCTCTGTAGACTCCAGCCTCTTCCCTGCAAACATTTGAGAACTTCTCGCTTCATCGCTTCCAGCTGAATTGCCTCAATTCTATCCCCCGACCCAGTCCTGCTTCAGGTCTTTGTCTCCACCACACCTGGGCAACTCTGTTTGACAGCCCAGCTTTCCAGATGCGCCCAGGTCGTCAGAACGGTCATTACCGCCTCTGTCCCCACCAGAATGGAGGCTGAGTCCTGCCCTCCTGGTGGGCTGTGGGACCAGGCTCTCAGCCTCCATATCCTGATTATCAATCATCTCCCAGGAAGAGGCAGCCGCTGAACAAAAGAAAGATGCAGGGACAATTGTTATCCACCCCTTGTGTCTGCAAGTAGACCTGTGGGGGAGGAAGCCAGGAAATGGCTGAACTTCCTGCTCACTTAGATGTGGGTAGTGTTGCCCTGGAGATTTAACAAGGAACGCATGGGTGTTTTCTTGTTCTGTGGACACAAGATTTTGAGTTTGGAATCATAGGTTTCCATTGGATGTCACCATCAACATCAATCCCACCCATCTGGGGCACACACTGAAAATTCCTCACCCTGGGGCAAAGTTGGTGTTGGGGCCAAGGCACCGCCAGCCTGGCCACAGTGACCCTCTGTATGTGCAGCTGCTGCAGAGGTGTGATCTCTGTTGGGAATAGTGCTGCCTCCTCCCTGAGTGTCAGTACCCAGCTCCCTGGTGCCCTCCCCCATCCCTGCAGTCCCCACCCCTCTGAGGCCATCTGCCCACCACAGTCCCACCTCAGCCCTCACAGCAGACTCTGAGCGACTGTCCCAGAGACATCAAGTGGGTCATTCCCTCTCTTTGCTTTGCTCCTGAGGCCCGCCTGGTGCTGTACAGGGTCCTGTAGGTTTCCTGTAGGTTTCATGTGTGTGATTGGCCCCTGCACACAAATGATATCTCGAGCTGAAGGAGTTTGAGAGTCACTTAAAAATATTTATTTTGGGCTTCCCTGGTGTGGTGGTGCAGTGGTTAAGAATCCGCCTGCCAATGCAGGGGACACAGGTTCAAGCCCTGGTCCAGGAAGATCCCACATGCCGCGGAGCAGCTAAGCCTGTGCGCCACAACTACTGAGCCTGTGCTCTAGACCCCGTGCGCCACAACTACTGAAGCACATGCGCCTAGAGCCCATGCTCTGCAACAAGAGAAGCCACCAGATTGAGAAGCCCGCACACCGCAACAAAGAGTAGACCCCACTCGCTAAAACTAGAGAAAGCCCACGCACAGCAGCAAAGACCCAACACAGCCAAAAATAAATAAAAATAAAATAAATTTATTTTTTAAAAATTTATTTTAAATGCAAGAATTTGTGATTAGGACTTCTGCATCTAGTCAACCAGGGTTCATCTTGGAGACTGGATCACTCATCTTTATCTTCCCGCCTTCTTCAAGTTAGGATGACACATCCTCACCCTTCGTCTGCCCCTTGCAGCTCCTCCTCCTAGGAGAGCATATCCCCACCCAGCCCCATTCATCTCAGGCTTGGTCATAAGAACATTGTCAAAAAGCACGCCAGGATATTCTCAAGAACACTGAGAATTTGAGAACGTTTCCCTAAATAGTATAATTTGAGATATTTCACCAGTAAAACAGATCATTGCTATATTCTAGATTACAGGGGATTTGCAAATTGGGTACCTTATCTTAATCTATACAACTAAACCAAAATACTTAATCAATTATGTAGAGTTACGTGGAATATTAGGAGATAAAAATATTACTTGTGAATCTAAACCCCACAGAAAGAGCAGAAAAAGGTCATTTGTTAAGGTACTGTTCTCCATTCTCCCACACTGAGGACTTCAGACAAGCACGTGTCACAGACTTCATTACTGTTTTGGACAGCTGCACCAATACTTCACATGTTTTGGACTAAGGTTAGGACCCAGACTTTAAAACTTTTGGAACGTGCACTGCAAATGATCATAGCAGGGCTGCCTGTATAAATTGCTACACCAAAGGGAGTCTTCATGGAGAAAATGGTCACGAGATTTAGTGTTCATGACCTTGCAACAAAGTTAATAGAAAAGGGAATCATCCAAGGAATGAAAGGACCTGGAGACCCACCCTCCCTACTCAGATAAGTTGAAGATGGAATCAAGTTGCTGATCGGCTGACCTTTCAATTGGATTATTTAAAATTATCCCTATGGATATATCTGTGTCAGGCTTCTGACCTACAGAATTGTAACATAATAAATTTGTGTTATTTTAAGCCACTAAGTTTGTGGTAACTTGTTACAGCAGCAATAGGAACCTAGTACACGGGAAGGCTGGTTCGACCTTGCTGGGTCCAAGTAGGAAATGATGGTTTGGACTCATGGTAGTAGCAGAGAAGAAGGTAGTAGAGAAATATGAGAAATGCTTTGGAGGGGGAGGTACAAGGCTTTGTTGACGGATTCCATGTTGGACAGGAGGGAGAGGAAAGAAGCAATAGTGATCCCATGATTTTTTTTTTTTTTTAAATAAATAAATTTATTTATTTATTTATTTTTGGCTGTGTTGGGTTTTCGTTTCTGTGCGTGTGCTTTCTCTAGTTGCGGCGAGCAGGGGCTACTCTTCATCGCGGTGCGCGGGCTTCTCATTGTCGTGGCTTCTCTTGTTGCGGAGGACAGGCTCTAGACGCGCAGGCTCAGTAGTTGTGCCTCACGGGCCCAGTTGCTGGGCGGCATGTGGGATCTTCCCAGACCAGGGCTCGAACCCGTGTCCCCTGCATTGGCAGGCAGATTCTTAACCACTGCTCCACCAGGGAAGCCCGATCCCATGATTCTTAATTGAACAAGCAGGTGGATGGAAAGAACAGGATGAGATGTATGAGGAGGTAGCCTGTGTGGAGACCAGAAATGAACTTTTTAATTGTGTGCAGTTAAGGTGGCTGAGAGTGAAGGGTTTGACTGGTGAAGTATGGGCCCAGCTTTGATGAGAGGCCAGAGAGGAGTGGTGGGTGCACGTCCACCCAGAGTGATACGATCTTACAATGTTGACCTGGGTTGAGGTCTTCCGGCTTATAAGGTGTGGCTGAAATTGAGCGGGTAGTGGGACAGCTAAGAGGGCACACAGACTGGAGATCTGACCTCCACCAGGTACTTCCTGTGCTACAGCGTGTCACACCGTTTCCTGGGTGCCCTGCTGGTGGCCAGCACTCTCCTGTACGTTACAGCTAAGGAGTCGTACAGTCTCTGGTCAGGTCATTATTAACCATTGCATTCTCCCCGTCCTCCTTGTTTTCTGTGTTAAATTGTGAGTAATTGCATGTCTGTACTTTAGTGACGCAAGTAAAAGTGAAAGTAATTCAAGGGGCACTTTGTCCTGAGTATCTTTTCCTTGTGCACCTTGAATATAATTTTTAAAAAATAAATAAAATCTCCATCACCAGGGTACCGGTAGAAGCGAACACCCTTTTATTCCCCTCAGACACATTTCTTCCCACACAATCAGGACCAATAACAGGAAATGCTGAATACGTACAGGGGTTTCTTGAAAGTCTGTGACCGTGCACCTCACAGCAGGCACACTTCCAGCTCATGGAGTCGAGGCTGCTACTCCTTGTAGGCCCATGACCAAGCATGTCCTAGGGAACACTCAGCCTCACATGGAGGTCCCATCCTGACATAAAGGGAAAAAATGACAGGAACGCTGTTTGTGTGAGGGCTGCCATTGCCCAAGGAACATCCTCGGTTCTCTCTGGTGACCAGCATACGGGAAAACTTGTTGGGCTCGGCTTTCTAAAACATTAGACCCACAGGATACCTACCCCACTCTGTCAATTTACTGTTTCTTTGTCTAAAAGGTATCAAAACTGCCTACTGTGGTCACTTCGCTGAGTCTCATATTTTTACTAGCTCCCAGACACATGAAATTAAATTTGTTTTTCTCCTGTTAATCTGTCTTATGTCAATTCAATTATTTGATCAACCAAAGAACTTAGAAGGGAAGAAAGGAAAAGATTTCCTCCCCTGCAATAGCAGAACCAGACAAGAAAACTAGAGACCAATTTCACTTACAAATGTACGTACAAAATCAAGTTAAATATTAGTGAACTAAATACAGAATTAATAATGAACAAATAAACAAAAAGTTCTCATGACCAAGTAGGGTTTATATCAGGAATGCAAGTATGTTTCAGTATCAGAATGTAAGTCTCCAGGTCCACAGTAAAGGAGAAAAAGTTATTATCTCCATAGATTTAGTAAAATTATTTTACCAAATTCAGCCCTATTTTATGAAAAAAAAATCCTTTGAATCTCCTAAAATACTGGGAAAGGGAAACACATACATCCTCATACAGTTGTCTGAAGACTAAATTAATCCATATAAGTAACATACTTAGGACAGAGCCTGGTGCCCATGAAACACTAAACATATGTGCACACATCCTGGTAAAACTTCTCTCACATCCCGTCTTTGTCTTTCCCTGTGTCATGGTTGCTTTTCTCAGTTACATCTTCCAAGTCATTTGGTTGGTCTTTTAGCAATTCCATGCCGGTTATTCAACAATTAAACTGAATTTTTTTTTCTGTTTACATTTTTAATTTCCAGGAAAACTTTCTTATTCTGACTGCACCCTTCTCAGGGGAGTTCATCCAACAATCTTCCTGATTCCCTAAAAAGTCATCACTATGTTTAAACGTTTCCTTCTGAACTTTTAAGTTTCCGCCCATCATGAACTCCACTTGTCATCGTCCTTTTGCTCCACATCCTGCCTACACTTGATGTCATCAGAAGGTTCCTGGATTGGCCACCTAGTTTTGTTCATTACCCTCTCTTCCTGTTTTGTTACTGACTGTCTCGGGTGTGTTATGATTCTTGGTTGTAAAGTGCGTATTTATTAAGGACTCAGTGATTGTCATGGGCATATAGCAAAAGTTCGCTCTGTACTTTCATCTAGTCTATACCGGGGCTTTATTTTTTTCTTCTTAAAAAGTAAGCCTGATAAAAAAAACTTAAAACTTTTTTTGTTTTCATATTTCATATTGAATATACACAAAAGAATTATTTATAACATCTGTGAGGGTATGGAGAGTGACAATAAAAAAAAAACCCATCCACTGTGTGTCTTCACCCAAAGACCCTGAGTGCTCCAGCCCACCCCCACTGCCCACCCAGCCCCCAACAGCAATATGCAAACCAGTTGTCTACCCTTATTTTTTCTATTTCTCAACAATTTATTTCATTTTGAGTGTTTCTGAACTTCTAAAAATGAAATTACACTGAATTTTCTACCACCTGCTTTGTTCAGTCAAAATTACATTCCCAAGACCCACTCAGGTACATGTGCATGGCTGGCTGTGGTTTTTGCATTTTTCATTGTTATATAGTCTCCCATTGTATTAATTTACCACATTTTATTTCTCTTATATTAGTTACTTGTGAACATTTGAAATTTTTTGGTTTTGTTTTTTGCCATGCAGACATACTGCCACTATGAACATTCCTCTTTATACATGTCTGCTGTTGCAGGCACACACATTTCTAGGGCATGACATCTTTAGCTTCTCTACTGGGCTATGTTTTCCTTATTGATTGTAGGGGTTCTTTATGTATTCTGGGTACAATTCTTTGTCAGCTAGATGTGCTTTCCCCAGTTGGGGCTTGTCTTTTTACTTTCTTTATAATGACGCTTCATAAATAGATGTTAATTTTAATATAGTAGAATTTATCTTTTTTGCCTTTATATTAGTGCTTTTTCTACTTAATTTAGAACACTTTCCCAAGGGAAGGTGTATATATATTTGTGTGTGTCCAATTTTTCCAGAATCTTTTATGAATAGTGCTTCCTTTCCCCATCTTATCTGTAATGCCACCTCCATTATAAAGTGTCTATGTGTATGTAGGAGTGGTTCTGCATTTTGTATTGAGTTCCCTAATGTGCCGATAGTGTTAAATGGTGCAGCATGATGATACATCTAGAAAACTAGTAGGTCAGTTTCTAGTAGGCAGCCTTGTTACTTCTCTTCAGGACTCCTTGTTATACTATTTAATTTTAGAATTGGCTTATCAAGTTAAAAGGGTACTACTAGTAGGATTTGATTTGGAAGCTCATAATTCTATATATAATTTGGGGAGAACAGATATTTTCATCATACTGAGTCTTACTGTTAATGAGCATAGTCTTTCTTTACCTTTTTAGTTATTTACAATCTTTTATTTATTGCTGAATGTCTTTCAGCCAATTTCATGTTTATCTTTTTTTTTTTTTAAAGCCTATTCATTTTTATTTATTTATTTATTGGCTGCACTGTGTGGCTTGTGGGATCTTAGTTCCCTGACCAGGGATTTAACCTGGGCCCTTGGCAGTGAGAGTGCTGAGTCCTAACCACTGGACCACCAGGGAATTCCCCAGGGAATTTTTCTGTATAAGGCCTTTGCCATAATGTTCCTTCTTTATTCCTAGATTGTTATTTAAAATATTATCTTTTAAAAATTACATTTGCTTTTATAAAGCACTGTCATCGAGTCTCGCATACAGAACTTATTTCTGGCAACCTTGATGACCTACAATATTGGTTCTTAAAATTTATTGGATTCTTTTGAGTTTTCTATTTAGGCAGTTATATCACCTGTAAATTATAACATTATTTCTTCTTTTTTACTGTTCAGAACTTTTATTTATTTATTTTTTTGTCTTGCTGCTTGGCAAGGATCCCCTATATACCATTAAAAGTGCTGATGGTGGCCACCTGTGCCTTTCTCCCTGATCTTTAAAAGTATGCTTGCTGTAGGATTTTGTAGACTCTCTTTATCAGATTAAGTAATGTCCTTTTACTTCTGGTTTACTGAGTTTTTGACATAAATTGAGGATGAATTTTATGAAGAGGTTTTTTTAAAACATCTTTTGAAAAATTCATATGGTTTCCTCCTGTAAACCATTAAAGCTGTGTCAGTAAAGTGTCAGGATACAAAATTACTAATTAATATACAGAAATCTGTTGCTTTTCTACACACGAATAATGGACTCTCTGTAAGAGAAAGCAAGAAAATGATCCTATTCACAGTCACATCAAAAAGAGTAAAATACCTAGGAATAAGTTTAACCAAGAAGGTGAAAGACCTGTACTGTGAAAACGTTAAGACACTGAGGAAGCAAATTGAAGATGATGCAAATAAATAGAAAGATATCCCACTTTCATGGATTGGAAGAATTAATATTGTTAAAATATCCATACTACCCAAAGCAATCTACAGATTTAATGCAATCCCTATCAAAATACCTATGACATTATTTCACAACACTAGAACAAATAACCCTAAAATTTGTATGAAACCACAAAAGACCCTGAATAGCCAAAGCTATCTTGAGAAAAAAAGGATCAAAGCTGGAGGTATCACATTCCCTGACTTCAGACTACACTACAAAGCTACAGCAATCGGAACAGTGTGGTACTGACACAAAAACAGACAGATAGATCAATGAAACGGAAGAGAGAGCCCAGAAATAAATAAACCCATGCATGTCAATTAATCTACAACAAAGGAGGCAAGAATATACAATGTGGAATAGACAGTCCCTTCAACAAGTGGTGTTGGGAAAACTGGACTTCGGCATGTAAAAAATGAAATTAGGACATTTTCTCACACCATATACAAAAATGAACTCAAAATGGATTGAGGACCTAAATGTAAGACCTAAAACAATAAAACTACTAGAAGAAAACATAGGCAGGGACTTCTATGATGGCACAGTGGTTAAGACTCTGAGCTCCCAGTGCAGGGGGCCCAGGTTCAATCCCTTGTCAGGGAACTAGATCCCACATACATGCCACAACTAAGGAGCCTGCCTGCCACAACTAAGACCCAGTGCAACTAACTAAATCAATAAATAAACAAATATAACAACAAAAAACATAGGCAGTACACTCTTTTACATAGGTCTTATTTTTTTTTAAGATTTTTTTGATGTGGATCATTTTTGATGTCTTTATTGAATTTGTTACAATATTGCTTCCGTTTTATGTTTTGGCTTTTTGGCCGCGAGGCATGTGGGATCTTAGCTCCCTGACCAGGGTGGTGGAACCCGCACCCCCTGCATTGGAAGATGAAGTCTTAACCACTGGACCTCCAGGGAAGTCCCTACATAGGTCTTAGCAATATATTTTTTATCTGTCTCCTTAGGCAAGGGAAACAAAAGGAAAAAGAAATAAATGGGACCTAATCAAACTTAAAAACTTTTGCACAACTAAGGAAACCATCAATGAAACAAAAAGGCAACCTACTGAATGGGAAATGATATTTACAAATGATATGTCTGATAAGGTGTTAATATCTAAAATATATAAAGAACTCATACAACTCAACATCAAAAATCCAAACAACCAGGGACTTCCCTGGTGGTGCAGTGGTTAAGAATCCGCCTGGCAATGCAGGGGACACGGGTTCGAGCCCTGGTCCGGGATGATCCCACATGCCGTGGAGCAACTAAGCCCGTGCGCCACAACTACTGAGCCTGCCCTCTAGAGCCCGCGAGACACAACTACTGAGCCCACGTACCACAACTACTGAAGCCCACATGCCTAGAGCCCGTGCTCCGCAACAAGAGAAGCCACTGCAATGAGAAGCCTGCACACAGCAACAAAGAGTAGTCCCCACTCGCCACAACTAGAGAAAGCCCGTGCACAGCAACAAAGACCCAATGCAGCCCAAAATAAATAAATAAAATAAATAAATGAAAAAAAAAAAAAAGCTAACAGACATGCTCATCATGTCTTCCAAGGATTCAGTTATTTCGTTTATGGAAGACAAAGCTTTAGGATTTCTACAGGACACTTTGGCTGCATTCTCATGGATAACGTACAGATACTTCCAACAGACAATTGGTGAGCTGTCTAATGAACCAGTCCCCAACACTCTTAAAACCAATGTCTACTCTTCTATTGAAAAGGTTCTTATTTTAATGGGAAATTTTGTTCCCATTAAACTTGAGTTGGCAGAAGGAAAAAGAGGATGAATACAGAATGAGAATCACTCATGGGATTTACAGATAGTAAAACCAGAGAGGAAAGAAAAAATGAAAGGGGCAGGGAAAGAGTGCACCTTGCTTAATCTCCTCACACAATCCCCGGGTCTGAAGCCCTGGAAGCCCTGTCTCTCCTCACCTCAGGAAGTCCTTGAGTGGGGCAGGAGAGGTGCGTGAGCCCCCTTGGAGGGTTGAGTACCAAGACATTGCAGGAAAGGCAACCAGAGCAACTGCCTCTTTGAAAAACCATCCTCATTAGCAACAAAACCATGGATTGGAAGACTTAATATTGTTAATGTCAATACTGCCCAAAGCAATGTACTGATTCAATGCAATCCCTATTCTAATCCAAAGGACATTTTTTACAGAAATAGAAAAAAGTCATTCTCAAGTTCATATGGTATCTCAAGGGACCCCAACAGTCTTGAAAAAGAGCAAAGTTGGAGGCTTGCACTTCCTGATTTCAAAACACATTACAAAGCTACAGTAAAATAACATGGTACAGGCATAAAGACAGACATATGGACCAATGGAATAGAATAGAGAGCCATAAATGAAACCTCCTGTGTATGTTCTAATGATCTTTCAGAAGAGCACCAAGACTAGTCAATGGGGAAAGGACAATCTCTTCAACAAAAGGTGTTGGGAAAACTGGATATCCACATGCTGAAGACTGAAGTTAGACCCTTATGTTATACCACATACAAAATTAAATCAAATGGATTAAAGATATAAATGTAAGACCCCAAAATATAACACTCACAGAAGAAAACTTGGGGGAAGAAACCTTCATGACACTGGATCTGGCAATGATGGCTTCGATATGACACCAAAATTTAGGGAACAAAATCAAGATAGACAAATGGGACGACATCAAGCTTAAAAACTATTGGCCGTCAAAAGATACAATCAACTGAGTGAAAAGCGAACCTACAGAATGAGAAAAAGTATTTGCAAACCATATATCTGGGGGCCCCGGTGGTGCAGTGGTTAAGAATCTGCCTGCCAATGCAGGGGACACGGGTTCGATCCCTGGTCCGGGAAGATCCCACATGCTGCGGAGCAACTAAGCCTGTGCGCCACAACTACTGAAGACCTCGCGCCTAGAGCCTGTGCTCCACAACAAGAGAAACCACTGCAATGAGAAGCCCGCGCACCGCAACAAAAAGTAGCCCCCGCTCGCCGCAACTAGAGAAAGCCTGTGTGCAGCAACGAAGACCCAATGCAGCCAAAAATAAATAAATAAATAAATAAATAAATAAATAAATAAATAAATAAAATTTATTAGAAAGAAAATCATATATCTGTTAAGGGGTTAATGCCTAGAATATATAAAGAAACCCTACAATTCAACAACAACAACACCAAAAAACCCCCAAATTACCTGATCAAAACGTGGTCAAAACACTTGAATAGACATTTCTCCAAAGAAGATATACAAGTGGCCAACTAGCTTATGAAAAGATACTCAACATCACTAATCATTAGGGGAATGAAAATCAAAATAACAGTAGGATATTACCTCACACTCATAGTAGGATATTACCTCACACTCATTTTATAGTGGCCATCATGATGGCCACTATAAAATGCGTGCATGCACACACACACACACACACACACACACACAGGCATGCAGAAAATAACCTGCGTTGACAGGAATGTGAAGAAATTGGAAACTTTGAGCACTGTTGGTGGAAGCATAACATAGTGAATCTGCTGTGGAAAACAGTATATGGAGTTTCCTTCAAAAATAAGAAATAGACTTACCATATGATCCAGCAAACTCACTTCTGGTTTTATATCCCAAAGAATTAAAAGCAGGATTTTGAAGAGATATTTGCACATCCATGTTCACTGCAGCATTCTTCACAATAGCCAAGGGATGGATGCAACCCAAATGTCCACAGACAGAGGAATGGAAAAAGAAAATGTGGTCTATACATACAATGGAGTATTATTCAGCCTTAGAAAAGAGGGTACTTCTGGACTTTATGCTAAGTGAAATAAGCCAGTCACAAAAAGACAGACACTGTGTGCTACCACGTATATGAGATATCTGAAACAGTCAAATTCGTAGAAACAGAAAAAGAACAGTGGTTGCCTGTGGCTAGGGTGGGGAGTTGTTAAAGTGTAGAATTTCAGTTCTGCTGATGAAAATGTGCCAGAGATCTGTTGCACAACTAGGAGCCTACATACACAGCCACTGAACTGTATACTGGTTAAGGGTTATGATGGTAAACTTAATGCTATGTGCTTTTTACGATAATTAAAGTTTTTTGAGGGAGAAATTTGGGGTTAAGAACCCTGGGGCTTTTGAGAACCTCCTGCCTTGAAGGGGAAGCTCTGAGCACGATAAGTACAAAGTGCGGGTGGTTTGAGGGTTCATTTCCTGTTTCCAATCAGCCTGCTTCAGCCTCGGGCAGTTACTCTTGGGGCCTTTGAGATGGGGGTGGAGGCCCAAAGCTCCAGTGATTCTGGAGAGTAGAGAGGCCAAGGCGGGAGGGGAGAGGTCTGGCAGGGGTGGAGAGAGGGGTGGAGGCGGTAGGAGTGTGGACGGGGTGGGGGGATAGATTAAAGGATTCAAGAGAGCTGAAGAGGCTAAGGTCTAAAAGAAAGGATGAAAGAGGATCAGAGATGGTGAGGAGGGAGACAGCTTAGATGATTCCACAGAGTAGTTCCCAAGTCTATCACCCTGTGTGGCCATTGAGGTTCCTCTTGTATTGAAGTGGTTTGCCGTTTCTGAAGATATTAGGCTGTGTTAGCACCGCAATGGTGAGGCATTTAGTCAGCGGCAGGAGAGGAGAGAGGAGGAGAGTTACCCATGGCATTAAGAGATAGTTAAGGCAAAGAGAACATTTTTCAAAGGGACACCAAAAAGATCTCCCTTGATTCATTTCTCCCCAGGCACAGTCCCCAAGTTAGGGCAGCAAGGGAACCCTCTCAGAGCCTGTGGGAGCTGTAAAGTCACGTGAAAGGGAACCAGAACAACCGCTCAGAACATCAGCCATCGTCAGCACCAGGAGAGCCAGATGATGTACTTGGGACCATCTTCATTCTGTATTCAAGGGTACCATTTGACTTCACATTAAGAGACATGATTTCTGTCTTTTTTCTTTCTTTATTGTGGTAAAATGCACATAACATAAAATTTACCAACTTAACCATTTTTACGTGTACAGTTCACTGGTGTTAAAGACTTTCACATAGTTGTTCAACCATCACTGCCATCCATACCCGTAACTCTTGTCACCTTGTAAAACTGAAACTATAGCTATTCAACAAGAGCTCCCCATTCTCCCTTCCACACAGTCCCTGGCAACCACCAGCGCACTTTCTGCCTTTATGATTTTGACTACACTAAGTACCCCGTGTAAGTGAAATTGTAGCGTACTTGTCTTTTCTTACTGGCTTATTTCACTCAGCATAATGTCCTCAAGTTTCATCCGTGTTGTAGCATATTGCAGAGTTTCCTTCCTTTTTGAGGCTGAATAAATTCCATTGTATGTATCTACCACATTTGGCTTATCCATTCATCTGTCCACGGTGACTTGGGTTGCTTTCACGTTTTAGCTATTGTGAATAATGCTGCTGTGAACATGTGTGTACAAATATCTCTTTGAGACCCTGCTTTCAATTCTTTTGGGTATATACCCAGAAGTGAAATTGCTGGATCATACAGTAATTCTACATTTAATTTTTGAAGAACCGCTATACTGTTCTCCTAAGCAGTTGTTGCATTATACATTCCCACCAAAGTGCCCAAGGGTTCCCATTTTTTCACATCATCGCCAACACTTGTGTTTTTCCGGGTTTTGATAGGATCCGTCCTAATGGGTGTGAGCTGGTGTCGTGATGTAGTTTTGATTGCACTTCCATGGGAGACATGATTTCTTGCCACAGCTTCTGAACCTCACCAACAGCCCTGGGCCATGGTCCCCACGCTGGACTCATATGCCCTGGGCTTGTTGAACTGACCTTCCCTTTCCCTGGGAGTTTTTGCCGCTTTCAAGTCCCTAATGCCTGGCATCACTGCCTGCCAGTGGTCTGAGAGACCAACTTTGCAGGGGCTGCCCTTCCAGATAACACATAGCAGGGGCTTGGGGTGGTGATGGGCCTCTGAGGTCACAGAAGGAACCCCTGCAGGAGTCAAGAGAGACTGTGGAGCGGAAAGGGTGTGAGAGGAACAACCACCCAGTGGGGAACCTCTCCTGGGTCTGACCTGCAAAGATGCAGCCTGCAGTGCTCTTTAGCCTTTAACACTCAAAACATAGCTTGGAAATATCCACCTCTACAGCAACAATGAGAAGTCCTGTCACTTTAAATCAAAAACAGAGGGAACAAGTCCTGATGGTCCTTTTGCTCTCGAGTCTCAGCCTAGATCCCTGTCATATTAAAACTTTGTCAGGTGGCCCTAAGAAGAGGACATTCCATGCTCCTGAGGGAGAGAAGTCTTTAAACTGGACTAATTTGAGCACATGGACGTTATACACAATTTCTGAATCCTGGTTGGTTTAATATCAAACCAACCGTTGATGGGAAAGGGCAAGTTCGGATTAGTGTCTGCAAGAGCATGTTATACTATGGAAGCCTTTAATGTACGAAGAAGGAAAACTGCATGGAAATAGTTTTGACTCCTGGGGAGTTACCCTCCCTCCAATTTTATCCCAGATCCTCTGGGGTATTCCCCGATTTTCTCTGTTTTCGAGGCTCCACTCACTCTAAGGTCATCTCAGCCCTCAACCCCTTCTCACCTCTCCCTGCACCCAGGCTGCTCTTCAGCCTCTCCTGGGGCCTCATTTTCACCTCCTCAAAGCCCCCTGAGGATCTTACTAACTTGCAGGCTGGGCCACAGGTCCTACTGAGTGTCACACCAGCCAGTCTGGCTAGAGGGTGATGACTGCAGGTGGCTCGCGGATCTGGGCGCTGTGGCTCGTGCTTACTGGCTGGGAGCACCTCTGATGTGTGGGGTGAGCAGAGGCCGTATCCTTTACTTCTTCCACGGCTGACTCTCCAGGGATGAAGGGAGAACCGGGACTGAAGCAAAAAAACACACTCACTGTGTTTTGCAAGCGTTCGTGTATTTCATGTGCAAAGGACAATGCTATGGAAGGGCTAGTGGATATCATGGGTGCATTTGTCATGGATGAGATAAGGCTATCCCTAACAGACAAATAATGGTATGGCCAAAGAAATAATCACTGCTGTTGTTGAACTGGAAGTCTAATTTCTAATCGAGAGGATGCTTGTATTTGTGGTGGGCAAGATGGCTCCAGTTCTATACAACCAGTCGGTCATGGAATGTTTAAAAACAATATCATCTTTTTTTTTTTTTTTTAAAGATAATGAGTTGCAAACCAGTAGCAATGATTGTGGTTTAATATTGCTTACAAATGGATCATCCTGAACTGTTGAAAAGACAAAATCACATCTGGAAATAGATAGTGCTCATGGTTACACAACATTGTGAATGTACTTAATGCCAATGAATTGTGCACTTAAAAATGTTTAAAACGGCAAATCTGATTTATGGTTATTTTACTACAGTAAAAAATAAAGGTAAAAGAAAGGAATGACCCCTACTTGCTTGAAACTTACAGCCTAATAGCGAGTAAAAGATTCAAGATAAGTTGGCACTCGGAGTATGATATGTGTTATTAGAAGTTCAAGAAAACAAACTCTAAACCTCAATCTCTAGATTCAGGTGTAGTTGGGAAAACTGTGAAGTAAATAACGGAAATGACCATGAATTCAGGGAATTGTCACTTCTAGGTTGAAGGGAGTTTGTGGAATGTACACAGAGGTGCTTCTAAATGACAGCAATGAACTATTTCCTGACATCAGTGGTTACCCAGGTGTTAGCTTTATCATATTTTATTAATTTTTATGGTATGACCTTTCTCGTACTTCCTAACTAAACTAGCTTATGAAGTACTGTTCATTGTTTTGTTTCATAATCATCTTGTTTTTAAACATATGATTGCCTTATCTTTAATATAAATAATATTTTTAAACATAATGACCCATTTTTGATAAAGGACATTCTATTGCCTTTTACAATTAACAAACTCTTCTATTAAAATAAGATTATATGATTCTTTCCAAATATAAAATAATACTGTCTCCCAATACAATCCCAGGTTCTTGAAGAGTAATGAGCTTGTGCTTATAGAAAATAAATAGATCATATCTCCTTATTAACTGTAAAAATATTGCCCTTTGAAAAGTGTAATATGCTTTTAAAAGTACAATGACCTTTTCCATTTAAAGTATCCAGATCACGCCCATAGACATCTGATGATCCTAACTTTAATAAATATAGGTGTCATTTCCTGAGGAAGTGTAAAAACCCTACAGCGATGAAAATGAGAGAAATAAGACCACGCACGCCAGCTTGGCTGTATCTCAGAGAAATAATGTTCAGTAAAAGGAAGGCAGACACTAATCAGTGTGTCTAATATATGTAAGTTGTGTGAGTGTGTGTGTGTAGATTAGTACAGAGAACGAGAAAAGAGTCTCACTGAATCGTGTGGCTTGGTTAAGAGACGACACCAGTGTGAGCCTCTCTTTCCTCTTTATAAAAGCAGCATGAGAACAGTGTGACTCTCCCAGGGTTGCTGCAGAGATGATGTGAAGGGAGACATGATAAGCAAGGAGAGTGGAACCTCCAAAAGGATGCCACTATTCCTTCTCCAGCATGTATCACCCAAGATTTTGGTTCCTCAGTATCCCCTATACAAAAATTAATCATGTATTATCATGGCTGTAGTTTATAAAGTTTTCAGGTCTCTCATCATTTCAGACATGGAGCAATTTTAATATCGGGGCGTTTTGTTACATAGTTAAGTAGTGCATATAAGCAATGAGGACCAACCTTACACGATTCCTACATGTTGACAGGGCTGGAATTATTTACGTTTTACAGACAGTGAAACTGAAGTAACTATACTCAATTCCAACATGCAATTATTCACAAGTGAGTTAATTCATTTTTTGAATAATGAGCACCTCTTCTGTGCAGGTTTATAGTGGTTGTAGGGGACACAAAAGTGAATGAAACAGTCACTGGCCTCATGGAGGAGATAGCGATAAGTCCTGTACAGGGAAATGAACTGGGATGAAGGAGATAGGGAGTGAGTGAGTTGGGGGGTGGGGTGGGGGGTCTCTCTATTTTACATAAGATGGTCAGAAAAATCCTCCATGACAAGATGACATTTGGGGGAGACCTGAAAGAAGAGAGGGAGCAGTCATGTAGGTCTCTGGAGGAAGATTATTCCAGGGAGTGGGAAAAGGCAGTGCAAAGGCTCTGGGGCAGGAGCTAGCTTGGCATGTCTTTTTTTTTTTTTTTTAAATAAATAAATTTATTTATTTATTTATTTATTTATTTATTTATTTATTTATGGCTGTGTTGGGTCTTTGTTGCTGCGCGCAGGCTTTCTCTAGTGGAGAGTGGGGGCTACTCTTCGTTGTGGTGCACGGTCTTCTCATCACAGTGGCTTCTCTTGCTGCAGAGCATGGGCTCTAGCCGTGCAGGCTTCAGTAGCTGTGGTGCATGGGCTTAGTTGCTCCGTGGCATGTGGGATCTTCCCGACACGGCTCGAACCCGTGTCCCCTGCATTGGCAGGCGGATTCTTAACCACTGCACCACCAGGGAAGACCTAGCTTGGCATGTCTGAGGGTCAGAAGCCACTGTGACCACAGTGTATGGGATAAGTAGAATGATATGAGAAGTAGAGGCAAGGACCAGACTGTACAACGTAGTGTTCCTCAGTGCGTGATCTGCAAGGAGCTAAGGAGCTTGGGCCAGGAAGTGAATCGAATCACATCGCTAACTGCTCTGTTTATTTCACCTGACATTTTCTTCACTGTAGACTTTCTAATGTAGGGCCTTGTGGGCTGTGGTGAGGAGTTTGAGTTTTGGTGTAATTGAGATGTAAGCAACAGGGAGGGGTTGAGTGGTAAAAGAATGACCTCACTTGGGTTTTAAGAGAATTCATCTCTAAGGATCGAGTGATCCTACAGTGAGGAGATTGCTATAAGGGAAGGGGGTGGGAGCAAGGAGACAGCAGGAAAACCAGTTAGGAGACTGTTACAGTAACCCCGTGTGGGAGTGATGGTAGTTTGGACCTGAGTGTTTAGGTTCTATTAATATTCTGTAGACAGACTGCAGTGTTTGCCAGTGGATTGGCTATTAGTGCAAAAGCGAGAGAGGAATCAAGGATAATGCCAAGATTTCTGACATGAGCACTTGGAAGGATCGAGTTGCCCTTGACTGAGAAGAGGAAGACTTGGGAGGATCAGGTTGGGAGGTGGAAGGAATAAATGTCTTGCTTGTGGACATGTTATGTTGGAGGAGACCCATGACGGGTAGGATAGGTACCCCAGACTGACTTAGCTCATTCTCTTACAACCCCATTAAAAAACACATGAAAGCCTGGGAAACTGAAGACAGCAATTCCAGGACAGCAGATTCACCCGTGGTACGTTGTGGAAGAGGGAAGTGGTTCTTGTGAGATAAATGTTGGGTTTCTCCCACCTCTCAGGGCTGTGGAGGTGTTGGATCCCAAGTTTATTTTCCCCAGAAGCTGAACATGGGAAAGCATTTGCTGGTGCAAATCACAGCACAAGTGCTCTGGCCCAAAATCACTGTGGCAGCAGCGTCCTGATTCAGCATCCTGAGTCTTAAACCCAATGATAAGTGTCCTAAGAAACAGAAGAGGAGAAGACACTCAGAGGAGAGGGCCACGTGAAGACAGAGACAGAGATTGGAGTGATGCCAGCACAAGCTGAGGAATGCTGACAGCCACCAAAAGCTGGAAGAGGAAAGGAACTGAATTTCTTCTAGAGCCTGTGGGGGGAGTGGGGTTTGGCCAATAGTTTGATTTTGGAGTTCTGGCCTCCAGAACTGTCAGAGAATAACCTTCTGTTGTGTTAAGAAACCAAATGTGTGGTAATTTGTTGTGGCAGCCACAAGAAACTACTGTACTGTCCCCCTCAAGGGTGAGGAGACCACCCCCGGTACAGACAGGGACAGCCCTGTCTGCCCAACATAACCTCCATAGTCTCTCAGATCCTGTGCGGGCTTGAGGGGGCACCTAAGTGCCTGTGGCTATCACGTCCCCAGCTCCACCCGCCTGACCACTGCTGCATCCCCCAACCTGTTCCTGGCCTGAGCCTGTTCTGTTGTCCAGGTACACAAGGACAGTCACAAACTCTCTCCTCCCTCCTGCATTCAGATGCAGGCACCTCCTGTGCAAAGGGGCTTCCTTCATCCCTCGAGCCCGGTCGTGCTAGGAGGACAGGACCTGAGCTGGAAGCCTTGACTTTCAGGGTGAGGAGTTTGCCATCTCTTTTTTGAGGAAAATTATGGCTTTTTATAAAATCAGTGTGTTTCATTTATTCTTTTTTAATTAATTTTTATTGGAGTATAGTTGCTTTACAATGTTGTGTTAGTTTCAGGTGTACAGCAAAGTGAATCAGTGATACGTATACATATATCCACTCTTTTTTAGGTTTCCTTCCTATTTAGGTCACCACAGAGCGTTGAGTAGAGTTCCCTGTGCTATACAGTAGGTTCTCATTGGGTATCTATTTTATACATAGCAGTGTATATACGTCAATCCCAATCTCCCAATCCACCCCACTTATTCTTTTTGATCCTAAAATCATCTCAAATTTGCTCACTGATTTGGTGAGACAGAGCCGAATACCTGCCTATTAATTGTCAGCGCCCCAAACATGAAGCTTTCAAAGGAAAGAAAACCCTTTTGTTGGGGATTTAAAGACAGTCAGAGCTCACCATTTCTGTAGGTTTCTTATGGATTGAGATTGGAGTAGATTCACAAGGAGCATGAACACATCCATTTGCCCTGTGAGGCAGGGTGGGCTTCAGGGGCTGGCAATCTGAGCAGTCAGTCACTCAGAAAGACCTTGCAAGGTTAAGACTCTGCTTTCACCATCTTGAAATTCGTAATAATTTTTTGAACAGGGAGCCCTGCATTTTCACTTTCCACTGGGTCCTGCAATTTATGTAGCTGGCTCTGCCCCTAGGAACGACCATGGATTGATGGGCTCCTTCTGGGAAAAGAAAGGTTTGATCTTAGTAGGAGCTGCAGTTTGTACTTTTGACACCAGAGGGCAGCACCACCGCAGGGTAACCTGGAGGGTTGTGCATGGAGACTTGGAGGAGTTCGACCTCTTCTACTCTGTGTCATTTTAAGTCTCTAAAAGTCGGTCAGACTGACTACCCTTGCTGCCCTCTGAGGCTCATAGTGGGAAGATGGTGCGGCTCTGTTGTCCTTCATGATGCAAATATCGACTTCACAATCCAAGGGAGTTGGGGGGGGGGAAGAAATCACAACTAGTTGGGTCAGATGTGAACAGCAATATATATACACATAATAAAGTTCATACTAAATGTTGGTCTTACGAAAATACTGCCGAAATGAGGATGGGAATGGGGTGTGTGTTGTGATGTGGAAGAAAACAGCTGAGTCCTCATTTTACAAGAGGGAAGACCTTAGATAGTCCTAAATTTAAAAAACCCATCAGTAGCCCCAACACATGTGAAGTAGAGATGCTTGGGTTCCATCCAGAGGAGCTGGTGCGGTTTGGAGCAGATTTGCGCAGCATGGCCCCAACTGCAGGAGCCAGAATGTTCCCCGTGATCACTCTGAAACAGAGCACACAGAGACACAGGGCTTATCACACCACGTCCAGTGTTGTCACAAATCCTAGAGAAGAGAATATCCAACAGGAGGAGGAGGAACTGCTTTTGCTCATGGTGTGAATATCAGGAATAGAATGATAATGTTGGGACTTCCCTGGTGGCGCAGTGGTTAAGAATCCGCCTGCCAAAGCAGGGAACACGGGTTCAAGCCCTGGTCTGGGAAGATCCCACATGCCGTGGAGCAACTAAGCCCGTGCACCACAACTACTGAGCCCGCGTGCCACAACTACTGAAGCCCACGTGCCTAGAGCCCTGCTCTGCAACAAGAGAAGCCACCACAATGAGAAGCCCACGCACCGCAATAAAGAGTAGTCCCCGCTCACCGGAACTAGAGAAAGCCCATGCGCAGCAATGAAGACCCAACACAGCCAAACAAACAAATAAATTTATATTAAAAAAAAAGAATGATAATGTACTTATGATAACTGTAGTGGGGCTACATGGCAGTTTAAAATCTCCTTGCGGTTATAGGTCACCCACGTCAAAAAGATATGCCTGCTTTGGGGAAGACCTTACACATCTGATTAAGATTCATAATACGGACGAAGCCCAAACTTCTTTGGTCTTTGTCTGTATTACCTATGATGGATACTGACCTATATTCTCTGTTTTTTGTTTTTCTACATCAGGAGCATGGAATTGTAAAATCATAATTCTTGTTTCATGACCCAGTATCATCACCAGTTCGTAAATGGCCTTCCTTTTTTATTTTTATTTCTTCCCTTGTGATGAGAACTCAAGATTTACTGTCGGGGCTTCCCTGGTGGCACAGTGGTTAAGAATCCGCCTGCCAATGCAGGGGACACGGGTTCGAGCCTTGGTCCGGGAAGATCCCACATGCTCCGGAGCAACTAAGCCCGTGCACCACAACTACTGAGTCTGCGCTCTAGAGCCCCTGAGCCACACTGCTGAGCCCATGGGCCACAACTACTGAAGCCCGCGTGCCTAGAGCATGTGCTCCACAACAAGAGAAGCCACCGCAATGAGAAACCTGCACACTGCGACAAGAGTAGCCCCCACTCGCCGCAACTAGAGAAAGCCCGAGTGCAGCAACAAAGACCCAGCACACCCAAAAATAAAAATAAATAAATTTATTTAAAAAAAAAAGATTCACTGTCAACAGCTTTCCTATATAACATACAGAGTGTTCATTATGTTAATCACGTTGTATATTACATCTCTAGTGCTTATTTATCTTATAACTGGAAATTTGTACCTATTGGCTGCCTTCATCCAATTCCTCCTCCCCCCATATCCGCCTCTAGTAACCACAAATCTAATCTCTTTTTCTATGAGCTTGTTTGTTTGTTTGTTTGTTTGAAATATAATTGACCCACAACTCTATGCTAGTTCCTGGTGCACAACATAGTGATTCAATATTTCTCTACATTACAAAACGTTCAGTATGCTAAGTCTAATTACCATCTGTCACCATACAAAGATATTGCATTATTATTGACTATATTCTCCATGCTATACATTTCATCCCCGTAACTCATTTACTTTGTAACTGGAAGTTTGTACCTCTTAATCTCCCTCGCCTATATCACTTATCCCCCCACCCCTTCCCCGCTGGCAACCACCTGTTTATTCTCTCTATCTATGAATCTGTTTCTGTTTCGTTATGTTTGCTCATTTGTTTTGTATTTTAGATACCACATATAAGTGAAATTATATGGTATTTTTCTCTGACTTATTTCACTTAGAATTATACCCTCTAGGTCCCCCCATGATGTCACAAATAACGAGATTTCATTCTTTTTATGACTGAGTAATATTCCATTGTATATATACACCACATCTTCCTTCTCCGTTCATCTATTGATGGACACTTAGGTTGCTTCCATATCTTGGCTATTGTAAGTAATGCTGCAGTGAACATAGGGGTGCATATATCTTTTTGAATTAGTGTTTTTGTCTTCCTCCCTTTTTAAAAAGTATTACTTTTCTTATTTATTTGGAAGGATCTAGTTGCAGATTCCAGAAAGAGCCCCAAAGACATGACTGAAGATCTGGCTCGCCTAGGAAGCTCCTTTCTGGATGAACAACCTGGGAAATCAGGATTCTACTGCCACATTGATTTTGGGCCACAGCACCTCTGCTGCAATTTGCACCAGCAGATGCTTTCCTTTGTTCAGCTTCAGAAGGGGACAAACTGGGACCCTAAGAGCTGAGGGAAGCACAACATGCATCTTACAGGAACCACTTCCCTCTTCCACAACATGAATCTGCAGTCAGAGATTCTGGGAATTGCTATCATTAGCTTCCCAGGCTTTCATATGTTTTTCAAGGGGATTGGAAGAGAATGAGTTAAGTCAACCTGGGGTACGTGTCCTGGCTGTCATGAAGCACCTCCAGCATAACATGTCCACACCAAGACTTTATTCTCCCCCACCTCCCACCTGGTCCTCCCAAAGCCTTCCTCTTCTTTGTCAAGTGAACTCCATCCTTCTAGGGGCTCAGGTGGGAAAACTTGCCGTTATCCTTGGTGCCTCTCTCGCTCTCGCACTAATCGCTAATTTACTGCCAATCTACTTGCATTATATAATTAGAATGCAAAATTCAGGTCCAGACCACCCTGACTCCTACATGGTGTTGTAGTAATAGTCTCCTAACTGGTTAATTTTTGCTGTTTTAGTTACAGTGGGTCTTGGTTTGGACCTCTTTGGATTGATCATCTTTGGGGCTCTCTGTGCTTCCTGGACCTGGATCACTGTTTCCTTTCCCACGTTAGGGAAGTTTATAGCTATTACATCTGCAAATATGTTATCTGCCCCTTTCTCTTTCTACTCCTTCTAGGATCCCTATAATGTGAATATTGTTATACTTGATGTTGTCCCAGAGGTCACTTAGACTGTCCCCATTTTTTAAATTCTTTTTCTTTTTTTCTGTTTGGCTTGAGTGATTTCCACTACTTTGTTTCCCAGTTCACTCATCCATTCCTCTGTATCATCTAATCTACTGTTGATTCCTTCTAGTGTTTTTTATTTCATTTATTGTTTTCTTCCACTCTGTTTGGTTCTTTATATTTTCTAACTCTTTGATAAACTTCTCACTGTGTTTATCCAGTCTTCTCCCAAGTTCTTTGAGCATCTTTATGATCATTTCCCTGAACTCTCTATCAGGTAGATTGCTTATCTCCGCTTCACTTAGTTTTTGTTTTTTTTTCTTTTTTCTTTTTTTTGGGCTGCGTTGGGTCTTCACTGCTGCACGCAGACTTTCTCTAGTTGCAGCGAGCGGGGGCTACTCTTCGTTGCGGTGCGCGGGCTTCTCATTGCGGTGGTTTCCCTTGTTGCAGAGCATGGGCTCTAGGTGTGCGGGCTTCAGTAGTTGTGGCACGTAGGCTCAGGAGTTGTGGCTCACGGGCCCTACTAGAACGCAGGCTCAGTAGTTGTGGCACACGGGCTGAGTTGCTCCGCGGCATGTGGGATCTTCCCAGACAAGGGTTCGAACCCATGTCCCCTGCACTGGCAGGCAGATTCTTAACCGCTGCACCACCAGGGAAATCCCCACTTAGTTTTTCTTTTGGGGTTTTATCTTGTTCCTTTTTTGGACTACCAAAGAGATGAGTGGTTACCTTTTTAGGTTTGGCTGCAGCATGCTGCTCTGATTGACATTGAGTAATACTGGGTGAAAAGGAGTATTTATGGGCAGATTCAGAACAGGTATCATTAATTGGACAGGTAAGAGGGTCTTATTTAGTGATATTGGTGGTGGCTTGCTCAGAACTAGAATTTCTTCTAAAATAAAATCCCCAAAGGCTAGTCAATCTAAACTCTGGAGAGGTGAAATCCACCAGGGTAATCCAGAAGTGCTGGACATAGGTAATTGGCCACAAACCCAGCAATTGGATTGATTTTTTAAAAATTTATTTATTGATTGATTGATTTTTGGCTGTGTTGAGTCTTCGTTGCTGCATCCGGGCTTTCTCTAGCTGCAGTGAGCAGGCTTCTCGTTGCCGTGTTGTGGCTGTTGTTGTGGAGTGCAGGCTCTAGGCTCATGGGCTTCAGCAGTTGCGGCACATGGGCTTCAGTAGTTGCAGCACGTGGGCTCAGTAGTTGTGGCACATGGGCTTAGCTGCTCCGCAGCATGTGAGATTTCCCGGACCAGGGCTCGAACCCGTGTCCCCTGCATTGGCAGGCGGATTCTTAAACACTGCACCACCAGGGAAGTCTTGGATTGATTTTTTGAAACTTGCATATGATTGAGCCCAAGAAAGAAATACATTTGGTTCATAAGCAAAAGTGTGAGCAATTATCAAATTAATTAGTATACAGGTCTGGTCTAGCATCTTCGGTCAGCTATGCACTTCAGATGTCATCTTCTTCTCATCCTGGTCTGGTAGTGCTGGTCTTAGTCAAAGCTGAGTGTCTGAAACAGGAGTTGTAGTCCATTTAGGAGGGGAGGCCTTTTTGAGTGGAGAAATGTGAGTCCAAGAGCTTACTCCTTAAAGTTCTGCAGCACAGGGATTTGTTAATAAGACCTGATGTGGCCCTTTCCAACACAGCTGTTAAGAATCCTATCTGGGGCTTCCCTGGTGGCGCAGTGGTTGAGAATCTGCCTGCCAATGCAGGGGACACGGGTTCGAGCCCTGGTCTGGGAAGATCCCACATGCCGCGGAGCAACTAGGCCCGTGAGCCACAACTACTGAGCCTGCGCGTCTGGAGCCTGTGCTCCACAACAAGAGAGGCTGCGATAGTGAGAGGCCCGCGCACCGCGATGAAGAGTGGCCCCCACTTGCTGCAGCTAGAGAAAGCCCTCGCACAGAAACGAAGACCCAACACAGCCAAAAATAAATAAATAAATAAACAAACAAATAAATAAATAAAGAAAAAAAAAAAAGACGCTTTAAAAAAAAAAAAGCCTCTGAGAGTTTTGCAGGTTGAGTTTTGATAATACCTTTAGTCCTTTCTACCAATCCTGAAGATTGGAGATGCAGTAAAAATGCCTCATTATTGGCCAAATATCACAAATGGATTTAATTATTTGTCTAGTAAAGGGAGTCCCCCAGTCACTATGCAACTCAGAAGAGACCTCCCAAACAAGAATTATTCTTTCCAATAAGAATTTACCTACTGTTAAAGCCATTTCTCTCCTGCAGGGAAAACCTTCAACCTAGTTTGAAAACATACAGATCATTACCAAAATATATTTATATCTTTGAGATGGTGGCATTTGGACAAAGTCCAATTGCCATACCTCAAAAAGTCCCTTAGGAAGGGGAACCTTGAGTGAGCTTGAGATCCATGAAGTGGTTTTCCAGGATTATACTTGTGGCAAATGGTACATTGGGCATATGCCTTGTGGGCTACCTTAGGGGAGGGTTTCCAAATATATTGTTTATCCCATAAAAATCATTCTTTCAGGACCTCAATGGGTTGACAAATGTATGTGTAAAGGTAATTAAGCCCTAGAGGCACTATAGGCCTCTTATTTTGTTCAAACCATATTTTTGAGGGATCAGAGAGTCCTCCTTTCTTCTTCCATATTTGTTTTCCATCTTCTGGGCCTTATTCTTGAGCCTGTAGAAGGAATTTCTTAACAGTTACCTTGGGGTCAGTTTTGAGTAGTGGAGATTCTCAGAGCTGGACAGAAACAGAACTTAAAGCAGCTCATTTAGCTGCTGAGTCAGCAAATTGATTCCCTTTACTCTCTATTGAATCAGATTTGGAATGTCCAGGTATTTTGATAATGACCAATCGTTTGGGTAATTGTATAAAGTCTAATAATTCTGAGAAGAGCTGCCCATTTTTTATGGGTTGGCCTGAGGAAGTAAGAAATCCCTTTTGCTTTCCAGAGCATTCCAAAATAATGAGCCACTCTGAAAGCATAGCCGCTATTAGTGTAAACATTTCCTACTTGGGCCTTAGCTAGCTGACAAGCCCCGATTAGAGCAATTAATTCAGCTTGTTGTGCCAACTTTGCTTCTGGTAAGTAAGAACTTTCAGTTACATCCACAGTGGATTTTATTGCATATCCAGCTCAGTAATGTCCCTGTTCATCCTTTAAGTAAGTTCCATCGGTAAATGAAACTAAGTCAACATTATCAATAGAAATTTCTTGTAAGTCACTCCTAGGAGTGAAGATAGTCAGTTAGTAAAATGCAGTTGTGGCTGTTTTCTTCCTGTAGTGCTGGAGGCAAAGTCGCAGGGTTAAGATTATTGCATTGAGCCAAAGCTGTATTAGGTGAAGAAAGCAACAATACCTCGTAAGAAGGCAAGTCGACCCACAGAATGGCGCTGAGTATGATGAGAATTTATAAGAGACTCAATTGAGTGTGGAGCATAGTTAAAGGTGACCCCATTAGAAGTTCTTTGGTAACTTTGCACAAGAGAGCTGTTGCTAAAGTAGCCCTCAAATAGGGTGAAAGTCCTTTCACTACTGACTATAATATCCTATGGGTCGATGCAGGTCACCATGCCTCTGAGTTAGCCCATGTAGGGTGCTTCCTAGGCCTTCATGCACAAGAGGAAAAATAGTAATTTATAATTAGGATGGCCCAGTGCTGGAGCCTGAGTCAACGCAGATTTTAAGTCACCAATAGCCTTTTCTCCTTCTTTTGTTCATTCAGTTGGGTCTGATCAGTCAAACTTCAGTAGCACATAAAGGGGTTCGGCAATGAGGGAAAAATTAGGTACCCAATTTCTACAATATCCATTCAGACCTAGAAATCCTCTTAGCTGTTTCTTTGTTTTGGGAAACAAAAAAGCCAGTATTCCCTTAATTCTGTCAGAATCAATTAACAATCCTTCTTTAGATATCAAGTGACCTAAATATTTCACAATTGGTAAGCAGAATTGCAGTTTGTCTTTGGATACATTAAAGCCCCTTAGAGGCTAATTGTTTTTACAGATAGTGTCTCTTTAAGAGTCCTGCTTGGTTCTAGAACACAAAAGCAAATCATCTACATACTGAATTAAAGCAGAACCATTAGGAAAGTGCACCTCAGCCAAATTAGCTTTAAGTATTTGAGAAAAATAAGTAGGGCTTTCAGTATAGCCCTGTGGCATAACTGTTCAGGTATACTGATGATCTTCCCACGTAAAGGCAAAAATAATACTGGCTTTCCTTTTCCACTGGAATACTAAAGAATGCACTGCATATTTCTATTACTGAAAAACAAAAGATATCTCCTGGAAGAGCTGAGAGCAGGGTGTGAGGATTAAAAACCGGGTGGGTGGTGAAGGATCACAATGTTATTTATAGTGCTTAGATCCTGAACAAACCACTAGCCTTTTCCATTTGGCTTTCTTACCGGCAAAATGGAGGTATTGCAAGGACTGGTAGAAGGAATATAATATTTCCTTAATATAATATTAATATCTGAGGAAGAAGATGACCATAATTCCTCAGGCACTTGTAAATCGTTATTTCCTCTCAATTTACCTGAACTTTTGTTTTCATAACCATCAATTTCTCCATAATTATGTTCTGGTCTGCATCTAAGTTTTCTAAATCTAGAATTATATAGCCTTTAGGTCAAAAGGCAATATGGGCATTGTGTGCCTCTTAAAGGTCTCTTCCTATCAAATGAATTGGAACACATTTCACCAAAAGGAACACAGAAGTCTTCTGTGATAGTTCCTAGCTGGAAAGTTATTGGCTCTGATTTTAAAACTTGCATAGGGGCTTCCCTGGTGGTGCAGTGGTTAAGAATCCGCCTGCCAATGCAGGGGACACGGGTTTGAGCCCTGGCGCGGGAAGATCCCACATGCCGCAGAGCAACTCAGCCCGTGCACCACAACTACTGAGCCTGCGCTCTAGAGCTCGCGAGCCACAACTACTAAAGCCAGCGCACCTAGAGCCTGTGCTCCGCAACAAGAGAAGCCACCGCAATGAGAAGCCTGTGCACCGCAACGAAGAGGAGTCCCCGCTCGCCGCAACCGGAGAAAGCCCGTGCGCAGCAACAAAGACCCAACGCAACCAAAAATAAAAATAAATAATAAATAAATTAAAAAAAAAAAAACTTGCATAGGTAAGTTAGAAACCCTTACCATTTGAACCGACTGTTTACTCCAAGGAAGAGGGCAATGAATGAGGGTAGGGTTGAGAACAGATAAGGTAGCCCCCGTGTCTACAAGGGCCTTAGAAGTTTCCCCTCTGACTGTGACTTCAATTTTCTGTAAGGTGTTGGTGAGAAGGAGAGGAATGCCCTCTCATAATCGTTGGAGCATCCCTACTCCTTGTTAATCTTGCCTTGTTCTAACTCTTTTTTGCGCTTGTGGCAGTCTCTTTTAAAATGCCCAGGTTTTTTTGCAATAAAAACCAGGTGTTCTCGATGGACCACTGAACGGTTGTAGCTGCACATTCATCACCTTGGCAGCTCTTTCTTTTTCTCGTTTCTGTAAGGTTTTAGAGAGCTTGTCAGCAATAGTGACAAGCATATGAGTATGCAGAGTAGCTCAATCAAGTTCATATCTTTTTTTTTTAAGTTCATATCTTTTAACCAGTCATGCCAATTCTTCATCTATTCATTCTAGAAAAATAGAATTTAATATTGGGTTGTTCTGAAGGTTCAGGAAACTCTTTGGATCCATGCCAGAATGTTGTTTGAATGTCTTTTCAAATCTTTCGATTTCAAATCAGAAATCGTCTCTCCTGGCCTTTGTTTGCATTGATGAACTTTTGGAATACCCTGATAAAGATTGTGGGCAATTTCTCTACATTTCTGGTGATCTTCAGTCTCATGTTTATGAAACTCTTCCATAGGCGTCTTCCAATCTATCTCTTGGAGCCATTCTTTTGCTTTACTTTCAGAGACTAGTAAATGTATGAGCTGCTACAAGTCTGAATATCCAGGCTTGTAAGTTCTGTTTTTGTTTTTTTTTTTTGGCTGCGTCGGGTCTTCGTTGCGGCACGCGGGCTTCTCTCTAGTTATGGCGTGCAGGTTTTCTCTCTAGTTGTGGCGCATGGGCTCTGTAGTTTGCGGCACGTGGGCTCTCTTGTTGAGGTACACAAGCTCAGTAGTTGTGGCGCGCGGGCTTAGGTGCCCCGCGGCACGTGGGCTCTTAGTTAACCCACCGGGGATCAAACCCCTGTCCCTTGCATTGGAAGGTGGATTCTTTACCACTGGGCCACCAGGGAAGTCCCCATTCTCTCCTCTTTTCATGCTGACTGCATGCTTTACCATTCTGGCACCAAATCAGTGCATAATCCCAGAAAAGGCAAGTTTCCCTAAAAACAATGCAAAATTCAATGACCACTACAGGTGACTATGGAACTCCCCAGGCCAGCTCTTCCAAGACCTCTCCCTCCCTTCACCCTGCTGGTTGTCCCCCTTTTCTCCACTTAGACCTTCCCTTTGCTTCTCTGCGCCTTTTGGTCTCTACTATCAACAGCCTACCTGCCCCACTTCTTTATCCGTCACTCTTGACCCTCTCTTCCTGCTCTTGCCCCCTCAACTCCCTGCAGTCACCTGGGCCTTAGCCTTCCTCTTCGTGTTAGAGGCTCCCCAGGGTTCAAGACCTCAAGATCATCTGAGTCTGAGAAACCTAATGGGAAGCAGGCTGGATGTTTTATCCACTCAGATGAGCTTTGGAGACACTCACACGACCCCTGGTCACTCCTCAGAACGCTGTCTGCAATTTCCTTCACAGCCCCCATAGGATGGCACTCAGGGCAAAGGAAATCTTTTAAGGTCTCCTCACTAACATTGGTGGGAACGCTGCTGCCCTCATATTGAGCAAGTGACATCACCTTGCCCGAACTGCTGAATACACAACAACCCTGGTAGCTGTCTAGGTGAGACAGGGTAAAGCCACGTATTATCTATGAGTCAGTGACTTGACATGTTTGAATTGAAGCTATAAGCTCTCTACTAGTGTCTGTCTGTATGTTTTTGTATGTATCTATCCATATTAAGCATACGTAATATTTTGCTACTCTGGAAGGTTTTAATTAATTAGAATATAAAATCCCTTTAAGGAGCTCTATTCTGACAAGTCTAGTGAGTTCTCCTATGAATTGAATATTCTGAAAACGCTCATACATTAAAGAACGTGTATGTATTCTCATGAAACATTATGCCAACAGTAATTACATCCTGAAGGATGCCTGACTGAAGTTAGTTTTCAGATTCTTATGTTAACTTAAAACCTTATCCTTTTCCTCAACGAGTACACTAATGGATAATCATTAAATAGCTAGATCCATTCTAAATAAGAAAAACACTGAAGTATGAATGGCTAAGCATAAGTGTCAAGGTATGAATATTTTTCAATGTGCACATTTTGTCACACTTAGAAGGTATCCTATGAATTTATAGTTATTTATTCTGATTGTGCTTGTTCTTCCTGCTAATTAGTGAAAGAAGTTGCCCAGGTTCCCTCTCACACCCGCCCTGCTCAGGGATCTGAACCAGACACTGCACCTATGGCCAAGACCAGGGAGGAGCCCTATTCTCAGTTGAGAATCTTCTCAAAAGGGTTCTGCCTTTCTTCCTTCCTCCCTCTTTCTTTCTTCTTTATTTCCTTCTTTCTTTCTTTCTTTCTCCCTTCCTTCCTTCCTTCCTTCCTTCTTTCTTTCTTTCTTTCTTTTCTTTTTTCTTCCTTCCTTCCTTCCCTCCCTCCCTTCCTCCCTTCCTTCCTTCTTTCCTTTCTTACTTTCTTTAGTAAACAGCTGGTCTGCATAACATACTTTCTCAAACTTTTTTTTCCCCACACAGACTGAACTGCAAAATGTTTTGCTTTTAAACCAAAGGGAGAAAATGGTACTTTTTTTGTTTATAATTCTTAGCTAACATAACAGAGTTGTACTCTAAACAAAAAGTCATTTAACTCAAAAGAATGCAACAGACCACCATGACTAACATATTTTAAAAGCACACATTTTTCAGTTCCCCGCCAGGTGGCTGGCCTTTGTGCCCAGGATGTGAACTAGCACAGCTGCTGAAGCGTGATCGCTGGAGAGAGACCTGGATAAGCAGAAGCGCACAGGCCCTAACCCCAGCCGTGCTCTATTCCACATACATTTCACCTCTCAAGAAGGGAGCGGGCCCAACAGATTTTCGAAAGATATTCTGTCCTGGAAGCTCGACAGTGTGTGGAGTGTTGAGACTCCTGGTGGGGCCTCGGCCTGGGGCACACATCCCACCCGCCCCACGTGCCTGCACCGGCCTGCATGGGCCTGGCTCTGCCACGGGGAGCCTCATCCGGGCTGACCTCGGCATCCTCACTCCTGGCTTTCTTTGTTATCTTCCCAAACTCCCTGTAAATGTCCAATACTGAGTCCACGGGCATAAGAAGTAGAATCTACCGTCTGGGTTCTGTTGGATTTTGTCTGCTCAGGTTGGCCTCTGAACATAGGGTTGATGGTTGGAGAGTCTGGTGTCCCGCCAGGTGGAATGTGGGAGCGCAGACAGGGCCCCTCCGTATCCTCGGGGCCGGTACCCAGATCTGCAGGCCTCCACCATCGAAGGAGCACCCAGACCCCAGTGTCAGGGAGTTCATGCTGAGGCCCTCAGATAATGAGAAAGGGAGACCAACATTGGACAAGGACTCGCTCTTCTTTGGGAGCCTGGCAGTGAGAGCAGAAGGCGGAGCCAGGGCGTGGGTTCTCTGTGATTAAGCCCCAGAGGAGGAAAGGGGTGGTTCCTTCCTCGTGCCCAGGCGGGCCTCTGAACAGAAGCCTTCCTCCCGTCTGGGAGAATGAGGCACAGCCTGATACCCAGCTGCCCCTGTCTGCCGACCACCTGCTGCCCAGGGCCCAAATCCTCAGCTGGGTGAGCCTCAAACTCCAGGGCCCCTGGCCTTACCTCAGTCAACAGCAGAGGGCCCATTTTCTACTGAGGACGCCTACTTACTGGGTCTCCCCTAAAAGTCGAGGCCCTCCAGGCACCTCTGGAGACTCAAGTCCCAGCTGCTTTCACCCTACTGGGCCCTGCATCTCACCTGCAAGGCCACAGACCATGCAGGCACCTCCACCACCTCCCACTGAGGGCTGCCAACTCCACGGCCTCCTGTCCTTCTCCTGTGGAGCCCACTAAGCAAAGGATTTTGTTTGAAATGATGAGATCCCAACTCCCCATCATCCCGCTCTGCACCTCCTGTGGACACCCTCCTCCCCCCACGTCGAATCCACTTTGGGCCCCACCCACAGAAGACTGGGAGTGGAGATGGGGGTAGGACTGAAGGCCAGGATGAACTTGAAGGGAGTGGGACCTTCTCCTTCTCTGTTGACTAGTCAGAGTGAACATCCCAGGAGTCCACAGGAGAGAGCTGTGTACAGGTGTCAGTGCAGGAGTAGTAGGTGCCAATGGTCTGGGCCACCTGCCCTTGTCTAATCCTGGATGTACCACTTCCATCCATCATGAATGCTGCCCTCCCCACCTGACCTTAATTTGCGGGATGTGACAGAACGAAGGACATGATGACAAGTTCTGGCTAACGGGTCACATTACATCCCACGCCTGTCTCCTGAGGGTTAGGAGCAGATTAGGAGCTGTTTTGCTACTGCTGTAGAGAGCTATGGCCTTGCTGCATGGAATTCTCTCATTAGGTTCTGCCAGAAGCTCCCCAAAGTACCATTCATCCTCTTACATGGAGTTTATGGAGATTTATGTGCAGTAACTTGTCCTTTACTCTGGAGGGTGGTCCAGCAGCCCTCAGACTGTTGGAGCCCTAAGAGCTTCATAGATGTGGCAGGTCCCTGAATGGTCACAGGTGAGGATGCCCCACAGACCATGGAACTCTCACACACCGCTTAAGTTGCTGATAACTAGAGCTGAACCTTGTCGCTGGCATCATTCTCACCAATGGATGTCATAGTCATCTTTGATGTCATTGTCACTGATCAATATTAGTAGTATTACTCTACCACCCTTTGAAATGTATGTGTCATACTAAGCACTCAGAATACTTGCCATTTCTTGTTCATCAGGTCTGATTATCTTGTGGTTATCAGTATAGTGGACCAGGACTTATGGGCTGTTCTGCCGGTTGTCCAGATCTCTTGGGACTACATTGGGAGGGAGCCTGAGACCGTGGATGCAATGCCGTTGTGCCTCCATTGTAAACGCGCACTGCTGCTTGCATACCTATGCCAAACAGTAAAAGATTTTAATAGTTAACACTGGAAGTGACTTGCCTGTAAAGACAGCCTTTCTTTTGAAAGAGCTCTTTCAAAACTGAAAGATTTTTTTTTTCATTTTTATTGGAGTATAGTTGATTTACAATGTTGTGTTAGTTTCAGGTGTACAGCAAAGTGAATCAGTTATACATATACATATATCCACTCTTTTATTTTTAGATTCTTTTCCCATATAGGCCATTACAGAGTGTTGAGTAGAGTTCCCTGTGCTATACAGCAGGTTCTTATTAGTTATCTATTTTATATATAGTAGTGTGTATATGTCAATCCCAATCTCCCAATTTATCCCTCCCCACCCCCTTATCCCCTGGTAACCATAAGTTTGTTTTCCTTTCTTTTTTTTAAATTTATTTATTTTTGGTTGCATTGGGTCTTCGTTGCTGCGTGGTGTGCGGGCTTCTCACTGCGGTGGCTTCTAGTTGTGGCACGCGGGCTCAGTAGTTGTGGCGCACAGGCTTAGTTGCTCCGCGGCATGTGGGATCTTCCCGGACCAGGGCTCGAACCCATGTCCCCTGCATTGGCAGGCGGATTCTTAACCACTGCGCCACCAGAGAAGCCCCATAAGTTTGTTTTCTACATCTGTGACTCGACTTCTGTTTTGTAAGTAAGTTCATTTGTACCCTTTTTTTTAGGTTCCACATATAAATGATATCATACGGAAGATTTTTCTTCTAAACAATAACAAAAAATGGCTTTATTTCTGTGATGGTTAATTTTACGTGTCAACTTGACTGGGCCATGAGGTGCCCTGATATTTGGTTAAACAATTTCTGGATGTGTCTGTGAGGGCGATGAGTCAGCATTTGAATCTATAGACTGAGCAAAGCAGACTGCCCTCCCCAGTATGGGTGGGCACCATACCATCAACTGAGGAGCCTGAATAGAACACAAGAGTGGAGGGAAAGGAGAATTCACTCTCTGCCTGACAGCTTGAGTGGGGATGTTGGTCTTCTCCTGCCCTCACTGTGGGACTAATGCCATTGGCTGTCCTGTTCTCAAGACTTTGGGCTTGGACTGGAACTACATCCCTGGCTTTCCTGAGTCTCCAGCTTGCAGACAGCACATCACAAGGCTTCTCAATCCCTTATATCTCTTAACGTATATTGGGTTGGCCAAAATGTTCATTTGGGTTTTTCCGTAAGATGTTATGGAAAGATTTTGGCCAACCCAACACATATATACATACATATATATGTATACATATACTTACACATGCACACACTCTGGTTTCTCTGGAGAGCCCTGATACAATTTCCCAACAATATTTCTGACCCTCCCATGCTGGCCCTAGGCAGTAGTCCCCTGCCACCTACATACAAAACCCACAAGCCCTGGACATGGTGAAATGACCTTCCCTTTTCCTGGGAATCTTTGAATTAGGTGACTTCATAAGTCCCAGCTTCCTTGCCCACCAGATCATCTTACCAGGGGTTGTCCTCCAGGGACGCACTGAACCTCAGTGAATGCCCAAGCATTTGACTCCTGCCCTTAGAGTTGTGGCTGAACTGTTCACCTGAGCCCCCCTCTTTCACTGCCACTTCCTTCTGACTTCGTTTCAGATTTTCTCCTTTCCACTTACGAAAAACTGTTTACCGGTCCTACCTTGGTGGTACAGTCTGTATTATTCTTATCTCAGACGTATAATGCCCAGGCCATGCTGTTAAAAATAAAAATACATACTTAGTGTTTACCTGGTTGAAAAAGAAGTTTTTTAAAAAACAATAAACAATTTAGGTCTTAATGCTGAAGTCTTTAGAAATTTACATTTTTGGCTGATGTGCATACTATTGGCAATAGCATGTATGGCTGCTGCGACAAATTACCACAAATTTAGCAGATTCACAGCACAGATTCATCCTCTAACAGTCAGCAGTCTTGACATCTCCAATAGGTTTCTCTGGGCTGAAATCAGCGTCTGCAGGACCATGTTCCCTTCTGCTGCTCTTGGAGACAATTGGATTCCTTGCCTTTCCAGCTGCTGGAAGCTCCCCTCATCCCTTGGCTCATGGCCCCTCACTACATCCATCACCTTTTCTCCCTCTGGTCCATCCTCACATCACCTTCTTCCTTCTTGTGCTCAAATCTCTCTCTGTCCACTCCCAGTATAGGGACCCTTGTGATCCCATTTAGATCCTACCTGGATAATCCAGGATCATCTCCCCAAGTTAAGATCCTTAACTTTATCCCATGAGCAAAGGCCCCTAGATCACGTAATGTAACTTTCACAGGTCACAGAGATTAGATTGTGGATATCCTTGGGGACCCTTATTCAGCCTACCACAGCATGAAAAAAACTTCAAAATGTTTCATTTCTTATATAAAAGCTTTTAAAGACTGTCCACTTCCCCTTCTGAGTACTGGATGGTGGTGAGATGTGGCCCCAGTGGTTGAACCACTCAGCGGTGCTGCCACAATACTGCAGGAAGAAGGGCTCGTTGCACCTCACGACTTCTGGCATGTTTATGATTAGACATCATGGCGGTCAAACAAGTGGGAGGGAAGTAACCTGGTACCTCAAGTGACGCCATGTACCGTGTCACAGGCTCATCGTCCAGGACCACTTCCTTTGTGAAATGCGCATGTCCCGTGACTTCTCTAAGAGGAAATAAACTCAGGACGGGGACTGAAATGAACAGACACACCTCACGTTTTCCCCCATGGATTTGCTTAGTTCGCTTATCAAGGACAAGTCCGTGGAAATTCTAGCAGGTATGGTGGCTGAATTTCTCACAGAGAAGGTAAGGAATATCGTAAAAGATAAACTAATGACACATGGAACGCAGCGGGCCCTGACACCCTGAAACTGGTTGGTTACATGCCAAACCAAAAGGATACTGATATTTCTGCTAGACAAGATAGCTTCGGTGGCATACAACCAGTTGGACATGAGTTGTTTAAAAAACTAAGATCACATATATCTTTAAAAAGATGTTTGGTCGCCAACCGGCAGAAGTGATGGTGCTTTAATTTCTCCTAATATATCTGTTCGGTATCTAAAATATCTTTGTGAAATCTTAAAAGACAACATCACGTATTATTGTATAAGACAACCCATCATAACAGCAGAAATGTAAGTTTTGGTGCTAATTATAAATCCCAACTCTGCCTCCCTGACAAAAAGAGGATTTGAAACTGGAAAAATATTTCAAATATTATGATAACCATGTTCAGAAGACACAGATAACTGTACTGGATTCTTGAACTGGTTCCCAAACTGTGGGATCATCAACCACTGGACAGGTATTTTGATTCTGAACGTTTGCCTTTGAAGTACTTGTACTGACACTGCCTCCCTGACAAAAACACAGACTTGAAACTTGAGTAATATTTCTAATATTATGATAACAATGTTCAGGAGACACAGGTTACCATCTTGGCTTCTTGTATTAGTTCCTAAACTGTGGTTTCCTTAAACACTGGCAAAAATTTCGAAACCAAACTTTTGCTGTTCCCATCAACGTACCAACTCTGTCTTCCTGAAAATGAATAGACTTGACGCTGGAGAAATAAAGCATTTCCGAATTGTAACGTGGTCTCATGCCCGTTTCTGTGCAGACTTCCTTCTCCTGCTGGGGTGAGTCTCCAGCTGGGCGCAGAGCAGGGGAAGGGCCAGACCTTGAGGGAACCCAGGAGCAAGGGAAGGACAGCGCCCTGGGGCAGGAGGGCTGAGGGGTCTGAGCCCGGATGCGGTTGAGGGCTGGGGAGGTTTCCAAGGGGACATTCTGGAGGGGAGTCCTGAGGAGGCGTCCGTGTGGGGAGCAGGCGCGGCGCTGTGGGTGCAGAGCTGGGAGCTCGGGGCGGCCGCTTCGCCACCTGAGCCGAGGGGCCCCAGGAGCCACGGCGGCCTGGAGAGGAGTGGGGGATGCACAGGGCCCGGGCGCAGGTCGTCAAGGGACAGAATAGGGTCGAACAGAGGGAAGGAGAAGCTCTGCGCCCCGAAAGAGCCCTCAGAAGGGTAAGGACCCGCGTGGGAGGGGAAGGGTGTGGACCAGTGTGGACTCCCACGAGCTCTGCGCTTCCCAAGGGGGCCCGTGAGGCTGACGCTTCAAACAGCGCCAGACGGGACTGAGGCCTCTTTTTGCCTGAAGAAGTGGAACCGCCCAAGTAGTCCCACCCCTGCGGAGTTATTCCTCACCCCGACTTTCCCCGCCCATCCTCCAGGGCCGTGACCCTCTCTTCATCCCCTGCGCTCTGACCTCATCCCCCCTCCCCAGCTTTCCTAGATCCTCCGGGGCTCTGCGCACTCCTATGCCTGCCCCATCTTTGATTCTTTCCCCCTCCCTCTCTCCATGTTCTAGATTTCAGACAGGCTGGGAGCAGGGACTGTTTGCTGCAGTGCTTGCACCTGGACACACATCTTCTTGAGCAACAGACTACAAAGCAAATCTAAGGGATTAAAAATAACTAAACACACATGTGCAGTCGGGGCAAATTATGAACAAGGTACGAAAGACCAAAACCGCAGTAGCCATTTCTGAGGTGGAGGACAAAAGCAGGGCACTGGGCATGAAGTCTCCACAGTACCACCAAGGAGGTGAGCAGCCCACGGAAGCCACCCCTCCCTGGCCCAACCCCTGGGCCCACCCTACCCTCACCCCATTTAAGGGAACACTTCCCCTTCACCCCAGGGAGCAGACAAGCAAAACTGTTGCTTGTGTCACTCCCTCGTGCTGCACCACCAGCCCCAATAAGCCTTGCCTGAATTTCTTGTCTGCCTCTTATCAATTTCTATCGATTAAGGGGTCCAAGAACCCTGCTCCCTAACACACTCTTCTGGGTTCTGCACACTCCTAGGTCGGCCCCCTCCTCCATTTCCTCCCCTACCCCCTCCCTGTGTTCTAGAGTCTTTTGCCCAGGTCCCCCTCCCCTCCCTGGGCCCTGGCTCCTTTTCAGCCTCCACCGTGGTCTCAGTTAGTTTCACCTCTTCACACATCTCAGCATCTTGCAAACTCGCTTGAAGGGACATCTTAGACTTCCCAGGTGGACATTAGCTTTCGTACAGGGCTTCCCCAGATGCTGGAGGCCCCACCCAGACCCCCTCTGAGAGCAACCCTGCCCTTCTCAGCCTGGTCCCAGCTGGAGCCTGGACTCCCTGCCCTCGTGTCCTACATCTCTAGTCCCAACCCCAGGCCCTCCCTTCATTGGCCTCCCTTACTTCCCCCAGAGTCAAGTCCAGGAACCCTCTTCTGACATCCCCATGCTCAAGGCCCTTCCTTTTTTAAAAATTCTAACATTAAAAGTTTATTTTACTTTTTACAATTTTTAAAGGCTTTCCATTTACAGTTATTACAAAATATTGCCTATATTCCCTGTGTTATACAATACAACCTTGAGCCTGTCTTACTCCCAATAGTTTGTACTTCCCACTCCTTCTCCCCTAAATTGTTGCCCTCCCACCAGTAACCACTAGTTTCTTCAATGTATCTGTGAGTCTGCTTCTTCTTTGTTATATACACTTGTTGGTCATATTTTGCTAGATTCCACGTATAAGCGATATCATACAGTATTTGCAAATATTTTCTCCCATTCAGTAGGTTGTCTTTCTTTAGTCGGTGGTTTCCTTTACTTTGCAAAAGCTCTTAAGTTTAATTAGGTCCCATTTGTTTTTTGTGGGTTTTTTTGCTTTAGTTGCCTTTGCCTTTGAAGACAGATCAAAAAAATTCTTGCTTCGAATTCTGTCAAAGACTGTTCTGCCTATGCTTTCCTCTAGGAGTTTGATAGTGTCCGATCTTACACCCCAATCCGTGGCTGGTGGCCCCATCCTCACACAGCCTGTTGCTTCTGTATTCACTTCATCTTCTCACTTCTGAGGTCACATCTGCCTGTGTCTCTCTCTTACAAGGACACCTGTGATTTCATTTAGGGCTCACCTGGATAATCCACCATAATCTTCCCATCAATATCTCTAATGGAATCACATCAGCAAAGTCCTGTCTTTATAAGGTAACATTCACAGGTTCCAGGGATTACAACGGTGATGTCTTGGTGGGTAATCATTCAGCCTACCATACTGCCCATCTCCTGTTCATCAGATCTTGGGGGTTCGCCCCCCACAGTGGCCTCCTGTGTGGGAAGAGCATATTTCAATGTCCTTAATAATGTCCTACTTCAAAGAGCTTCACAGGTGGGTCCCATGCCCGCTCCGCCCAGTTTCTCCCGTTTCTAGTGAAACTGCGGCAGCCTGTATTTGGCGCTATCTGGTGGACACAGGGTGCCACAGCAGGTGTGCGTCCACTAGAAATACAGTACAAGCCAGGTACGTAATTTTTCATTTTTTAATAGCCATATTGAAAAAGAGGTGAAAATAATTTCAATAGTATAGCTTACCTAACCCAATGTATCTAAAACACACTCATTTTGACATGTAATCCACAACAAAAATAGCGAGTACTTTCAAATCTTTGTTTCATACTAAGCCTTCGAAGTCTGGCAGGTATTTGACACTTAACAGCACCTCTCAGTTCACACCAGCCACATTTCAAGTGCTCAGAAGTCACACGTAGTGGCTGGCTGCCATATTGGACAGCACAGAGCTAGAGGAAGACTGAGGGGCAGAGAGAGGGGTGAGTGGAGGGAAGGTGGGGGGAGGGGACTCTGAGAAGGGATACAGCCTGGGGGAGGGGTTGGCCTGGCCATAAAGGCCAAGAGGCAGTGGCATTAACATGTCCACGTGTGCGCACACACGAGATGGGCCTTTGCACGCCTCCCATGCACGCATTCAAGATGCAACAGAACCACAGATGTGATCTCCCCCCAGAATCACCCTCTTCTGTGTCCCAGTCCCCCAGGCCCGAGGCTAACACCCCTCCCCCCACCAGCCCTGCCCATCGGTCCCCTGAGCCTCCCTCCCCCAGGCTCTCCTCCCCTCCCCACAGCCCTGCCTGGTCCAGCCCCATCCTAGCCCACCAGGGTCCTCTACTGACCAACACTGTAGCTTTTCGAAATATAATTCACCCTTTTAGACTTCCCTGGTGGTCCAGTGGTTAAGATTCCGCTCTTCTAATGCAGGGGTTGCAGGTTGGATCCCTGGTCGGAGAAATAAGATCCCACGTGCGTGGCATGGTCAAAAAAAAAAAAATTATAAAAAAATAAATAAGATAAAATTCACCCTTTTAAAGTGTAGAATTCAGTGGTTATAGTATATTCATGTGGGATAACCATCACTGTAGCTAACTCCAGAACATTTTCATCACCTCAAAATAAAACCTTGTACGCATTAAGCAACATTCCTCATTCTCCCCTCCTCTCCACCCCTGGCAACAACTAAGCTGCTTTCTCTGTGGATTTGCCTCTTTTGGACATTTCGTATAAATGAAATCATACCATATGTGGCCTTTTATCTGGCTTCCTTAGTGTAGCATAATGTTTTCAAGGTTCATCCATAATGTGGTGTGTATCAGTCCTTCATTCCTTTTTATGGCTGAATAATGTACAATTGTATGGATACATGACATGTTGCTTATCCATTCATCCTTGCCTTTGCCTTAGGAGACAAATCCAAAACAAATATTATTGCTGTGATTTATATCAAAAAGTGCTCTGCCTATGTTTTCTTCTAGGTGTTTTTGACTTCAGATCTTACACTTAGGTCTTTAATCCATTTTGAGTTTACTTTTGTGTATAGTGTTAGAAAATGTCCTAATTTTATTCTTTTACATGTGTTGTCCAGTTTTCCCATTTACTGAAGAGACTGTCTTTTCCCCTTTGTATATTCTTGTATATTCTTCCCCTTTGTATATTAATTTTTTTAATTAATTATTTATTTATTTTGGCTGCACCAGGTCTTAGTTGCAGCACGTGAGATCTTCCTTGAAGCATGTGGGATCTTTTTTTTTTTTTTTAGTTGCGGCACACAGACTTCTTAGTTGTGGCATGCATGCGGGATCTAGTTCGCCGACCAGGGATCGAACCAGGGCCCCTTGCATTGGGAGCACAGAGTCTTACCCACTGGACCACCAGGGAAGTCCCCGTCATACATTGATTAACTATATATGCGTGGGTTTATTTCTGGGCTCTCGATTCTGTCATATTGATCTATGTGTCTGTTTTTGTGCCAATACCATACTGTGTTTTTTTTCTTCAGCATCCAAAATCTTTTTAATAACAAGGCAGGATCTGGAATTAGTTTTTGTAGCCACGGCTGACCCATCAACTCTGACCCGCTCAAACTTCTGGCCCTTGGAGCATACATAGTGTTTGGTGTGGCTATGTGGGGTTCCTGGGGCCTTGCAGAATTGCCTGTACACCTCTCAGCCCTTTCGAGGACCAGGGAGGAGAACAGTGTCGCAACCCTTGTGAGAGTCCAGGGCAAGCTGGTCGAAGGTGAGGATCTTGCCCCCGGCCTTGAGGGTGCTACTCACTTGCAGAGCACACACCTTCAGTTCGGGCGCATCATCGGTTATAGACCCTACAACCACAGCTGTTTTGCCTTCTTGGCCAGGAAACTTCATCTTCCAGATCATCTGGGAAAGAGATAGAGGTGGCTGATTGCTGCGACTCATGAACATCCTCTTCAGCACAAGTTGATTGAAGGTGGAGAGGGTTCGTCTGGCCAGAAACGTGTACAGCTTGACCAACAGCCTTAGGTGGATGTCCTGGCTCTTGGGCTCCTTGTGCCAAAACTTTCAGTCCTTGTTGTGGCGGATCTCAGCTCCCATAATGGAGCCTCCTCCTTAGCCAGGTCTGGAAAGAGAGAACCGTACCATGATTTTTTTTTGGTTTTTTGGTTTTTTAAAATTCATTTATTTATTTTTGGTTGTGTTTGGTCTTTGTTGCTGCGCGCGGGCCTTCTCTAGTTGTGGTGAGCGGGGGCTACTCTTCGTTGCGGTGCACGGGCTTCTCACTGCGGTGGCTTCTCTTGTTGCAGAGCATGGGCTCTAAGCATATGGGCTTCAGTAGTTGCAGCTCGCGGGCTCAGTAGTTGTGGGTCATGGGCTCTAGAGCGCAACCTCAGTAGTTGTGGCGCACAGGCTTAGTTGCTCCGTGGCATGTGGGATCTTCCTGGACCAGGGCTTGAAACCGTGTCCCCTGCATTGGCAGGCGGATTCTTAACCACTGTGCCACCTTGGAAGTCTCTACCATGCTGTTTTGATTACTGAAGCTTTGTAGTATAGTCTGAAGTCAGGAAGCATGATACCTCCAGCTCCATTTTTCATTCTCAAGACAGTTTTGGCTATATGGGGATTTTTGTGTCTCCATACAAATTTTAAAATTATTTGTTCTAGTTCTGTGAAAAATGCCATTGGTGTTTTGATAGGGATTGCACTGAATCTGTAGATTGCCTTGGGTAGTAAGGCCATTTTAACAATATTAATTCTTCCAATCCATGAACACAGTATATCTTTCCATCTGTTTGTGTAATCTTCAGTTTCTTTCATCAATATCTTATAGTTTTCAGAGTACAAGTATTTTACCTTTAGTTAGATTTATTCCTAGGTATTTTATTCCTTTTGATGCAATGGTAAATGAAATTGTTTCCTTAATTTCTCTTTCTGATAATTCATTGTTAGTGTATAGAAGTGCAACAGATTTCTGTATATTAATTTTGTATCCTGCAACCTTACCGAATTCATTGATGAGCTCTAGCAGTTTTTTTGGTGGCATTCTATGTATAATATCATATCATCAGCAAACAGTGACAGTTTTAATTCTTCCTTTCCAATCTGGATTCCTTTTATTTCTTTTTCTTCTCTGATTGCTGGGGCTAGGACTTCCAAAACTATATTGAATAAAGCTGGCAAGAGTGGGCATCCTTGTCTTGTTTCTGATCTTAGAGGGAATGCTTTCAGCTTTTCACCATTGAGTATGATGTTAGCTGTGGGTGTTGTCATCTACAGCCTTTATTACGTTGAGGAATTTTATCAAAAGCTTTTTCTGCACCTATTGAGATGATCCTATGGTTTTTATTCTTATTGATTGATTTGCAGATATTGAAAAATCCTTGCATCCCTGGGATAAATCCCACTTGATCATGGTGTATGATCCTTTTAGTGTATTGCTGGATTCTGTTTGCTACTATTTTGTTGAGGATTTTTGCATCTGTGTTCATCAGTGATATTGGCCTGTAATTTTCTTTTTTTGTGATGTCTCTTTCTGGTTTTGGTATCAGTGTGATGCTGGCCTCATGGAATGAGTTCAGAAGCATTCCTTCCTCTGCAATTTTTTGGAATAGTTTCAGAAGGATAGGCATTAATTCTTCTCTAAATGTTTGGTAGAATTCACCTGTGAAGCCATCTGGTCCTAGACTTTTGTTTGTTGGGAGTTTTTAAATTACTGATTCAGGGAATTCCTGGCAGTCCAGTGGTTAGGACTCCACACTTCACTGCTGAGGGCCCAGGTTCTATCCCTGTTCAGGGAACTAAGATCCTGCAAGCTGCACGGCGTGGCCAAAAATAATAAATAAATAAATAAATAAATGATTTCATTTCAGTACAGCAAGTCCCCTACATATGAACGAGTTCCATTCCAAGAGTGCATTCATAAGTCCAATTTGTTCGTAAGTCCAGCAAAGTTAGCCCCGGTACCCAACTAACACAATCGGCTATATAGTACTGTGCAGTGATAGGTTTATAATACTTTTCACACAAATAATACATAAAAAACAAACACAAAAAATAAAGAAAACGTTTAATCTTACAGTACAGTACCTTGAAAAGTACAGTAGTACAGTACAACAGCTGGCATACAGGGGCTGGCATGGAGTTAACAGGCAAGAAGAGTTACTGACTGGAGGAGGGAGAGGAGGTGGGAGATGGTAGAGCTGAAGGATCATCAGCAATAGGAGATGGAGTGCAAGCTGCAATTTCACTCACACCTGACGTTGATGGCACAGGTTCTGGTTCCTTGCTGGATTCAGTTCTATCTACCTTCTTGAAAAAAACGATCCAGTGATGTCTGGGTAGTACTGTACCAGCTACATCACTGCTGCTTTTACGCTTACTTCCAGACATCCTGGGCTTGAAATAAAGATACTGTGCTACTGTACTCCATACGGTACTGTACAGTAAAGTACACAAAAGCACAACCACTTGTAGAGGATTCATGCACGTGACAGTGTACACCAGACACATGAACTAACTTACGTGACTGGACATGCGAACTCACGTTCACATCTTTGAAAGTTCACAACTTGAAGGTTCGTATGGAGGGGACTTACTGTACTGGTAATTGGTCTTTTCACTTTTGATCATATATTTTGATGCACAAAAGTATTCAGTTTTGATGAATTCCAATTTATCTATTTTTTTCTTTGGCTACTTGTATCTAACCACCACTTGAAACTCCTCTAACCCACCCTCCACCCAACAGCTAGAGGGAGCTTTCAAAACTATGTCCCCTCCTGCTCAAAACAGTGCCATATTTGTGATTTAGAACAGTACTTCTTGCATCAAATATGCAAAGGAAGCACCTGAGAATCTTACAAAATGTAGATTCTGATTCGGTAGATCTAGTGTGGAACCTGACAATCAACACATCTACCAAGCTTCCCGGTGATTCTGTGGCAGTTTGTGTTTTCTGAAAATGACCACAGCAATATTTCCTGTTGTTACTGAACTGAACTTGATTTTGCTTGCCCATTGCGCAGCAAAGTCAATCTTCTGGCACCAAGTTGTGGTAAAGGAAAGTATAGCATTTATTTGCAGGCACCAAGCAAGGACAATGGGCAGCTTGTGCTCAAAAGACCCAAATTCCCTGATGGTTTTCAGGAAGGGTGTTTTTGGTTTTGTTTTTTGGCCATGCTGCATGGCTTGTGGGATCTTATTTCCCTGACCAGGGATCAAACCCGAGCCCTCAACAGTGAAAGTGCGGAGTTCCAACCACCGGACGGCTAAGGAATGCCCTCAAATGCTACTCTTAAACCAGGTTTGTCAGGGGAAAGCAGAAACACAGTCCTCCACTACCACAGATTATGCAGTCAATTTCCCACATTTGGGGAAATCACAGGGGTCAGCACATCCAGAGTGCAATGGATAAGCCTCACCCTGGGAAAACCACCTTCATGATCATGGTATCTCCCCTGCCAGGTAAGTATTAGGAAGGGTTTTTAAAGGCAACTTTTGAGGTTAGGGCTTCAGGATACATGACTTTCTTCTGTTTGGTTGGTGGTGAAGTAACAGGGTGATGTTTCAGGAATCTTAATCATCAACCTTCTGGTTCCAACCAGTCTGGGGTCTACATGCTTGTGGTCAGCATTTAGTCACCATCCTCCACCTGAGTCGGGGTCTTAATTTCTGCAGAACAACTCAAAGGTATGCATCAGACCGCTACATATATCGCCTGAGGAGGAACTAGCACTCTGCTTTATTGCTGAACCATTGTTTAAGCCATCATTACTTTTCTTGATTGACTGTTTTTCCTTTGTTTCTGCATTCTCTCACTTCCCTAATTCCTAGTAACTATTTGAATCTGCTCTTTGGAACTCAGGGAAGGTCTAGGAGACTAAAGCCTCTTTCTGCAAACAAGAAACAGGAGACACAGAGGGGCTTTTGTACCTGGGAGGGCCCCACAGGGTCCTGCTTGGTTTCCCTGGCCCACATGCTTCCAGAACCTTGCACTCCCCATAAAGAGGTGGGAACCATTTCCCCTTCCCCTGAACCTTTGCGATTGCCATAACAGGTGGAATATGGTGAGGGTGACTGCCTGGCATCTGAAGCTAAGTTTTACAAGGCAATATGGCTTCCGCCTGGCTCTCTCTTCATGATATTTGCCTTTGGAACCCACCCACCATGCTGTGTGAAAGCCAATCTCACCCATGTGGAGAGATGACCTGCAGAGGAACAGAGGCCCCAGCTAACAGCCAGCATCAACTACCAGACGTGTGAGTGAATGTGCCTTCAGAGGATTCCACCTGAAGAGCAGTAGCTCACCGTGGAGCAGAGATGAGTTATCCCTGCAGACTGCAGATTCATGTGCAAAATACATGCTGTCATTGCTTAAAATAACTGAGTTTGGGGGTTGTTTGTTATGCAGCAGTAGATAGCTGCAGCAATGCTCATTCTGCTGGTCCATGGACTGCACTTTGAGTAGCAAGAAGCTAGATCACTAGACCTTCTAGGACTTTTGCATGTGCAATTTTCCTACTTGTTATTCTTTTCCCATTCTCTTTCTTTGCTTGGCTCATATTTACTTATTCCTTAGGTTCTTTTCTAAGAACACTTTCCTGATGTTTCAGGCTGGGCCTCTTGCCTTATCTGAGTCCTCTCCCATCCTGCTCCATGCTCCCCGGTGAGGAAAAATGCACGCTTACATTTTTGCAATTCTTCTTCAAAACACTTTCTATTTGAGAGTGAGGATATTCCCAGAGAATTGAGATGTTGGCAGATGGGGGAGTCCGTGCTCCCCCATCCCTGCCCTGATCATCTTAGCTATCTCTGTGTGTTAAGGGGTCCCCCCACCTTGCTGGGCTGGGAGCTCCAGAGGGCAAACATGGTACTGACTTGATCATTGCTGGATGTAGCTCAGGAAGTTGGCACTGAGAAGGACAGTATTGGGGAGGGGGAGCTGACCACATTCACCCAAACTTCCCTGAGTGTTTGACTGAGGTGACTCCCCCATAGATGTCACCTCTATGGCCCAGAGCAACTACCACCCAGACATCAGGGGCCACCCACCATGCTGTTCTTGAATAGTAAGCATTCCCTCCCAAGTCGCCCCCTCCAGTCTCCCGTCTGTGCCTCCCTCCCTCCCAGTCTCTTTCCCCCCAAGAGGCAGAGTACCTTGGCATTTGTGAAACATGACTCAGACCCTGTGGCCATGGAGCCCCACCTCCCCAGCCCTGGTGACCCCCACGGACTCGATGTAGCTGCCAAGAGACCCGGACTGCCCCCCAGCCTCTTTCTAGAGTGCCCAGTGTCAGAGAGGGGGCTCTGCTCACTTGCATGCTCTTGGGGTATCTTTCCCCTTCCCTGGGTACTGGGGTCTGACTTCCAGCATTCTCCCCAGCACCACCCCCTACAGGGGAACTCCCAGCAGCTGCAGACCTGGCTAAGGTAGGCAAAGGAGGACCAGTTTGAGGATGGAGCCCAAACCCCCAAACCCCTCGAGTCTTGGATGACTCCAGTGCACAAAAAGAAGAAGGGTATTTTTAAATTTTATTTTATTTATTTTTGTCTACATTGGGTCTTCGTTGCAGTGCGCGGGCTTCTCACTGCAGTGGCTTCTCTTGTTGCGGAGCACCGGCTCTAGGCGCGCGGGCTTCAGTAGTTGTGGCTCGCGGGCTCTAGAGTAGAAGCAGGTTTTTTTGAAGACGGAAATCCCCATGGACAGGAATTCAGCACCTGCCAGCATCTCACTTCTCTGGGAATATCCTCACTCCCAAGCAGAAAATTGTTTTGAAGAATCGCAGAAATGCAAGCGTGTATTTTTCCTCACTGGGAGTAATGGTTTTATGAAGAATGTCCAACTGTCTTCCCAGAAGAGCTGTCTCTCCTCAGGCTGGAGCCCTCCACCTGCTGTCTTGGGCATCTTTTCTACAAGTGTGGACCTGGGCAGGAGTTATATTTGCAGCCCTGCTTCTCGTCGGCTGCCATCTGCAGATATCTGCCTGTCTCCTGAAGGTGGCGCTGTAACACAGTTGCAACGCGTCTGGGAATATTGCTGAAACCTCGCCGCTCATCTGTTCACACCCACATTCCTTTTTCAAACGTCTGAAATAGTGCAGTGCAAGAGAAATACAGTGGGAGCTACTTATGTAATTTTAAGCTTTCTAGCAGTCATATTTTAAAATGTAAAAAGAAATAGATGAAAAGATGCTCAGGAAAAGATGCTCAACATCATTAATTATTAGGGAAATGCAAATCAAAACCACAATGAGGTACCACCTCACAGACATTAGGATGGCTATCATGAAAAAAGGAAAAAGAAAAAAAAAAAAAGAAAATAACATGTTGGCAAGGAGGTGGAAAGTTGGAACTCTTGTGCACTGTTGGTGGGAATGACAAATGGCACAGCCAACAGTATGGCACTTCCTCAAATAATTACACAGAGACTTACCATACAATCCAGGAATTCCACTTCTGGGTACATACCCAAAAGAATTGAAAGCAAAGACTTGGACAGATATTTGTACACCCTTGTTCAGAGAAATGTATTTCACCACAGCCAAAAAAGGTAGAAACAACCCAAGTGCCCATCGACAAATAAAATGTGGTTGTGCATACCACATGTATGGAATATTATTCAGGCTCAAAAAGGAAGGAAATTCTGATACACACTGCAACATGGGTGAACCCTGAGGACATTATGCTAAGTGACATAAGCCAGTTATGAAAAGACAAATACTGTGTGATCCCACTTACATGAGGTCCCTAGAGTAGGCAAATTCATAGAGACGCAAAGTAGAAGGGTGGTTGCCAGGGGCTGGGGGAGGGGGAATGGGGACTTGTCGTTTAAGGGGTACAGTTTCCGTTTTGCAAGATGAAAACACATTCACACAACAACGTGAATATATTTCACACTACTGAATTGTACACTTAAAAATGCTTAAAATGGTAACTTTTATGTTATATGTATTTTACCACAGTAAAAGAGTTTACAAATAAACAGGTGAAATTAGCTTTAGTCATATTTTTATTTATCCCAAACATTTCAAAATGTAATTAATTTTTATGATTATTGACATGTTGTCTATTCTTTTTATCACACCCAGCTTGGAGATTCAGCGTGTATTTTACACGTACAGCACACCTCAGTGAGACCTAGCCACTTTTCAAGCACTCAATAGCCATCTGCACGCATCTCCATCATATTTGCAAAGACGCAGGCCTCCCCTGCAACACACCTACAGCACATCTGCAAATACACCTAGAGTTTCTCTGCAAACCTCCCACATCACCTGCAAACACGCCCGCAGCTCAGGGACCCACCCCTCAATCTAATCTCCGACATTTTCAGAGAAAGCACTTGCTCAAGGAGCACGTGCCAATGCCAAATTGACGTTTGCAGGTTGATTTGACCAGCAAATCTCCCCATCTTCTTGGCATAAATTTGCATACCATTCATGTGTCCGAAAGCACAGCAGCAGGGCCTCAGATAGTCATTTCAAAGTCAGGGAGGCGGTGACCCGGGGCTGGACCACAGGCCCCCTCCTGCTTCCCTTCCAGCTCTCTGTCCTCCTCCTCCTCCAGGAAGGTGATCAGTTCCTCCTGAAGTGCCCCCATCTCCAACCCCAGGCTGCATAGCTGGCCCAGCAGCTGGACATCCACTAGGCGGAGGTTCACCTGCGGGTGGGAAGGGGGAGTCATGGGCATCCCACCCCAGAGGGCAAGGGGTTAGTGTGCCTCTGCCGGGAAACCTGGGTGGGAGCAGGTCTCAGCTCAAGTCCCAGAAAAGATTCTTTGCCTGACCAAACTTTACTCAGGATCCTGAACCGTTTCCTAGGCCCATCAGCACTTCTTTGTAAAATCCAGTTTTAGCAAGAATCCCCCATCCTCCTTATTTGATCTGGGCTCCTCACCCTCCACCCTCCCCCAGGTGATGGCGGCTCACCCTGACCTGCCTTCAGCAAGAATCCTGCTAGATAGGTTGAGCCAGAATCCCCCCTATACCCCTGATGTTTCCTCTTAGGAATTTTCTACCCGCCGACCCCTCTCCTGCTCCTTGGCTGTAAATTCCCCGTTGCCCATGTTGTATTCAGAGCTGAGCCCAATCTCTCTCCTCTACTGCAAAATCCCCATCACAGCAGTCTTCATACCTAGAGCCTTGCCATCTTTAACAGGTGTCATAAGTTACTTTCTCTTTAACAGTCCTGGCCCACAGCACCGCAGGTGGGCTCCTCACTGTGTCCCTGGACTCTGCCATCCTGCTTCTGTCTCTGATCTCTGCCCTGTCTCCCTTTGTCTTGGTCTCTCCATTTCATTGTCCCTCGCTGTCTCCATCTCTCTCGTCCTTTCTCTGTGTCTTGAGTCTTATTCTCTTTGTCTCTCTTATTAGGTCTCCCTCTCTTGTGATCTGTCTCCATCTCTCTGTCTCTACTTGGCTGTCTCTGTCTGTCTCTGTCTTTCCATATCCCTGTCTTTCTGTCTGTCTCTATTTCTCTGCCCCTGCCTTGGACTGTCTCCACCTCTCTGTCTTTCAGATTTAATGAGTCTGTCCTTGTTGAGGCTCTCAATCTCTGCTTTCCATCTCTCGTCTCTTTCCGGGTCTCTCTGTCTCCGCCTCTCTCTGGTCCTGTCTCTCATTCTTTGCGTCTTTCTGTGTCTCTGTCTGTGTCCATCGTTCTCTGGGTGTGTCTGCCTCTGCCTCTATTTCTCTATTCCTGTCTCTGACTTTCAATCTCTGGCCCTTTTTATTTACATTCATTCCTATTCATTTATCCACTCCCCCCACCACCCCATCTCTTACCCCTCCAAACCCCTCACTCACCAGCTCCTTCCAGATCCACAGCAGACTCTCCCTGGCACCTCCAGTGTCAGCCCCTGGGAACATGAGGGTCTGACCCACCCTCTTCACTGGGGGCACCACCCTCAGGGCCCGCGGGGGTGGGCCCAGCCCTGGGGGCACCAGTCCAGCCTGCCTCAGCTGCTTCCACAGCTCCATAGTCTCTGAGCAGTGGCTGGCCAGGAGCAGGAAGTAGCAAGGTCCAGAGTGACCCAGTCCCCTGGGGAGCCGGGGGCTGGGGGGGGAGGGAGTAAAGGGCAGTGGGGGTAGGAGAGGGCCAGCCCCACCCCCTCGGGCAACCCAAAGTCCATTCTCCACTGAGAATCTGCAGCTTCGTGTGTTTTTGTTTTTGTTTTGTTTTAATCAAAGTCTAACCTCAACTCTGCTCACAAGGATCCAACCTCAGCCCCTCTGGCAGAGGTCAAACTCCACTTCTCCCTGCCTCTTCTCAGGCCTGACCCCTCACCAGTGTGTGGATGCCAGGCCTCACCTCGTCCCGCCCCCTCCTGGGTCCCACCCACTCCTCCCCCCCAGCCTCCCCTGCAGCCCTCTTCTCCACTTGATCTCTGGCTTCCCCTGGCTTGGTCCTTGCCTGTCTTCTCCACTCGGGCCCTCCCAGGGCTTCCCAGACAATGTGCCTGAGGAGCCAGGAGTGGCTTCCGAGAAAACGATCCCTTGGCCAGGGTGCCTCGGTGTCCAGGCTGTTGGCCCACAGCTGAGCAGCCAGTTCTGCCGACCCTAGACTTGCCCAGAGACATTATCACTAGCAGCTTGGGCCCCGTCATGCAGAAGGTGGGGAGGCACTGCAGGCCTCCCTCAGCTAGAACCCCTCTTGCAGGGGTGTTAAAATTTCACCTATACGTCAATGGCTCCCAAGTCTCTGACTCCAGTCCTGACCTCTAGACCACCACTCAGCATCTCCAGCTGGATGTCTCAGGCATCTCAAGGTGAATGTGGTCACAACAGAACTCTCAGCTGGGATCTACTCCACTGTATTCGTTTCCTATTGCTGTTGTAACAAGTGACCACAAACTTAGTGGCTTAAAACAACACAGACTTATTATCTTACGGTTCTAGAGGTCAGAAGTCTAAACTGGGTCCACAGTTCTGGGTTCCTTCTGGAGGCTGTAGGGGAGAATCCATTTCCTAGCCTTTCCCAGTTTCCAGAAGCCACCTGCATTCATTGGCTCATACGCCCCTCCCTGCATCATTCCAACCTCTTGCACCTGTCATCACATCCTCTACTTACTGACTTTCCTGCCTCCATCTAAATAGGACTCTGGGACTTCCCTGGAAGTTCAGTGGCTAAGACACTGCACTCCCAGCGCAGGGGGCCCAGGGTTCGATCCCAGGTCGGGGAACTAAAATCCCACATGAGGCAACTAAGAGTTTGCATGCCACAACTAAAGTTCCTGAATGCTGCAACTAAGACCTGGGACAGACAAATAAATAAATAAATATTTTAAAATAAATAAATAAATATATAAATAAATAAGACTCTTGTGAGACTTCCCTGGCAGTCCACTGGTTAAGACTCCACACTTCCACCTCAGTGGGCACAGGTTCGATCCCTGGTCGGGGAACTAAGATTCCCACATGCTGCGCAGCATGGCCAAAAAATAAAAATAAAAAATAAAAAGTAAAATAGAACTCTTGGGACTTCCCTGGTGGCGCAGTGGTTAAGAATCCGCCTGCCAATGCAGGGGACATTGGTTCGAGCCTTGGTCTGGGGAGATCCCACATGCCGCGGAGCAACAAAGTCCGTGAGCCACAGCTACTGAAGCCCGCGCACCTAGAGCCCGTGCTTCGCATCAAAGAGAAACAACCGCAATGAGAAGCTCATCGTGCACCTCAACGAAGAGTAGCCCCTGCTCGCTGCAACTAGAGAAAGCCCGCGTGCAGCAACGAAGACCCAACGCAGCCAAAAATAAATAAATAAATAAAAATACATTTATAAAGAAAAAAAATAGAACTCTTGTGATTACATTGGGCCCGTCGGGATTATCCAGGATAATCTCCCCATCTCAAGATTCTTAATCACATCTTCCCTTTACCATACAACGTAACATATTCACGGGTTCCGGGAATCAGGATGTGGACATTTGGGGGGCGGGGGAACTATTCAGCCTACCACACCTACCCTTCCATACCTGCTACTTTCCCAGTTTCCCCCTCTCCAAAAATGGCATCGCTATCCTTTTAGTTTCTCGAGCTATTGGCTCTGTCTTCAAAACAGACTCATAATCTGAGCACTTAGCACTTCCGTTGCCCAGTCCCTGCTGCTGCCCCCATTCATCTCTTGTCTGGACGATTGCAGTAGCCTCTTTGCTGGCTCCGTGCTTCCCCCCTTGCTCTCTAAGGTCTGTTCTCCACCCGGCAGAAATGATCTTTAGAAAATGTAAATCAGATCGTGGCATGTCCCGGCGAATGGAATAAAGTACAGTTTCTTGCTCACCTCTCTGACCCAGTCTCCCACCTCTCTCCCTGCAAGCTGGTCCCACCTCTGGGCCTTTGCACTGGCTGTACCTCTCTGCCTGAAACACTTTTCCCCCAGATCTGTGAATGGCTGTTTCCTTGTTATCCTTCACCTCCACTTAAATGTCACCACTTCACAGAGGTCTTTGCTGATGGCCCTGTGCCCCCGTCACTCCCTATTATATTGCCTGTTTTTATTTGTCTCTTATCAAACACTGTCTGAAATTAACTTGCTTATTCATGTGTTTCTTATCCATCCTCTCCCTGCCTGGAATGTCGACTCCCTGAGAAAGAGTCTTGGTCCCATGGCAACCTCACTACCCGGAACAGTGCCTGCCACGTGGTAGGGACTCGGTAAATATTTGTAGAGGGAATGAATGAGTAATTCTACCCGCAAGACTTCATATTGAATTTTCACACTAAGATGTAGCCTGGAACTCCAAACTGAAATTGCCAACACATCACAATACTAGTCTTGAGATCTCACCTCTGTCGTTTACCCTGAGGTCTAACCTCACCATCTACTCGACGCTTCCCTTCCCTGACCCTGCTTTAAAGAAGAGGCGGACAGTTTCTCTACGCATCATTCCCTGTTCTAAGGAGGTAGCAAGTTAGAGGCAGAAGAAAAGGGAACCTCAGGCGGACTATGAGTGCAGTCGGAGGGAAGGACGGTATTCCAACAGGAAGAACTGCCCACGCTCTCCTAGGGAAAGGCTGCCGAGTCCCATTTTAAGGCCCATGGCAGAAGAAGCTCCAAGCGATCCCTAAACCCGGTTAGAGTAATAAGTGTGTGCTCCTTTAAGAGGAGGGCTGGAAAATGGAGGGGGCGGGGCCATAAGAAAAGGCGCCCAACCCTGAACCGGGTGGGTTAGATAAGAAAAGACCAGCCCCTTCCGGTTACGTAATCCTAGCGAGATGGCGGCCCCCAGGGCGGTAAGTGAACGAAGCTTCTGGAGCCCCCCAATTAGTGTCCGCTCTGCTTTCAGGGCCTCTTTCGGCGCCCAGGGAACAAGTAGCGAGGGGGAGCAGGGGGCCTCTCCCGCTAGGCCTCGAGCTGGGCGCGGAGACGTCTGGCCGTCGGGGGCCGGGAAGGATCGGTGAGGCTCACAGGCCGCGGAGGAGAGAAACCAGTGGCAACCAATGGGGAAGCAGCGCGTGCGGGCCGAGAAAGCGCGCCCAGCCAATCAGAGGGAGGTATCCGACTGCGAGCGTCTGGAGCGGAGGGGCTGGCGAGAGTGGGACCTGCAAGGGATGAGGGTTTGGGAGGGGTTGGCAAAGAAACTGGGATTTGAGGTGCAAGGGTAGAGAACCGAAGGTGAGGGAAACTCATGGGAGAGTTAGAAATTTTGATGGAAAATCAAAGGGATGATGGGGGGTGGGGGCAGGATCCAAGAGGTGAATTTGGGAATTCCAAGGGAAGGACCTAGGGGAAATTAAGGGGAGGATTTGCCATATTGTGGAGAGAATTTAGAAGGAATTGGGCAAAATCAAGGAATGGACCTAGGAAAATTTAAAGTAAGAGGTTGGGAACTTAAGAGGAATTTTAAGGGAAAATAAGGATTTGGGCAAAATTATCGGGAGAATTTGGTTAAAGCAAAGAGAGAAACTGAGGCAGACTAAGAGAAAACTTTGGAGGGGAAATTGAAGGAAGAGTTTGGGAGCTTTAAGAGATAAGTTAAGGGTGGTTTGGAGAGAAATTAAGGTTATATTTGGGGGAAAGGAATGCGTTATTCAGGAAGTCTCTGGTGGGATTTGGATAAAATTAAGGGGAGAATTTGTGGGACATTAAGAGTTCAGATAATAGAGGTTTTGAGAGAAAGTGAGGGCTTAGGGGGAAATTAGGGGGAGAATTTAGGAAAACCAAGACCGTTTGGCCAAATCAAAGAGAATTTAAGGTTGATTAAGGGGAACAACTTGGGGGAGACATGGGGAAATTTTACGGATCCGAAAGAATTGGAAGTTCTGAGAGGAGAGTTAAGTGAGCAGGGAAGCACTGAGGAGGGGAGATGTGGGAGCAGAAGCAGGGGGCTGTGTGTCTCGCAGGAGGCGCCAGGCTCAGCCTCTCCTCCCCTCTCCTTCTCCCCAGTCCCTTCGCCTGGTGGCTCCAGTATGGAACGGGGGTACCAGCGGCATCCGTGGCCTGAGCAGGGCAGTGGACCCGGAGGGCAGTCAGAGGAAGGGGAGGGCGCTGCTCCAGTTCCTGGCTGACCGCTTCTATGATGTGGAGGCTGTGAGGGGGTACCTGCTCCAGAAGCAGGTGTTGAAGGTGCTCCAGAAAAATCGGTGAGAACCCCTGGCCTGCACGACCCTGCTGTTCAGGCCTCCCCAGTCAGTGCCCACCCTGCCCTTGCCACTCCAGGCAGCCCTGGGGCTTCCAGTGCCAGCCTTGCCCACTTGCATCTTCGTCTCCAGCCCACACACTTCCCAAGCCCTCCGGCTCATAGACGGAACCCAATGCCCACCATCTCTTCTTGGAGGTCTAGCTGGCACTTCAGACCTAACATGGCTAACCCTTGGTTTCCCCCTTAAAAAGTCTTCTCACCCCCAAGCCTTCTCCATCCCAGTCAACGGCACCATTGCTTACCCGGTTGTTCAGACCACATTCTAAGGAATCGCTGATGCCTCTCTTTGCATCCCTTCCCTCATACCACATCCAGTCCATCAGTAAAATACCAGAATATCCCAAATTTGACCGATGGTCACCTCCTCGCTGTTTATAGCCTGGTCTGAGCCCTTTCATTTTATGGTTGGATTACTGCAGTCGTCTCCTAACGGGTCACCTTTTGCCCCCTATTTTAGTCTACACAGCAGCCAGAGGAAACAGATAACATTACTACTTTGTACCCTCAAATGGGGCCTTCCCTGGCAATCCAGTGGTTAAGACTTTGCCTTCCAATACAGGGGGTGCAGGTTCAATCCCTGGTCGTGGATCTAAGATCCCTCATGCCTCGTGGCCAAAAGACCAAAACATGAAACAGAAGCATTATTATAACCAATACAATAAAGACTTTTAAAATGGTCCACATCAAAAAAAAAAAATCTTAAAAAAAAAAACAACCCTCAAATGGTTTCCAACTGCAACTAGAATAAAAGCCAAACTCTAAGGCTGAAAACCCGGCCCCTACTGAGCTCTGAGACCCCTACCAGGGACACCCCTCACCCCCGCCAGCATGGTGTCCTTATGGCTATTTGTTCAACCATCGTAATTCAAGCCCCTGAGCCTTTGCACTAGCTGTTCCCTTAGCCTGGCAGATTCTTACCTTGACCTCTGCATTCCTTCCCACACTCAAATCTCTGCTCAAGTGTCACCTCTTCCGAGAAGCATTTCTTAACACCCAAATTAAATTAGCCTCCTCTATCCCTACCCCTGACTCAAGCCACTCCTGGTCAGTCCCTTGGCGTTAATTTCATCACTGAATTGATACTCTGCAATTTGTATTTACTTCCCGGTTAGCTGTTTCCCCAGTGAAATAACTTCACAAGGGCAGGGACGATTATCTGCCTTTGGATTACCACCGCGCCCAGCCCAGCACTTCGTAGGCCCTCAGGGAATATTTGCAGTCTTTGTCTGCCCGCCTGCCTGCCAGTCTGTCCTGTGCTGTGGACTCTGACCCTCTCAGCAGCTCTGGGGCCTGGCGAGGGGTGTGGGGTTCCCAAGGCTCACCCTCGGCTACTGTTCTCCCGGCAGGTCCTTCACCTACATCAAGGAGCGATATGGCCCCTACGTCGCAGGTGCCTCTTTCATCCTGAAGCAGGGAGGCGCAGTCAAGTATGATGGCAAAGGTGTCAGAATGGGGTTGGGGGAGGCGGGAGAGCGGCTCTCTAAGCCCCGGGCTCTTCAGTCAGTCAGACAGGCTTCCGTGCGCGCCCTGGTCTCTGCCCCCTCCTGGCTGTGTGGCTGGGGACTTGTTCCTGAGCTTCAGTTTTGTCATCTGTAAAATGGGATGGTAGTTGTGTCTAACCTACAAGGTGCGCTGTAAAGATTCAAAGATATTTTGCAATCTGGACACTTGTCACAGGTCACAGGCTGGCTTAGCACGTGTGCTCAGTCAGCGTTAGTGCGTCTTTTCCTTCCTCCTTTCCCCTCCTTTTTCTTGCCTTCCTCCTCCTCCCTTTGTTTTTCCCCTTTACTTTCCTTCTTTTTTGAAAACAATTCATGTAGGCTTCATCTGTCCCTCATCTTGGTTCCAAGTAAAATTTTCACTTGGTTTGAGTACTTCCTCCAGCACCTTCCTTAGAAATGATGTACCTGTCTGAAAACACCTCAACTTTTGCCCACCTACAAGGATTCTTGTCTTATAGCTCTTTTCTCTGTTATCAGTAACCTCTTCGACCCTCAACTTCTAGGTATGTAAAATTGGCCAGACGTTCCATCTTTGATGGGGTTGTCAGGGAATCCAGTGAGACCAGACACGTAAAGCCCTTAGTGCAGGGCCTGGTGTGTAGTGAGTGTGCCATGTTCTTTTATTAGGGGGCTGGGAGTGTTCTCAAGAGGTTGGTGGCCTGGGGGACCCTGCTGACACTCCCTCTCTCCCCTTCCAGGTTTCAGGACAAGGAGTGGATGCGGCCAAATGGGCGTGGCCTCTCTGGTGAGCTCTGGAAGCTCCGGGAGGTGCCTGTAGAGGCTGTTGACGCCAGCGGCTGTGCCATCAACTACCAAGGCCTGGACAACCTCTGTGAGTAGGGTGTGGCGGGGAGGGGCGGAGATGGGGGGAGGTGGGCAAGGCTGTGCGCGTTCCCTTTCGCGGTGGCTCCAGCAGGGCCCTCGGTGCCGGCTGCCCTCTCCCCCCGCAGTGGCCCTGAGGGAGCTCCAGTCCCTGTCGCTGCGGTGCTGTCCCCACGTGGATGACTGGTGTCTCGGCCGCCTCCACCAGCTAGCCGACTCGCTACGAGAGCTCTCGCTGGCCGGCTGCCCCCGAATCTCTGAACGGGGCCTCGCCTGCCTCCACCACCTCCAGTGAGACCTCAGCCTAGGCTGGGCCCCCAGCCAGGGAGGGGCGCTCTTGGGCACTTCCCACATCCCTGCCTTCACGGTGGACCCAGAGCGTTTGCGGTGGGTCAGCACAGATGAGTGGCGCAGGGAGCCTCTAGGAGGATGGGAGGACTCCTAGCCTGCCTTCCTTTTTTGTTTTAATGAGACCCCAAGAAATTTACACTGTTGCAGAACAGTAGGAGCCAGATCTCACGTAGTTGAACAAAGATTTTTATTAGAAAGCTAGGGGTTAAAGTGGGGCTGGGTACACCCCCCATACACTCGCTCCCACAGACGCCATCCTCATGCGTGTCCTCGCCGCACCCCCCCGCCCCAATCTTGCCTCCTCAGGAACCTCCGCAGACTGGATATCTCTGACCTTCCTGCCGTGTCCAACCCAGGCCTCACTCAGATCTTGGTGGAGGAGATGCTGCCCGACTGTGAGGTTCTGGGGGCTGACTGGGCCCAGGGCCTCAAGCTGGGGCCAGAGGAGCAGCCCCGGGACACGGCCAGCAGCCCCATCCCTGCCTAGCCTTTGGCCCCATCCATGTCGAGCTGGGCCTCATCCAGGCTGTGCTGAGAGGTTAACAGCTCATTTTTCTTCTAGCTTTCAGCTGGGTTCACTCAACTCGGGGGGTCGGGCTAGGATCAGAGGCGCTGGCAGGTCAGAGGCAAGGAGAGTGAGGTGGTTTGTCCCCTCCCGCAGGGGTGCTCTGGCTGGCTGCACCCTGGGTTGAAGCTCAGCTCCTGTCAGCCTGTCAGGCAGCCCTTTGCACACACTTCTCTCCTTCCCAGTTCCGGGAACCCCTTCTCCTGCCTCTTCAGGCCTGGGGGAGGTAAGGGCTTCTGGCTGCAAGTAGCCCCAGGGAGCTGCACTCTCCCTTGCGGTGCCCCCATAGCGTGCCCACCTCTGTGTCAAGAAACTTCTCTTGACTTTTGTCAGAGGACTCTTGTCGGATTATCTCACTTGAGTGTGTTGTTTCCCGCCAGGACCTGACTGATACAGAAGGTGCAACGGCCATTTTATAGGGATGGTTCTTCCCTGTGTGGGACGACTCAAGCTCACTGCAGGCTGCAACATCCCTGGCTCACACCCACTAAATGCTGGGAGCACCCCAAGCCCCACACGTTCTCGCTTATTGAGTTACTGACTCAGCTCCAAATTCAGCTTTCTTGTTTGCTCTGTGAAAACTGATCTGGGCCTTTGAAATATTTTTCCTTTGCTAAGTGGCCTGATAAGGTTTGCCAGTAGAGGGCGCTCGAGAGACGTTCCTTGAGAGAGGCAAGGCCTTTGCTTCCTGGCGGTGCTCAGGTGTGCCAGCTCAGCGGCCCTGCAGCGCACCTGCTTCCTGAAGCGTCAGGTGGTCGGCAGCTTCCCCGGCACCCCCCACCCCTGACCTGGCAGTCCTACAGAGAGCCTCCACTGAGGCACCTCCCTGTGAATGCCTCTCCACCACACCCCTGAAGGTGGATTCCCAGTAAATTCCAAGGCACCTTACCAATGAATCTCCTTATTTCACTTTGCTGTTAAAGTCATTAATTCTCTATATTAAACTTTCCCTGTTCAAATTACAGTATGGTTTTTCTTCTCTCCAGACTGGATCCAAACTGATAGAGCACCGGCATTTGGAGTGTTCCCAGAGATAAACACACAAAGGTGGGATTTGGGGGTTGATTTGATCCTGCCTTTGGCTTGAGTGCATTGCTGAGCTCCTCGGCAGTGGGAAAGGAGACGTTAGAAATCCATGGGCTAAACGTCCATCGACAGATGAATGGATAAAGAAGATGTACATATATACAATGGAATATTAGCCATCAAAAAGAATGAAATAATGCCATTTGCAGCAACATGGATGGACCTGGAGATTACCATACTAAGTGAATTAAATCAGACAGAGAAAAACATCATACGATATCACTTATATACAGAATCTAAAAAAAAAAATGATACAAATGAACTTACAAAACAGAAATAGACTCACAGACTTAGAAAACCAAGCTTAAGGTTACCAGGGGGAAGGGTGGAGGGGAGGGATGGATTGGGAGTTTGGGATTGACATGTACACACTGCTATATTTAAAATATCAAGATAGGGAATTCCCTGGTGGTCCAGTGGTTAGGACTCCGTGCTTCCACTGCTGAGGGCACAGGTTCAATCCCTGGTTGAGGAACTAAGACCCCACAAGCTGCGTAGTGCAGCCAAAAACATTTAAAAAAATAAAAAATAAAATAGATAACCAACAAGGACCTAATGTATAACACAGGGAACTCTGCTCCATGTTCTGTAATAACCTAAATGGGAAAAGAATTTGAAAAAGAATAGATACATGTATATGAATCACTTTGCTATACACCTGAAACTAACACAACATTGTTAATCAACTATACTCCAATATAAAATAAAAATTAAAAAAAAAAAAAAAAATCCAACACATGCAACCGCAGCACGAAAAGGCTATCGCCTGGGGTCGTGATGAGGTGCCAAGTGAAGCCTTGTGCCCTGGGAGGCCCTATGGCTGCTGCACTTGATGCTGTGGCAGTAATGACAGTTCTAAAGATAGGGCTAGGCAGATTGCCAGGAGTGCCCAGCTCAAGTCACCCCTTCAGAATTGGAACGCTCCCATGACAGTCCCCCACCGCCCCCCGAAGTTCTTACTTGTAGATACTGCTGAAAATACAACACAACATTTAGGTTTTCGAGTTGCTGAGTTATGACAGTTGAATTCCCAGTCTTGACAAGTTTCTCATACGAAAGTGAGGGCACTGACTGGTAAACAGTGGGATCCAGAAATCTGGAATCGGGTCATCTGGTTGGACCCAAAGGAAACAGATGATCTCGAACTCCCAAGTCACTGGGGGCCTCCCTTACCAGTGTGAGGAGACCACCAGCGATCCTGCTCTCGAAAACCCTGTGAGGGCCTCCCCTGGGGCAGGTGCCTTGAAAGGCAGACCTGCTTTTCTCAAGACTTATCACAAGCATTCCCTGCTGCCACTCGACCCACAAATGCCAAGGGTCAAGTCTCAGCACGCTCCAGAGGACAGGTGCTCACTATGACCCAGAAGGGAACAGCTCTTACACTGAAGGGCAAGACTTGCAAACAGATGTAGAGTCAACCCTGGGGAACCCGAACAGGAGTGGGTTCTCAGGGTGTTAGGCCAGTGAGAGTGGATCTCACACTGCATGGGGCCAAGTTCACCAATAGGAGGGCACTTACTAGAGATTCTGGGTATAACAAGTTAGCTAGTGCAGCTGGGGAGGTCCTGACAGCTTTCTTAGTTGGCTGACTGGCATCTGGACTCAACAGTGACCTACGGTTACTAAGGCGAGAAGCCAGAACCGCCCTGGCATAATCTGGAGAGGGAGATTCAAAGGCTGGGGGAGACAGGAAGATGGGGTCCACCGCTTTCAACCTGCACACCCACCCAACCACGTTCCACAAGAGGGCACCTCTTTAGTCATTCTCGACATTCGACTTTACCTCTTCCGCCTGCTGAGCAGTTTCTCTCTCCTGACTGGAGCATTTACAGACTGATGCACACTGCAGCCGAAACTCGGCCCCCCGGTGGAGGAACCTCCGCGCCCTGGGAGAAGCTAGATGAGCCAAGAGTCAGGAGGCCTGGACCGCCCCACCCCGGCCTGGGGGGAAGAGGGCTTGAAGACCCCTTCCAAGGTTGCTCAGGGCCCTGCCCCAGCCCACTCCGGCTTTTATTCCATCAGTATTCCCCACCTTCTCCGTACCCTCTTCCTCCATCTGGTCCCATGGGCTCCATTATTCAATACTGGGGAGAGGGAATCAGCTAGACAGATAATCAACTGCTGCTGCCCTGTCCAAAAGACAGGGTTCCTGAGATGATGTGGACAGTTCCCAACCCGGGTGGGGTGAAGGGGGGTCGGGCCGGGCTCACTGGGGGGCCCTACGTCCCAGCCCAGGCTCCAGGAGGTCTGGGATGAGGCAGCCCCACCTGCCTGCCACCCCAGACAGCTGATGCAGCCCAAACAGCAGACACCTCCGGAGGGCTGCAACGGAAACACAGGCAGACACCCTCTCTGGTCCCGGGGGGGTGGGGGGGTGGGCAGATGGGAGTGTCCCTGGAGTCACCATGCCGCTGTAGGCAGAGCCAGGGCCTCAGGGCGTGACAGGCCCAGGGCAGGAGTGTGGGACCAGGGAGGGACGGAGGAGGCACGGGGGTCAGCTCAGCTCCAGGGCTCCTGGTGCCCCCACCCTTCACTGCCCTCTGGCTTGGCTCCCCCTCCCCCCACCCCTTCCATCCACTCCTCTCCGGCTGCTCCCCGGCTGCTCTCTGGGTCCAGCTGCCTCTGCCTGGCTCTGGCTCGGCTGGCAGACTCCCTGCTCTCTGCTCCCACCCCATCGTCCCTCCACCTGCCCCTGCACATCTCTCCACCCTCCCCCACAAGGGCTTCCCTTATCTCTCGACAGCTGTCTCCACCTTCCCGTCCTCTCTCTCTCTTCTTGCAGCTCTCTCCTCTCGGCCTTCCTGAATCTCTGCCGCCTGTCTCTCCTCCCTGCCTGCCCCTGGGGTCTCCCTGGCTGTCTCTTCATTCTCTGTAATGTCTGTCTCGGCCTGTATCCCCTCCTCCCCACCAGCCCCCTTCCCCATCCCCACCCTGACCCCTGACTCCGGGCCACACCCCCCCACCTCTGGCAAGGTCACCCGTGCCCTCTCAGCACAGTCACCCCCCCCCCCACCCCGCCTCCTCCCCCGGCCAGGCCCTGCCCCTGGCCTCCGGCCTGGCCACTTTAGGACTCTGCCTGCCCTTGGGCCATTCTGACACTTCCCAGCCCCAGCTCCAGTGGCCCTCGGCCTCACCCTCCCCCGGACTCTCTCCCAGGCCCCGGGTTCTCCCCTCCCCGGCCCGCCAGCTCCCGGTCTCTGCAGCCACCCCTGCACCTTTCCCGCTGTCTCACCAGAAAACCAGCCCCAACACGCCAGAGCCCCAACCCTCAGGTCTGCCTCCAGCCCTCCTCCCCCCTCCCCCTCCCTCAGCCCCGCCCCGGTCCCTCCCGGCCCCTGGGGCCCTCCCAGCCTCCCGCAGACCGGCTGGGCTGGGCTGGGCTGGGCTGGGCTGGAGAACAACAGTGCTGGAGACACCAGAGGAGGAGGAGGGCAGAGGGCCGGCCCAAGGCCCCGGGCGCTGGAGCTGGCCGGAGCCGGACCCAGAGGTAAAGGGGAGGGAGCCGTGCCTGGGGTGGGGACTGTGGGGCGAGGAGGTGACCCCGGTGATCCTGACTCCTGGTGAGGGGGATGAACTGCGGGGAGAGGGAGGTTTGAATGGCGGAGTCCCTGGTCTCTGGGGTGGGGATGGGGGATAGGTAGCCTCCCGGGTTTCTACGAAAGTAGAAGGAGCTGGGCTGAGTGGAAAGAACAGGGTGCTGGAATGCGAGTGGAACAGGGATTCGCAGGTCCCGGAAGAGAGGAGAGTCAGGGTCGTTGGTGGAGGGCTGGTGTAGGATCTGAGACTAACAGAAGCCTTAGAGGGCTTGGCAGGGACCGGGGGCCCGTCCCTGCACCCCAAAAGGCCTCTGTGGCTCTTTCGCAGCTCCCGCAGCTGCCCCTTCCTGGGCCGGGTCATGCGCTGCCCCAAGTGCCTTCTCTGCCTGTCAGCACTGCTCACACTCCTGGGCCTCAAAGTGTACATCGAGTGGACGTCCGAGCCCCGGCTGGGTAAGACCTACCCGGGACCCCGCAGCACCCCACCAGGCCCCACGCCAGCCAGCCCCGAGCCCACCCTGCCGGCTAACCTCTCGGCCCGTCTGGGCCAGACTGACCCTCTGCCCTCGGCTTACTGGAACCAGCAGCAGTGGCGGCTGGGGACCCTGCCCGGTGGGGACAGCACTGAGGCGGGGGACTGCCGCGCTTGGGGAGCTGCCGCTGCGGCTGAGATCCCCGACTTCGCCTCCTACCCCGAGGACCTCCGCCACTTCCTGCTGTCGGCAGCCTGCCGGAGCTTCCCACGCTGGCTGCCCAGGGGCGGCGGTGGCCAGGTGGCCAGCTGCGAGGATCCCGACGTCCCCTACCTGCTGTTGGCTGTCAAGTCGGAACCAGGGCGCTTTGCGGAACGACAGGCCGTGAGGGAGACGTGGGGCCGGCCGGCTCCCGGGGTCCGGCTGCTCTTCCTGCTGGGGTCCCCAGCGGGCGAGGGGAGGCCTGACCTAGGCTCCCTGGTGGCCTGGGAGAGCCGCCACCACAGCGACCTGCTGCTCTGGGACTTCCTTGATGTCCCCTTCAACCAGACGCTCAAGGACCTGCTGCTGCTAGCCTGGCTGGGCCGCCACTGCCCCGGCGTGAGCTTCATCCTGCAAGGCCAGGATGACGCCTTCGTGCACACCCCCGCCCTTCTGGACCACCTGCAGGCCCTGCCGCCCAGCGCGGCCCGTGGCCTCTACCTGGGTGAGGTCTTCACCCAGGCCAAGCCCCTCCGGAAGCCTGGGGGACCCTTCTACGTGCCTGGGTCCTTCTTTGAAGGCGGCTACCCGGCCTACGCAAGTGGGGGCGGCTACGTCATCGCGGGCCGCTTGGCACCCTGGCTGCTGCGGGCGGCGGCCCGCGTGGCCCCCTTCCCCTTCGACGATGTCTACACCGGCCTGTGCTTCCAAGCCCTGGGCCTGGCCCCCAGGACCCACAAAGGCTTCCTCACGGCCTGGCCGGCAGACCGCACTGCTGACCCCTGTGCTCTCCGTGACCTGCTGCTGGTGCGGCCCCTCAGCCCCCAGGACAGCATCCGGCTCTGGAAACAGCTGCGGGACCCTCAGCTCCAGTGCTGAGACTCGGAGGTGGGGAGGGTCGGGGAGGGCAGACCTGGCCTGGGCCTTGGCGCCAGCCCCTTGCTCAGCCTCTCTTTCTAGGCCTCGGTGCGAGGAAGGGGGTCCTGGAATGGAGGCTGCCTGAGCCCTCCCTGGGCCTCCCCAAAAGGCGACAGACTGTTTCCGTCTTTGAGTTTTTGAAAAATATGCACTCCCCACTCTGAGGCCTGGAGTCGTCATCTCTGTCTACGGGGCCTTGAGGTAGTTTACAGAGCAAAGTTCAGCTGCACCCTGACCTTCACACCAGACACTCTCCCCACCCTTACTGGGCAAGGCCGGCTCCGACGGCCTCCTGGTCACCTTGCTGGACACCAGCTTTGACCCCGTTCTATGGGAGACAAGGGGCCATCTCCGGAGGACCCCACCCCCATCCTGTTTGCTGAAGCTGACCTTCCAGCTTGCAGAAGTTTCTGGAGGAAGAAGATAGCTCAACAGCCTTGGCCTTATTTATCTCAACTGGAGAAGCAGGGGTGGTCCCAAACCACTCATGCTGGCCTCTCCTCCCACATCCCAAACTCCAGGAAACAGAAACCAGAGGTAGCATGGCGCCAAATGCGGAGACATAGTTTATTCACTACCTGCTGACCCCCTCTCACTCTGAGTAAGTTCCGCAGGCTGACCTGCCTCGTCCACCCCCAGGCCTGAGGGGCTTCCGGTCCTGCAGGTGCCCTTGCCCAGCCCCTGGCAGAAGACCCTGTAACTAAAGGCGAAGAAGGGGCTGACCAAGGCCCCACCGATGTAACAGCCTGGAGGAGCAGGAGCCGCCCCAAGTACTGCCCTGGCCCGAGTACGTTGGAGGGAGCTGTCAGGGGAAGGCGGTAGCATCCTGCCCGTCGCCTCTGCCCCTCAGAGGCAGAGCTGAGGAAGGTGGGGACGGGGCAAGTAGCCTCACTTCTCGAAGTGATCCAGGGGGTAGTGTTCCCCATAGGTCTGGAGGTGACGGGCCAAAGACTCCTGCTGCTTGCGGAGCTGGGTAGGCATCTCCTGATACACATCTGAGAAGAGCAGGTTGGGGCTGGGCTTCAGCTTCCGCTCGGCCTGCTCAAAGGCCTCCATCACCTGGGGGACAAGCGGCAGTGGGCAGGCAGCCGACCTCTCACCCAGGAACCTGCTTCCTACCTGTGGGATCCCGGCGAGGGGTTAAGCCCCCTGAGCCTCAAGTTCCCACGTGGACAATGGAAATAATCATCGTAATACTGGTGACGGGCTTCCCTGGTGGCGCAGTGGTTAAGAATCCGCCTGCCAATGCGGGGGACACAGGTTCGAGCCCTGGTCCGGGGAGATCCCACGTGCCGCGGAGCAACAAAGCCCGTGCGCCACAACTACTGAGCCTGTGTGCCACAACTACTGAAGCCCGCGCGCCTAGAGCCCGTGCTCCACGACAAAGAGAAGCCACCGCAATGAGAAGCCCACACACCACAACTAAGAGTAGCCCCCGCTCGCTGCAACTAGAGAAACACCGCACGCAGCAACGAAGACCCAGCGCAGCCAAAAATAAATAAATTTAACAAATTAAAAAAAAAAGAAAGAAAAAAAAATAGTGGTGACAACTAATGTCCCAAATCCCAGCATCTCCATCCTTAGCAGAACCAGGCACTACACTAAGAGTATGGAATTGATTCAGCCTCTCAGCAGCCCTAAGAAGCAGGCAGCTCAGAGGTGAGGAAACCGAGGCACAGCGAAGAGAAGGGACGTGCCCACGATGACGTGGTCGGGGCAGAGCCAGGAAGCACATGCTGCCCGACACCAGGGTCTGCCCTGCCCACTGGGCCGCAGTGCTTCTGGTGTCTGATGACCAGGGCCGAGGAGGGCAGTGCACACACTCTGGAGGACACTTACACCCCATCTGGGTCAGATGCAAACCCTCAGACAAGCTTCTGAGGTGGGTACCCCAGTATCCCTCTCCAGAGGTGAAGGAGCTGAGGGCAGAACACGGCTGAGGTGCACGTGTCCTGGCATCATGACATTAGAGACGTCACCAGGGTTACCCCCGAGACTGCCAGTTCAATGGCCCCCAAGCCCCAGCCTCCCCATCCTTCCAGGGTTCTCTGTGACACACCATCCCGGAACACGACCCCTGGGGTGGTTTCCAACAGAGGGCGGCCCTTCCTTACCTTCTTGCGGGACTGCTTCCTCCAGGCCTTCTCCTGCTCGTCGCCCCACCAGCCACAGCTCTGCAGGTAGTGCCTCAGCCGGGAGATGGGGTGGTCCTGCTTGTCCCAGTAATTGACCTCATCCACTGAGCGGTACGCCGAGCTGTCGTCACTGGTGCTGTGGTGCCCGATCCTACCAGCGGGAGGGGGACCCAGGGTCAGGCTGGCGGCCCTCAGGTGAAGGTCAGGAAGGAAGTGGTGGACTAGGGGAGAAGGCGGGAGATGGAATAAAGGCCGGAAGGGGCTACGCGGTACAGGGCAGTGGGGTCGTGCCGCGGGGACGGTGATCAATGTGGGGGAGGTGCTGAGGGCAGCAGCGGTCGAGGCTGGGGGCCGACGGGGGGCGGCAGGCACCTGTAGGTCATGGCCTCAATGAGGAAGGGCTGGTTCTCTGCCACGGCCCGCCGCCGGGCCTCCTTGGTGGCGTTGTACACAGCAAACACATCATTGCCGTCCACGCGGATGGACAGGATGCCGTATCCCGGGCCTCGAGCCGCTGTAGGGACAGGGAGGCAGGTCAGGCCCCAGGGCTCAGGTGGGACAGGAGCAGGGAGTGGGGAGAGAGGGGAGGAAGGAGAGGGCGCAGGCAGGGCGGGGAGCAACCACCAGGGCCCGTACCGATGCCATCCCCGCGGTACTGCTCGGAGGTGGGCGTGGAGATGGCGTAGCCGTTGTTCCGGCAGAAGAAGATGATGGGGCACTCGAGGGTGGCGGCGAAGTTGAAGCCGGCGTGGGCGTCCCCCTCACTGGCCGCGCCCTCTCCGAAGTAACAGATGACGACCCTGTTGGCGTTGGCCCGCTTGGCCGCGTAGGCTGCCCCCACCGCTGCAGGAGCAGAGACACGCGTCTCCCTGCACTCGTGCCCTCCCCGCGTCCACACCCTCGCACCCCAGCCGGGGCTCCGGCCCTCAGGCTAGCTGTTGCCAGGCTCTGAGGGGAAAGAAAACACCAGAGCCGCCCCTCCCGCTCCCCCAGGAGCTGCCCCGCCCACAGTCTCCTCCCCTCGGCTGACGGCAGCTCCGTCCTTCCAACTGCTCAGGCCACAAACTTCAGCATCTTTGACTCCTGACTTTCTGCCACGCCCCCATGCCCGCTCAACCTTCAAAACGGAGCCAGAATCTGACCGCTTCTCCCCAGCCCTTAACCCCTCCCTGGCTGTCCCGGCCCCACCTCTGGCCCCAGCAGCCTCCTCCCCTGTCCCCTGCTCCTCCCACCCAGCCTGTTACCCTCGGGGCAGCAGCCGAGCCGGCAGGTGGTTCTGCAGCGACTCCTCCCCCTCCCCCAGCTCGGGTCCACGCTGGGTCAAAGTGTCTTCAAAAGGCGACAGCCTGAGACCCCACCTGTGCGCACCCCTCCCTCCACACCTGCCCCACTGGCTCCTCCTGGCACCTCAGACACATCATCGAGCAGGCACCCACCTCCAGATCCCGAGTGGCTCCCTCTCTCACCTCCTTCTGGTCTGTACTGTCACCTGGGGACACCTGTCCCCACCTTCCCCCGTCAAGAACCGCTCCCTCTCAGCTTTACTTTTCCCTGCGGGTCTTATCACCCCTGACATACTCCATGTGTTACTTCATCCTGTTTACTGTCCGTCTCTCCCACCAGTGGCAGCACCAGGAAGGCTGAGGTGTTTGCTGCCTCTGTTCAATGCACCTAGAATGGCACCCAGCACACAGCACGGACTCCGCACGCTGGCCAACTGAGTGACTTAACTGGTCACCCAAATGGAAGATGAGGGCCAGGCCCCACCTTATGGAAAGCCTACGAAATGGAAATCAGTGAAAATGCTGCCTCCTCCCAGAAAGCTGCCCTGTCCGCCTCCCACCTCAGACACAAACCGCTCCTGTTCCCAAATAGAACACACCGGGCGAACGTGCCCAGGGCCCTCTGACGTGCCAGGCACTCTGCTAAGCCCTGTACACACCAGCTCATGTGTCTGCCCTGGAGCAGACTGACCCTCGACCGAGTGCAGGCTCCACAGGGCGGGGGGCGGGGGGTTGTCCACAGCCCTGTTTTTGCACTGTGTGGCCGCAGCCCTGCCCCTGGCGGGTCTGCTTCACAAGCAGTCACCTTTAACAGAAGCCACACCGACTGCGCTAAGCATCGTGGGCTTGCGGAGTAAGCTTTAGGGCAGTCACTCAGGACAGAGGCAGGGCAGGGCAGGGCCGGGGTGGAGAACCCAGGCTCTGGAGCCACATGGTCCACGATTTGAGTGCCTACTCTCCTTGCTACCTGCCAGGTGACCTTTAGTAAGGAAGCTGGCATACGCTCAGTCCCACGCAGCTGGCTGTGCCGGTGAATGGACACAGCGGGGGGCACAAGCGTGGGAAACTGAGAGCGTGATTGTGCCTGCTCAAGCCTGCTGAATGGGGCAGAGACACCACTAGAGCCCTCCTACGAGGGTCCCAGACAAGAGGGGTCTTGTAAGTCTAGAGCCCAGACCAGCGCTAGGACCGTGACGCCACCAGGAAGCCCCCGGAAGGGATGGAGGAGGCTAGGGCCCGAGCAGGGTACGAGCAGGGTAACGACGTCAGACTGTGTGTGCGGGCCCGGGGCGTGCATCCTCACCCTGAGGGATCTGCGTGGCCAGTGGAGAGGAGATGGTGACGAAATGGCGCTCCCTGCAGCCATAGTGGACGGGCATCTGGCGCCCCTTGCCCAGGTCGCTCACGTTGCCGTAGCACTGGGCCATGAACAGTGCCAGGGGGTAGTTCCGGTACATGAGCACACCTGGTGCAGGAGAAGGCAGGGTTACCGTGGCGGGTGGTGGGCGGGACAGGCCAACCCTGTGAGGGCCCCTGGGCCAGGCCCTTCCTGCCCGGGACCTGTTCCGCTGACTGTTCTACAGCAGGGAAGGCGCGTTCGGATGCTTATAGGGACCAGGCGGGTGCAGGAAGCAGGGGGGCAGAGCAGGAAGCAGGGGGGCAGAGCAGAAAGCACAGCCTGCCTCAAGACGGAGGCTGCTGTTCAAACCACCTAACCTCTGCCCAGGGAGGCCAGATGGTCCAGTTTTTCAAAAGGAGCAATCCAGCTTGCTTTTTTTGGGGGCGGGGGGGGGGGCGCTAGAGGAGAGGAGGGGAAGCTACCTGATTTTTAAGCATTTCCACTAATTCATCTACTTAAAAACAAAATCACCATATGAACCAAATAAAAGTACGGGCCGCGCTCACGACCTGTGGACTAGAGGAAATATTCAAACCTGCTCATGGCAGTAAAATCCTTTCTTCAAACAAAACCCCGGTGGACGCCCACCTCGTCATCAAAGGCGCCACAACGTCGCACCTCTGTGACCCAAGCTTCGCACCACCTGGCTCGCACAGCTGGTGGGGCTGGCGGGGGTTCCTTGCGGCCGCTCCAGTGGGAGGTGGGCAGGGGCCTCCACTCTGCTGCGAGGGGGACCGACACAGGCTCCAGGGTTTCCAGCACTGGGGACAGCTCAGTGAGCGCTACGGTTCTCAGTGCCCTTGTTCTCCCCACTTCACAGGAGACACAGAGTCACACGGGGAAGTAGCTGCCCAGTCAGGACTGGGACAAGCGGGGCCTGCCTTTCCTCCTTGCCCCGCACAGGCGCCCTCGGCAGCGGCCTGGGTGCAGGGCCTTCCATGACCCGTGGTACAGGACGGCTCACTCCTGCAGAGGCGGCCGGGGCCCAAACAGCCCCCGTGTGCAGAGCCCAGCGGCCGCCCGTAACTCCAGGACCCTCGCTCCAGGCCCTGCTTGGAGCCCTCCCCAGAGAGATCCCCTCAGCAGAAACAGTGCGAAGCACTTAGCAAACGTGGCAGGGGCCTGGCTTGCGGCCCAGTGCCCGGGCAAATCTAATGATGCGGAACCACGGACAGTATCGCAGGGCGTCTGTTCCCCTGGAGCATGTGGGGTGGGGGGGCCTGGTGCAGCGGAGACAGTAGATAGTCCGAGAGCAGACTGGAAGGCTGTGCTGGTCCAGGGAGCGCGCGGGCACCCAGCCCGGCCAGGCCACACCTGCCCACTGAAGAGCTGCCCCTGGGTGAGAGGCCTTGGTCACGACATCGCCTCCGACTCCGAGTGCTTACCCCATGCCAGGCCCTGTGCTGAGGGCTTTGTGTCATCTGCCCTGTGAAACCCCTCAACAACCGTCTTGGGAGGGTTCACCGTCTCCCACTGTAGATGAGGAAACTGAGGCAAGGAGCAGTTAAGCAACCTGCCCAAGATCGTGCAGCGCCTGAGAGGAGGGGTCAGATCTGGCTCCCCTCCTGGGCCCCATGCCAACAACTGCTCTGGAACCCCAGCCTCAGCCCCAAGGCCTCACTCCTGCACCCCGTCTCTCCTTAACACTCATCCGTTTTCTTCATGCCTAGTCGCCGCTCCTTCCATCCTCTCCCTCGTTCACTCAGAAGTTAGCGGCTCCCAGGCTGGAACCCGCCCGCCCGTCTGCTTCGGCTGCGTGAAGGACACGGCACCTGGGAAGAGGCCAGCTCGGCCTGACCTCACTGCAGGCTCCCGGCACCCCCGCAGCGCAAGGGGTTGCCATCCCATCCTAATCTCTATTTCAAAGATGAGAAAACTGAGGCTCGGAGAACGGAAGTGACTCGCCCCAAATCGAACAGCTGGTCACCGGCAGGGCATGGAATGGTCAGGAGCACAGGCTCTTAACTACAACACTGCCGGGCCTCCGCGGAGGGGAAGCCCCCTGAGGCCTCCCTGGCGAGGTGCCGCTCCCAGAAGAGCACGCTGGTAACTAACGTGGGCCTCGCCTTCACAGCAGGAGGGACTGGGCCTGACCTGTCTCGATGGGGACCACAGACCCAGGTCCCTGGCACCTGCGCCACAGGGCCGGGCCACGGGCAGACGTACCTGCCTCCCGGTACTGGCCAAACACCAGGTCCGTGTTGTCCAGGGCCGCTGCACTCCCCACGTGCGTCCCCTCCTCACCATAGTTGGTCATGTAGAAGGATATCCGGCCCTGGGGGTGGAGGAGGGCCCAGAGGGCCGGGTTCAGTTAGACTGGGCGATGACAGAGAAACATCCAAACACTGACCAACTTCTGATTACTCTGTGATTCAACAGATGCTTCCTGAAGGCCAGCTCTGGGCCAGGCCACGCTGGCGTTCCTGCCTTCACAGAGGAACCGCCAGGCTGGTTAGAGCCAGGGTGATGGGGCTGCGTGATGGGGGCTGAAGGGGTACCCGCCCCACTGTGGAGGGGCATCGAGGAGCAAGGCCTACGCTGAACAAAGGTAGGGAGGGTGGAGGTTTCCAGGCAGAGAGAACAAGAAAGGCCATGAGGTCAAAAGGGCTGGGACATAAAGTGGGAGGGGTGGAGAACGACGACGAGGAGGGAGAGAGAGGCAGGGCCCAGGTGGCGCAGGGAATGACGTATCCGGACTTTACCCTGAGGACGATGGTAACCTGCCAACAGTTCTCAGGGGAGAGATGTTTTAAAAATGTCTCCCAGGCTACCACGTGGGAACGGATGGAGAAGACAGGAATGAGCGCCAAGCGCCAGGTGGGAGGGGGCGCGGCCTGGCCTGGTGGTGGCAGGCGGCAGGGAGAGGATGGCTGAGAGTCTTGAGAAGCAGAGTGAGCGGTGCAGGGAGCGGCAGCCCCTGTTGGTTCGCTGCACCGGTGCCCAGGGCAACTCCATTCTCCTGAGCCCCCTAATCCCAGAGCCTGGAAAAATATGTTCCCAGCCTCCCTTACAGTCAGAAGCGACCACAGGACACAAGTTCCAGCCAGAGAATTAAGTGGAAATCTGCTTTTGCTTTCTTGATAAAAGAGATCACTGCAGCTGTTGCCACCCCTTCCCTCCAGGTTTGCACACAGCCATGAAGCCTGGACCTGTGGCAGCCATCTTGTGACCGTGAGGCAACAAGCACAGGGCGGAAGCCAAGTCGGCCACGACGGTGAAGCAGAAAGGGAGGAAGTCTGGGTTCCTGATGGTGGTGCTGAGCAGCAGAATGGATTTCTAACTAAATACCTAAGGGCAGAGTGAATGAGAGGGGAAAGTGATAGTGAGGGGGTGGGAGGGGACAGGGAGTACCAGTAGGTCTCCAGTTTGGGCAAATGGGTGGACGGCGGTACCGTCACTGAGAAATGGCCTAAGGGCGGAAGAGGAGCAGGTCCGGGGGGTGGGGAAGGTGCTGAGGTCAAGTCTGGACGGGCTGAATTTGGTGAGGGACACCCAGGGTGAGAAGCCAAGTAGATCGGGGGCTAAGAGGTAAAGTCTGGCTGGAGATCCGGGAGCCCTGGCACAGAGGTGGAGGTAAGCAGGACTGGATGTAAGGTAAAAATGGAGCCAACCGGGTCAGCAGCCACAGGATGCCCTGTGCCCAGGCCTCATGTGTGCCGCAGGGGCCTCCTGTCGCAGTGGGGGAGCCAGATGAACACCACCTTCTTCCAAGTGGGGAGCCAATTAAAAGCGATGAGTGGGGCCGATGCTGGGTGCTGAGGGCCTGGCAGGGCTGTCGAGGTTGGTGTGGGGAGGAGCCTGAGAGGGGGGCCCCCTGAGGAGACGGGACCTGGGCTAGTGGCAGAGGTCCCTGGTTGCCTACCCGGTATCAGATCCCTCTTCCTCTTTGCTAACAGATCTCATTCCACCACAGACAGCACCTGCCCAGACTAAAAGACTACTTTCTCAGTCTCCCTTGCAGCTGGGAGTGACCGATGAAACGTGTGATGTTATTTGGTGGGACTGCCTGGAAAGTTCTATAAATGTGGGTGTGGGGAGATAGCTGGGCGGTGCCACGTTTGACCTTCCACCTTCCTTCTACCTCCTGCCTGGAACGAGACATGATGGAGGAGGCTCCAGCAGCCATTTGGTTTATGAGGGGCCCTGGAGGCTAGAAGCCAGTGCTGGGTGTCCAATGACATCGTGGTGCCACCATACCAGCCCCGACCACCTATTTTCACATTTCTTTCATGCAAGACAAAAAAACCTATTAATCTGTTTAAACTACTGCTTTTATTTCTGTTGGGATGGGGGGCTGCTGGGATAACCCTAGCTAAGGAAGGCTGAAACCTGATGGCTGAGCTGATCTTACTGAGGGTTCCCTGTGTCAGCCAACGGGCAAGGGGCTTGACATGCCGGGTCTCACAGAATTCCCACCCCCACCCGGTGGGGTGGGGCGGGGTGGGTTCTCTTGTTATTTCTATGTTTTAATACACTAAAGAAACCGAGGCAAAGACAAGAAAAATCACCTGCCTGAAGTCACATCTGTGACTGGACCCACGTCCGTCGGGTTCCAAAGCCCCCGTCTGCGCAGCCAACCCAGGGGTCAGGAAGGAGCCCAGGCATGTCAGAGAGGGTGGGAGGGGTGGCCTGGCACTGAGGCCACGCAGAGGGGAGCAGACGGCCGAGGCCACAGTGAGTGGGAGGCAGGCTGGACAGGAAGGGCAGGGGTTGATGCCGTGGATGGGAGGAGCCAAGGGAAGCTTCTGGGCTGGGCGGAGAACCCACACACAGTGCTCCTGTGAGCAAGAGAACCAGGGAGCTGGCTGCCCGCCTGATCTGCTCGGAACTGTCCTCCGTGGGCCTCGCGCTTTCAGTCCACAGTCGGGTCACAGGGGGGGTCACCTGGGGGCCTGATACAAGTGCAGATTCCCAAGCCCATCCCCACTCCTGAGGACGAGCCTGCCCAGCGTTCTTCCCGCTTTTCTAACAGGAACCCCAGGCTCCTGCTCTGTCTCCGCAGCCTGGGAGGGGCGGACTCCAGGCCTCTGCTCCCTCGGTTCCTGGGGATGGGCACGTGGCCCCGGCTTGGCCGGTCAATCACATGGGCTGGCTCAAGGAGGGGTCTGTGACCAAAGCCTGGCCAATAAGCATCAGCTCTGGGCCTTTTGCTGGAACATTAGGGACCAGACATTCTCTTTCCACTGCTAAACAGAAAGGATAATAATTGCAAGGCTGGTATCCATGACAAATGCCAGTTTCACTGTTCCTAAGGCCATTACGGAGGCCACCATCAATCCTCACAGCAACCCCATACAGTAGCTAGAGACGAGAACACTGAAGCACTGAGAGGCTAAGCAACTCCCCCAGGGCCACAAAGCTAGAGAGTGACAGAATGCGGACCCTAACTGCAGTCTCGCTCCAGAGCCCGTACCCGGAACCCTTTCTCTGCCACCTCTCCGTGAATCTGGAGCTTCCAGAGACCACCGCAGCTTGAGAATGAAGGAAGCCAAGGCAAAGGAGAGTAGAAAAGACACTCAGAGAGAGAAACAGGTCTGAAAACATGTTCTGAGCCCCCTGGGTCCAGCTGTGCCTGGAACAGGGCCTTATGGACTTGCAGTCAGTCGAGTCAACCAATTCCCTCTTTGCTGACACTGCTTTGACTGGGTCTCTGTCGGCTGACGCTCGAGCGCCGCACCGCAGCACACCGGACACGCGCGCTCCCGGAAGCACCGAGAGCCGCCCTGTTTCTCAGGACTGTGAGTGCCCGAGAGGAAGGGGAGTCCAGTCTTCTCCTGCCTGCCCTCTCCCAGCACAGCTAAGCCCCCAGCCCGGCGTACAGTAGGCTTTCCGTGATCTGGTCCACCCTTCTGCCCTCGGGCAGGACCCTCCCACCCTCTTCCTCCAGAGCCCCAGCAGAACCCCAAGAGCTCTAAGCACCTCAAGACAAGGATCTCCATTCCACTCCCTCCTCCTTGGGAGCTGTCTTGTGGCCCAAACACAGGTAGGGGGACCTCAGATAGTCCCATGCCCCTCTCCCCAGCCCGTCCCCACGCACCTGTCTCTGGGACTCATAGAGGATGCGGTCCATGGTGTTGAGTAGCGTCATGGTCTTGTAGAACTTGAGCACCTTCTCCTGGGGCAGCTGCAGATGGAGGCACAGACAGATGTGGGCCAGGTGGGACCAGAGGGGAGGAGACGGGCAAGGGGCCTGGGCATGGAGGCACGGGGTCGGGGAGGAAGCGGCCTCTCACGTGGGGATCCTCGCTGGGGTTGATGATCTGGCCCTGCCGGTCCATGACGCGGTAGATGGGGATCCCAGAGATGACGTTGGGCTGGATGAACTCTAGCCTATCTATAAACTCCGCTGAGGCCCCTGGGAACTGGGGCTTGTCATCCAGGGACGAGAAGTGCTGCTGCTGCCTCTGCGGGTGCTGGGGAGAGAAGGCGGGGGGGGGGGGGGAGACACCCATGTCAAGAGCAGCAGAGCTTCTGCAGGCTCAACCCCGCAGCGGCAGGCAGCACGGCCTGGTGATTAAGCTGCCACAGCCGCGGTGGACTCTGGGGCCTGATGCACAGGGTCTGAATCCCGGCTCCGCCACCTTCCCAATGTGTCACACGTTGGGCAAGTTCCTACAACTGCTTTGTGTCTCAGCTCCTCAGCTGTAAAATTGGGGTGAAAAAATCATAATATCTATCACACAGGGTTGCTGTAAAGATTAAATAATCTAATAAAGTGGCAGGCAGCTCAAGAACCAGTAGTTATTATTATCAGAGGCCCAAAGTCCTCACCCTGGCATTTCAAGGCCTCTCCAGGGCTGACCACCGCTACCCCGTCCTCTCCGTCTCCCACGGCTACCACAGACACACACACACCCCTGCACAGCGACCTCCAGTCAGCCAGAAGGGCTCTTTACTGACCCCTCTACCCACAAGGAGGCCACCCAGCTTAGAGCTTATGTCTGTGAGCCCTTAAGAGTCAGCCTGCCAAGTTCAAATCCCTTGCTGAGTGACCATGGGAACGGGACTTCCCCTCTTCAGATCTCCCCTTTCTCAACCTGTAAAATGGAGAACACCTCATGGAAACACTGCGCGGCTCAAACAAAATCACGTGTATAAAATGGCAAGCAGAGTACTTGTACGTATAGTAAAGGCTCAAAGATGCTGATTATCGTTTCTACCACCACATCTCTTGCTCTCTTCTCTGTACTAAAGGCCTCTTTCCCCATCACCTGGCAAACTGCTCCACACACTTTACCACCCTCTCCACTCCAGTTCAGGAGCCCAGACTGACTCATTCAACAAATATTTGAGCACCTGCTTTGTTCCACGGCCTGTGCTGGGTTCTGCGCACCTAAGAGAGGCAAGACACCTACCTGTCCCTGCCGCCCAGCAAGGAAGATAGAGCCTCAACAAGTAACACCGAGCGGATGAGGGTGATGCATATTCTCCCAGGAGAAGCCATGGGGCGAGAGCAGAGTGGAAAGAGGGTAAGGTTCCCCTGAGGAAGTGATATGAGAGCTGGGACCTGAAGGATATCTAGGAGTCAGGGAAAGAGCATTTGAAGCTGGGGTAACAGGACACGCAAAAGGCAAAAAGTGAGCAATGGCACGTCCCTTGTGGAACTGGGAAGGAGTCTCGTGGGAAGCATCACACACACCCCCACCCCGGCTGAGAGGAGGCCTGTTGGGGAAAGCCCGGGAGAAGCCTACATGTGCACCAGGAAGGGAACCAATTCCATTTCTCAGCACTGGAGCTAGAATGCCTTGAACTAGTCTCAGCATTGCAACAGCGCCCCTATATTAAGCCTTTGCCGGGTACCAGGCTGAGGTCCGCACGCAGAACCCTCACTGAGTCCTCAGAGCACATCCGTGAGGCAGAGAGTATGTACTGTTGCCCTTCAGACGAGGAAACCCAGGTTCAGGGAGGTAATATAACCTCCCTGCACCAGGCCCCAGGGCTAAAACAAATAAGTCAGGACTGGGCTTCAAACCTGGGCAGGGCTGACATCCAGACCCCTAAACCCAGGCCCCCAACCCCGGCTGCCACTGCTGGCCCACTTTGCACACGTCTGCATCTTTACTTTCCACCGGCCGCCAGGTTCCTCTCAGCTCAGTAACTGCGGCTTCACTTCCAATAGGCGCTGAAGAAGAATGTCTGGGCTTGTCATGAGCTGGATCCCACACATGGGTGCTCAAATGTGTTCCCCGCCCTCACTCCTTCAATTGCGGCAAAGAGGCCGTCCCAGGTTCCAGCAGGGGAATGTGAACATGTGTGCGTTTATCTGCATTTATGATTGTGAGGATATAAAGGAAATTATACTCCCAACGGCAGGGAGGGTCCAGGCCTGACAACAGCACGGCAGCGGCCCAACTCTCGCAGACCGTGCTTCCGCCTTCGGAGCGCTCACGCGGCCGGACCCTTCCATTCACCTAGAGGATCCATTCCTCTCATGTGTATCTCCCACACACATCACAAGCTCCAGGGAGGCAAGGAGCATGTCCACATCGGTTTACAGAGCACACACTTCAACAGGCAATTACTGACCGAACGGATGAATGAGCGGTTAAGTTCACTGGCTTAGAAGCAGACTGACCTGGGTTCCAATTTCTCAGCTCACTGCACAGCCCTCTGCAAAACACCGTGTCTCTGAATTTCCTTATCTGCGAAAAGGCTGCAGAGGGCTGCTGCAAAGAGTTCCTAAGGCACACAAAGGGTTCAGCAAAGGCACAGGACACGTTACATGCTCAAAAATTGGTAAAAGAGGAAAAAAACCAAAATCTAGGGTCAGGAAATGGGAAAAAGGAAATTGGCTGTCACCCTGGGAAGATGGGGAAAAGAGGAGTTGGGGAGAAGGGCTGACTGCATCTCAAGACTGTATTGTAATTCCAGACCGAGGCCCCAGCGGACACTCCAGAGAGAGACTGAGACACAGGGGAGATGCCATCTGGGGACGGGCTCTAGGACGGGAGGCCAGGGGCCAGGAGGACAGGGTCACGGGGCTCCGAACAAACCCTGGTGTCAGGGCAGGACTGTCTCCCTCCAGAGGCTGGAGAGCTACGGTCAGGGTACCTTGATGCCCCCTGTACCCTGGAGTTGGGCTTTGGCCGTGCCCCCTCTTCCTGGGCCTGTAGAGATGAAGGTGGTACCTACCCCACGGTTACTGTGTTGATTCCTTGAGCTACCAAAGGGCTCGGCACAGAGCCTGGCCCTGAGGAAATGCTCCATAATGGGAGTGGGTGCTAAAATGCCTGCAGAGGAAGTATGCGTCTCCACCCATTTTTCCTTCTTTTTGGTGGGGGAGTGGGTTTGTCCTGGTGGCAGTGACCTACAATGGCAGAAGCTGCACAGATTTACACAAAGCCTTGAAGCCACGCTCTCTCCTACCACACAGGACACAGACACCTGTTCTGGAAGGCCAAGGTCTGCCCCACAGGTACTGGGGTGGCCCCTCCTCGAGCCACTCCCTATGGGGCCACAGTTAATTAAGGGCAGGGACTCGGAGTTGACTGCTGCCTTCGGGAGTGTAATTACGCTCCCGGAGTCTCAGTTTCCGCATGTGTAAACCGAGGGCGGTGTGAGCATCTATCTCACAGATGGTCCTGAGGACTTTTTTTTTTTTTACAGTGTTTGTTTTTTTTTAATTTATTTATTTATTTTTGGCTGCATTTATTTATTTATTTATTTATTTCATTGCTGTGCGCGGGCTTTTTCTAGTTGCGGCCAATGGGGGCCACTTGTTGCAGTGTGCAGGCTTCTCATTGCGGTGGCTTCTCTTGCTGCGGAGCACGGGCTCTAGGCGTGCAGGCTTCAGTAGCTGTGGCATGAGGGCTCAGTAGCTGTGGCTCGTGGGCTCTAGAGTGCAGGCTCAGTAGTTGTGGCGCACGGGCTTAGCTGCTCCGCGGCATGTGGGATCTTCCCGGACCAGGGCTTGAGCCCGTGTCCCCTGCATTGGCAGGCGGACTCAACCACTGCGCCACCAGGGAAGCCCGGTCCTGAGGATTTAAAGAGCCCGTGTGTACAGTGCTCAGCCCAGTGCCTGACACGTAACAAACACTTGATAAATATGACTAGCTAACAAGTGTACTTGATGACCTTAGTGGTCAAACAAGTAATCATTGAATATTTGCTCCAAGTCAGGCCCTGAACTGAGGGCTGGGGACAATGGGGAGAGACGGATGACAGACACTGAACACACAAGTTACAGTCAGGGAGGGGCGATGTCAGAGGAGGCAGGATCGCGGAGAGGTTAGTTACCACACAGGCAGGGTAGGATGAGGGCTGGAGAGCCAAGCGGCCTGTGTTTGAATCCTGGCTCTGTCCCTTTCCAGCCACGTCACCTTGGGTAGGAGACTGTCTCCCTCAACCCGTGTCCCCTTGTGGAAATAAGAATTTCTATTTCACTGGCTGGTGGTGAGGCGGGTATAAAGCACCTGCCGTAGCTCGAGGAGGAAGCCTTTCACTAGCTGCATCACATGCAGCAGGAGGAAAAGCTTCCTGGAGAAGGGGGAGCGAAGCCAAGGCCTGAGGGACGAGCAGGGGTGAGCCAGGCAAAGGCTGGGGGGAGAACACGTCAGTCCTTGGGAAGGACAAAGGCTCTGAGGCTAGAGACCACCTGGCTGCAGCACGTTAACCACGGCACTTAACTACGTGCCTCGGCGCCACACCAGGCACCTGCTGTATGATGCCTGTGTGTCACTGAACCTGCACGGCACCCAGGTGAAGCAGGCGCCATGACCACACCTCCGTACCACACAGGTGGCCCTGAGGCTCAGCGGGCTTAGGTGACTCGTCCATGACCAGGGAGATCACGAGCAGTGATGTCAGCACATGAAGCCAGGCAGCCTGCCCACTACAGGGAAGCTGGAGAGAAGAGCGGGGTCCAGCCAGGGAAGGCTGTGTGGATGGTGCCGGTCAACCGAGTCCTCTGAAGCTGGGACAGCTGAGGCCAGCCAAGCCTGCTCTCTCTCTGGAGTCTCAGGCGCTCTGCCTCAAACAGTGCAAAGCTGACCTTGGCTTTACTTCCAGCTCAGGAATGTCAGTGGCCTCATCAGCGGCCTCCCCTTCCAGGGGGATCCGGCTGGGGAGGCCAGGGAAGTGTGGAGATGGATCAGGCTTTCTCTGGCCTCGGGGGCCCGGGGGCTTTAGCAGCACTAAGCTCCCCCAGCCACTGAAGATGGGAAGCATCCTTTCCCTGCATCAGTCAAGGCCACAGCAGATTCACTGTTCCTGGAGGAAAACAGCAGCCCCCATTTCTTGAGCCCTTACCGAGCACATGGATATATGTGTAAGTGCTTCCTAAGAACTGTTTCCTTTAACCCTCACCGCATCTCTGAGGGAGGTACTGCTATTGCCCCTGTTTTACACATTGAGACCGGTCACGGGGTCAGGAAAGCTTCTCTGAGGAAGTGAGCTCTCAGCCTGACACCTGAAGGACCATATCCCTACAAAGGCCTCCGGGTGGGAGGAGCTCATCCAAGGAAAGGGGGAAATGGCCAGTGGGGCTGAAGAGCAGTGAAGGGAGGGCATGATGGGGGCTGAGGTCGGCTCTTCCCACCCCCTCTTCCCACCCGCCCCAGGCAGAGGCTGATGATACACACCAGGTCTGGACTAAGCAGGATGTTGCAAGACCTGAACCGAAGCCCTACCCCTTCTCCTCCTGGCAGCCTGGTACTGTGGAAAGAGACTGGGCTTTGGAGTCTGGAGCTCCAAGTTCAGACCTCACCTCTCTGAGCTTCAGTCTCCTCCCCTGTAATAGAAGAAAACTACCAGGACATACCTTGCAGTATGGCAGTATGAAATACAATAATGGTGTCAGTTGGCACTATAAATGATAAAGTGCTTCATTAAGACACTAGCCAAGGACTTGCCTGGTGGTGCAGTGGTTAAGAATCCGCCTGCCAATGCAGGGGACACGGGTTCGAGCCCTGGTCCGGGAAGATCCCACATGCCACGGAGCAACTAAGCCCGTGCACCACAACTACTGAGCCTGCGCTCTAGAGCCCGCGTGCCACAACTACTGAGCCCACGAGCCACAACTACTGAAGCCCACGCGCCTAGAAACCGTGCTCCGCAACAAGAGAAGCCACCGCAATGAGAAGCCTGTGCACCGCAATAAAGAGTAGCCCCCGCTCAACGCAATTAGAAAAAGCCCAAGGCAGTCATAAATAAATAAATAAATTTATTTTAAAAAAATTAAATGAGAAATTCAGTTCCTCTGTCACGCTAAGCCACATTTCAGGTGCTCAGTAGCCACGTGTGGCTAGTGGCTACTGCACTGGACAACACAGATATAGAACACTCCTATCATTATAACAAGTTCTATTGACCAGATCAGGCTCAAAAATCTTTGACTAAATGCTACTACGCCTTCCCTCCCCTCAAAAAAAAAAAAAAAAATTCCTTTTTAAATCTTAAGAAAAAAACAAATACTTAAAAGTGGAGAAGAAAAAACAGGGACTCTAAAAATATATAAGCAAAACGCAGGGACTCTGAAAGACCTCCTGCTCCCCCCAATCCAACCCGCCAAAAAAAAAAAAAAAAAAAAGGAGGAGAACTAGGCGGGAAGGGCAGCAAGGAGACTGAGCCAGGAAGGAAGTAGATTTAATCAGTCATGAATGACCCTTCCCTACTCCTGCCCCAGTACAGCCCACCCCCACCGCGCAGGCCCAACCAATGGGCTCTAGGGAGCTCAGCTGTGGGGAATCTGACTGCTCCAAAAAAAAACACAAAAAACTGACGGAGAACAGCCCAAAGGCAGGGGCTCTACCACCTCCATCTTGCTCCAGCAGCCCTTCGGAAATTACCTGCTTCAACTCCCTTCCTAGAAGTCCCCATACCTCAACTCCCAGCCCATCTTCTTGCCCCCGTTTCTCTCCCTAGCTAGAGCTTCTTCCCAGATTCCATCTTCCCTTCCCAATGGTTTGGGCATCAGATGGTCAGGCCCAACCCCACAAGATCTTGATAGATTTCCCGCCAAGGCCCTCACCAATCCAGGCCCTCTCAAGGTCACCTCCTTTCTTCTCCCCCATCTCGGAGGCCAGTTTCTGTCCCTTCCCTCCACCCTCACTTTCAACAGCGGCCGACATTCCGATTGCACCAGGTCCTGTTCTTAGCACTTTACACATTTAATTTACACAACCCTATGATGTGGCCATTGTTAGCATTTTACAGAGGGGGAAATTAGGTCCAGAGAGGAGCAGTCCCTTGCCCAGAGCTACAGAGCTGGAAAGTGGCAGATTAGGGACATGGCGCCACATGGTCTAGCTCCTGAGCCCATCTTCTTAACCATGACTCTCTTATATGCGAAATCTTAGTTCACAGCTTTTCTCAGCCCCAGCCTCGCTCCTAAATAACGGCTCCTAACTAGATTTCTGCTGTGTGAGCTAGCAATTAGCAGCATCAACCTAACACTCTTGACAAGAAACAAGGCATTTCTCGAGTGTTTCTAAGAAATGTGAGCTAAGTGCTCTGTCTGGACCTCTCTCCCCCCGCCCCCGATCCCACTCACTCATTAATTCAACAAATATTTATTGACCATCTTCTCTGTACAGTCACCAAAACCGACAAGGCATTCTATCAGGGGGCACAGGATCAAACGACATTTTTACGCAATTCATTTTAAAATCAGAGTTGGAGCAAAGGGCACCATAAAAGCCCCTGATGGGAAACCTCATCTCTCTTTTCTCCTCCTTGAAGTGGGGGGTTGTCTTTACCGAGAAGAAAGTCTGTCCCTTACAAAGGCAGTTTTCGCCAACCCCTGAGAGGAAAGGTCACACCTTCCCCCCACCCCCACCCCCGTGTCCTCCAAGCGGCCTCCCCTGGGGAACGGCGGCAACTAATAAGAAACTCCCTCGCTCTCTCCAAGTTGTCTCTCTCCCTCAGGGTTACAAAGGAGCTGCCTGGCTTTTCTCCTCCTAAGGAACTGGAAGTTCTTCCCTTGGGTGTCCTCTCCAAGTGGTTCTTCCAGCCCTTGTCCCTCTGTAACAGCCCTTCCTCCACTCCCTACAGGGAACCCCCCACTCTGAAGACAGCGTAAACATCCCTATACCTCCTTGGAGAAAACTCCCTGGTGTCCCAGGTACTCACTGATCTAGCCAGCCCACGAGCCCCTGGCTGCCGCAGGAGCAGGAGGCCAACCCGGCCCAAGCCTCGACTTGACCCCCAAACCCTCGCCGCGGCAGCCACCACCGCCATCTTGGCTAACAATCCCTCGCCGATCCGCCCCTCTCCTCGGCGAGCTTAGGGCTGCCCTTTCATAAGCCTGACGCAAATGCCAGGATCACCCTGCCAAGAAACCACCTGCTACTAGTCCTGCGGTGTCTAGGACACATATGTAGGTGAATAAAACAATCTAGCTTCCCCAAAATTACTCTGACCGCCTCATCGCAGTCGTTCCTGTAACAGGCAAAGAAGAGGGCAACCTGACCAGAGCCTCAGGGTTTCAGGGCCCGGGGACCTCGGGTAGGACATGTCAAGGCCTTCCCTCTCTTCTCTTCTGTCCAATGGCTTTCCTGGACTTTCGAGGCGGGAGTGGGAGGGACCAAATTGTTAGTAAACGCGGAGCCACGTGCGGGCACCGATCCTGGAGACCCCACCCCCGACCCCGGGTCGGCGCGTGCGCACTAGGTACGCAGTCTGTACGCAAGCGGGCGCTTCTGGGCGGAAGCGACAATCCCGGCTGCACGTGGGCTCCGGGGCGATGGAGGGGACGATGCAGACTGAGACGAAGATCCGCGCTGAGTCTGGAAGAGAGTCTGGCCCTCGGGGCCCCAGTTGTAGCCTCCGGCACTTTGCCTGCGAACAGAATTTGTTGTCCCGGCCCGATGGCTCTGCCTCTTTCCTGCAAGGTAGGAACTCACCCAGGTCGTATTCGTTTTAGGGCGCGGTTACAGTGTACTGTGCTAGCTGGTAAATATTCCTCCTGGACTGGTGCAGTTCTTGCCGGGGTGGGTACTACTGCATACGTCAGTAGACATATACCTCTCCCTCCAGACTAGCCGGGAGAAGATATTTCCACTTTGGTAAGTACTCAGAATGAGAGAGGGGCAGATCTCCTCTTAAGAACGAATACTCCAGAATAGGGGAAATCTCCTTACCCGGGTGTCTCCCTTGACTAGGTTCCTCCCCCGTCTCCCACACACGCATCCTGCGTCCATACATCCCAGGGTGAGGCAAACCCCTTTGTTCGCATAAATACCCGGTAGACTGGCAAATCACCACTAGCGGTTTAATTACTCCCTGGACCCGTGGCAGATCTTCTACCGAAGTAGATACTTATCAGATTGAGGGTGATGTCCCCAGCCCCACCCCCACGCATTGGGTAAATATCCCTTTGACTGGGATACACAACTCTTCCTATATCCCTAAGATTGTGGCAGGTCTTACCTATTAGGTAAATATCCCCTTCCCCTAGTTAAATAATTCTCAGACTAGACTCACCTCCCTGACCCCGGGAAATATTCCTCTGGAGACAGGCCTAAAGATCACCCCCATAAATGCTTCAGGCCCTGCCTTAGGGCATTACCTCAGACCCAGGTACAGAACCTGCTTTCATTCATTCCTTCATTGAACACATGTATTTTTGCTAGCACTGAGAATACATGGATAAAACATTTTTTTAAATCCCTGCCCTAATGGAGTTTACATTCTAGTCAAAGAGACAGACAAAAGATAACTAAGTAAAATATATAGTAAAATGCTGTGGAGAAAAACATAGTAGGGAAGAGGACTAGGGTGTACTAGAGAGGGTTGCAGTCTTAATTAGGATGGTAAGGAAAGGCCTCACTGAGATGGTACCTTTTGAATAAAAACCTAAAGGTAAGGGAGCAAACCCTAAAGAGATCAAGAGGAAAGCTTACCAAGCATTGGGAACCACAGGGGTAAAGGCCTTGAGGCCAAAACTTGCCTGGTGAGTAATAGTCAGGGGACAAGTGTGGCTGCAGCAGAGACAGGAGGCGGGAGGGAGGTAAGGAGGCCTGCCCGTCACATAAGGCCTAGTGATTGAGAATGGAGTCGTGTGACATGATCTGAATATATATTAACAGAATCTGTCTGGCTGCACTGTTGAGGTTAGAGCGGGAAAGGGGGAGGCGAGGGTGGCTCAGACCAGAGTGGAAGCAGTGCAGGTGGTGAGATTCTGAAGGTAAAACCGACAGATTTTGCAGATGGTTTGGTTTGGGAATATGAAAAAAAGAGTCAGGGATAACGCGAGAGTTTTTTTCCCAGATCAGCTGTGCTGGGAGAAGATGAGTTCAGTTTGGAACATTAAATTTACAATGCCTAGTAGACATCCCTGTGGCAATGTGGACTGGGCAGTAGGACATACAAGTCTGGAATTTGGAATCCTTCGGCTATAAATGGTATTTCAAGCTACCGATTGGCAAATGGTATTTCAAGCTACCGATTGGATGGGATCTCCAAGAAAATTAGTATAGATGGAGAAGAGAGGCAGTCCCAGGACTAAGCCCTGGGTCTTCTAGCTTGTGCAGAGCTAGGAAGAGACACTGAGAAGGAGCAGCTAGTAAGGTAGGAGAAAAACCAAGAGAGGGCGGTGACCTGGAGCCCAGAGAAGAACGTGTTTGAGCTGTAAGGGCCAACCAGCTGCATTAGTCCTCCTGCAGAGGCTGCATCACGTGAGGATGGGCTAGACCTGTGGGTTGACAACTTGGACGTATGTCATTGGTGGCGCAGTCAAGAGCTGTTCTGGTGGAGGGATGGGATCAAGGAGGAAAAGAAAGAGTCAGTGAGTGGAGACAGCTCTATAGGAGCTTTGCTGTAAGAGGATCAGATAAATGGGGCAGGGGTTAGATGGGTGTGGGGTCCAGAGGGGAGGGACTCTTGTGCTCACGTGAACCACAGACAGCTCATCTGGAGTAACAGGAAGGAAGGCCCCAGTATGGATCTAGTTCTACTTGGATAATTTCCCCCTTCGGGTACATTCTCCTGGAGCCAAGAGAATCCCCTCCCTTGTGTGGCAGCTCCTCCTCCCCAACTCCAGGGAAAAAAAGGCCTCTACCCGGGACCTCCCCAAGGCTTAGCTCTCTGGCTAAATGCAGATGCCTGGAGTTTCTTAGAGCTTAAGAAATACTGAGCCCCTTTTGTGTTCTAAAACCCCAAAGCCCAGGACCCTGGAGCAGGGTCCTTTGCGGACCTTCAAAAGTGTGTCCCACATGCTTCTGGCCTCAGAATCTCTGATGAGGTTAAGAATGCAAAGCCTCAGAACCTACCTGCTCCAACTAAGGCTGGCCCTCTACATTTTTGAATTAATTGCTGTGGTGATTCTGATTGCAGGCCAGTGTTTTGAAGCTTTGCTGGAGCTCCGTTTCTTCCCACTGCAGGTTGCAGGCCCAGCTACATAGTAGAATGGCCTGTGGAGCTCTGAGGCTGCTGGTGCCTGAGCCCCAACCCCCAGCAATGGAATTAGGCTCTCTGGGGGAGGGACCTGGGCATCAGTATCTTTTAAAGCTACGCAGTGAGTCCGTTGTGCAGCCAGGGTTGAGAACCACTGCGTCATTAGTGGTTATTTTTAACTGGAATAGAGTAGAAGATATCAGAGTATATCAAAGCAATAACAGTAAGAGTTGTTTTTGAGGCTTTTGTTCCATTTACATGCACACAGATTTGGTTGAGTTTTAGGTCCTGCTCTAAAATGTATTTCTCATTGGGAGTTAGGGTCAGAAAAGTTTGCAGGCTGCTGTTGAGGTCCAGTCTCCTCATTCTGCAGATGGTGGAACTAAAGCCCAGAGAAGGGAGCAAAATCAGCTGAGGTTACAGAGCCAGGAGGAAATAAGCAGGTCAGGACCCACCCCCAGATATTTATCTCTTTCTCAGGTGTCCTGACTGCTGCAGAGTTTGGGGATGTGAGCCTGAGGGAAGAGAGCTGGGCTAAGGGAAGCTTTGGATGGAGAAGTTGGGACCAGCAGCAGTAAGAGGGAGAAAGTTTAGCTCTCAGGAAGAACTTCCCATTAAAGTTTATAATAATAGCTAAAGTCTTTTGGGCACTCAGCCCTTACAGGCAGAGTCCTAAGTGGTTTTCTTTTTATCTCATGTAATCCTCACAACTGTGAGGGAGGTACTGTAGTTGTCCCCATTTTACAGATGAGGAAGTGGAGGCAGAGAAATGAATCAAGTGCTCAAAGAATCACTACCAACAACTGGTGGGCCACAGTGAGGGTGATGTGGGCAACCCTGGCCACCTGGCTCAGGGCCCACAATGTTAAGTGCCAGGCGTTGGGCCCCAGAGGCAGGGAAGATTTGGGTGAGGCCTCCCGTGCTGTCTCCCCAGGGGATACCTCCGTCCTGGCAGGCGTGTACGGGCCAGCAGAGGTGAAAGTCAGCAAAGAGATCTTCAACAAGGCCACACTGGAGGTGACCCTGAGGCCGAAGATCGGTCTGCCTGGTAATTGGGCCTCTCGCCCGGTGTCTCCCTCACTGCTTTTCCTGGTCTCCACTCTCCCCTCCCTCCTCTCATCACCCCTCAGCTATTTCTTTCTTTTCTTTCTTTCTTTATTTTGGCTGTGCTGGGTCTTAGCTGCGGCATACGAGCTCTTAGTTGCGTCATGCATGCGGGAACTAGTTCCCCGACCAGGGATCGAACCTGGGCCCCCTGCATTGGGTGCGTGGAATCTTACCCACTGGGCCACGAGGGAAGTCCCTTGCCCTCAGCTATTTCTGTCTCTTTCTCCAACTCTTTGTTTCTGAGTCTCTGTTTCTGTCATTTTTCTCTCTTTCTCCCTCTCTCCATCTTTACTTTCCCCTCCTCTTTCCTGGCTCCATCTCTCCTCCTTTCCATTAACCTGTTTTTCCGCTCTTTTACTCTGTCCCCCTCACTCCCCAGGGCTGGGCCCACTGGGATGGGGGTGGACAGCAGCACTGGACACGGGAGCTCAGAGGTTCTCCTCCCCGGGAGGCTCCCTTGGTGGGTGCTGGAAGTGGCAGGGGTCGGGTGGGTGGCAGTCAGGCCCTCCCTCCTTCCCAGTGGGACTCCTCTGTCATCCATTCAGGGTCTTCCAGTAACCCGAACTGGCACTGCAGGCCCTTTTCCAGAGGGTTTGGGTGGGGCATATGGAGGAAGGTGAGCCAGATGGAAGGGAAGAGCCTGACAACCCCACCCCACCCCTGATTTCCCCAGGCGTAGCGGAGAAGAGCCGGGAGCGGCTGATCAGAAACACGTGTGAAGCGGTGGTGCTGGGAGCTCTGCACCCCCGCACCTCCATAACCGTGGTGCTGCAGGTCGTCAGCGATGCTGGCTCTGTATCCTTTCCCCCAGGCCACCTCCTCCAGGAAGTCCTCCAGAATCCAAAGCCTGTGCCAGTGACCTCAGCTCTGACCCAGAGCTTGGATTTGAGGCTCAACACCGGGGGAGCCCTGAGCAAGTAGAACCTTAGGTTCAGCAGCTCAGCCTTGAAAGATCGCTGTGGTTTGGGTGCGAAAGGTAGAGGCCAAGGACCAGAAACGGGCATTTCTAGACGGCTTTGCAGGTGCATGGCCCTGCACTGGGCAGACACTTCACAGATGAGGGAAAAGGAGGACTATTGCGAACCCATTTCACAGAGGGGAGGCAATGGAGGGTCAGTGGCAGAGGTGGGACTGACTGATTGTGAAGCTGGGCCCTGGGGAGGAAAGACTTGAGGAAACTGAGGTGGGGCCAGCTGTCTGACTCAGGCCTGTGCTCACCTTATACTGTGCCAGGGCCACACCTCTCCCCTGGACTGTGGGCTCCCTGGGGACACCGACCCCTCCCTCTGTCACCCTGCCTGTCTATCGCCTGGTAGCACTGCATGCTCTAGATACCCCAGCTCCAGGCCTGGCTCTGCCACTGCCTACTTGTGTGATCTTGGAAGGCTTCTGCCCTCCGTTTCCCTGAAGGTGCGTATCTGTTGAATATCATTATGATACCTGCTTGAGGCTCAGAGGGAATACGTAACTTGCTCAAGGTCACACAGCTTAGAGGTGGCAAATTCAGGTCTGGAACCCAAGGATACTTGATCCCAGAACTACTCTGCCTTTCTGTGATCAATTAGTGATGTCTGCTGCAGGCACTGGCAGGGTGAATGGAGGCATGGATGTGTTCTGCTGACCAGCCCTCCAGTAGAAACTCTTAACCTGGGAATTCCCTGGCGGTCCAGTGGTTAGGACTCTGCTCTCTCACTGCTGAGGGCCTGGGTTCAATCCCTGGTTGGGGAAATAAGATCCCACAAGCTTCACAGCACGGCCAAAAAAAAGGAAGAAAAAAAAGAAACTCTTAACCACTGCCTGTGGCACTCAGCTCCTGGCCTGTTGCCTGAATGCCGCGTGTATGGCACTGGTGGACGCAGGTGTGCCCATGCGGGCCCTCTTCTGTGGGGTCACCTGTGCTCTGGACTCTGATGGGACCCTCCTGCTGGACCCCACAGCCAAGCAAGAAAAGGTAGGTATGAAGGGTAGGGTGGTAAAAGGCCTTGGGCAGACACTCTTCTTCTCCTCCTCTAGGCCTCACTTCTCCAAAACAGTTGGCTTGTACCACCTCATTCTCAGCTGGCAAGCTCTGCCCTGTTCATCTGGGCAAGTGCTAGAAACCCAGCTCTAACCTGCTGAAGCAAAAAGGGAATTGATTTTAAGAGGTTCAAAAACAAAAGCAAAGGAGGAAAGAGTTTTTTCTTCACTGGCTCAAGGTCACAGTGTGCTAGGGTTCTGGTTATTCCCAGTTATCTGCTCAGGACTGTACAGTCACATCCAGTCGGGAAAGCAGAAGCCCCTTGGGGGATTTCAGACAGAGAGAATTTAATGCAGGGAACTGGTTATAACCATATTGGAAGAGCTGAAGGAGCAGAAGAGAAGAAGAGAGGACACCCAGAGATTAGAAGCCGGAAGCCAGCTCCTGCTCTGTGCTGGTGGAGACACTGGTGCAGTCAGATCTAGATGCACACAGACGGTCTGGCTTTGCCCTGGCTGCTGAAGTCCAGAACCCACCCCATCTCCATGCCTCCTGTGGCAGGTGATAGACCCCAAACTCCTGCTGCAATGAGGACCAGGATGCTCTCTCCTCCCTCCCAGTCTCCCACCAGATTCCTGGTAGAACCTAACGGGCAGGGGAATCTGGGAAATACAGTTTGCTGGCTTCCAGCCCCAGGGGTACAGAGCACTGCAGGGAGATGGGAGGCACCGGGGAGTGACCGGCACTGGGGCTGCCGCCCCTGTGGCGCAGGATGCTGTGCTCTGAAGCCCCGTGTCAGGACCATGTGGTGGAATGTGGCATGGGGAGCGATTACTCAAGGAAGCAGGAAGAGGTGGTATGTAGACCAAAAAAAAAAAAAATACACTTGATAAACGTGAGTGAAAAGCAAGCCCCCTCTTTGGGACCAGCTGAGATTGTGTCTGAGGAGAGAGTTCCAGGTCCCCCACCTTGTACCCCTCATCCCTAGGAGGCTCGGGCACTCCTGACCTTTGCACTTGACAGCGTGGAACGGAAGCTGCTGATGTCCACCACCAAGGGGCTCTACTCTGATGCTGAGGTACCAGTGTGCAATTGGGGGTGAATGCCAGATCCTTCCCACCCACCTGACACGAGGTCCTGTCCCAGTCCTAAGAAGCTTAAGGAGGGCCCCGTCCTTGCATCCCTTCTGTAAATAGGAGTTTTCAAACTTTGTAGCCATAGAAACCTTTGTGGGAATTTTAAAGGGAAGACCTATTTATGAGAAGAGGGGCACAGGTTGAAATCAAGAGATGGGGGCACCTGGAGGCCTCCCAGCTTCCAGCTCAGAGCTGTGCACCCCGGAACTCGGGGTGTCTGAAAAACAGAGTTTGGCACCTGTTGGGCCAAATGGTCTCCAAGAATATTTCCCACCTGGCCCTCCTGTGAATCCAGGTATACATGGCAGGAAAGATTTGGGGTCTCAGGTTCCATGGCTTTTAAGACTATTTGGAGTCACAGGACCTGTGGCTCTAAAATTCCAATCTGGCCCCGGAGCTCAACAAGGTTGGGGTCACGTCCAGGGGTCAGGATGCCTGATGCCATTGGTCTGAGGGCCTGGAGCTGCTGGAACCTGACCCCTGAGGCCTTCCCCTTGAAGGAGCCCATGAAGTGGGGAAGAAGGAAATGCACAGGGAGTAATCCCCGCTCCACCTGCCTCCCCTTGGGGGGCGGGGCTCCCGGTGAACAGGGAGGTGGGGCCCGTCAGGCCGTGTGGGTGCAGGCCTGGGCCCGCAGCACTGAGCCCCTCTCCCTTCCCAGCTCCAGCAGTGCCTGGCCGCAGCCCAGGCTGCTTCCCAGCACGTCTTCCGCTTCTACCGGGAATCTCTGCAGAGGCGTTACTCCAAGAGCTGAGGCACGCCGGGGCAAGCTGCCCCTCCCACCACCTCCAGCGTCAAATAAACTGGTAGCCCAGCCCTGCTGAGAAAGTGGCTATAGCCAGCCCCTGGGCCCGGGGGGCACAGACCCCACCCCACCCCAGGAAAGCACTAGTAGGATGGTGCATTTATTGACTGAATCTACTCATTTTAACAGCCTGGTGAAGTGGGACTGCTGTTAGAGTGTGCAGGCCCTGCTGGGTGCTGAGGCCTCAGCAGTGAATGAGGCCCACGTCCCAGGTTCGAGGAGCAGTGAAGTGATGGGCAAATAAAATTGGTGTTTTTTGGATGGTGGATGCTATTTAAAAACAAACAGGGAAGACGGGTTTAGGTGAGTCGGGAGGAGGGCAGATTTAATACATCAGTCGGGGACACCTCCGTGGAGAGGGGAACGTCTGAGGGAAGCCCAGGAGGAGGCCAGGGACGAACTCAGGGACTCATGGACATGTGGGGGAGGACCCCCTGGCAGAGGTTCAAGGACCAGCAAGGTGGCCAGTGTGGCTGGAGCAGAGTGACTAAGGGGAGAGTAAGGAGATGGTCGGGGAGGCAGTGGGCTTTGTGGGCCTCAGAGGGGAATCTGGCTCTGAATGCTGCTTTTACCCACCCAACAACCCTGTGAGGTGTGGCTGTTGTTACAGTCTCTGTTTTAAGGTAAGGAAACAAGGGACTTCCCTGGTGGCGCAGTGGTTACGAATCCGCCTGCCAGTGCAGGGGACACGGGTTCGAGCCCTGGTCCGGGAAGATCCCACATGCCAAGGAGCACTTAAGCCCGTTCACCACAACTACTGAACCTGTGCTCTAGAGCCCTCAAGCCACAACTACTGAGCCCACGTGCCACAGCTGCTGAGCCCACGCGCCTAGAGCCCGTGCTCCACAACAAGAGTAGCCCCCGCTCGCCGCAACTAGAGAGAGCCTGCGTACAGTAACAAAGACCCAACACAGCCAAAAAAATAAAATTCAAGAAAGAATAAGGTAAGGGAACAAGCTCAGAAGCCAGTTAACCACCAGAGGTCACCAGCTTGTTAAGTGGTGGAGCACGGGTCCCACTCAAGACTCCAGACCCAGGGACTTCCCTGGCTGTCCAGCAGTTAAGACTCCACGCGTCCACTGCAGGGGGCACGGCTTCGATCCCTAGTTGGGGATCCCGTGTGCCACTTGGTGCGGCCAAAAAAAAAAGTCCAGACCCAGAGCCCTCACTATGCAGACAAACACCTGAGGTGCCAGTGCATTCTGGACCTCGGGTCCCTGTCTGTGAAAGGAAGTGACCGAGGCCTGTTGGTTCTCTGTCAGGGGTGATAGCACCCCCTAAGGGGCTTTTGGAAATGGGTGTATTTTCAGTTCTGATTTGACTGATCCCCACCCTCACATTCAGGGGGCAGGAGCCAAGATCCCACTAGCATCCAGCAAGGAATAACGTTCCCACAGGTGGGCCACATGGCTGCCAGATCCTGTCTGCCACTTATGTTTAGGGGTTTATGGTGAAAATGACACGTCTGGGGGCCCTCTGCTGCACACTTCACATGCTTAAACTGGCCCACACGGTGCCCACAATTGCCCCTTTGAGCAGGTGTCATTTTCATCCCCAGTAAACAAGAAGGAAATGCATAAATATCTTTAGCTTGAAATTACACCCGTGAAGACGCGCAGGAGAGCACAAACAGGGAATAGTGTTTTCTTCTAGCAAGATTAAATGGCATTAAGTGGAATGAAAAAACTAAACCACTTTCACTTTATTACTTGGTAATATCAGGCTCCATTTAATGTACCTCTGATAAGTTCAGGACAGGGCTGTTTGGCCTGCCAGAGTGCCAGCACTTTGAGGCCTGAAGGTCCCATCCCTCCCAATCTCAGGCTATGTGATGGGGCTGCCTCCTAGCCCGGGTGGGCCACTAAGAGGGTGCCTGGGGAAGAGGACCTTTGGGGTACCAGAGCTGCCTGCTCCATTCTCCTCCCCCACGAGGCGGAGCCTGTGCAGTGAAGCCAAGAGATGGGGAGAGCAGACTATTATCTGAGGCCCTCAATCCAGTTCTCCCTCAGCTTTCTTCCCCTTTGTTGTGTAAGGCAGTCTGAGTTGGATTTCTGCCACTTGCTGTCGAAGGAGCTCCGGGGGAGGCTGCTGTTTACACTGCATGACTCATTTAATCTTCAGAACTGCTCCAGGTGTGGGAGAAATTAGTCCCATTTTGCAGATGAGGAGAAGTGAGGCTCAGAAGGTACGTGGGCGGAGGTTACACAGTGAACTTGGAGGAGGAAGGCCTTGGAACCTGGCTTTCTCTAATTCTCTACCTATCACCCACGTTGTGAAGAGAATATTCTGCAACTTGGAAGCCCTCCGAGCTTCCTCGGATTCCCTCTTCTCTGGCTCTGAGGTGTCCGGGAGCACCCCGGGGGGCAGCCTGTCACTCTGGCCCGTCCCTTCCGCCTTCCCACACACACAGACAGACACAGGTTTCGCGGCAGGAGTGTCTGGTGTTTAATTGCTCTTTGCGGCCTCCAGGAAGGGGGGTGGGGGAGAACCGACTCACTCTCCGTTTCTGGATGCTGCCGCCGCCGCCTCATTCACCTGGATTCTCCACTCCGACCGCGGACGCGCTGGGCGGCCGGCCTCTGGGTTCACAGTGGGGACCGCAGGGGCAACTAAGGCGGGTCCCGGGAGGCGAGGTAGGCGGCCAGGGTCACCAGGGCGACCGCGTACGTGCACACGCCCAGCCCGACGGCCAGGACCCCCAGCAGGAAGGCGCGGCGGGAGGCGGCCCCTGCCCCCTGGACGTCCCCCTCGGCCCAAGCCTTGTTGGTCTGTGGAGGTGGTGCAGCGGTGACTCAGGTATCCCCTCATCTCACCCTGCTTCCCGCAGCCCGACCCCTCCCCCACCCAACACACCCATGTATTCATTCATATGTTCCAAAAACATAGGGAGCAGCTACTGTGGGTCAGGCACAGTTGGGCACTGGGGATACTGGGTGACTAATAAAAAATATATATATATATTACTATATGCCACAGTTCTAATTCGCTGAGCCTCACAACGACCCTGAGGCAGGAATTATTCATTCCCATTTTACAGATGAGGAAAATGAGGCACCGGGAGTTTAACCGGCTTGCCCACAACCTTACCAGAGGGTGGCAGGCCTAGGATTGGAGCTCAGGTTCTTAACCACCACTCTGGGCTGCCCTCTGTGAAAAATGCCTCATTTTACCCCTGAATGTTTCTATGTAAATCCTTTTCTCCATCACTTTTTTTCCCCCCAAGCATGCCTCCTCTTTTTTTCTTTTCTTTTGAATGCATTTTCCTCTTCTATATCCAACCCCCTCCCAGCTCCACCCACAGACTGACCTTCTGGGCCAGGCAGAAGGCGGCAATGCCCACGGGCCAGAAACAGCACAGCATGGAGAAGACAGCCAAGCCGAGGTGGTCGTGGGGTAGGAGTGGGGAGAGAAGGCCGCCCCCATCCCAGTCCGAGTCACTGTCACTGGATGACACATCCTATGGGCAGGAGACAGCCTAAGTGGTCATCTCCACCCATCTTCCTTGCCCCACTGCTCCACTCCCCATGCCCCCAAAGACACAGAGAGAAAAATGTTCCAAGAGGTAGGCTCTTGACTTGCCCACATCCTGGATCCCCCTGACGGGAAGCTCTGGACCCTGTCTCCAGAGAAAAGCCTCACCCACACTCAAAAGCTTTGAGTTCAATTTCAAGGAGTTCACAGGTCCACGCATGGATACTACAGCTGCTTATAAGCTCTGAGTTAAAAACCGCTGAAGTGGAGACAGAAACCAATGGGAACTGGACCCTGCAAAAAGATGGCGATTAGAGGAGCCAGCTCTGGTGGCCTAAATTACTAGGACAAACCTGCCTGCTGAAACTACAGGTTCTAGGTTAAAAAAAAAATATTTTTTAATCTTGCATCAAATAGCTCACAAGACTTTAAGGAGTTACTGTAAAGCCAAAACTGAAGTGAAAATCAAGGTTAATTTAACAGAGAGGTCAAATGAACAGAGAAGGCCCCTTCTGCCCTGCAGGCATTTACCAATCCCATTTACCAATCCCTGAATGAAAAATTAACCTTTCATTCAGACCTTGAACTAGATTAAAAATGATCTTTAACTGGTAGTACCCCTAGACAGCTGACAAAAGCAAACCAAATCCTCTCCTGAGGAAGGTACTTTCATTCTAGGCCTCAAAACAATTTTTCAAATACAATGACCAGCATGCAGTCAAAGATAACCAGGCACACAGGAACCGTGGAGGAGAACTAGCAGAAATAATAAGGCCCTCAAAGTCTTCAAATAATGGGATTATTTGACACAAACCAGGTCAAAGCAAAGCTTACTGCCACAGTGTGGCAGACTGTGTTTCCAAAAATGGCCACACCCATCTGACTGATAAATCTTCTCATCAGGGGTGAGGTCTATGTCTACTTTCCTTGAGTCTGAGCAGGCTATGATTCATTTGTAATTGATAGAATGTGGTGGAAGTAATGCAACACGACTTGCAAGCATAAGTCAGAAAAGGGGAAAAAAAATAAAAGAATTAAAAAAAAGAAAAAAAAAAAAAGAAAAGGTGAGGCAGCTTCTGCTTTGCTGAAACACTCCTGCTGGAGGTTGGAGGCACATAAGGAGTCTGAAGCCGCCATGCTGTAAGCCCAAACCAGCGCACATGGGGAGACTCCTGCAGAAGCCCTGAGACTACATTAAGAGAGAGATAGTCAACCAGACCCCAGCTGCTTCAGACCCTGACTGTTCCACCTCTAGCCACTGGCTGACCGCAACCTCATGAAAGACCCTGAGGCAGAACCACCCAAGTCCTTCCCAAGTTCCCAACCCATGGAAACCATGAGCCATGATAATGATTGTTGTTGTTTTAAGCTACTAAGCTTTGGGGGTGATTTCTTATATGGCAATAGCAACTGGAAAACCATGTTTAGCAAATAAAAGACATGCTTGACAATATGCACAAGGAATAAGAAATTATACAAAATGACATTAATTGGAAAAAAGAGAACAGAGGCACAGAGATGCATCGGCTTTGGAAAGAGATAGACTGATGGAGAACAGGGGGGTCAGAAATCAGAGGGAAGACAAACAGAGCCAAAGGGAACAAAGATGAGAGATGAATTTGGAGAGAAAAAGGTAAAGAAGCCAGGTGGGATGGAGAACAGGAAAAACCACACCTGGAAACCCAGGGAGGCCACACGCAGTTGTGAAGTGAGACTCCAGGCCAGCAGCTGGCAGCTGGAGTTGGCCAGCAGCCTGCCGGATGTTGGCCACAGCTGGATTCACCTCCAGCCCCCTCCCCCAGCTCCCACTAAGGAGCCTACCTTAGTGGTCCTGCTCCTACCTCAAGGTCGGGGAGCCCTGGCTCCCCCAGTACAGCACTCACAGAAGGAAGAGATGGTGGCAAGAACTGCCAACCCCTCAGTGATTCTGCAAAGGCTGTCTCTCGAAAGGGAGGCCCTGGCTCAGGCTCGCCAGGCTTCTGGACAGGGGGCTCACCGCCTACACCCACCAGCAGAGGCTGTTGGAGCTCTGGAAGACTGGGCTTGTCCATGGCTGGGGAGGGGCTCCCAGAGGGGCTTCCTGGGGGTAGGGGAAAGAAAAAGACAAGTTGTAAAAGTCTCACTTTTATCCTTCCCCTGACTCCTGGCTTTGGAGAGACTCCAGGCAGAGACTAGGTAGCTGAACCATCCTCAGACCCATTTTACAGATAGTAAAACTGAGGCCCAGAGAGTAACAGAGGTTGGTCCAAGTTGTGAAGAGAACTCAGGACTCTGGACATTCAGTTCCAGGCTTCTCTCTCCTCAGGCAAAAACCACACACCTGTTGCACATTTATTCCAAACCATGCCTTACACACTTACTTGGCCCATGAACTACATACCCATCCTGGGTTGACACTCTCATCCCTCTCCCCCACACCCATCCCCAATGATGCTTAGTTCACACACCGCCTGTGCCCCCAAGCCTGTGCACTCTCAATACCCAAGTCCCCTGCCACGCATACCCATCCAGGCAAGCCCAATCCCCACCTCCACCTGTGCACATTCACATCCCAAGGGACTGTTTGCATACTTGCCCCAAACAACACCTCCCAACGGTCTTACACACTCACCCCAAGTAACTCCTTGCACATTCATCCTAATCCCCCCAGCATCAGATTCTCCCCAGATGCACATATATGCACAGGCTTCCCACACATGCAGGCTGGACACTCTCCCCTGTCCCCATCACTTCCCTTGCACATCTGCCCAAAGACCCGCGGCCACACACCCCTCTCTTTCTCCACCCACATCCATGGCCCACACCCACCCGCTCCGCTGACACCTCCTGTTTTACCAGAATCCACCTTTGCACACTTCCCCCATAACACCACCAACCCACCACACAACTCAACCACGGAGACTATTCTTCTCGCCCTCACAATCCCCCTGCGGGGGTCCCCAAGTCTCCCGCCCTCAGTCCAAACCTGGCTTGAGCCGATTTCCTGGCCAAGGTTTTGCCTCCCTGTCCCCAGCGCCAGGACCCGGGAGAAGAGCGGTGCCCCCCGAGCTGCGCCCCTCACTCACCGCCCACGGCCATAGGCCGGGACCTCCTGGGCTCTCCGCACCGACACCCTCCCCGATCCTGCCGCTCAGGTGGGGGAACTCAGTGAGCCCCGCGCTCTTAGGGGTCTGGGCCTGGGGGCGCGGGGTCTGAGAGCTCCGCTGCGCGCCCCTCTCAGCGCCCCGGGCCCGCGGCGAGGGCGGGGCGGTGGGCTCCCGGGCTCCGCCCCCAGAGGAGGCCGCGGGGAGGGGGGCGGGGGAAGGATGGGGCCTTGAAGGCCGACGTCAGCGCCCGGCGCTGGCCCTTGCCACCCCGGGTGCGGAGGAGCAGGCGGAGGTCTCCGAGGTCAGCGGGCCCTGACATCCCGAAGCCAGACCCAAACGCTGCAGGACGGAGGACGGGGCGCCCCGATTCTCCAGAGCCTTCCTGGCTTGTCCCTGCTTCCACCCCACTGCCCTCCCCCCTCCCCAACAGTAAAAACAGCAACCCCGGCTAACTGTGGGCACGGTTCTTAGTGCTTTACATATACACGTACACGTTTATTCCCGAGAACGACCTAAGAGGCACTGTCATTGATTGTCCTGTCGTGCCCAGGAGGAAACGGGCGCAGAGAGTTAGAACTTGCCTAAAAGCGTGCCGCCGGGTCACTGAGGGCAGACTACGCCCGGCGCGGGGGTTAGATACCCTACGTTCATCAACGCACGGATTCCTCTCAGTAGCTCTATTTCTATCCCTGTTAGGCAGTTAAGGAAACTGAGGCTCAGAGATGTGTGCTCACTTGGCCAAGGTAAACAACTGGTACTAGGACCGACCCGCAGATTGTAACCCAGGGCTGTATTTCTTGCCGGCCCAAGTGGAGGGGAGAAAGCAGAGGCAGAAGGTGCGGCGGGGGCTTCCAGGGAAAGGGGCGGTGCTGGGAGTGGGCCAGGGATGGCGAGCTGCTTAGCAGGTGGTACAGGTGGTGGTTATGAGTTAGTGTTTGGACCCACACAGACCTGAGTTCCTTTCCAGGCTCTTCAAAGCACTCGTTGTGTGACCTCTGGATAATGGCATCACCTCTCTGAACCCCAATTTCTTCATCTGTGAAATAGGGTAAATACCCCCTGCCTCTTAGATGTGATAACATATATAAAGCACTTAGATTAGGTGCCATAACAAATGTCCAACATTTGCCCCAAACTAGGCACTCTGAACGTGTTTGATGGTGTTTAGGAATATAATTATTTACATCCGTCTTCATCAGTCTAATTAGGGGACTCTTCTCGCCCAGCAGTCCTCCACCTCCTTCAGGGAGGCCACCCAGCTTGCACTGGCTTCTCTTTCTCGGAAGCCCTCCATCTCACCAGTCCCAGACAGCCAAACTGGAGGATTCCCTTCCTGATGTGGGGCAGGCCAGCATTCCCTCGCTCCAGGGCTCTGGGGCTCCGTGCCAAGAGTCCAGACGCTGGAGCTGGTACAGGCCCCACTCCTGGGGAGAACAGACGGTGTCTGGAAGTGACCTTGGCTCAGCCAGAGTTTCTGGCAGACAACAGGCAGGGAGACCCACAGGAGCATAAATGAGAAGGAGAGGGGGCAAAACTGTTTTATGGGGAGAGAACACCCTTGTTACTCTGTATCTTCTTAACCTCGCTCTTATCACTATGAAACATATTACATATTTCTGCTGGTTTGAATCCTCCCACCAGTGCCAGCTCCAGCTCGGCTGGGATTTGATCTCTTTTGTTTACTGCTGTGCCTCAGAGCCTAGAACAGTGCCTGACCCCAAGCAGGACTTTGATACATATTTGTGGGGTGAGGGCATGAATTCTCACCAGGCTGTTTTTTTTTTTTTAAACTTATTCTACATTGTTTTTTGTTTTTGTTTGTTTGTTTTTAATTAATTAATTTATTTATTTATTTATCTATGGCTGTGTTGGGTCTTCGTTTCTGTGCGAGGGCTTTCTCTAGTTGCGGCAAGCGGGGGCTACTCTTCGTCGCGGTGCGCGGGCTTCTCACTATCGCGGCCTCTCTTGTTGCGGAGCACAGGCTCCAGACGCGCAGGCTCAGTAATTGTGGCTCACGGGCCCAGTTGCTCCGCGGCATGTGGGATCTTCCCAGACCAGGGCTCGAACCCGTGTCCCCTGCATTGGCAGGCAGATTCTCAACCACTGCGCCACCAGGGAAGCCCCAGCCTCAGTTTTTTACCAAATCCCTGAGCAGTATGGGTCCCTTCGACCCCCTAGGCCACCGTAGAGATTTATTCATTTCCAGTAGATCTCTCTGGCCACCATCAGCCTCGTACAGTCTCCCCACCCCTTCCAGGATGTCACTGGAGGCCCAGGCCTTTTGGGGTTTGTGATGGTCCTGGAATATTAATCACAAAATTCCAGCCAGGATCATCAACAGAAGCCTAAACCACTGAGTGAAAGTTTGATGAGGAACAGGATATTTATTTAGTCTCAAAGTATCCTCCCACAGATTACTTATTAATTACAAAGGGAAAAAAAATAGTATTAACGGACAACACCAGCAGACACCACCTAAAACCAGGTGATAGAAGTTAACATCACCAGTATCGGGACAAATGAACATCATGTGCCTCCTGATATGCACTGAAAAGGACACAACATCATTTCTGTGATGTTTTTCTGCCAAAAATGCATCATCCGAATTGAATCATGAGAAAACAAGGGACAAAGCCCAACTGAGGGACACTCTATAAAGTACTTGGTCTGTACACTTTAAAAATGTCAGTGTCATGAAAACCAAAACAATAACAAAAATCTAAAAGCTGGCAGCCGGTTCTAGATTACAGGTGACTAAAGAAACATGACAACTAAACAAAGTGTGATCCCGGATGGAAAGCAGATGGTGACAAGGTATGTTATTGGGACAATGGGAGAAATTTGAACATAAACTATAAATTAGATGATAGTTTTCTATCAATCTTAAACTGATACTTGGGGAAATGTTAAATTGGTATTATGGTTATATAGGAGAATCCCCTTGTTCTTAGGAGAATTTTACTAATATAATATTATGAATTATATTTACGAATATAATATATTTGCATATGTGTGTATATATGTGTGTGTGTGTGTGTATGCAGAAACGCAAGCAAAAGAATTGAACAAAACTTCGCAGAAAGAGGAAATCCAAGGGAGAGATGAACATTTAAAAAGTTACTCAACTAATCATCAGGGAAATGCAAATTAAAATCACAGTGCGATACCAATATACACCCACCAGAATGGCTAAATGAAAGAAGACACCACCAGGAAGTGTTGGTGAGGATATAGAGTGGGGAAACTCTCATATACTGCTGGTGGGCATCCAAATTGGTCCAACCACTAGGAAAACTGTTGGGCAGTTTCTACTATAGCTGAACATATCCTATGACCCAGCAATCCCAGTCCAATCAGATATGAACATATGTCCACCAGAAAACAAATTCCCATCAACAGATGGATAAAGTGTAGCATCTTCACACAGAGGAAACTATATAGCGATGAGAACGAAAGAGCTACAGCCACATGCAATAGCATGGGATGAATTTCACAAACAAAAAACTGAGCAAAAGACAGCAGACACAAAACAATGCATATTGCGAGACTTCATTTATATAAAGTATGAAAACAGGCAAAATTAATCCATATTGTTAGAAGTCCAGTTAGTGGTTTCCTTTGGGGGCATCCTGGAAGAGGCATGAAGGGCATCCTGGAGGGGCTGGTCATGTTCTTTTCATGAGCTGAGTTCTGGTTACCAGGTGTGTTCAGTTTATGAAATTTAATTCAGCTGTTCACTTATGATTTGTGCACTTTTCTGTACACTTCAAAACATTTATTTTTGAAAAAGAGCAAGTTAGATCTAAAGATATGGATAACTTTCCAAGATGTATCACTGAGTGAAAAATGCAAGATGTGGGAATTCCCTGGCGGTCCAGTGGTTAGGACTCAGCGCTTTCACTGCCGAGGGCCTGGGTTCAATCCCTGTCAGGGAACTAAGATCCCACAAGCTGCGCAGCACCGCCAAAAAAAAAAAAAAAATCAAGATGTAAAAGAATATGAACAGTCACTCTGTTAAGCAGTACAGCACTTCCTCAAAAAATTAAAAATAGAATTATCATATGACTCAGCAATTCCACTTCTGGGTGTATACCCAAAAGAACTGAAATCAGGGTCTTTTTAAAAAAAATAAATTTAATAAATTTTTAAAATAAATTTATTTATTTTATTTATTTATTTTTGGCTGTGTTGGGTCTTCGTTGCTGTGTGTGGGCTTTCTCTAGTTGTGGTGAGGGGGGGGCTACTCTTCATTGCAGTGTGCGTGCTTCTCACTGTGGTGGCTTCTCTTGTTGCGGAGCATGGGCTCTAGGCGCGCGGGCTTCAGTAGTTGTGGCATGCGGGCTCTAGAATGCAGGCTCAGTAGTTGTGGTGCACGGGCTTAGTTACTCTGTGGCATGTGGGATCTTCCCAGACCAGGGATCAAACCCATGTCCCCTGCATTGGCAGGGGGATTCTTAACCACTGTGCCACCAGGGAAATCCTGAAAGCAGGGTCTTGAAGAGATATGTGTACACCCATGTTCATAGCAGCGTTATTCACAATAGCCAAAAGGTGGAAGCAACCCAACTGTACATCGACAGATGAATGGATAAAGCAAATGGGGTGTATATATAAAATGGGATATTATTTAGCCTTAAAAAGGAAGGAAATTCTTTGATGACCATTTTGTAATGTATAGAAATACTGAATCATTATGTTGTGCACCTGGAACTAACATGGTGTTGTAGGTCAATTATACTTCTAAATAAATAAATAAATAAATAAATAAATGCCATATAATTAAAAAAAAAAAAAAAAAAAGAAGGAAATTCTGACATGCACCACAGCATGCATGATCCTTGAGGACATTATGCTAAATTATTCTAAATGAAATAAGCCAGTAATAAAAGGACAAATAATGATTCTACTCAGATGGGGCACCTAGAGTAGTCAAATTCATAGAAATAGAAAGTAAATAGGTGGTTTCCAGGGGCTAGGGGAAGGGAGGGATGGGGAGTTTTTGTTTAATGGGTACAGAGTTTCAGTTTTGCAAGATGAAAGGAGTTCTAGAGATTGGTTGCACAATTATGTGAATGTACTTAATGCCACTGAACTGTACACATAAAGATGGTTAAAATGGTAAATTTTATGTTATGTGTATTTTATCACAATTTTAAAAACTTTAAGAATAAAAAGTACAGGGACTTCCCTGGTGGTGCAGTGGTTAAGAATCCTCCTGCCAATGCAGGGGACACGGGTTCAAGCCCTGGTCCGGGAAGATCCCACATGCCGCGGAGTGACTAAGCCTGTGTGCCACAACTACTGAGCCTGTGCTCTAGAGCCCGCGAGCGACAGCTACTGAAGCCTGCACGCCCTAGAGCCCGTGCTCCACAACAGAAGAAGCCACCCCTCGCCGCAACTAGAGAAAGCCCGCGCGCAGCAACGAAGACCCGACACAGCCAAAAATAATAAATAAATAAATAAACAAACATTTACCATCAGACAGTTTCTGTTGGTCAGGAATCTGTTGATGGCTTACCTGGCTGGTTCTCGCTCAGGGTGTCATGAAGCTACAATCAGCATGTTGGCCAGGTGCAACAGTCACTGGAAGATTTGATGTGGCTGAAAGATGTCCTTCCAAGATGGGTCACTCACATGGTGCTGGTTTGTCGGCACGGGGCCTCGGTTGTTCTCCATTTGGGTCTCTCCGCTGGCTGCTTCACTACTGTCACAAATGGTGGCTGGTCTCTCTCAAAGTGAGCCATTCAATAGAGACATGGATGAGGAAGCCTCAATGCCTTTTATGGCTTAGTCTAAGAAGTCACACAGCAACACTTCTACCATATTCTGCTGGTTAGAAGCAAGTTACAAAGTGCAGCCTATACGCAAGAGGAGGGGGCTTCCCTGGTGGCGCAGTGGTTGAGAATCTGCCTGCCAATGCAGGGGACACGGGTTCGAGTCCTGGTCTGGGAAGATCCCACATGCCGCGGAGCGACTAGGCCCGTGCGCCACAGCTACTGAGCCTGCGCGTCTGGAGCCTGTGCTCCGCAACAAGAGAGGCCGTGATAGTGAGAGGCCCGCGCACCGCGATGAAGAGTGGCCCCCACTTGCTGCAACTAGAGAAAGCCCTCGCACAGAAACGAAGACCCAACACAGCCATAAATAAAATAAATAAATAATAAATAAATAAATAAAAAGAGGAGGGAAATTAGGCTCCACCTAGTGAAAGAAGGAGTGTCAAAGAATCTGTGGACATATTTTAAAACAGCTTCATACATTCATTAAATCCTGACAATAATCTAACAAGGTGGGTACCATCACTCAATCTCACGTTACAGATGAGGAAACTAAGGTACAGAGAGGCTAAAGGTCACACAGAAGAGCCAGAGCTAAGACTTAAATCCAGGTAGTTGAACTGGGAAGCATTTTCTTAATCACTAATGTCAACCAGTGAGAAAGAAACCAATTGAAGAAAAAATATTTAAGAAGGAGCATTGTATGAGACTTTTGTTTGTGTTTTGGCCATGCCACGTGGTATGCGGGATCTTAGTTCCCCAACCAGGGATCGATCCCATACCCGCTGAAGTGGAAGCACGGAGTCTTATCCACTAGACGGCCAGGGAAGTCCCATGTACGGGACTTTGATGACTGGTTGGACGTGGTAAATGATGGAGTTGAGGATGACACCCATAATCTCCATATTCCTTTGATACTGGGAGATGTGTATCCAAGAGAGGCAGGACAGCAGGAAGTTAAGAACATAAGGTGTGGGGACGGAGTGAGACAGAACTATAATCAATTTGGGTTTTTTTAAAATAAATTTATTTATTTTTTATTTATTTTATTTTTGGCTGCGTTGGGTCTTTGCTGCTGCGCGCGGGCTTTCTCTAGTTGCTGAGAGCAGGGGCTACTCTTCGTTGCGGCGCGCCAGCTTCTCATCGCGGTGGCTTCTCTTGTTGCTGAGCTCAGGCTCTAGGCACGCGGGGGCTTCAGTAGTTGTGGCTCAAGGGCTCTAGAGCGCAGGCTCAGTAGTTGTGGTGCAGGAGCTTAGTTGCTCCGCGGCACGTGGGATATTTCCTGGACCAGGGCTTGAACCCGTGTCCCCTGCAGGCGGATTCTTAACCACTGCGCCACCAGGGGAGCCCATCAATTTGGTTTAAGGCAAACGATTTTGCCCTAATTTCTTCATCTTAAATAAGGCTGATAATTACCTACCCTGTGGCATATCTGTGAGGATTAAAGGAAATCATGCATGCAAAACAATCAGTTAACAGCGGCTGGCACGGAGAAATTACTCGATAAATGGTAGCTTTCAAATATACCTATTAGTGAAATATTATTGAATTGTATACCTATTGAATTATTGTATCTATATAAATACTATCCTATTGAAACGTTGCCCTCTCCCTATAACTTTCAGCTGGTGACTCCAACTTTTGCAGTCCCCGTTTTGCAAAAAGTAGAGGAATAAGTTCCTTTTGGACTCCTTTTTGGTCTGAGCTGGAGGAATAAGGCACGAACTACAGTGGGGAAGGCACCGCTCAGGAAATCAGAATGTGTGAGTGCCTCTGACTCAGTCATTCCCCTTGTGTCCATTACATGGATGCGATAACTGAGACCTAGAGCTGTGCAAGGTCACAAGTTACTGACAGAGTCCAGCCTTCAAAAACAGGATTTTTTGGAGATAAAGAGGCCTCAGTTCCTCATTTCTCATACCCCTTCCCCCAACCCACCCCCTGCTTGCTCAGAATCAGCACTAACAGTGAAGGAAGTTGAATTTATCAGTTCTTGAGGAGCTTGGAGGAATTCTAAAAAGGAACCCCCTCCCCAACTTCTCTGAATGAGGGTTTTTTTTTCCAGTTATGAGGCAGGGGGATGCACACAACGACGTGAGGGAGATTTCCCCCCTGGCTCTGGCTCAAGTCTCTGACTTGTGGCCCCGGTTGAAAGAGAGTTTTAGGGGGCACGGGACATCGATGGATTTTCTTATTCTGTTATGAGAGTATCTGGGACGAACAGTTGGTGCCCAAACTTCCTCAGCCACGCTCAACATGGCCACATAAGGCCACGCCGCAAATGGCTGAACCGTGGTTCGCGGTTGGAGAGACGCCTTTCCCAAAATGGAGAGAGGGGAGAGAAAGTGTCCATCACGAGTTAGCCCCGCCCCCATAGATTGCTAGGGCCAATTAGCGGCCCGCAGGGCGGGGACAAGGCCAGGGGAGGAGGCTGCCGTTGCCCCAGCAACAACCAGGGAGCCGGGAGGCGGGCGCGGCTTCGGAGGGATCAGCTTCTCAGCAATCTTGCTGCCGGGAAGGTCCTGGGAGAGACGTGAGCTAGGCCTGGGAAGTCAGCGCCTGCGGAGAGAGAGACAGGTCAGGCCCATGAACTCCAATCCCCGCTTTCGCCTCTCCTAACCGTTAGACGCTCTGAGGTAGGAATAACGCATGCGCGGGCTCAGAGGTGGAGCTAAGGTGCCCTGCACTTAAAACGCATGCGCCTCATGGCGGTGGGGGGCGGAAATCTGACCCGAGGAGGCGGTGCTTTTGTGTTGTGGGCGGAGCCATGTGCCCCTGGGGCGGGACTTTACGCTGCAATGAGCAGGATGAAAAGGTTATTTTAGAGGCAGGCAGAGTTAGATGCCAGCTCCTTGGAGCGTCCGTTTCTCGCCCCTCATTTTTCTGCGGCTCTCCTGGAGAGGCAGTTAGTATCATGGTCAAGACCGCAGCCTCAGTGGCTTGACGAAACTAGCTTGGAATCCCAAGTACTGCTCCTTACTTGGTGGGCCTCAGTTTTCCCATCTATTAGGTGGAGATAATTGTACACTTTTCTCATAAGGCTATGATTATATTTTCCCCCCTCAGGGCCATGGCTGAGGTGCACGTGATTGGGCAGATCATGGGGGCCACCGGTTTCTCGGAAAGTAGCCTCTTCTGCAAGTGGGGCATCCACACAGGTATTCCCGGGCATGGTTCATTTCCCCACCAAGACCCCGCAGCCTAGACGCCGCCACCCACTTTCCTTCATCCCCTGACCTCAGTCCCTGATCCTCAGCTTCCATGGGCCCTCAGGACTCCTAACCCTGACCACGCTTTGTTCACGTGAGTCTCAGACTCCCTTCTTATTATTATCCCTTCCCATCCCATCTCTGGGGACTCAGACTCCCACTCTCTCAACACACATTCCCTAAGGATATGAGACTATAGGCTGGACCCACCCAGCTACCCACAACACACACTACCAGTCCTCAAAACACTTGACAGCGGTAACGACACTGCTTGGACTTCATTCACTGTCTTAGCGGTGCTCTGGGTGCCTCCCGCATCTTAACTCTTTGCTTAACCATCTCCATTTATTGAGCTCTTAATGTAAAATGGAAGTTTCCATCTTGAAATGAAGAGGAGAAGCCACCCTTCTGTATTCATATTTCTCTGTGAGAATGTAGGAACCCTGTTCTGACAGTCATTCAAGTCCATCCACACAGGCCCAGGAGGGACCTTGGAGGTCTCAATTTTCATGCCTCTCCATCAGAGGCAGTATAGTGTGGTGGGTGGTGTGATGGCTAGGGCCACAAGCCACCAGGTCTGGGCTCAAATACGAACTCCCTTGCCTATTGATTGGGAGGCTTTGGACTTGACCTCTCTGAGCCTCAGTTTCCTTGTCTGAAAATGAAGCTAATAGCAGCTCAGGCAGCAGAGTGCTGAGGTTAAGAGCACAGACTGCCTGGGTTTCAAAACCAGCTCTTGCTTATTAATTATGTGACCCTGGCCACTTGTCTTTGCCTCGATTCCCTGTCTATAAAATGGGAATAATAACACTATTTACCTCATGGGGTTGTTGTGAGGACTAAATGAATATCAGTAGCACTTAGAAGAGGGCCTAGACTTGTAAGTCCTCAGTAAGTGTTTGCCTGGCTTGTGTAAAAATTGGATGGGCTCTTGTTCGTAAAGCCCTAGGTATGTTGCCTAGTACAGATAAATGCCCAAGAAATGAGTGTGGCTATTGCCATCATCATCTTTTCAGGCCTGGGGTTCTTTGCGATTTCACTGGTGGGTAGGTTGGTGGTTGAGATTCCCTGGGAAATTGGGATCCTCCAGCTGAGCAAATAAGAAGCAAGGCCTGGAATCAGACTTGGTTTCCAGTACCCTTCCACTCACTTGCTCTGTGACCCTGGCAAGTGCTATTCCCTCTCGCAGCCTCAGTTTTCTTATCTGTGAAGTGTGACTATTTGTCCTTCATAGGGGTGTTAGGAAGTCTTGTATGTGAGCATCCTGACTCAAGGCTTGGTGCTTTCCTCACCTGGCCCGCAAGGGAGCAGTAACCAACATGATTTTTATTATTTCAGGGGGCTCTTGGTCAGGGAGAAGGGGGCTAGGGGGCAGTTAATCCAATAGAGAGCCAAGGCGCAGTCAGATAAAGGGCTTGGTCTCTGCCGTCAGTCAGAGCTCCATTTGAGGGATTTCCCTGGCGGTCCAGTGGTTAAGACTCCGAGCTTCCCCTGCAGGGGACACGGGTTCAATCCCTGGTGGGGGAACTAAGATCCCACGTGTGGCGTGGCACGGCCAAAAAAAAAAAAAAATAACGAAAACCTAAAAACGAAAGCAGAGCTCCATTTGAATCAGTTCCACCATGGGACCTTGGTCTGCTGCGGTCCTGCTGTAGCCCCAGCATGGAGAACAGTGCTTGGCACAGAGTTAGGTGTTCAGTAAAGGTTTGTGGAATGAAAGGTAAAAGTTTCTTTACCTGTAAAATGGGGATTGTATTAGCCCCCACCTCCTAGGATCATTTATGTGTCCAACAAACATTTATTGAACACCTTCTGTGTACCAAGATCTGGGTTTGAGGTTCTAGGGATCCAGTAGTTTACAACATCTCTGCTCTCTTGGGGCTCACAGCAGGGGAGACAGAAAAGAAATAAGCAGGTAAAGACGTGAGTGCAGTGATTACAGATAGTGTACTAGGTACTAGGAAGAAATGAGATGAGAGATGATGTGAGAGGGACTGGTTAGTTCTGGGATAGGAGGGTGAGGGAGAACCCCTCTGTGAAAGTGGCACTTGAGCTGATCCCTGAAGGATGAAAAAAAGCCAGGTATAGGGACATCCAGGAGCAGAGTTTTCTAGGCAGAGGGAACAGCCAGTGCAAAGGCCCTGAGGAGGGGGAAAAAATAGGAGCAGTGAGGCTAGAGGGTGGTGAGGAGGAATGGGGAAAGTGATGGGAGATGAGTTCAGGAAGGGGTTGGGGGGGGGCACAGGCCAGGCCATGTAAGGCCTTGTAGTCTCTCCTCCTGTGGAGGAGAGTCTGTAAACTGGGGGTGGGGTGGGGATTAAGAGTCCCAGAGGGTGGATTAAATGAATTCATTACTAAAGCGCTTAGCGCAGCGTCTGGCATTTAGTAAGCAGTCGGTGCATTTTTGCTATGATTATCACCCTCAGTAGGATTGCTATTACGACACACCGTTCACGATTTGCTCTGTGCTTCAGCTTGTGAAGGACCCCCTTGGCTCCATCTTAGTCCTTGGACTAGGCCTCTAAACGTGGGGTGAGAATAGTAGTAAAATGACCCCCAGCACTCATCCAGCACTCACTGTGCCCCAGACACTGTTCTCAGTGCCTCGTGTGTATTAACTCATTTAATCTTCTCACAAGCCTGGGAGGAATGCATTATTATTACACCCACCTTACAGATGGGAAGACGGAGGCAGAGAAAGGTAACTGGCCCAAGGTTGCACAGGCAGGAAGAAATAGTGCCAGGATTTGAACCCAGATATTTGGCTCCAGAGTCCATGCTTTGCAACCCTCCGCCCCCCAGTGCCAGGGAAAAATGGGGTCCTACAGCCACAGTGGGATCCCCTTCCTGATGGCTGCCTCCCATCCCGCCCTGCCTCATCCGTGTCCTGGCTCTCCCTGCAGGGGCAGCATGGAAGCTCCTGTCAGGCGTGCGGGAGGGCCAAACACAGGTGGACACCCCCCAGATAGGGGACATGGCCTACTGGTCCCATCCCATCGACCTGCACTTCGCCACCAAAGGCCTACAAGGTGAGTTCCCGGCCTGGGCCCCAGGCTAGACTAAGGGGAGGTGGGTTAGCGGCACTCAGTGCTGCGGGGACTGGAAACATCAAGTGCTGTTCCTGTCCTTTGGGTCCCTTTCCTGACCAGGCTTGGCCCTGGAGAGGGTGAGCTGAGGCCTCCCCAGGCCGGCTCTAGAGTGCGTTAGGAGTAGGGCAGAGGCCAGGGGTGGATGGGGCAAGGTCAAGGGGAGGGCCAGGGGGAGAGGGAGGTGGCTTTCACAGAGACAAAGCAAGAGAGTCTTCAATCAGCAGGAAGCTGGGAGGGGTTATGAGAGAGAGAGGTGAGGGCTGGTGGCTATTCTGCAGGCAGGGCTCCTCAGCTGCTCAGAGGGGAAATGAATACGTGGGGGAGGAGGGGTATCAGAAGACCTCTTCTGGCAGAAAATTTGGGTCATTAAAGAGGGGTGGATTCCAGGAAATAGCCTAGGTAAATATGCCATATATTTCTACCATATAAATAATAGTTACTGAGTGCCTGCCCTGTGTCAGGTGATGCCAGGGAGATATCAGTGATTGAGACAGTTCCCCAGCCCTGTCCCCACACAGTTCATCATCCCTTGGGAGAGACAGAGCTGCCCTCAGACAGTGGTAACCCAGAGTGGGCAGGACTGGGATGGGGGATCTTGAAGGGCTATGGGAGGCCAGCGGAGGTGCCTGACCCTGCTGGGGGGTTCAGGGAGGGCTTCCTGGAGGAGGGGGATGTTTGAGCTTTGCTGTGAAAGGACAGTAGGAGCTATTAAAACAGAAAGATGAAAGAGGGTTCTGGGCAGAAAGCCATGTGTGGAAGCCTCAAGGGGGAAAGTAAGCCAGGGGCATTTGGAGGACCGAGGGAGAGCAGGAGGGCTGCAGGGGGTGAGGTGGCAGGGGACAGGGGACAGGCCATTGCAAGGCCTTGAATGCCAGGCCGCAGAGTGGAGGCCATATCCTGAAGGCACTGGGGAGCCAGAGCAGGCGATTGACAAGTCAGGGTTTGCTTTTAAGAGATCCCTCTGGCTGCCCTGTGGGTGATGGATTGGAAGGTGAGGCAGGCAACAGTCCTTTCAGCTCTTAAGGACCCCGAGTCTCTGAATGTGGGCATCATCCTTGCCTCCTCTTTTCTCACACCCACCCCCCAATTCTGTCCATCAGGAAATCCCATTAGCTCCACCTTTGAAGTGCATCCTAAATCCCACCACTCCCCCTACCCTCTTCCCAGCACCCTGATCTGTCCACCCTCACCTCTCACTGGGCTATTACAGTAGCCTCTTTACTGGTGTTCCCACCTCAGCCCCATAAGTCTGTCCCCCTGTGAACACCTAAGTTAGGTAACATTCCTCCTCTGCTCAGAACCCTCTGTGGTCCCCATCTCACTCAGGGTAAAAGGCAAAACCTTACCATGGATCACAAAGCCCTGCTCAATCTGATTCTGTCACCTCCTCCCCCTCTCCCCCATCTCACTGCTCCAGCCACATCAGCCCCACCAGGCAGCTCCCGCCTCAGGGCTTTTGCACTAGCTATTCCCTCTGCTGGGAGCGCTCTTCCCTAGGTATCCACATAGCCCCCACTCCCTCTCCTCCTTTAAGCATTCACTCAGATGTCACCTTCTCAGGAAAGTTTTGCTTGATCACCCCCTTTCTAAAACTGCATGCCAGGACTTCCCTGGTGGCCCAGTGGTTAAGACTCCACACTCCCACTGCAGGGGGCCCGGGTTTGATCCCTGGTCAGGGAACTAGATCCCACATGCATGCCGCAACTAAGAGTTCACATGCCACAACTAAGGAGCCTGCCTGCTGCAACTAAGACCCAGTGCAACCAAATAAATAAATATTAAAAACAAAAAACAAAAAAAAAAAACTGCATGCCTACCCCCACCGTACCCAGCTTGTTTTTCTCCAGAGCAGTTATCACCATCTGACGTACCCTATAATTTGCGTATTTACTGTGTTCATTGTTTAAGATGTCAGCTGCACAAGGGCAGGAATTTTTGTCTGCTCTGTTCACTGCTGTGTCCCCAGCTTCTAGAACAGGGCCTAGCACGGAGGGACTCAGAAAGGAGGGTGAAATGGGGCTGGGTCTCCAAGGGCTTTGCCTATAGGCTGAGGAGCTGAATTATATTCGGAGTGAGGACACTGGGAAACCTATGGAAGGGAGAGAAAGATGCTTCCAGCTGCCAGGCGAAAGTTGGATTGGAGGGAGCAGGAAAGAAGGCCCTGAGGCCAGAAAAGAGGACAGGGTGTGGCCACGGGGAGGGAAGGAGGGAGGCATCGGGGACAAGGCCCAACATACTCACCTGGGGACTGGGCTCCCCTGAGACGGGGACACAGAGGAAGAGGCCACGGAGAGGGAAGTCAGCAGAGGCCAGACCTAAAGGGCCTTGAATGTTGAGGTCGGACTTTATACTGAGTGCACTGGGGAATCATAGAAGGGTTTTGAGCAGGGGAGGAATACGGATTCAGAAGGATCCCTTTGGCTGCTCTGTGGGGGTAGGAGTCCAGAGAGGAGGCTGGGGCAGAAACCTGGCGGGGAAGGACTGGGCCTGGGATCTCCAGGAGCTCTTGCTGGGCTATACCCATCCCACTTTACCTCCCTCCCTCCCTCCTGTGCTGCAGGTTGGCCCCGACTCCATCTCCAGGTATGGTCCCAGGACAGTTTCGGCCGCTGCCAGCTTGCAGGCTACGGCTTTTGCCATGTGCCCAGCAGTCCAGGCACCCACCAGCTGGACTGCCCCACATGGCGACCCCTAGGCAGCTGGCGGGAGCAGCTGGCAAGGGCCTTCGTGGGTGGCGGGCCTCAGCTGCTGCATGGAGATGCCATCTACAGTGGGGCTGACCGCTATCGCCTGCACACTGCCGCCGGTGGCATCGTGCACCTTGAGCTGGGCCTGCTGCTGCGCCACTTCGATCGCTATGGCGTCGAATGCTGAAGGACCCTGTATGGACTGCTGGCCCCCAGCCATATCTCTGGACACCCGGTGAGGGGCAGGATGGCACAGGGGTCAGAAGCGTGGGCTCTGGAGACTGTCAGACCTGACCCCAGCCAAGGCTGTTGTGGCTTCTATCCTGACTCGCATCTCAAGCCCAGTGACTGCCCCTCCCAGGTCCAGTTTCCCCATCTGTAAAATGGGGGCAGTAAATGTGTGGGTTCACAGGGGTTGGGTGCAGAGAAGCTGTTGGCACATGGAAGGGCTCAGTAAAGGAGAGCAGTTCTTTCAGATGTGAGTGCTTTTCTGACGTTCATCTGTTGGATGTCCAGTGCCCCATCCTCCTACTGTCACCCTCCTTCCTCAGGCCCCCTTCCCCTGTCCTCTGCCTCAACCTCTGACCCCCTCCCCACTCTGGGTGATGCTCTTATGGCCCCCACTCCGTGGGGGTCCCCCCTCCTCTGTGCCCCTCTCCCCACTGGCTCCCTGTCTTCTGGCTGACCCTCTCCCCCACTGCCCCAGCTTCCCACTCTCCACTCGGGGTGGTCGTCCTCGGATTCCCTGTACCCTGCGTCCCCATCCTCTGATTGAGCCCTCCCTGCCAGGTCTTCATTCCCTCGGTGACCCTCGCACAGTCCTCAAAGCCACACGCAGCACAGCCGCCCGCTTTGGTAGCGCTCAGCCGCCAGGAGGCAGCACCCTGTTGGTGGGGCGGAGCCGGGTGCCCGCCCCCTCCCCCCAGGGCGTAAGGGACCCCCCTTGGAGCCCGCCCACGCGAGATGAGGACTGTGGACCGGCCCCCCCATGCCCTCCCCCTGAGGGCCGCCCCCGCCCTGCGCGCTTCCTGGGTGGGGCCGGGGCGGCTTCAAAAACCCCCGCCGCCCCAGCCGGTCGCCGCTGCCGCCGCCCTTCGCGCCCCAGGCCGTCCCACTCCCTTCCTCCCGCCGCGGATCCGCCAGACAGCGAGGCCCCCGGCCGGGGGCAGGGGGGACGCCCCCTCCGGGGCACCCCCCCGGCTCGGAGCCGCCCGCGGGGCCGGCCTCAGCCGGGAACGGAGAAAGGAGCCGCCGAGGAGCAGTCCGAGGCCCCAGAGTCTGAGACGAGCCGCCGCCGCCCCCGCCGCCGCCGCCGCCGCCGCCACTGCGGGGAGGAGGGGGAGGAGGAGCGGGAGGAGGGACGAGCTGGTTGGGAGAAGAGGAAAAAAGTTTTGAGACTTTTCCGCTGCCGCTGGGAGCCAAAGGCGCGGGGACCTTCGCGCAGCGCTGCTCCGCGAGGCAGGACTGGGGGACCCCAGACCGCACCTCCACCCCGCACCGCCTCGGACGCTTGCTCCCTTCCTTCCCCCCACACGGCGTTCCCCGGGCGCCCCCATTCCGGACCAGCCCTCAGGAGCCTCAAACCCGACTCCCGCGAGGACTCGACCCCAGACATCGGTCGCACCCCCCCGCACGGCCCCCAACTCCCAGCCTCTCTCTTGAGCCCCCGCGCATCCAAGGACCCTTCTCCTCCGGGATCCAGGAGACGGGATCAATCTCAGACCTGCCTCAGCTTTCCTATTCAAGACCACCCACCTTTGGTACCAGATCTCGCTCATCTCGGTTTTTGCCGTGGGATACCGAGAACACACCCATCAGAGCCTCCCCTCCAGCTCCGCTCCGCTCTCCCTGAGGGCCTCAACTTCCCCCTCCCCAGACCCTCCTACCTTTCCTCGGGAGACCCCCCCAGACCCTGTAGGGGCGGGGCCTCCCTCTTCCCACCCCAGCCCGGCTCGCGCTCTCGGCTGTGCCGGGGGCGCCGCCTCCCCCATGCCGCCCTCGGGGCTGCGGCTGCTGCCGCTGCTGCTGCCGCTGCTGTGGCTACTAGTGCTGCCGCCTAGCCGGCCGGCCGCCGGACTGTCCACCTGCAAGACCATCGACATGGAGCTGGTGAAGCGAAAGCGCATTGAGGCCATCCGCGGCCAGATTCTGTCCAAGCTTCGGCTCGCCAGCCCCCCGAGCCAGGGGGAGGTGCCGCCCGGTCCGTTGCCCGAGGCCGTACTGGCCCTTTACAACAGTACCCGTGACCGGGTGGCCGGGGAAAGTGCCGAACCTGAGCCTGAGCCAGAGGCGGACTACTACGCCAAGGAGGTCACCCGCGTGCTAATGGTGGAAAACAGCAACGGTGAGCTCGGAGGGGCAGGGGAACCCTGGAGGGGAGCCCCCAGGGGGCGCCGGAGTGCAGGGGTCACGGGGAGGAAATTACTGGTAGAGGAAACTGGCTGGAGGAAGAGGACCCCCGGGGGCGCCGGGAACTTGGGAGGGGGAGTCCCAAAGAGGATAGGGCTGAGCTCCCTACCCCCCAGGTATCTGGTCTTGAAGAGGAGATAGTGAGCGAAGTGGACCGCTTTTGGAGGGCTACAGGAACATGCGAGATCGTGGGCGGGGGGAGCCCCTTAGAGGGAGAGAAGCGAAGCAGTTACGGGGTGGGGTGTTGTAGAAAAAGACTTCCCTTTGCAGGGTGCACTAGAGTGCGGGGGTCGTGGGTGGGGCCCGCAGAGAGGGAGCTCGCTTTGGGAGAAGCGAGGACGAGGACCCCGGCATTGGGGAGAAGAGAGGTAGTGGGGAAAGCTGACCCAGAGCTCAGGGGTCATGAGGCAGGAAGATTCAAGAAGGACAGAAAAACTAGGTGAAGCGAACCCCAGAGGTTCCAGAAAGTGGAGAGTGGACGCATTTGCACACGGCGCGAAGAACACGCGGGACTGGGGAAGGGCTTAGAGAGAGAGGCGGGGAGGGGGTGATCAATGCGAGGTCAAAGGGGGCGTGAGGTCGTAGGGTGGGGGAAGCTGGCGGGAGAGAAGCGGAGACCCCAGGGGGATGCCGAGGATGCGCCGGGAGGTGCTCTATTTCGCAGACGGACGTGAGAGGGGGAAGCCCAGCGGAGGAAGCGAGCCCCCAGGAAACCTAGAATACTGGGTCGTGGGAAGGGGTATACGGAGCGGAGAGACAAGCGTGGGAAAGGTGGACCTGGGAGGGGGCAGAGGAGAGATGGACGGTGCCATGCTGGGAGCAGCGAGCCTCCGCCACGCCGCGGGATGGAAGGGAGAGGGCTGAGTGAGGAGTCGAGCCGTAGAGGGAGAGGTGGGTGGGTGCGACTCTACAAGACCCGGGTGAGAAAACCGAGCTGGTAGGGGTGAGGAAGCCCCACGTGTGTGCCACGCGCGGGGGGAGGAGCCTGCGCTTCCGGAAGGGGACAGGAGAACCCCCGCAGAGCTGAATGCTGAGAGCCTGGACCCCAAACTCCTAGTTCCTCTCTAGGAGGCTGGGGAAACCCCAGCGTCCGGCCGCCTAGCCCTCCCTCCCTTCCTTTCCTTCCCGTGCCTCGGGGGGCGGGGATCGCGCGCGGAGCCTGGGGCGAGACGAGGCAGGTCCGGTCCCCGCCCTCGCGGTGGCGGCGGCGCCTCCCGCCCCCTTCAGCCCCAGCTCAGGGCGGCACTACCGCTGGGCCCGCCCCCTCGGCGCCCGCGGAGACCCAGGCGTCCCGCGTGGCCCGGAGGCTTGGGGGCGACCCCCCTGCTTTCACTTTCCCTCTTGGGCATTAGACTTGTGGGTCTCTGGCCCATTTGTGCACCCAGTTGCCGCTTCAGCCGAATGACACCCCTACCCTCCCACATCCCCGTCTCACCTTTTCCGTCGTAGCTTCACCTTGGTTGTAGAGATTTTTCCAACACTGATACCTTCAATCTCTCTTCATTCCTCTTCTGCCTCCATCTCGCTCCCAAACCCTATGTCTCTCTTCCCGTGTGTCTCTGTCTCCCATCTCTGCCTTTCCATCTCTCCCGCATCACCGTTACTCTCTCTGTCCCAGTCTGGGTCTCCCAGTTTCTGTCTCTCCATCTCTTCCCTCTCTCTCTCTTTTTCTCCTCCATACCCTACTCTCCATCTCTCCCTCTGACCGTTCCTGCCCCTTCTATCTCTCTTCTTCCCTATCTGTCTCCCAGGCCTGGGCTCTACCCTTCCTTTGGGGTCTGCTGAGTAACCCCTGGGCCAAGATAGGGCTTTTTTTGTGCGGGGCAGGGGCTGGCCCGGCTAGAGAGGGGAGGAGTAGGGGAAGGAGGCCCACTGAAGGGGCTTCCTGTGTCCTTTCTCATCAGATGTCTCCACCATTTCCATGCCCCCACTGCAGAGGCCTAAAGCAGCTGTCCCAGTTGATCCAGGAGTTCATGGCTTGCCCCCCTCTTTCCCAACCCCAAACTTTTCCTAGACTAGAAAACTCTTCCTAATTTTCTCTGTTCCCCTTCCCCCGCCCCCGAAGCCATTCTTACCTAGAATGAACTTTGCCTTCTCTAACCAGCTGGGGAAGGAAACAATAATTATAATAATAACAACAGCAACAAGAGTAATGTCACATTAGCAGGGAGGCAGCATAACCTAGGGGTTAAGAGCACAGTCTCTGGAATCAGACCGGCTGAGTCTGAATCCCCACTCTGCAGCTTCTTGGCTGCGTGATCTTGGGGCAAATTGTTTCATCTCTTTGCCTCAGTTTTCCCATCTATAAAACGGGTATACTAATAGTATCTTCCTCATGGGGTTGTTGAACACACACATTAGAGTAAGCATTGTACGCAGACTCTGTGCGACATACTTTATCTGCATCATCTCACTTATTTCACACTATCATCCTGTAATCAGTCCTTGTCTTACAGGTGAGAATCTGGCACACAGAGAGGAATTCACTTGCCCAAAGTTCCAGCGCTTCAGTTAGGAAAGCCTGGGCTGGGAGGCAGAGAACTTGATGTCAGGTTGATCTTTCCCAAAGAATAGGAAACTGAGGCTCCGAGAGGGCTTGTGACTTGCCCAAGAAAGAAGGCAGTAGAAGCACAGTCCGATCCAAATGCCCTTGATCCCTGTGCTGCGACATAACTTGCATTTGAGGCTCCAAGTGCTGGGGAGGCCTAAGCAAGCAGAGCAGCCCCCACCCCTGTGCCAGCTTTGTACTGAGAGGGCACTTCCCAGTTGATGGGAGGGAAGGGTAGATAGGATCCCGTTTAAAGAGGTGGAAACAAACCCAGAGAGGAGAAGCCAGTCACCTAAGGTCACACAGCTAAAATGTGTTTGGGTTAGACTCCAACCCAGGGCTCTTTGACTTGGGGTGCGCCAGCTCCCCTGCCCCTGTCAAACCCTGACATCCCCGCTCTCGGCTCCTTCTGCCTAGAAATCTATGGGAAAATCAAGCGTAGCCCACACAGCATGTATATGCTCTTCAACACATCGGAGCTCCGGGAAGCGGTGCCCGAACCTGTGTTGCTCTCTCGGGCAGAGCTGCGCCTGCTGAGGCTCAAGTTAAAAGTGGAGCAGCACGTGGAGCTGTACCAGGTGGGGGCGAGGGCCCCAGAGGTGGCCTGGGCTGGGGTGGTGCTGGGGCGGCTGGAAGGCTGGTGGCTGCAGGGTCCATGGTGGCCGATCCTGGAGGCACAGACTGTGGAATCACAGGGCTCTGAAACTTTCAGACTCTTAGAGCCCTAGAAGGTTAAACATTTAGAAGGCCGGAATCTTAGGAGTTGGACTCTAAGAACTCAGGACTTTTGAAAGTTTGAATCTCTGTAAAGGTTGCAGACTTTCAAAGTGCTCTGTCACAGTAGCCGCTAGCCACATATGGCCATTTAAGTTGATTAAAATTAAATAAAAGAAAAAATTCAGTTCCTCAGTCTCACTGGCCATAGTTCAAGTGGCCTGTAGTCACATGGGGTTAGCAGCTGCTATTTTGGACACCACAGATAAAGAACTTTTCCATCATCACAGAAAGTTCTCTTGGTTAGCTCTTTTCTAGAAGAGTCTCCAGGAAGATTGGAGCCTCAAGAAGTTCTGGATTCTCTTGAAGGTTATGTGACCTAGAATCCCTGTCATGTGGAACATTAGATTCAGTAGTAGATGTTAGACTCTTACAACAAGGGAACTTTGTCTGATGTTAACTTCTTGGAGTCTAGAGAATTAGCTTTTATCCTGCCAGCTCCCAGGGGATCATTCCACATGGATGTCAGGCGTCTGCAACGTCTAGGTTTGTGGCATGTCAGACTCGTGGGTTTGTAGAACATGAGTCCTCTGGAATGTCTCAGGCTCATTGAATGTGTAATTCTTGGGGTGCCACTGAGCACTGGCGTTATGGAATGACTTCTAACATAACTTCTAGAAAGTGATAACTTGGGGCTTCTCTGGTGGCACAGTAGTTAAGAATCTGCCTGGCAACGCAGGGGACACGGGTTCGAGCCCTAGTCCGGGAAGATCCCACATGCCACGGAGCAACTAAGCCCATGCGCCACAACTACTGAGCCTGCGCTCTGGAGCCCGCGAGCCACAACTACTGAGCCTGTGTGCCACAGCGACTGAAGCCCGCGCGCCTAGAGCCCGTGCTCTGCAACAGGAGAGGCCACCGCAATGAGAAGCCCGCACACCGCAACGAAGAGTAGCCCCCGCTTGCCGCAACTAGAGAAAGCCCGCGCACAGCAACGAAGACCCAATGCAGCCAAAAATAAATAAATAAATAAAAATTAAATAAATACTTTTTTTTAAAAAAGAAGGAACGTGATAGACTCTCAGAATCTGGGGGGCCAAATTTGCAGAACTGTCTATAGTCAGTGACCCCTACGATGTCAGTAGGAGACTCGTGGCATCGTGGGCCGTCCAAGCTGAAAGGGGCCTCCTGGCATTTCATCAGTGAGGAAACCAAGGACAAAAGGGGAGAGGAATTTTCCACGGCCACGCCGGGGTCAGGCATAGAGGCTGAGCTGCCCGGGTGCCTTGACCCCCCAGCCTGGGGTTCTCTCTCCCCTCTGGGCTGCTGTGGGGTGGGTGGCTCCTGTGGGCCCCTCGGTTTGGGTGTCTGGGAGGGGACTGTCTGCAGGACTGTGTGGAGGCCCTTTTCGGGGAGCAGGTGGAGTCAGGGGTGCAGCGTACATGAGGGCTGTGTGGCAACATCTACCCACTGTCTCTCCCCCCAATTCATTATCCCCCAGAAATACAGCAATGATTCCTGGCGCTACCTCAGCAACCGGCTGCTGGCCCCCAGCGACTCACCGGAGTGGCTGTCCTTTGATGTCACTGGAGTTGTGCGGCAGTGGCTGACCCACGGAGGTGAGGACTGCTTGTCTGCCCCACCCCTATTTTTTGTGTGTTTTTTGGCCGCACTGCGTGGCATGTGGGATCTTAGCTCCCCGACCAGGGATCGAACCTGCAGTGGAAGCGTGGACTGTTAACCACTTGACCACCAGGGAGGTCCCCCCCACCCCTATTTTGTAATGGGGTTGACCCCATTGTTTGTCCTGGGGCTCCCCTGCCTAGCACCCCCCACCCCATGTTGGTGCCAAAGAGCCCAGACCTGGGCCTCCTCCCAGGCACTCAAACCTGAGTGATTAATGGTAAATCCATTTCCTGAGCACCTGCCCTGTGCTGGGTGATGCTGGGGACACAACAGTAACCAAAACAGCACCATACTTGCCCTCATGAAGCTTATCATCCATTGCTCAGGTTAGGGGATTTGGGAGAAAGACCTGAAAACCAGGTAGTAATGTCCCAGAGTGGGCAGGGTTGGGAGGGGGAGCCCAGAGGAGGTGCCTGACCCAGCCTGGGAAATCAGGGAGGGCTTCCTGGAGGAGGGGACATTAGCGCGGTTGTCTGAGGGATAAGTGGAGCCAGCCTGGGAAAGACGGAGGGGCAAGAGGGTTCAAGGCAGAGGGATAGGCTGTGCAGAGCCCTCGAGTCCAGGGAGAGCCAGACACACCTGATCTGTCCCGAAGAGGACTGTCTGTCCTGTCCCATCTGAGTCCACAGTACCCACATCTCCCTTCCTAGTCTCCCTCCCATTCATTCCTTCACTCAGTAAATGCCAGTAGGTTCCTGCTATGTGCCTGGCCCTGTGCGGGTGGTGTGGGGGACACAGTGGTAACCATGACAACTTCTAGGCCTGCCCTCATGGGGCCCACAGTCACTTCTAGACACCTAGGAAATCTTGCCAAAGCCCTAGCAGGGGGCCCGCCTGACTCCCATTGTGATGGCCACAATGACCAGGGCCGGGATGGGGGAGGCCGTAAGTGCTGTGGGAGCCGAGAGTGGGCATCCAAACCCATCTGGAGGGGTCCAGGAGGGCTTCCTGGATGAGGATGATTGTGTTGAGACTCATGAGATAAGTGATGGTTTGGCCAGAGGAAAAGATGGGGGTTAGGGAGCAGGTGAGCGCTGGGACAAGTGTCCTGGGCTGATTGCTGAGTCCAGAGCCCCCAGCACAGGGTCCAACACATAGTGGGAGCTTAGAAAGGCATTCACTCATTCATTCAAGAAACCTTTCTTCCACACCGGCCCTGGGACAAGAGCCCAGGCACTTGCATCCCAGCCCTGCCTTTTCCCACTTTGGGCAAGTCACCCCCTCTCCGTGGGCCTTGGCTTCTTCATCTGTAAAATGGGGAACTTTGGTGAGGATTAAAGGAAATAATACACAAAAAGTGTTTAGAACAGGGCCTGGCACCCAGTGCGAACTCAGGAGATGTTTGTTTTTACGACTGTGGGCCAGGCCCAGCGGGGAACAAGAAAACAAGGATCCCTGCCCCCATGTATCCTGCTTTGCCACTGAGAACAAAGAGGGAAATAAATAGCCAGATACAAATGTCAGGGTAAGTGCTATGGAGAAAATAAAGTGCTGTCATAGTGGGGGCGGGGCTGTGTCCTGGAGGGCTTCCCGGAGGAGGTGGCCTTTGAGCTGAGACCTGGAGGAGGAGGAGGCTGCAAGGCAAAGGACTGGAGCACGAGGGTGCAGTGAGAGGGCAGGCAGGGGAAGGGGCAGGAAGGAGGTCCCCCCACCCCCACCCCAGGGGTTTGCCACTTCCTTTCTCTTCCCCCAGGGGCTGGGTGAGCCACCCCCTCACACTGGCTTCCCTCTCCCCACTCCCACAGAGGAAATAGAGGGCTTTCGCCTCAGTGCCCACTGTTCCTGTGACAGCAAAGATAACACACTCCAAGTGGACATTAACGGTGAGGCCCACCTCCCCGGCCCGGCCCCATGCCCACCGGTGATGTGTGTGTGTGTGTGTGTGTGTGTGTGTGTGTGTGTGTGTGTGTGTGTCTTCCCCTTGACCATCTCCCATTCATCCATCTGAGAGTGTGTGTATGTCTCCCCCACCCTCCCCACCACCTGACTCCCAAACCAAAGCAGGGTTTAGTTCCGGCCGCCGGGGTGACCTTGCCACCATTCATGGCATGAACCGGCCCTTCCTGCTCCTCATGGCCACCCCGCTGGAGAGGGCCCAGCACCTGCACAGCCCCCGGCACCGCCGAGCCCTGGACACCAACTACTGCTTCAGGTGAACCTTGCAGCCTTCCCCTGACGCCTTCCGGGCTGGGGGCCTCCTTGCCATCTGCTGAGCGGGCACCGCAGATTGGGCACCTGGCTGGTGCTATGCTTGGGCTGGCATCTCCTTCAGCCTGGAGCGTTCAGGGGATGAGGTCCGAGGCCTAGGATGCTGGGATGTGCGAACTGGGAGTCCTCGAATGCTGAGATCAGGTGGCTCTCTTGCTGGTGGGTTGGAATCAGAGACTATTAGAATGTTGAACACTGAGAATGTGGAATTTCAGTATTGGAAGGTCGCCACGTTAGAGTCCTGTACTGCTGGCAGGTTGGGGTTCGAGCATGTGGGGATTCTAGGATGTTAGAATTCGGTAGTCATTATTGAAATCTGAGAATGTTGGACTCAGGGGATGTTGGGATCCTAGAACTTGGGAATTCAGAACTGGAAGATTGCCCATGTTGGATTCCTATACCATTGACAGACTGGAGTCTCCCGTATAGGCAGATTGGAGTCCTTGAATATTGGGCCCAGAATAGTGGAATCCTGTGTTAAAATATTAGCATCCACAAATGTTGGAGTTGGAGAAAGCCAGAGTATTGGTAACCTAGAATGTTGGGACTCAGGGCTGGAATCTTGTGAGAATCTTGGAAGGCTGTGATCTTAGAAAGTGGCAGCTTGGACCTCTTGAGTGATGGGCTCAGAATTGTGGAATGTTGGAATGCAGTTTTGAAATATTGGAATTCAAGAATGCCAAGATCCTGGAGAGCTGGAATGTGGGAATCCTAGAAAGCTGGAAAGCTGTTGGTGTGTTAGAATCTTGAGAGGCTGGTGTATTGCAGTCTAAGAAAATTGAAAAGTTGTAGTCAGAATGTTGAAGTTCAGAGTTAGAATGTTGCGAGTTTAGAGTGATAATGTGACCTTGGCCCTCCCCTGCTTAATATTTTGATGGTGCCTTTGGGCTTTGTTACATGCAGTTCTCCTGCTGGAGAGTCAGGTCTGCTCCCAAACTCCTTCAACACCAGATCCTACCCTCTGCCCAACAACCCTGTGAATGAATGAATGGATTGAGGTCTTGAGTGCCAACAGCTTATACTATTACAGAGAGAGAGTGCCAGCCACATGAGGGACACAATGTCACTTAGGAAGTCTTGCCAGAAAATCAAACCTGAAGCTGGTCAGTACGGTAGATCCAATTTCCCAGAAATATAAGAACAGAGAAACATGTTAAACAACACCATGGTCGTGCAGTCAGCAACATCTAGATTGTGGGAAACCTGACCCAGTTTCTTCAACAAATACAATACAAAGGGGGGAAACAGAGAGATGGTTCTGCAGACTTTAAAAAAGAATATTAAAAGATGTATCAAGCAATTGCCATGTATAGACCTTATTTGGGTCTTTTTTTTTTCTTCTTTGGCCCGAGCCGTGCAGCATGTGGGATCTGAGTTGTTCCCTGACTGGGGATCAAACTGTTGCCCCCCTGCAGTGGAAGTGCGGAGTCTTAACCACTGGACTGCCAGGAAATCCCCCAAGTGGGTTTCTTTTACTCGTCAGACCCTGTTGGGTCCTGGTAGACTGGAGGGCAGAGTTGCAAGGGCCTGGACTGCGTGTATCACAGGACCTGGAATGCAGCAGGCCCCAGGCATGCACCTCAGGGTCACCTGGAGGGCTTGTTAAATGTGGCCTGCTATCTCCCACCCACCCCCACCCCCACCCCCAGTTTCTGATTCAGTGGGTCTGGGGTGGGGCCTGAGAATTTGCATTTCCCACAATTTCCCAGGCGGTGCTGTTGCCTCTCCAGGGACCCTATAGGGAGAACAGTTGAGTTGGATGATAGAATCACACACTTCAAATCTTAGGACCTCAGCACCCCGGCACAGTTGGATCAGAAATGAAAGATTACTCTGGACAGTGGTTCTTCCCCTTTTGTGAGTCCGGGAACCCCTTGAGAAGTCGAAAGCCAGGAACCTTTTTTCCCCAGAATATGCCTACACATACACACGTAGGTGCATATGGTCTGGGGGGCTCGGGCCCCTCCCTCAGGCCGTCCATGGATTTCCTGATGCCTCCTGGGCCCTTAACAACATCTTATTTGATCCAGCATCCCTTGCATCTTTGTACAGATGAGGGAACTGAGGCCCAGCCAGACTGGGGAGGCGCCAGGCTGAACTCACAGGAATCTAAGTTTCCTAACTTCCTTCTCAACGTCCTGTGGCTCTTGGAGAGGCCTTGTCTTGCCCTGGGAGATCCTGTCACATTGCTTCTTCCCCCTCTGCTTAAGCTGACATGGTTGCACTGGGCAGATGAGGCCACAGACCCCAGGGCAGCACAGAGTTAGCTGTGAACCTGGTCCCAAACTCCACCACATGTAGGCTACAAGTGAACAGACAACATCCCCCTTTCTCTGAGGCTCAACTTCTTCATCTTTCAAATGGGAATAATAATAAGACCTGCCTTGTAGGGAATTCTCTATTGATTATTTTTTTTGGCCGCACCGCACACATGCGGGATCTTAGTTCCCTGACCAGGGATCGAACCCGCACCCCCTGCAGTGGAATCATGGAGTCTTAACCAGTGGACCCCCAGGGAATTCCCGCTATTGATTTTTTTTTTTCCCCTCTATTGATTTTTGAGTAGGAAAATACATGCACATGGATCAAACCCAGAAAGGATACTCAGAGACCCTCCAGCTCCAGCCTCCAGCCCCTATATGAGGAGGCTTTTATTGTATTTGTGTCTCCTCCCAGAGAGTCTCTGTATGAGACACTTACACATAGCCATGTATATATTTTTTATTTTGTCCAAATGGTAGAGTCTTTTTTTTTTTGAGGGGGGGGGAGTACTGCATTTTCTTTCTTTAAATTTTATTTTCTGATTCTAAAAGTAACACATACCCACTATTGAGAATTTGGAAAATACAGAAAGATATCACCCATCACATTACCACATATAAAATGTCACTGTCAACATTTTAATATATTGCCTTCCAGTCCGTCTATTCAAAACAGAATTTAGATCATGACTGTACCTGTAACTTTGCGTAGTGTTCCTTTCACATGTTATGAACACGGAATTGAAAGTGTTCTCAGCTGCCCATGAGTCAAGCTTTTTAGTCAAGTTCCCAGCCCATCTCAACCATGGCCCCAGGGGCCAGCACAGAAAATGCCCCATTTCCTTCCAGACATGCAGGAGCCGGGGCCGCAGACTGGGGAGGACTGACTTTTGCATCGGAGCCTGGGACACAGCTCATGAGTCCAGGGCAGTAGAGTCTTACATACCACCACTCTCCAATGTGCTTTTATTTTTTATTTTATTCTGTTTTTTAAAAAGTATTCATTTTTTTGGCCGTGTTGGATCTTAGTTGCGGCACGCGGGCTCTTCGTTGTGGCACGCGGGCTGGCTTCTCTCTAGTTGTGGTGCACAGGCTCTACAGTGTGTGGGCTCAGTAGTTGCGGCGTGCAGGCTTAGTTGCCCCGCAGGATGTGTGTGGGATCTTATTTCCCCGACCAGGGATCGGACCCACGTCCCCTGCGTTGGGAGGAGGATTCTTAACCACTGGACCACCGGGGAAGTCCCTCCAATGTGCTTTTAAAAGACCTAACATATTGATCAATTATTTTATACAGCCAATACTTGCTAAGCACCTGCTATGTGCCAGGCACTGTTGCAGGGACACATTTAGGGGCAAAATAGACAAAAAGTCCTGTCCTCAGAGGAAGACAGAAAATGAACAGATAAATAAATCAATATCTAATAAAAGAGCAGGTGGCAAGAAGGAAAACAAATCTGAGGAAGGGAAAAGAAAGAAGTCATTATGATCATTTATTCTTCCTCTTCTGATTTAAATTTTTTTTATTAGGGGAAACTTTAAATGTATTCATAAGCAACCAAGATGGTACAAGGAACCCCCATAAACTCTCATCCAGTATCAACAAGTATTAAGATTTGCCCCATTTCAGCTGCAGTCATTTTCACGTTTTCTCACATAACTGAAATGCTGTTATTACACTGTATGGAATTTACAAACATTTGGATTGGTATTTTGGGTAGGATGGTCCAGGAAGGACTCTGAGGAGACGACATTCATTTATTTGACTGATATTTATTTATTGAGCACCTACTGCATGCCAGGCAGTGTTCTAGGAGTTAAGGCTCCCTGAGTGAGGGATGTTTGAGCATACACACAAATGGAGTGAAGAAACAGAGCCAGAGTGGGTATCTGTGGGAATAGCAAGCCAGGCAGAGGGAACAGCAAGTGCAAATGTCCTGGGCTGGGACTCAGGAACAACGAGGATGGTAATGTGGCTGAAGGAGAGTGAGAGTGGGAGTGGGGAGGGAGTTGAGATCAGCCAGATCTGGTAGCGCCTTGTGGTCCATGGCGAGGGCTTGGGCATTTGCCTTGTTCAGAGCAGAGGAGCGACGGACAGTCTCTAGTACGTGGCCCCAGAAGGCAGGGATTTCTGTCTGTTTTGTTTGTACAAACAAACAAACAATTGTCCCCAGTAGACCCCAGCCCAGCACATGGTAGTAGTTCAATAAACATTTGTTGCACACGTAGAACATATCAGTACACATGGAGCTGCATTGTGTTTTTTATGTTCCAGTGTGTGGATGTGCTGTGATTTGTGTAGCCATCCCCTCTGGATGTTCATTTGGCTTCTCACAGGCTTGAGCGTTGCCTGAGGTAATGTTCATGAGGATGCCCTTAGCGCAGTGCTGGGCTGGAGGAAGTGCTTTATCAGTGTTAGTGATGATCATTACTATTACTCTTATTGCTGTTATCATCACAGGGGTTGCAAGGGAGACCAAGATGGAGACCGTGCTGGCGGGCAACCAGGGTGAAACACATGCTCACCCGGGGGAGGAGGGGCAGCCCCTCTGCTCTCCTGACTCGGGTTCCTCCCTCCCTCCGGCCTGCAGCTCCACGGAAAAGAACTGCTGCGTTCGGCAGCTCTACATTGACTTCCGCAAGGACCTGGGCTGGAAGTGGATTCACGAACCCAAGGGCTACCACGCCAATTTCTGCCTGGGGCCCTGCCCCTACATCTGGAGCCTGGACACGCAGTACAGCAAGGTGTGTCTGGAGCCCTGGCTGGGGGTGGGATGAGGGTAGCAGGAACCGAGGGAGGAGAGGGAGAAAGAGGTAAAATCAGATGAATTGGCGAGATAGTGGTCAGAAAGAGAGGAGACAGGGAGTTTGGCGGGGAGGTGGCAAAGGGATGGGAGAGAAACTAGAGGCAGGGTCTGAGCAGTTAGAGACACGAGGCAGAGGGAGACAGAGATATGGGGAGACCCATGGAGACGCATAACTTGGGCTAGGGAAGAGGTAGGGAGATGGAAGGAGAAAGAGAGAAACGGAGGGACACAATGAGAGAGAAAAAGGCAGGAGGACAGAGAATTAGGAAGATGGAAGGAGAGAGAAAGACAATGAGACACAAGCCAAGAGTGGAAACTGGGGAGAGGCAGAGAAACAGAAAGAAACGGAATGAGATAAGACAGAGGGAGATAGGGAGAGGCTGGTGGGGTGGGGGTACCCTCCCCATGACCTCCGACCCTGACCCCGCCCACCCGCCCCGCAGGTCCTGGCCCTGTACAACCAGCACAACCCGGGCGCGTCGGCGGCGCCGTGCTGCGTGCCGCAGGCGCTGGAGCCTCTGCCCATCGTGTACTACGTGGGCCGCAAGCCCAAGGTGGAGCAGCTGTCCAACATGATCGTGCGCTCCTGCAAGTGCAGCTGAGGCCCCGCCCCACCCGACAGGTCCCGCCCACCCCGGCAGGCCCGGCCCCGCCCCCGCCCGCCTCATCAGCGTTGTATTTAAGGACACCTCACCCAAGCCCACCTGGGGTCCATTAAAGGTGGAGAGATGACTGGGTCTCTGTGTCGTTGGGCGCCTGACTGGGGTTTCCCTTCCGACGTTCCCCGACCCCCCCCCCCCCATCTCCTTACATTTACACTTAGATCTGCCTCCTCCTGTCTCTGCCCATCATTCATTTGCCCTTCCTCACACAAACACTTCCTTAGCGCTTGTTATGTTCCTTACTCCTGGTGAACACGGGTTAGATTAATTTATTGAGCACCTTGGACCCTTATGTTAATAACTCATTTAACCACCATAACAAAGCTCTGAGATAAAGAGACTCTGATAACACCCACTTTAAATGTAAGGAAATGGAAGCCCAGAGAGGTTAAGGGAATAGTTTCTGCCTACCAGGAACCTACTTTCTGGGGAGGAGACAGACATAGTAAAGTTGTGCGAAAACAGGAAAGCAGGATGGGTAAGAGATGGCTTTGGGAAGGAGGGAGGGCTTCTTGGAGGAGGTGGCATTTGGGACTTGAAGGAAGCCAAGAAGGCAGCCTGGGGGAGGGTGTTCTTGGTAGGAAGACAAAAGCAAAGGCCTGGAAGTAAAGATGAACTTGGGGTGAGCTACACAGGCAGGAAAGAGGCCAGTGCGTTTGGAAGGGAGGGGCGAGGGGAAGGGTGTTAAGATCTGAGTCAGGAAGTAACACTCACAGGCCAGAGAGTAATAACAACAATTCTCCACTCCAGGTATGGAGCTACTAGCTCATGGCATTCTCCCCACAGCCCAAGAGAGCAGGGGTTGGCAAACTATTGCCTGCAGGCAAATTCTGACTCACTGCCTGTTTCTGTAAATAAAGTTTTATTGGAGCACAGCCATGCTCATTTGGTACTGTACTGTCTGTGGCTGTTTTAGTGCTACTAGGGCAGAGTTGAGTAGAAACTGTGCAAAGTCAAAAATATTTACTATCTGACCCTTGACAGAAAATGTCTGCCAACTCCTGCTATGGAGATCATTTGCTCCCCACTCCACAGATGGGAATACTGAGGCACAGAGAGGTTAACTTATTTGTTATGGTCACATAGTTAGCAAATGGCAGAGCTGGGATTCAAACCCAGGCAGCTAGAGTTGAGGGCTTATGCACACAACTTCTGCACTGGTCCTGCCTTCCAGACCACATCAGGCCTGTGGGGACCTGTGAGAACTTGTACTCTGAGAGCGGCAGGCACCATGACAGGGTTTTTGAACAGAAGAAGGACGTGATTTGACTTAAGTGCTCAGGGGGGTCCCTCTGGTTGATGGTTGAGAGTAGACTGAACGGGGCTGAGGGTGACCGCAGGGAGACCAGTTGTCCAGGAGAGAAATGACAGCACCCTGAGCTGGGGTGGGTTTCCCTCTGCTGTGTTTCTTCCCATCTGCTGGGGTCTTGCTGATGAATTCTCTCCCGCTTCCTCTTTCTCTGGCCTCTCAGTTTCCCCTCTTCCTCCCTGGTTTCAGTTCCCCCTCTCTCTGCCCTGCCCTTCTCAGGTCTGGGGCCTTGACCTGCTTTGCTCAGTGACTACCCTGGGGGAGGAGGGTGTGAGTGCTGAGCTTCCTTTGTAGGTGGGTTAGTGGCACTAGGTCTGGATGAGTGGGCCCCGGGGCCTGCCCAGCCCAGCCCAGCGGTAGAAATGTGTACTCCTCCTGGCCCAGGTCTGGGAGTCATAGAGGGCTGGGGGTGAGGTGGGGGCCGGAGGAGTTCACTATCCAAGGATGTGCTGCCATTGTCACCAGCCTCTTGTGTGGAGATGCTTGCAAGGACACAGTGACATGAAGTGTAGTCTCTGCAGCCCCGTGAGGTTGCGGCACGTGTATTCACACATTCACAATCATACAGAGGTTCAAATATGGACAATGCCCCACGCAGACACAGTCGCCTCTCAGAGACACAATGGACACACACACGAACTCCTGCAGGATCCATGACACATGGACCGGGACACCTGGTGGCACGTGACACACGCCGCCCCATCACATGCACACAGCCCAGCCTTGGAGCTTGGCTGGGACACAACGTAAGCAGAGACTTACGTAGGGACAGAGCAAGACGCAATCACACAAATACATCCTGTAGGATGTACAACCACCACACTGCGGACACAGATGCAGAGGCAGTGCCATGACAGACACATTCCTCACAGCATCGGAGCCCCGTCAGGAAATGAAACAGAGACTCCGGCCCCGACCCACCGACAGTTATACAAACATCCTCCAGGGGGTCACGGTCACAAACAGGCACCATGTGCACGCACAGGGCCTGACACGTCACAGTCCCACCCAGACACATACCACACACGGAGATCTGACACGTCAGGATCTCGCAGACCGCCAGGCGGTCGTGCCCACTCGGCCTGACATCTGCCGGCCCCACACGCTCAGGCCTGGGGAGTCCCACACGGCCCTACGGACGGTAGCCGACCCGTCATACTTAGACGCACTGTCACTCCCCGGGTCCCAGACGGAGAGTCCCGCACAGCCAGACACACCCCCGGGGCCGTGGCCCTCACACGCCCAGCTCGCGCCACGGCCCAGGACAAGTCCCGGCCGCACACCAGGCCGCGCGCTCCCGCGGTCGCCGAGCCCTGGCCACGCCCTCGGGCCACACCCCGCCCACCCGCCCGGGCGCCGGGGGCAGGGAAAGCCGCGGGCTCAGCACCTTCCCGGCCGCGGGGGCGGCTCCTGCCCCGCCCCTCCCGGCACCTGGCCCTGCGGGAAGGCCGGGCAGAGCCCGGCCCGGGCAGCCCCGGCCCCCAGCCAACCGCAGGGGCAGGCCCGGGGGTTCGGGGCGCCCTGCTCCCCTCCCCCGCCTCTGCAGGCAGGCCGGGCGGCGAGGGAAGTCGTGGGGGGGAGCCTGGGTTCCGGCTGGAGCCCCGGCTTCCCGTCCTGCCCCCAAGGGGCAGGAAGCAGGGCCGGGGGAGGCCAGCTCAGGCCTTCCTGCCCCCTCCCCCAGACAGGCCTGGGACCTGGGACGGGGTCAGCGTGAGAGGGAGAAAGGGAGGGGGGAAGTGGGGGGGGGAGAGAAAGCCCCCTTCCCCCTAGATCTCTGGACATCCAGCGTGTTGGTGTCTTTCGTGTTTCTAATGTGAATTTGTGTGTGTGTCCCAGCAAGCTTTATGGTGTGAGTTTTGTGTGTCCAGCATAGGGGTCTCTAACACACGGCTGGGTGCCTGACGGCTGTGTTGGGTATGCACCACGGGGGATTTTCCACTCGTGTGTCTCCAGCACGGGTTCAACTCGTGTGTGTGTGTGTGTGTGTGAGACTGTGCTGCATTTGTTGTGCCTGCACCTGTGTTTTGTATTACTGCTGCACAAGCCGGTGTGCACTCTGGGTTCTGTGTCTGGACACTGTGTGACTCGGCTAGTCTGTGTGTATGAGTTGGTTTTATCTATCCCTGGGGTGTGTTGTGTCTGGATTTTTTTCTCAGCACACTTGCTCTTCTTTTCTGGGTGTAAATTTGCACATTCTTAGCATAAGTTTGATTAGAAGTGTGGGTGTTTTCCGTGTATGTTTATGGGTCTGTGAGAAAAGTGTGTTTCCAGGAGGTATTGTGTGTGTGTGTGTACGTTGTGTTTCCTACTCAGGATGTTTTTACTGCCTGTGTGTGACGGTTCCCAGTGTTTGTGTCGGTGGGTGAGTAGCTTCTGGGTTACGTTTTGTGATCAGTGTGTGCGCCGCTGGTATTCCGAGCATGTTTGCGTGTCTACGGGGTGTGTCTCCCACATGCTTGCTGTCCTCCTCCCAGTGTGTCCATCTCCGGGACTGCTGTTCTCAGCCTCTGTGGGTGTCTGTGAGCAGGTGGTGTCTGCATTTTGTGTCCCCACACGTGGGCTGATGACTTCAGTGTGTGAGCAGTCGTGTGGGTCCCTATTTTGCGCTATCACTCTTGAGTTTTCGGTGGGGTGTGTTCACGTTCACGAGCAGCTGCACGCGTGGGGCTGCATCTGTGCTGGTGTTTCCGGGGAGGGGGGGGCATCCTGTGTCCCTAGTGCAGCCGCTGGCATCCCGGGCGATGCGGCCTCCATGCTGAGTGGAGGCTGTGTCTGTGGCGCGCCCCCTTGCCGGCTGGTGCCACGTTGGCTCGGGCTGGCCGTGGCAGGCAGGGCAGGGCAGGGGCTGTGGTGGGCACTGGAACCACGCCCGGACCTCGGTATAAATATCTTGGGCTGCCGGCGGCTGTGTTTACTTGGCCCCAGCCCGGGGGCGGCAGCAGCCGGGCAGGTCTTGGGGGCGGGGGTGACCAGGCCACAGCACAGTCACTTCCTTCTGGCCAGACAGGCCGCAGCCTCCCTGCTCCCTTTCTGGGTGGGGGCGAGGTGGTGACCCCTCATTCTGGGCTCCCAGGGGCCACCAGTGAAGCCCTGACCCCGACACCCCCGCTGGGCTTCCCAGGATCTGGGAGAGAGACCAGCAGAGATGGGACAAGGGCGGTGGGCCAGGAGACAGCAGAGAGAGGGGTAGGAAAAAATGAGGGTGAAGACGAGAGGAGGAGGGGGGCCTCTGACAGAAAGGCACGGGGACGCGGAGCCGGAGAGGGAGAGGGAGGGAATGACAAGGAGGGAGAGGAGAGAAGAGGAGGCAGAGGCCCGGGCATAACGAGAAGCGATGGGGAGACGATGACGGAGAGCTGCAGAGACAGACCGAAAGGGAAGACGGAGCTAGGTGAGAGGCAGAGGAAGGAGACAGCAGCAGCAGGGAGAAGGGACAGCGAGGCAGGCGGCTGGAGGGGATGAGGAGAGAGGGGCAGGACGCAGAGAGGTGTCAGACATGGGGGGTGGGGTGGCAGCCAGCAGAGCCTGCCCAGGAGACAGACAGGAGACACGGGGGTGGGGGCCGGATGCCCTCGGAGGGGCTCTCCCCTCCCTGACTCAGCCTCTCCGCCCACCCCAACCCCAGAACCAGGAGTGGAGGGGCAGGCGCCTCTCTGGGCACCTCCAGGTCTCAGCGGGTCTGAGGCTGTGATGGGGGAGTGTCTCCGGGCTCCACCTCAGTCTCTGAGACAGACGCTCCTTCTCTGCCATCTGACTAACCCTAATTCTGACTCAACTGCTGTCTCTCATCACTTAAAAAATGTATGTAACAAATTTAGGTATGGCACAGTGTATCACAAATTTAATGATCAAATGATAGACTGGTGAAAAATGTGCACGTCACCCAGGGCTGATGCCTGTATTATGAAAGACCTCTCACAACTTGAGGGCATCAATGCAAGCACCTGAGAGAAAAACATCTCTCCCAGTTGTGAGTCCAGCGGGCTGGATCGCCTTGGGCCTCCTCTGGGAGACACCCTATCAGTACTGACAGTTTATACTGCACGGGACCTCTGTGATGGTTCAGTGACTCAGGTACTAAACACTAGATGATGCCGTCCGTCTGTGCATAGGAAGGACAGTGCCTAGTGCGCCAGGAGGGCCCCAAAGGTGTTAGCTGCTGTTATCCTCAACAGCCAACTCCCCTTCAGTCGTTACCCCTGAAGAAGTCTGTGCGTCTGTCTACTCTGCATGGCCCTGAGAGCGGACAGGCAGGCCAGGAGGTGGTCTCCAAGACTTACGAGTCTACACCCGAGTTTCCATCTCTGATGGCCACGTGGCCTCGAGTATGTGACATCTCCTTTCTGGGCCTCCTGTGACCCACATACGGAATGGAGCTGAGCCCCTCGTTCGCGGGGCTGTGTGGAGGATTCAGTGCGGCATCAGGCACCTTGCTGGGACCTGGCACAGGGCAGAACTGCTCAGTAACCGGAAGTTTCCTTATTTAATAGTCTGTCTGAACATCCCTCGGCCTCTGTCTAGCTCTCACTTTCTATGTCTGGCTCTAATTCCAGTTGAGCCAGAGGGCAGAGGCGAGGCCTTGGGGTCAAAAGCTGTGGCCCCAGGAGTCCGTGGGGTCTCCCCGGCACTCTGGGCCGCATGCTGGAGGAGGCAGTTTTGAGGGTCCTTCAGGCCTGGCTCACAGGAGTGAGGGGTCCCCGGGCCCCACCTCTCCAACACATGGCCTGTGTCCTCCCCCGCTAGCAGCTGGCCCCTTCCCTGCGTATGTCTACTGGGGGAGCGTGAGCTGGGTATGGGGGCATGGGAAGGCGGGATGCCTGGGTTCCCACAGGCCAGTGGCTGAGTCACCAGGCGGCCATCTGGCTCCCATTAGCCCAGGGCGGCAGGGGGCTCCGTGGGGCCGGCTTGGGGCAGGGATGCTGGGGCCGGCTGTGTGTGTGTGTGTGTGTGTGTGTGTGTGTGTGTGGGATGACTCAGGACCCATGATAACAGCCTGTGCATATTTGGGAAGTGTAAACAGGAGAGGGAGAGGGAGGTGGAGGAAGTGAAGGAAGGGAAAATTGTGGCTGGGCAGAGGGGGGCTGGTGGGGCTGGGACGGGAAAGCCCCTCCTCTCCCTCTATACACCCCCCAACCTGGCAGGCCCACGACCCCATGCTGCCCCTGCTCACCTCTCCCAAACCTGGGTCCTGAGGGAGAGGTGAGAGCCGGTGGCCACCCCCAAGGTCGCCACACTGCCCGCAGCGAGGCCCGATTACTCAGCAGTCAGGCTCTGTGGCCCACAGCAGTCAGGATGGGGGATGCTCAGGGCCTTGCGGGGGGGGCGGGTACTGAAACCCAGAGATAAAGGCTGAGAGACAGAGAGGGACAGAGCCAGCACAGAGGCTGCGAAAGATGGACGTGTATAGGCAGGAAGAGCCATGGGCCCAGAGAGGGAGGCCGAAGGAGATGGAACGCAACAGAGGCAAGGAGGTGCGAGTGTGAGACTGAGCCTCAAGCACAGAGGGGCAGGAGAGCAGAGGCGGGGCTGCGGAGGGCGAGGCAGAGCACCGCTCTGGGTTCCACCTGGCCAGCTCCAGCGACAAAGGGCCCCACTGGCCTAGGTCAAGGGGAGGGTGTTCATCCTGCGCCCTGCTGTGGGGACAGAGGCCGGGGCACAGAGAGGGGGGGGACAGAGAAAGACAGAAGGGAAAAAGAGGGAGGTGGAGAAAGAGGGAGAGACACAGAAAGCAGGAGACAGAAAGGTGGTGAGAAAAAGACTGAGAGAGAGGAGAGAGGAGGGAGAGAGGCACCAGGGTTCAGGGGGAGAAGGAAATGGAGAGCAAGGGGGAGGGGGCCGCGGAGATGGGACCAGACCCAGCGAGGCTTGGTGGTAGAGGGCGGCCACCCCGCTGTCGCCTAGAGAAAGTCACTGAGCTGGCCTGTCATCAGCGGCCTTGCTGGGGCGGGGGACGGGGTGGGGCGGGGTGGGGCGGGGTGGGCAGCCGCAGCCATCAGTCCCCGTCCAGCTCTGGGCTGGGTGCGTCCTCGGGCTCCTCCTCATCGAAGTACCTCTCCTCTTCATCCCGGGCCACTATGTCCAGGTTGTCGAAGTCAGGGTTGTCGTCCACGGTGCTGCAGGGGGAGGGAGCGGTCAGGGGCCGGCTCTGCCTGCACCCCAGCCTCCCCGCTTCTGTGGAGAGGAGCTGGGGCCTGGGGCCCCCTGAAGTGAAAGGCCATACGCTGGCAGCTGTAAGTCAGAGCGAACTTACAGCTGAGTTATGTTGGATCTCTCAGGGCTTCAAACAAAAGGCAACATTTTCCAAAGCAGAGATTTTACATGAAAACTTCTGGTTTCTCTTAAAAAGCCAGAAGATGTGGTGACACATGGGCCCACATCTGGGCCCTGAGGCAGTGGTTCTCAACCAGGAAGATTCTGCCCCCCCAAGGAACATTTGTGATAACTGGAGACATTTTGGTGGTTACGAGTTGGGGGGCTGCTACTGGCATCCAGCGGGTGGGCGTCAGGGATGCTACTGAACACCCCCCCCCCCCACAGGAGAGTCTGCACAAAGCGTTACCCAGCCCCAGAGGCCCACAGTGCTGGAGCTGAGAAACCTTGCCCCCAGGCAACAAGTTGTGAGAGGACCCCCGGCTGTGCTCCAAACCCTACCAGGCTCCCTCACACTCTCTTTGGTGCAGGAAGCCCTCTCCAATCCAGCCCCGCCACCCCTGATGAGACCGCCTACCCCTCACCCCTCACACACCGTGCTGCTCCGCTGTGCCCCTCAAGGCTCTTGCACCTGCTGTTCCCCCGCCAGGAACGCTCTTCCCTAGGGTATTTATGTCGCTTACCCCTCACTTCCTGCAGGTCTTTGCTCCAATGTCACCTGCTCAGAGAGCCTTCCCTGGCCACCTCATCACCCTGCTCCCACCCCCAATGCCGGGACCCTGCTTTGTCTTTCTTCCTGGCCCCATCACCACTAGATGTTTCGCACCTCCAGCACCTCCATTCCGCTCCTTGCTGCCTTCCTCGCCAGAGTGGGACTCCTTCAGGGCAGGGAACCCTTCCATCGGTTTTGTTCCCTGCTTGATCCCCAGAGTCTGGACCCAGCAGCGCTGAGCACCTGGTGGCTGAATGCAGCTCAGCAGCTGCCCCGCGGAGAGGGGACAGGCTTCAGTCCCCACCACTCCCCATTCCTCACACCAGGGCCGACTTCCTCGTGGGCACCTGGCTTTATGACAGCAGTGGTGCCCTTACTGAGGGCTCCCCACAGCCCGGGGACTCTACTCGCTGCTTTGTGTGGAACACAGATCAGTCAATGTAAAAGCGGATCAGCCAGACTCGCCTCTGGAGCTGGGGATCCCGGACTGGACCAGCGATGCTCTGGTACCAGGCGCTGCTGTAGCTGTGGCGATCATGACACCACCCCCCGCGCCCCCGCCGCCATTCTACTGACGAGGCCCCGAGGCTCTGCTTGTTCATATGTCATGGGGGCTGGGTTTGAAACCACACCTGATGTTCCAGACCACAAGGCGAGGCTGCCTCCGTTGACAAACCATTTATCTTTTCCTCCGATACTTCACTCGCCTGTGTCCTTTTCCCTGATGGCAAAATCCTTTTCCAAAGCAGGTGGCCCAGGTATCTTATCCCTGGGGTTCTACTGGAGGAACGAACAACCAGCACTGCAGGGGCACCCACCACAGGCCCCTCCACGCCAGGCATCACCCTGCCAGGGATCACTTCCTGCAGCATGAGGAGTCCGGGGTCCTGGGGGACACTTAGGAAGCTTGGGGTAGTGGCATCCTGCCAGGCCACCACCACCATCCACCCAAATGGGACTGTTTCAAGTGTTTTATCATCAATACGGAGCTGGATGTCAGCCCTGCTCACCCCCCTCCTTCAGGTGAGGGGACTGAGGCTCGGAGATGGACAAAGCTACTCCAAGGTCACCCACTGATCTCTGATCTGAAACCCTTAGGCTGTGTGACCCCAGAGCCCATGTCCTGTGGGGTGCCGGGCTGGGGGACTGGGGCGGGGGGCGCGGGGAGGGCACGGGAGCACCTGTAGTCAAAGTCTCCATCCTTGCCGTCCAAGAAGTGCTGGTGCATCCGGCTGGTGAACTCTTCCCGCAGGATCAGCCTCTCTTCTGAGTCGGGGACCCAGGCCTCCGAGTCTATGCCAGGCCTCTGGTCTGCAGGGGGCGACACCCAGGGTGGGGTGTGTGAGGACTGTGCTGAACACACCCCCGCAGAGAGCTGCATCCTTCGTGCTGGGCGGCACTGGGAACACAGCAGTGACCGAGACGGCCCCGTCCCTACCTTCCTGGGGCACACACCGAACACGTGACAATACAGTGCTCTGGAGGCCGCAGAGCAGGGTCGGGACCTGACGCCTGAAGGGCGGTGAAGGGAAGGCACTCCTGGCAGAGGGAACGGCATGAGCGAAGGCCTGGAGGTGAGGGACTGCTTGGTGTCTTTGAGGAGTGGGGACAGGGATGCTGGAGAGGACGGGAAGGGCCAGGGCACTCGGGCAGGCAGGGGCGGGATGTGATGTCTGCTCCCGCAGGTGGGCCCAGCCTAGTGCGGTGGAGCTGAGACACGCAAGCCTGGGGCTGGGGTGTGCCGACACCGGGGCCTCCCCACTGCCGGCCCTCACCTTCCTCGTTGCTGTCCTCCTCCTCTTCCTCCTCCTCCAGGCAGGCCTCCTCCTCCTCCTGCTGCTGGAGCAGCCGCTGCTGCAGCTCCCGCTCCTGGTAGGACTGGAGCAGCAGGTCGGAGAGCGGGCAGGCGGGAGTGCCGGGGGGGCCGGGCTTGGGCGGCTGGTGGGCCGGGGTGCGGGCGCTGAGCTCCTCTAGGGTCAGGTACTGCCCGATGTACTGCTCGTACAGCAGCGGGGCCCGAAACCGCATCTGCTCGTCGCTGAAGTACTCGCCCCCTGCGCGGAGGAGACAGGGTGGGCGTGGAGTCAAGGGCCTGCCGGCGAGGCGAGGGGCTGGGCGGAGGGTGAGTGTGCCTGCGCAGACCTGTGTCCACCCAGGCGTGGGACCGCGCTGACAGGAAGCCGTAGACACACAAGTGTGAGTGTGATCGTCCACAGTCAGGAATGTACGCAAACACGCGCAAACGCCTGAGGTCGTGACCGTGAGAACTCAGGCACGTGTCGAAGCACGTGTGCGCGACCAGGCCTGTATCTACGTGTGGACTCGTGTGTCCAAACACGCAGGGTACACAGTCAGGCTGCTGGGCGTCCTGGCCTGAGGCACTGGTGGCCTAGGGCCGTGTACAACTGGGCAGGATTCACGTGTGTGTGTGCGCGCGCGCGCACGCACACACTGCTGTGGGTCCCTGCATCTGGGAGCTGGTGTGCAGGACGTTGCGGGCAGGTATACTGTGCACGGAAGCCAGTATGTAGACTGTGTGTGCCTGTCTGCCGAGCCCCGTTCTGGCTGTTGGTGCACACACCTGGACACGCCTGCACTGCTGGGCACATAAGTGTACATCTTCATGGAGCAGACGTGTGTGTGCACAGCGTCAGGTCTGGCAGGGCATCTGCCCAGGTGTGGGTGTCCCTGTCGGTCTTCCAGACCCCAGATCTCACCTCTCCCCAGAGCGTTCCTCTCTGCAACTACCCCTTCCGTGGGCCTGGCTTCCCCACTCCCCAAACCCAGGGCCTTCATACCTCTCCTGATGTCTCTTCCTGCATAGGCAGCTCTGTCCCTCAGATAACAGTTAAGCCTGCCCAGCCCCTCCCACCGCTGGTCCTAGCCCCGCCCTCAGAGCCCAGGAATCCTGTGACCATCCCTGTCCTGCCCTCCATCTTGCCTTCTCTCTCTTACCCCCCTCTCTCTGTTCCCAATGTTTCCCACCACATTCTGTTTCTCTCCCTCCTTCTCCCTATCTTTCACTGTCACGCTCTCTCTCTGGGTCTCAGTTTCTCCCTCCCCTCCTCTGCCCCTCTGTCTCCACCCATCTCTGTCTCTCTGGCTTTCTCAGTTTCTGCCACCTAACCCCGCTTCTTTCATTCACTCATCCTCCCTCCTCTCTTCATCCCTGCTCCTCATCTGTCACTGTGTTCCACTCTCTCCGGATCCCTTTCTCTACAGCCTGTGCCTTCTCCCTAACTAGAATCTTAACTCACTCTCTCCTTCATTTGCTCTCATCTTTTAACATTAGTTCTGGTGTCTTTGGTCACAAAGCTGCTTGTAATTACATCATGGTCAAAAAGGTACCAATCTTACAAAAATAATAAATAAATAAACAAATAAAAAAGAGGAAGGTACCAATGTTTTCCTTCATGCTTTTCACATGTGTTTTTTTTTCAAGAGGCCTTTGCCTGCCCTGGGTCATGAACATTCTCCCCTAGGTTTCTGTCAATGCCTCTGTGTACAGTGTGAGGTAGGGATCTAGTTTCCCTGAGGGATAACCAGCTCTCACAGTGCTGGATACTGTGTGTCCTCGGCCTGCTGGTCTGAAATGGCACTTCTGTTATCTACTAAATTCTGACCCTTCTCACTGCCTGTCCCATTCTCTTCCCGTGGGTCCCTGTTTGTCTCTCCCTATCTCACCCTGTCACCTCACATTTCTGTCTCCGTCTCTCCCCGGGTCCCTGTCTTAAAACTTATCTCCCAGGATCTCTGTCTGTGTTTCTGCTCCTGCATCCTTGTTTCTTACTTCCTCTGCTTCAGTCTCCCCTCCCACCCAACCCGGCCGCCCCCACACCTTGGATGAGCTCACGCAGGGCAGCGTAGCGGCGGTTACGCAGGCGGGTGCGCAGGGTGCGGGGTCGGGTGCTGCCTTGCCGGGCCACCTCGGCGCAGTAGAAGTCCGCGCGGTGGTCACCGCGCAAGTGGCCAAAGCAGGCCAGGTGCTCCTCCCGGAGGCCCGTGCGGAAGCGCTCCAGGAACACCAGTGGCTTCTCGTGGTACAGCTGGCCCAGGATGGCCACCTTCTCCTGCTCGGTCAGGTCGGGCTCGCCCTGCTGCTGGCTGCACACGGGCAGGCGGCTGGCAGCCACGGCGCGCAGCATGGCACTCACTGCCGCGTCCTCGACCTCTGGGGGGTCAGTGTCTAGGGCCCTTGGCGCTCCCTCTGCTGCTTCTGCCTTGTCCTGGGGTCTGGATGGGACCGGCGTCCAGCTCAGCTCCCCCCAGTGCCCAGGACTGGGCTCCGCACAGCCTGTGGGGAGAGGGGAGATCAGTCAGTCCAGGGATGGGAGAGCGGACGCGGCAGTGGGTGAAAGGGACTGGGTGCTCACTGACTCACTCATTTCACATTTATTGAGCACCTACTATATTCTGGGCACTGTTCTAGGCCCTAGAGATACCACAGTAAGCAAGAGATTGACAGTTTAGTGGGGAATGCAGACGTGAAAACATAGTTAGAGAAAACATATAGTGCGTTAGGTGGTTCTAAGAGGTGTGTAGGAAAATAAAGAGGGAGGGAGGAGGGAATGGGGGTGAGGCTGTCCATTTTAAATGGACAGTCAGAGAAGGCCTTGCCAAAAAGGTGACATTTCAGTAGAGACCTGAGGTGGTGAGGGACTGAGCCATGAGATTTCTGTGGGAACTGGCAGAGGGAACAGCCAGTGCAAAGGCCCTGAGATAGGAGTGTACTTGGTGTATTTACTTGGTCATTGACCACTTCATTTATTGATTCACTCAATTTTGCCTTTTCCCTTGCTCACAAAATGATCAATACATTCACCAACTCGTTCACTCACTCACTCATTCATTCTCTCCTACTCATTTGCATATCCATCCAACCACTCTTCAGCAACTCTAAATCTATGCCGGGCCCTGAGCTGGGCAATGCTGAGGGTCCCCGGAGGGATCCGGTTCAGCTCCCAGGGAGCACCCTGTCTGATGGGGGAAGACAGGCAAGGTCAAAGACAGCACAGGCACTGGTAACAGAAAAGCTGAGTGCTGGGCAAAACCTGGCGCAAGCTTCTTCTCAAAAGTGGTGGCAACTGGAGCAAGGCAATAAGCAAGCAGGAAATAAGTGAAGACAGGAGGTACAGACAACTCCTTTAGCTTGGCTGGGGTGGGGAAGAGAAAGAGGGTGGTGGTTATAGGCACAACGGGTTTCAGGGAGGGTTTTAATGACTGAGGCAAGAGAAGACTGGGCTGGACCAGGTAAAGGGGTTGTGGAGGAGGGGACAGGAGGGGGCCGTGGTTAAAAAGACGCTTGTGAGGCCGAGTAGGACAAGTCATTGGAATGAAGGGCTGGGAGGCGAGGGAGGTATCCAGTTAAGGTCCAGGGCTCTGGCCAGGGGACTGGTCAAACTGTCCCTGACACAGAGACATGGATGAGGAGCAAGTCTGGGGGAAGATGCTGAGGCCGGTTTGGGACATGGATGGTATGACAGGCCCAGGAGACATCCAAGGGGAGGCATTTACAAGACTGCTGGTACATGGGAGACTTCTCAGGAGAGAAGTGTTGGGCTGGGGACTGAGTTATGGGAGTCGTCAGAGCAAAGAACAGAAGTAAAGCTGAAGGAAATAAGAAGTCGTGGGGAGGGTGGGGGGAGTGTGTAAGGTATGAAAAGAGAAGAGGGGCCAAGAAACAGTCCTGACTGGATGGGGAGAAGACATGTCTGTGAAGGAGGCTGTGAGAGGCTAAAAAATGGCCCCCAAAAGATAGTCACGTCTTAATTCCTGGAACCCGTGAATGTTACCTTACGTGGTCAAAAAAAAAAACCCAAAAACAAAAAAAAAGAGGTCTTTGCATATATGATTAAATTATGGATCTTGAGATAGGGGGATTATCTTGGATTATCCAGGTGGGCCCTAAATGCCATTACCAAGTGTCCTATAAATGCCAAGTGTCCTATAAGAGGGAGATTTGACACACACAGAGGACAACACAAGGTGAAGATAGACAGAAGCAGAGATTGGAGTGATGTGGCCACAAACCAAGGAATGCCAGGAGCCACCAGAAGCTGGAAGAGGTGAGGAATGGGTTCTCCCTTAGAGCCTCTGAGGGAGCTCTCCACGGCCCTGCTGACACCTTGATTTCAACCCAGTGATACTGACTTCAGACTTCTGGCCTCCAGAACTGTGAGAGAATAAATTTCTGTTGTTTTAAGCCACCCAGTTTGTGGTCATTTGTTACAGCAGTCACAGGAAACTCATACTGGCTGAGCAGGAGGAGCCCAAGAGATAGGAAGGATATCAGAAGGAGTGGTGTCACAGAAACCAAGGGAATATTTTCAAGAAGGATGGAGGGGTCAATGGCATTGAATTCTCCAAGTAGCCTAATAAGGAAAAAACTGAACAGGGTGACTCAGTTTAACTACACAGGGAGGTCACTGCGGACCCCGATGGGTGCAGTTTCTGAAGGTAAAAGCCAGACTTTAGTGGGTGGGTAGTGAGGAAATGGAGGCAAGTGTGCATGACTCTTTGGAGAAGATAAATGGTATCTGGAAGGCAGCATGGAATCAAGGGATAGATTTTCTTTTTAGGTTAAAGCTTTTTTCTTATTATTATGGAAACTTTCAAACATGCACATAAGTAGAGAGTACAATGACCCCCTCCCCCCCCCCCCATATTCATCATCCAGCTTCAAAAATGACCAATTCTTGTCCAGTGATGTTTCAACCAACCTCTCAATCGCACCTCACCCCACACGGGATTACTCTGAAGCACCAGGATAGAATTTTAAGATGAGCAAAACAAAAGCATTTTAGGTACTGATGGGGAGGCATCAGGAGAAATAAAGAGACTGAAAATGCAAAAGAGAGAGATGGGGGAGCACAGAAATGGATTAACGACCCTGAGGAAGCAGATGGGACTGTGGACTTTCGGAGAAGGGGAATTAGAATGAAATGGGGGGAACCGTTAGTATGGTCTAAGCAGAGTTTGCATGGGACAGGAGGAAGCAAGGGAAGGAGTTAACTTGAGAAGCACGGTTGGCTGGGACAATGAGAGAGCCCAGGACAGAGAGGTTTATGCTAGCCTGAGAGCTTGGTAAGGAACTGGATTAGCCTGGGACACGGAAAGAGCCAGCTGGAACTTGGAAGAGGTTAATTTCGGGCGAGGGGATGGAGTAAAGGAGGTCAGCCTGCAACGAAAGGGGTTAATCTGGACAAGGTGGTGAAGAGGACAGGTAGGGCCGAGGGCAGGTGTTCCCTTTTAAAGAGTCCTCCTTCGCCTTCACGGGGAATCATTTCCCAGTGACACCGCAACTCCACCCTCCAGCCGCCTCCGCGTGGCCAGGACCTCACCTTCACCGGGTTCCGTCGCCGCCGTCGCAGTCGCAGTCACTGTCGCTACGGTCTCCATCCCGATTCTCTACGACTTGTTACCTGCCGTGGCAGGCCCCACACTCCAAACCCGCCCCAGGTCCTCAGCGGCCACTTCCGGCCGAACACAGTCCCGTGGCCGGGTGCCCCGCGGCACCAGAAACCAGAGTTCCGGGACGAAGTTGGATTTTCCTATGCGCATGCGTGCTTCCGCCCGGCCCCGCCCACCCCAGGCAGGAAAAGGGCGCCAGGGTCAGATAGATCCTTCCGGCACGCCGCACCCCCGCAATCTGAACAGCTACGAAATTGGACTATCAGGAGGGAAGGCTTGTTCACCCTGTGCACTGCTGTGACTCGAGCCCAGCATGCTTAATTTGGGGATGAATGGTTTGAATGACCACCCTCCAGGGCCTCTGAGGGCTTGGGCTCTGGTTTAGACCCCCGTCTTATTTCTTCACCACCTCAAGAATATTTACTAAGCCTTGTCGCTTGCTTCTGTCACCACACCCAGTCCCTGCTTAGCATGAGATAGGTGGTGAGATCAGAGACTCAACTTCCCACTTTGTGCTCCGAGGACCTGAAGAATCTTCAGGTGTGGAGAGACTTTGGTCCTGATTTGCCCTAGGTGACGGGTAGGGACTCACATTCAAGTGTTACCAGTGCCGAGTGGGCAGGGCTGATGGACCCAGAGGTCCAGCTAAGGGAGCTGCCCACCCCAGCCTGGAGGGCCCAGGGAAGGTTCTTTTCTGAGAGTAAAGGACACCCAAACTGAGACCAGAAAAATCAGGAATCAGGATAAGAGGGAGGTAGAGAAGGGTCTCATATAGGAGGATGGGCAAGGCAAACCCCCGGAGAGGAAGGCAGACATCAATAGTTCTGGTTGCTTCTGTACGGCCAGGGAATAGGAAAGGAGTTCTAACTTGAAGGTCATGATCGGGCTGCAAGGATTGGAAAACCTCACAAATCTTTATGCAAAATTCCACGTACGTATGTATTTCCAAGGCATAAGTTCATGGCATTTAGATTCTAAAAGGGATTTGTGATTCCCCTAGAACAAACTAGTGATCTTAAGTTTGAAAGGGGAGTGGTAAAAGGTAATGCCAGTGAGGTCACCAGGGGCCAGGCATGTGGAGCCTGTAAGCCATATTAAGTAGCTTGAGCTCCTTTATCCTGTGGGGAGCGAGCAGGGGGGTATCAGGGTAAGGGACTGGAGGTCAGAGAGATCTGTGAGAAGGCTGATGCAGTAACCCAGATAATAAGGCCAAAGGCAGAGGAATAACTTCCCACTTGCATTCCCAGGATAAGGGATCTGGAGGAAAGTGGCTCATTTGTCACTTGGGTTAGATGGGGACTGACTACACTTAGACATATTGCCAGGGGAGGCCAGCAGAGGGCACTGTTGCCCAACACATGGACCTGCAGGGAAGGGGACTTCCCAGCCTAGAGGGCCTGAGGCCCTCCCTCAGTAGGGAGAGGCCACTCTAGGATTCCCTTTAGCCCAACTAGCCATCAACCTTGGCTCCACCTCATGCTCAGATGCCTCGCATCTGACCTCAAAAGTAGTCAACCTTCCTCCTCCCTGTTTTGTAGCCTGTGTTCCCTTCACAAGGCTCTGAGACAGTTCCTGTGAGGGAAGAGATGGAGCTGAACTGGCCACTCCTGTGCTCCAGCCTTGTCCCTCACAAGGGGCCAGGAGCACAGCATGCCTAAGGGGATTGAAGAAATGACTCAAGTTGCTGGGGAAGGAGGATAGGCTGTGGGGATGCAATCAGAAAGTCTTTTATCCCAGCTCATTCCTATCTTTGAAAAATTTCCCTTCTCCATGAGGCCCTCACCTCAACCCCACCCCCACCCCAAGCTCTCACAGCTGACCTTGGCGCTGTCACCATTCCATGACAGGTCCGTGTTACCTCTGGACTGAGAGCCCCATGAGGGCAGGGTCCAGGACTGCCCTGGTCATGCTGTGTCCTCCTCAGCACTGTCCAGAGTGAGTGTGGGTAAGAAACAGAGCAAGTACCTAACACTTACTGGCTGGATAAAGCAGCTCCTGGAATCCCCACTAGCCTGGATCCAGGAGCACGGTCAAGAACCATCCTAAGCCCAGCACACAGGCCAGGCCTAATGTGGATGGGCAGTCACACCAAGGGATGACCCCAACAGTCCAGCCCTAGTCTCCAACCATCACCCTACCTTGCTTGCTCTCTGCCTAGGGACTTGTTCCATCCTTTTCTACTCACAAATGCCGGGAGGGATTTGGGACTGTGGGTGGACTGGAAAGGGCAGAGACCAGAGAACCACGTTAAAAATGAACTAGTGGATTTTAAACTGAGGACCCCAGGTTTAAGGGGGCATCCCCAGCACCAAAAATGGGGACAGGCACACAAATCCCACAATCAGTGTTTAATGAGTAAATAATGTCCCCTTGAAAAGGCCCCCACCCCAATTAAAGGCCAACTGCAGTAACACTTCAGGGTTGAAACCTTGCTTCCTTCCTGCTAGGAGGTGCCATGTCATTTATTGAAACAAAACAAAAACAAAACAAAACAGGGCAAACACATTTCTTAATAAGTGCAGTTTGTTAAAGTCCTGTTAAAACATATGGGTCAAGGGGAAGTAAAAATAATCAGAGGATCACTGTAGGAAAAACCTTTAGGTCTGGCACCTGGGAGACCTTTGGAGAGGAGGCAGTGGGAGAAAATTCACGTTCTGAAAGGAAGGAGCCCCCCAACTCCCTTCTTCCCTCTCACCCGATTAATCCCACCAGAAACTACCAAGACGCCCGGAATAAAAGGTTTCAAGTTCAATAGTCACACTCTCTCCAAATACAAAAGGCAGGTACAATTCAACGCAACACAGAAGCTTGTGTGCAAAGTTACGGGAAACTGAGACATTGTATAAAAAGTTAGGTTAAAGATGATTCTGTGGTTTTGTTTTGTGTGTGTTTTGTTTTGAGGGTGTGGCTCTTCCTCGGTCACCTGAACTCAGCAAAGAAATGGTTATCCTGATGAAGTATCAACAGCCGACCCACAGTAAAAAGGGACAAATTCTAAAAATTAAAAAAAAAAGCATAATTACCAAAAAAATATGTCGCTTCTTCCTCCTTCTGCATTTTGCTTTTTTAAACTTGTGTGTGTTTTTAAGTTTTTGATTTTTTTTTTTAAATCCTGAAAAGCAGACAGTAAAACAGCTCCTGGAAGAATTTACAACCAACTGCATGAGAATCTGGGAAGCTGAGGGGCTGGAGCAGGGCTGGGACCAGAGGACAGGAAGGGGCCCTCCCCACAGCCCTGTAGCCTCACTGTATGACCAAGGGAGGGGGGGTCTTTAGTCAAAAAGGAGGAAGGGAGGAAGAGGAAGAGGAGGGGGGTGGCGGGACAAACAAAATAAATGGTCATTGTTGCCTGTTTGAATCCGGAGGAAAATGCCCGGCCCTGTGTGGGGGAAGAGCCCCTTGGAGGGGAGGCAGCCCTGGGAGGACCCGTCCCCCAGCACCACGTGACCCGGTGGGGGTGGACAAGGGGGGCCAAGGTGGGCGCTGGTGGAGGAAGCCGGCAGGGGCCTCCAGGACACACTGGCTACTGTGTGCTTGTGCCCCCCTGAGTGTTCCCGGAGTAGCCCCCGTAGTCGTAGTTCCCGTAGTACGGCGGCCACTGGCCCTGGTTCTGATAGTACTGGTTCCACTGCTGGGCATACTGGGGAGAGAGAAACCAAGAGCACCAGGTTGTCGTTCATCCAGACCCACATCTGGCTTCTCCCCTGACGCGACCCTCACCCATGGTGGAGATGGGTACGGTGATGACAGTCAACACATAGGTCTGACAGAGAAATCAAGGTACCTTGGGAGGATAAGTGAATGAGCTGATGTCACATGGGTGGGCAGTTAGAGACTGAAGCCCAGGTCTCCTGGCTTGCCAACCTAATGCCCTTTCAGGTATAGCTAGATACCATGTTCAAAATACTCAAAAACAGGTATGGGGCCAGCATCAACCAATCAGAATGGACACTGGCCATGGCGCTGAAGCAGGGTTTGAGGCCCCCGCTGAGCACTCCGCTTGCTGCACTGGGGAGAGGAACTAGGACGGCAGTTACTTAGCAGCCAGCGTAGAAGTGTTCAACAAACGGCATGGCTATACTGTACTAGGTGCACACCAGCCCAAGGCCGGAGGGCTGCCCAACCTTTTAGGGATAAGCAGGGACACGGGTCTGGGAATACACATCCCTGTGGGGCCCCTACAAGTCTCCCCATTCTCCCCCCCTCTGCTTCTGGCACTCACCTGTTGGTACTGGTTATAGCTGGGCTGAGGGTAGGTCTGTGCGGTGGGGGGCGGCGGAGGGGTGTAAGGGGCTGGGTTGTAGCCGCCGTAGCTCCCATAGTTGTAGGCAGGTGGTGGCGGAGGTGGAGGTGGTGGAGCTGTGTAGCCCTGGCTGTAACCTCCCTGGTTGTAGGGAGGTGGCTGGCTGTAACTCGGCTGGAAAGTGGAGGGAAAAAAACAGGTCTCTGTGAAATAGCCAGCTCAGCTGGGATGGAGGAAGGGCCTTTGTGAGCAGTGGGTCCACAAAGGAACTTCCCTGGTGGAGGCTGTTTCAGGGCTGAGAAGGAGGTGGGTCAGCTCTGTGACATGGCAGGACAGGGTAGGATCAAGAGCTACATTCTGGACTCTAATCCCAGCTCTGAGACCCTGGGGGAGCAAGGCACACAGCATCTCTTGAAATCCCAGGGTTTTTTTTTTTTTCTGTAAAATGAGAATTACAACGGACCCACCCCTTTGGATTGCCTTGCGTATTCATGAAGCTTACGTGCACCATCCACTGGGCACAATAAATGGTGGTATTTGTTACAGGAAGACCTCCTAAGAAAAACAGTAGTGGCAATTTCCTAAGTGCTTCCCACATCCAGACTGGATCCTTAACTCCCCTAATCCCCCCATCAACTCTCTGAGGCAGGCTCCATTGGCTTCGTTTTACAGAGAAGGAAGGTGAGGCTCAGGGAGGTGAAGTCACTAGGCCCAAGCCACACAGGTAAAGTGGCAGAGCTGTGACTTACCCCCAGGTCCGCCTAGTTCCAGAGCCTTACCTGCAAAGCTATGATGTCATCTTCCCCTCACAACAAACCTTGGAAGTGAGTTCTACTACTAACTCTAGTCCTTTATGAGGAAAACGAGGTCCCAAGAGGTGAAGCTGTTTGTCCAAGGTCACAAAACCAGAACGCTGTGGGGCTGGGGTTTGAATTTGTGTCTGCCCAACTCCTGTTCTAGGAAATATTCTGGTTAGACCAGGACTAGAACCGTTCATCTGTGTCTCCTGGCAGCTGCCTCCAGGCCTGGAGCGTGGAAGGTGCACAGCAAATGGGGACTGCTCTGGTTAAGGGGCCTGTGCGTACCAGAGCTGAGTACTGGCTCTCTGAGAACTCAAACCGAGCCTGGAGCTGCTCCGCAGTGAAGCTCTCAGGGCAGAGGTCAAGTCCTCATCAACCTCAGAGTCTGTCCCTACATCCCGAAGACAAGGGGATCAGCCCCTTCAAGCCTAGGTTGAAGGGGTAACTCCAATTGAGTGCTTTCTTGGGGATTCAGCGAGGCCAGTGACACAGCCCAGAGAACGCAGCCAAGAGAAATGTACTTGCTTGTGGGACCAACACATACAGCCCGCCCTGAGAGGGACGACAGAACAGGTAGGTCCCCGATTTACTCTGGGTCTGGAAGGCATCTGGGAATATCTAGGGTCTGTCTAAGCCAAAAGCACTGGCAGGGAAGGCAGAAAGGGCAGGGCTGGAGGTAAGAGTGAAGACCTGTGGCTGGAGCACCTGTTGGTGATCTCCCTGGACCCACCTCCTCTCACCTGTTCACACACACATGCACGCACGCACGCTTATCCTCTCACCTGTGGAGGGCTGTAGCTGCTGACAGGAGGGGTGCTGGTACTGGCGCTCGAGCCAGGGAGGCTGCTGCTCTTCGTGTAGCTGCCGGCCCCCGGGGGGTTGCGAGCAGGGCTGTAGCTGGGTGGCGGTGGAGGCTGCTGCGGCGGCGGCTGCGGGGGCGGCGGCTGCGGCGGCGGCTGTTGCTGGGGAGCCCGGTTGTAGCTGCCTCGGGTGTTGGAGTTGTTGTTATCCCGGCTGTTGTTACCCCAGCGGTTCTGGTTGTAGCCACCACCTCCACTGCGGTTGAAACCTGCATTGGAGAAGCAGGTGAGAGGCCCCGCTGTTCTCAGTTTGGGACCCTGAGGAGCCGGGCTGTCTTGGGGACTGCTGTAGCTCCAGTGTGACCAGGCACAGAGCAGGAGCCCGGTCCCAGTGGACGAGTAAAGCACCCCCTCCGGCCTTCCCCAGAGCCCTGGGAGCACTCCCCCATGCCGCCCTGGTAACACTCAGTTGTCACGGCCTGCTGACAGGTTTGTCTTGCCCATTGGACTGAGCCTGGGACCAGGACTGTCTTAATTTCTACTGTGTCCCCAACATCTGAGCACTGGGGACAGTCCTTTTCAGGCTTGGCCAAATGGGCTGGCCTCTTCTGAGCCTTTGTGCAGTTTTCGTGAGCCCAGAACCCTTCCCCCAGCCAATTCCTACTGGCTCCTGGACCTCAGCTTAGACATCAGCACTTCAGGAGGCCTTTCCTGAGCCCTGCTCCCCTGCAGGCTGGATCAGGTATCACTGGAGCTCAAAGTACCCCTGGGCTGTGCCATTCAGCCCAGAATCCTTCTGCACCGTCACTACAGGGTGATATAGTGCCTGGGTCAAGGCTCTGTCCCCAAAACCACCCAGCACAAGACTGAAGCAGAGTAGGGCATGCTTATTAAATCATGATCACACACTTCAGAGATAGCATAACTTAGTAAGAACCTGGGCTCTGGATCCATCATCACTTGATCCCAACTATGGATTCAGCTGGGTGAATCCTGGGCAAATTAACCTCTCCAAGCCTGTTTCTCCATGTGTTTTAGAAGCAAAACCAGTCCTAATATTTGCCCTGTGCCAGGTCCTGAGGTGGGATCCAGGACTGGCAGTAAACTCGGTCTGGCCCCTCTTCTCAAGTAGCTCATGGTCAGATGAGGGGTGGGAAAGATTCATAAAAATAATAGCGATGCAACATACAAATGGGCAAGGGCTTCAGGAGCAATGTCCAGGGGGAGCATGACAGTGGGAGAGTTTCCCTGAGGCCCCAGACTCTGATTTATCTTAGTTCTCTACCAGAGTTCAGCCCACAGCGGTGACAGGGAAGCGTCATCTGTGGACTGAGGAAGCAGTCACAGAACGCAACCCTGAACCAGGAACCAAAGGCAGGGACAGCTCAGTGTGCGATGACTCACCTCCTCGGTAGCCGCCTCCTCCGCTGCCTCCTCCGCGATTCTGGAAGCCTCCTCGGTTGCCCCCGGGGGGACCTCGGTTGTCATAGCGCTGGAAACCGCCGCCACCCCCACGGCCCCGGAAGCCGCCACCGCCTCGGTTGTCAAAGCGCTTTTCAGGGGGTGGCCCAGCCTTGCGGCCTTCCTCATTGTATTGCCTCACCAGCTTGTCTGCTTCCTCTCGCTGCAGCTCAATGAACAGCACCTCGTCCAGGAAGTCCCCAACATCTGGCAACGTGAAGTTGGCTAGGAGGAAGGGAGGGCCCCAGAGGGAACAAGAAGAGGTGGTCAGCACCTTCTGAGGTCTGGTCTCCTTCACCCCCAGGACACTGGCCTGCCAGAAGGGAGGAGCAGGAGGGGACTGCAGTATGAGCGACAGAGGAGAGACAGGATCCCAAGCTCGGCCTCCCTGACAACAGTAAGGGACTAACAAAGACCCTCTCCTCCCTTTCCTGAAGAGGTGGCTAAACCCCACCAAACCGATGTTTTATATATAACCCAGGGAGTGAGCCTGGCAGGTGGAATCATCATCCTTATTTTTACACAGAAGCAAACTGAGGCTTGCTCAGCCAGCCCGCCCAGTGGGTGCCAGAGGCAGACGACCAACCGTGCAGGTCTCTCGGCACCTGTTCCCACACATCCTCTCCCTCATCCTGCCCCAGCCCCATCTAGTCTGAAAACCCTGCCCCAGGAGGGATACAGGCAGCTTTTCCATCCACAGCTGTACTAGACAGAGAAGGGACAAAGCAGAAGCACAGAAAGAAAGAACAAGATAAAAAAAAGAATAATCAAGGAGCTGGGAAGGGAAAAACCGTGCGAGACCCTTTTTCTCTTAAGGACCCTGCTGCGATGTTCCTCTGGGAACTGCTCATCTCCTACCTTTCATTTCTAAGACCGCGTGATCTGGGACATCCTTCCCTTCTTCGTCGGTTCGCTTTATTGTTCGGTCTTTTAGGTCCTCATCAGTGGGACAAATTACAATAGCTTTGCGCTGGAAGCCTTCAAATGGTCTCATTTTTCGTCTCTGGGCTGACCCATAAACATTTGTCTAGGGGTAGGTAACAGAAGAGGCAAGAGATGGTCATTACAAGTTGGTTTTTTCCTCTGTGGGGTATTATGTAGGCCAGGGACTGAGAAAGGGATACTAGTTCTCCTAAGCAGAGAAACTCAGGAAACTGCTCCTCTTCACTTTTAAGATTCTTGAGACTACCCTCAGAAAATGAACTGACTTGGGAAGTGGCTGCTGACAGTGACAGGACAAGGGATTCCTAAAGTTTGGGCTTTGCTTTTGTAATCCTATTTGTTCGTGGTATTGTGCATTACAGCCCCCTCGGCCCCCATTCTAAAAGTAACACATGCTCACAGTAAAAAAAATTCAGAGTACAAGCTGTAAAGTTCAGAGTAAGAATCCTTTCATCCACCTACTGCCACTCCTACTTCCCAGAGATGACCTGTATTGAATTTCTTATGTATTTCTAGAAATATCTGTGTGATTTTTAACACTAATGGAATCAAACAACACACACTCTTCTGAAGCCTTTTTTTCACTTAATGTTTCTCTGTCATTTTTCTGTGCTGGTGTTCTCCTTTTTTTCCTTTTGGGCCGCACCACGCAGCTTGCGGGATCTTAGTTCCGACCAGGGATTGAACCTGTGCCCTCGGCAGTGGAAGTGCGGAGTCTTAACCACTGGACCGCCAGGGAATTCCGTGGTATTCTCCTTTAATAATATTTATAGAATGGATGCCATAATTAACCAGCCCCTTTGACAGTTGTATAGATCGTTTTCATCAACACTGTGGTTCTTTTATTCCCTTAGTCCTGCTCTGAAACACCAGACTCACCCACAAGCTTCTAACCAGGGAGCTTGACAAGGCAATAACCTGTGCTTTTAGCAAGTGCAGTTTTGCTACTAACTTCCTCTTCCCTTCTTCTAGGTGATGGTTAGGTGCTTCCTGGGCTGGTGCTGGCATAGAGCAGTGCTCTACGACACATCTGATTGAGAGCCGTAGTAAAGACAGCTTCCGTTCACTGAATACCTCCCACATGCTGGGCCCTTTGGGACTGGTGCCCAGATCTGTCAAACCCCACTGCTCCACGGACTCAGCCTGTGTACCTGAGTCACTCGGACGCTACTGAAAAAGAGAGTGGCTCAAACCCCACCAGAGTATTCCCCAACCCCAGTCTCTGGAGGTGGGACCCAGGCACCTGTATGGGTATCTTTTCCCATTCAGACACTCAACAGAACTGGAGTAATAAGTAATGTTGCATTTAAACAACTTTTAGTAGCTCTGAAAGGTACTCAAGGGAGAAGCCACAGAGGGGAAGAGATGTGTAAAGGGGCATGCACAAACAGACAAAAAGTGTTGTATTTCGCAGCTGCAGCCTGGCGGGTGGAAAAGCCCAGCATCAAGGCCTAGTGTGGCCACTCACTCACCGTGGCCAGTCCTGGTAGTTGCTTCACCTGTTAAAATGGAGGGAAAAAAGCCTCCCTCCTGGGCCTGGTGAGGACTGAGCGGGAAAAGGACCACAAAGCAACTGACCAAGTGTGAGGAACTCCTGGAGTGGGGGCTACATTGTGGCCTCCAGGGCGGAAGCTGCCTGGACAGAGGCAGGTAGCGCAGGGGCGATGGCTCAGCACATCCTGGCTCTAAGATGACTTGGTCAAGTCAAACTGTGTGGCCCTGAGTGAGTGACTTCCACTCAGAGCCTCAGTCTGCATACCTACTAAGTCTCAAGCCCTGAAAGGGGAAAACAATAGGAAGTTCATATGGTCACTATTAAGACTGAAGGAGCTCATGTGAGTAAAAAGCCCTTGGTTAGCCCAGGGTCTGGCTCACAGCCAACACTCAACAAATGGAGGTCACGGTTGATATGATGTGGCGTCACTGGGTGGGGTGCACTGGATCTTCTTACTGTAAGGTTGAGTTGAAGCAACTCAGACCAAGGGAACGTCAAGCTATAGTGACTTCCCATCAGAAAGGCAGGGACGGTGAGACAGGGTGGAAAGAACACAGGCTCTGGGAACAGGCTCGAGGTTGAAATCGCAGCTGTGCCCTCTACTATTTGTGAGGCTGTAGACAAGTCACCTAATTAGTCTGAGTCTCAAATTTCTACATCTGAAAGACAGAGATCCTATCACCCTCCTCCTGGTTCTGGTGAGGATTTACAGATGTGAAAATGGCAGGGAAAGAAGTCTGCAAATATGACCAACAGGACTGACACTGTCCTAGGAGAGGCTTCCCAATGGAAAGGACCAAGGAAAGTTAAGTTTGAGGAAAGGATGAGGCACAAGACAGCCTATTCCAAAACACAAGGAACAGGAAGCTGGGTTATGGGTCAGCCAGAGGCCAGGGACGCCAGTGCACACCTGTTGGGAGATGTGGGCTGTGGGTACACCTGTTTTCTAAACCAACCCAACCCTGTGGCCCTGACACACACAGCAGGCAAAGATGGTCTTCCCTGCTCCCCAGGGAAAGTGTCTCAACATTAACTGGGGGTGGGGGCCCGCAAAGTGGGTATGTGTGGTGGGCATACACGTGTTATCTGTGCCTTGAGGACTGGCCCAAGGAGAGGCCTTGAGCCACAAATGGTTGAAAAGCACACAAGTTACAAAGGAAAAGTCAAGTCCTTCTCCTCACTGCTCTTCCTAGACTCCATTCCTAAAAGCAAATCAGGTGGCATCTGGTCACAGGAAGACAGAATTTGCTTTCCTCTAGCTAAATAATGAGGTTTTCTCCTGGCACAAAACCCAGAATAGGCGGGTGCCAGGGGTGACTGTGGCCCCAGCCACTCTGTGGACAATCCATTCCACTGTTTGCTTGCCCATAAGAAGCGATCCTATTTTGATTCCTTTGAACCCCAAGGACATGGATAAACACCTCTTGGTGGTCTTCTATGGATGAGACCTACCCCGTCAATGTCCTGATGAGGGGACAGAGAAGAGAAGCATCACTGCCAAGAGGGCTAGTCCCTGCAGCTTCACAACGGGAGGAATGGGGGCAGAGCAGACAGCACTCATCAACAGCTGGCCTCTGTCCTGGGAAGTGGCTAGACTCTGAGGAATGGCTCCTCAGACATTCTGGAACTGAGGTGCTGAGAACCCTCTTGGTGACAATTTTCAAGACCGCGCCTCCCTCCCCTCCCTCCTCGGCTTGAGGAAGGAAAGAAGAGCATCTAGGCCAGCCAGCAGAAATGCAAATGCTTGGCTTCCCTGGAGGAAAGGGAGTTAGCTGTCGGTGCTGTTGCCACAGCAAACACAGTGAGGTCAGAGCCCCTGGGCTGGCCCGGCGCTGCTGTGGTCACTGGGGGCTGCTGGGGGCCGCTGCTAAGAGACCAGCACAACAGCAGGTCGGCTCTTCCGGCTGTGCAGGTGCCCTCTGCCTAGCTCCTGCTTCTCCCAGTCCCACGCTGCTTGAAGATGCTGACCCTGAGGAGGTCTGGGGCCGCCTGTGTTCCCTGGGCCCAGGCTACTTCCATTCCCCCGTGATGTGGGCCAAAGGACAGGGGCTGGGTTTCTCAGAGCAGCCGTGGGGGTAGTTTTGGTGTGTGACAGTCTGGGGGAGTAGGGAGGAACACAGCAGGCCGCTCACAGCCTGAGGTCTCTAAGAGCCCCTCTGTCCCCTGTCAACTCTTGTCCCCCACCCACAACTCAACAAGGTCAGGCTGGCAGCAGGAGAAACAGGGTTGGATCCCAGGGGAGCAAACTTAAAGCTGGTGACGCAAGAGTTCACTCTAGGCTCAGCGTGAGGTGAACCCAGTAGAACGAACCACTTGTGAGGGAAGAGACTTCGCCAGAGTGTCAACAATGGAATGGGCTGAGGCTCTGGGGGTGGGGAGGAGAGAGGAAAGAAACATCCTCTTCTCCAACGCCTGCCAACAAGAGGCAGTTTACTTTGGGTCTCCACTGTAGCCCCGGGTTTCTGTTTCAGGCAAAGGCGTGGCTCTTGCTAAAAGGGATGCAAAGCAGGACTACAACCCTTTGTTCTGAGGGCGAGGCAAGGTCGCATGTTGTCATATCCAGCCCTGCCTCTGAGCACTGCCTGGCCTAGCTCTGGGCTGTTAGACTCCTAAGAGAACTCCTAGGCTGCAGACCTCAACCCTGGGGGTGGTTTGGGCCCTCACATATGGCCCTGCAGGGGCCTTCTCAGAAGCCTCCAGGAAGGCAAGTTTGCTGCCTCACAGAGGCCAGCTCCTACTCTGCACCTTGGTAGGCAAGGGACAGGCCAGGCAGCGTTTCATTCCAGAGGATTTCCACTGGCAACAGAGCCACGTGAAGCAATGTGGCCTACCTCTTCTTTCTTTTCTTTTTCTCCTCGGCTGTTCCACTGCTCTAACACCCACATGATCTGAAGAGGGTACTCAGGTCACCATGGAACGTAGGTAAAAGCCCCAACTACACGGTTCACTTGGCCTAGCTTGGCTTCTGAAGCTACGTTCTCCTCCCCTCTCAAGGAGGGGCATTTCTGAGGTCAAACTACCAACAGGAGACCCAGAAGAGCCGAATGTGAGGAGGTCTGACCACTCAGGAAAAACCAGAGAAGAAAAAAGATGGTGCTGGGCTGAGATGCAGGGGCCGCAGGGACTTTGCCTGTAGTACCAGTTTCTGCTCTGGGAACCCCGTGTAACTCAGGAGACAGCTGAGCATCAACTTACCCTCGCTGCCAAGGCTGCTGGGGTAGGAAATGCCAGGGTCTGGCCTGGGGCCTGCTCTGTATCTCCTACACACACGCTCACCCACCCAGGGTTTTCTGGAACACACTTTTTGGGGTTTAAGCCAAAACAGGTCGAACCACTGGCTTCAGACCGCTTCCCAGGCCTCAGCAGTCTCTAGTTTCGGGCCCCAAGTCAATCCTCCAATCTGTGGCTAACCAGAGAGCCCTGCTCCCCCACCTTCAGAGTTTAGGTTCTTTGGCCTCGCTGTTGGCCTAGAACACTTGCCCTGACCTGCATGTTCCTCCACCAGGAGGCCAGCAGCCCTGAAGACCGCAGGTGCACCTGGAACAGCCCTGGACCCTGTCCCTGAACAAGGCAGCGTAAGCTGAGAGGGCCAATGCCAAGTCTTCACTGTGCTCAACTGTTCTGTGCCTGGCTGAGGGGCTGGGGCCCTGACCTCTAGAGAAAGCCCACTTTGAAACGCTGGACAGAGATGTTAAGACAATTATAACCCCTAGGATTATAAACTTTCTCCACGGGCCACATATTTGAAATGGGTTTCACAGCTGATTTAACTAGTAAACTGAGAAAAAGACAGGCAGGGAAGACTTGCTGGGGTATCCAAAAAAGGAATTCTCAAGGTATTAAAACACCACTGCTCTCTCTTTCAGGACAGAATCCCACTGGGGCCAAGCTGGACCAGAACTCCAAAATGCCCTGACAAGAAAAACGGGGCACAGGGAGGCCAGGGTTAACAAACAAACGAACAAACAAAGTCTTCAACGGCGGAGAAGGCTGGCTGTATGCGTTACGGACGGGGCTGAGCTGGGGCAGCAGCCCTGAGTAGCTCTTGGACTACCCTGTGCCCAACCGTCCCCTTCCCCCATAAATATATTCTAAACTTTAGCCCAGTTAGTAGTTTTTTAATCAAAATTTACTATTATGGGATCATGTCCTGTCTTCTTCACAAATGTGAGTCTTCAGGGTTCAATCCCATGGTTGCGGCATTGGTCACTGGATAAAAGTAGTACACCTTTTCACGTCTACTTTCCAGAAAAGCAGAACCCAGAGTAAATCTCACATCTCCACCATCACAGAAGAATGCCAATTGTATTGCATAGCCTTGGCCAACTGAGCATAACTGTCTCATCAGCAAACCAGATTTCTACTCTCAGTACCTAACTGCTTGGCAAGATCATTTAATTTGTCTGTCATAAAGAACTATCACCAGCCAGCAGCCATTTTTTGTCTTTAAGAATAAGTTCTTACTATGTACTCCTTTCAAAGGCTGGATATCGAGGCATCAATTTTTCAACTCTAAACACTAGATTACCAGTATATTATAAAAGGATATAATGCAGGAGCAGCCAGATGGAACAGACGCAAAGGGCAAGCTATGCAGGAAGGGGCACAGAACTTCCATGTTCCCTGAAGGTGCCACCCTCCCCAAATCTCCACTTGTTCACCAACCCAGAAGCTCCTGCTTAATTGTTTAATTGTTTTGTGTAAGATGCTCACTCCTATGCAAAACCACCTTGATCCCCTGGAGTTTTCAACCACTTTTCTTTCTTCCTTTTTTTTTTTTTTTTAAAAAAAAGGTTGGAAGTTGGCTTTAATTTAATTTACTTATTTATTTTTGGCCTCTCCATGCGGCCTGTGGGATCCTAGTTCCCTGACCAGGGATCGAACCTGGGCCCCCTGCAGTGGGAGCGTGGAGTCCTAACCACTGAACCGCCAGGGAAGTCCCTCCAACCACCTTTCTGATCAGTCAACCACTAAAGCCAGCTCCACCCTCATCAGAAGCCCTTTGAACTCATGGTAACCAAGTACCCAGGACCACACATACGGAAGGCACTCCAGTTAAGGCTGCCAGGCTGGGGGTGCTACTTAGTTTACATATTTGCACACTTACAGGTTTTTAAGAAAACATAAATACAAGGCTGAGGGGGAACAGAGGCTTGTTTGTACATCCTCAAATACAAAATCTGTTACTTGAGAAAGCCCTCAGGACAAACGTCAAGGAGGTCTCATAGGTGGTAAACATGAAGCACTCATTACTCTGAGACAGGGATCTTTAACCATGTTTGGGTCACTCATACTTTTGAGAATGCCGAAAGCCATGGACGATCTTCCTATCCCAACTCAAAACTTTTTAGTTAAAAAAAGAACATATCTGGGACTTCCCTGGTGGTCCAGTGGTTAAAACTCCACGCTTCCAATGCAGGGGGCATGGGATCCCTGGTCAGGGAACTAAGATCCCACACGCCATGCAGTGAGGCCAAAAAACAAAACAAACATATCTGCATCTTCATACAAAATTCTGTGTTTAATTTCAAAAGTTCCCAAATTGCCTAATGTTAAGAACCTTGCTCTTCATTGAAATGCAGGTAAAAAATACATGACATAGAGGTACCTGACAGTCATAAAACATGCTAAGGGAAGCTGGGACACACCTATTCTGTAGGTTAACAACCACCTCCAGCTACTATGTGCCAGTCCCCATGTTAGGTGTGTGGGCACCATTTTGAGCTGTGTTTTACAGACCAGGAGACTCAGAGCATAAAGTCAGCTGCCCACAGGCACGCAGCTAGGAGGCGGCAGAGCTGGGATTCAAGCCCAGGTCTGTCTGGCTCAGAAATCCATGCTTTTCCACTTCACAAAATTTGCTCTCACAAAATGTTCTTTTGTGCTGCTTGGGGCCTGAGCTAGGTCTGGATTGCTGCTCCAGACCCCTGCTTGCAGACCAGACTCAGAAAGCTGTGTTAAGAGTCTGGGACTGTGCCATCATGTGTGGCTGACCTCTAACCAGTACTGCAGTCCAAGAGCATTATGGGGAAAAAAATACAAGGACCAGAGAGGAATTCCCAGGCACCCAATGGCCCCCTCCCTCTCCTGGGGCGTGACAGTCACCAGTAAGTACCTGATCTAGGATATAGTTGCGTTTCTTCCGGGCAGCGATCTGGATGAGGCGGTTGAGGCACTGGGTGGCCTGCTGGATCAGGACGTCCCAGCGGCCGGCGTAGTTCCTCTGACGGCGTAGGCCCATCACCTGTGGGCAGGGGGTGGTGAGGGGTGGGTGCTCCTGTTTGCTGAGCAGTATTCAGGGAGTGGGAGGTGGATAAGGAGAGACCAGGGGCTATCCTTACCCGCATCTTATCCATGATGGCATTGGTACCCAGGATGTTGTACTTCTTGGAGGGGTTGGAGGCTGCATGTTTGATGGCCCATGTGGTCTTACCAGCGGCAGGCAGGCCCACCATCATCAGAATCTATAACAACAGGCCCAGGAGGGACACTGTGAACCAGGAACAGTGTGTGGCATGGCAGCCTGGCATCACCCTGACTTGACGGTGACCGTGAGGGTGACTCTAAACCTCATGGCCACCTCTGGGAAATGGAAGCAATAAGAGCGTCTACCTCATAGTACTGTTGTTGGGATTCAAAGAGATGAGGGTTGTCAGACTCTCAGCAGAGGGCCTGCTCTTATGAGTATTTACATTTGTTTAGGCAGGATTCAGGGGCCTCTGAAAGGGAAAGGCCCACGGAATAGGCACAAGGAGTGGTACAACCTTCCTGGAGTCTCAGATGGGGACAGACTGTATGCATAAGGACGAGAATCATGTCTAATCAGTACGTTTACAATTTGGCAAACACTGGATGTAACCAAAATGCCCAAAAAGAGGAAAATAGTGAGGCTAATAACAATGAGTTTCAAAAGAGGTGTTCATATGGTGGGACAAAGCTCACAAAATAACATTAAGTGAAAGGGCAGGATATCAAAATGCTTATACCATAAGATCTCAACTGTAAGTGTGTGTGTATAAATGGCACCTAGCACAGCAAAAGGCATAGGATAAGCTCCAAAACTTTCAAAGGAAACTTATTTGTGGATGGTGGAATTAAAGGAAACTTTAATTTTCTTTATATTTCTTAATTTTCTAGAATAAACACAAAATCACATATATCAGAAAGAAACATTATTTGAGGACAAAGACCACCAGTACAGCTTCTGCAGCCAAATCAGCTCTAAGTCCAGTTGCCATTTTTGTCCTCGGAGAGCCTTGGATGGGAGCGTGGAGCTGCACAACCTCCTCCAAGAACTCGCTCACCAGGAAGTGCCTTCACACCCTCTTCCGCTGGGAGGAAAGACTCCTTTTCCAAGATTCTGACCACACCCGAGGAGCAGTGTGGCAACTTCCTTTTGGAATCTTTCTGACATTTAGGTGTCTTGCTTTGGTCCCTCCCTCTTGGGACTAAGCCGCACACCCACAGCCCTCACCTCACTCTCACAGCAGCGTTCACCACACTCGGCTGCTGAATGTCTCCCCTCTGTCTTGGCAGCAACATGGCTCTGGAGAGGCGGCCACCAATTCAGGCTTCCGGGCCCACTCACCTCACACTCTGCCTTGCTCTTTGGTCCGACAGTGCCCCGGACTCGCTCACTCAGGGGAAGGCGCTGGATGAAGGTGAAGCCTGGCAGGACAGAACAGTAGGGCTCCGCCCTCTGCCCGAAGTTGAACTCCACTGCACAATTCTTCACCAGGACATGAGGGTAGAGGGCCTGACCCCCTAAGGCTTCCTTCTGGATTCGGAAGGCAATACCCATCCACTTCCCATTTTTGGTGAAGGAAAGTTCCACGTCATTTCCACATTCAAAGTCCTAGGAAAAAAAGCCAGAGAAAGATAACTGCCAATGTTCTGCTTAAGGCACTGGGAGGCACAAGTCAGAGCAGATGCAGGGAATGAAAACAAAGCTGGCGTCCCAGATTCAAGTGCGTCCCTCCTCAATGTACAGATGCATCGGGAAGCACCAGGGAACAGCTCAGACAACATGCAGCCCAAAGCCCTCCCTGCCCAAGACCCAAAAAGCTGGTGGATGTGAAGTGTGTAATTTTAGGAAGCTCCAAGTATTTGAGTCTTGTGCCTAGCCTGAGATGGAGAGGAAGGCAAAAGCGGTCCTGTCCATTCTCATCCCCAGCAAGATAACAGATGGAAAGAAAGCCACAGCAGGGCCTTTTAAGTCAGGCCCAGCTCTACACGTGCATTCATTTATATGCTCTTCTTGATGCTTATGTCTACAGTGATCCGGGCCTGACACAGCTCAGAGCCTAGTGGGGAATTAAGACAAGGACACCATCCTAATTCAGTAAGAGCACCTACACAGGAGCAAGATTCTCTGAGGAGGAAGTCAAGTCCTGAACAATAAACGGGAATGAGCCAAGTCTGGGGTGAGAGGAGAGAGTCCTAAAGAGAAGTGTTGTTTGTGCACAAATCTGGCAGTGAGAGAACGTAGGGTCAGACTGGCTGAAGCATACAGGATTGGGGGTTGGGGGTTGGGGAGTAATTTCAGGTACAGCTGGAGAGCCAGGAAGGGACCATATTCATTAATTCAACAATTTACTGAGTCCTTACTGATCAGCTTAGTGGTTAAGATCCTGTTTTGGAAGGCAGGCTGCTTCAGCTCTACCATTTACTCCATCTTCAGTTTCCTTATCAAAAAAGAAGGGCCAGGGACTTCCCTAGTGGTCCAGTGGCTAAGACTCCAAGCTCCCAAAGCAGGGGGCCTGGGTTCGATCCCTGGTCAGGGAACTAGATCCCGCACACCGCAACTAAGAGCCCTCACGCGGCAACGAAGATCCCGTGTGCCACAACTAAGACCCGGCACAGCCAAATAAATAAATAAATATTTTTTTAAAAATTATTAAAAAAAAAAAAGAGGGGCCATGATAAGATTCTACACTGCATAGAGTTGTTCTGAGGATTTAACAGGTGAACGTGCTTACTACAGAGTGAGTGCATAATGAATGCGTGCTCTCATTCCAAGATGCCAGGCACTGCTCTGGGCTAAAGTGGTGGGGAGGAGACATGGTCCCTGCTCTCAGCGAGGGAGGGGCTCTCTGTTACCTGAGAAGTTTGGATTCGTGCTGACAGCAGCAGAGCAGAGCCCCTGACTTGTTTCAAATAGGGGAATGGCCTGGTCAAACTGTGTTTCAGAAAGATCACTTTGGCTGCAGGGTAAAGGTTAACAATTACGGGAGACTCAAAACCTGGGATCATACAGGAGATGGAAGCAAAGGTCGGGTTCCTGATAGAAAAGTACAAGATGTGGTATTCCCTCCCTTTTGCATGCAGAGACCACCTTGCGACTTGCCCTTTGAGAAGCTGTGGAAGCCCCTTCCCCCAAGGGGCCTCCTCACCACCCTCCTCAGTGCTCACAGGGCACAGTTCTACACAGTCCTTTATATCTGTAAGTGTCCGTAAGCGCCCACACAGGTCGAGACCACGCAGGGCAGACACACAAACATCTGTTGGACTAAATCCTGCCTCGATCCTCACAGCACGGTCCCTGCCATGTCTTCTCACCTGAGCAAGAGTGGCCCAGGTCACCTTTGCTCTACTGCGGAAATGAACATCGTGGGGGTTAGCCTTCCTTACGTCCACCAGCTTCACTATAGGAACTTACCATGTTGTACACAAACCAGCACCCGCAACTGACAAACCCACCACCGACAGCGCCAACTGTCAAAGAGGCAAGGGTAGCTGTGTCACTTCTGCAAAACCATTCCTGAGTGCCACACCAGGGCCTAAGGACCCAAAGTCCTTAAGCCTGGCATTATTCAAAGTGTGCCACTTTTGTAGCCTTACCTTTCACATCTCCTAGTGTCGTCCCTGAGGTTCCAAGTATTTTACTCCTTATGGTTTGCTTAAGTGAGTTATACTGTTCTCTCTACCTGGAAGGCCGTTTTGTCCTTTCTGTTTTGTGAATGTTGAGAACTCAAGTTCTGACACAAACGTCCTCCCCACCAGTTCCTTCAGGTCACTGATTTTTCACACCCCTTCTAACCCTTCGCTCTGAGTCTTTTAAAGTGATGGCATTCTTTAAACAAAGGAAACTGAACATAGAATCTTAAAAGTAGAAGTAAAAATGAACAGGCTGAAGCAAGAGTCAGGCCTAAAGTTCCAAACTACCACACACTCACAGAACCTCACGCTCAGATGGGACAGAGTCTGGGGAACCCAGTCACGTGCTGATGAAACATTAAATTGCTACAACCTCCCTGGAGTACAGTCTTGATGGTAGCTATCAAAAATTAAAAATACACCTTTGACTCAGAAGTTATACTTTCAGAGGTAAATGTTACAACCATATTCCCACAAGAATGCAAAGATGTGCAAATTGCTCATGCCAACACTGCTAAATGTGCTCCAAAGGGAAAGTGGACGAGACTAAATCACACAGGATATCCATGTATGGGAACACGAAAAGCCCTCCAAGATACTCTGGTAAGTGGGAAAAAGATAAGCTGTCACTGCAGCACTGACTTCCAGCAAATAATTTCCAGGTCCACCAGGGGAAACTGACACCTGCATCAGAATACTAGGCAGCTACTAAGTAAAAAGGTGAGAAACTAACCAAATGTCCGTTAATAGTTTATGTCCGTTAATATAAATATGGTAGATCAACACAATGACTACAGACTATATAAAAGAACGAAGAAGTCCTCTGTGTAGCGATATATTAAAAAAAATAACTCTAAGATATATAGTTAAACAAAAAAAGATACAAAATAACATGTATGATATGCTACCTTTTGTGTAAAAGAAGAAAAATAACAATCATCTTTCTTGTATTTTGATAAAGAAATCCTGAGTACCAGTGGGCTTACGTGTAGGGGAGGTCATATGTGAACCATGGGTGGAGGGGGAAGGTCTGAAGAAGACTTTATACTGCATACCTTTCTGTATTTCTGGATATTTGTGGATACCACAGGAATTTATTAACTATTCAACAATGGTTTAAATTGAGCTAGATCTATACTCTCTGTGCATACAGGGAAAGATAGCTGAGATTTACTGTGAAATGGAAAAAAATGCAAGGTCTGGAACAATGTGCAGAATATAAACATGGTTAATTTTTGTTTAAGAAAACATGCTTTTTATTAAAAAGATAATGAGGTTGTGAAAGACAAAGGAAGACTGAGAAACTGTTTCAGACTAAATAGACATGACAATAGAATGCAATTCGTGATCCTGAACTAGAAACCAAATTGCTCTAAAGGATGTTGTTGGGACAGCTGACAAAATTTAAATGTGGACTATGGAGTGGGTAATAGCACTAAATCAATGTTAAATTTGATAACTGTACTGTGGTTAAAATAATAGCTCTATTCTTAAGAAATGCAGGCTAAAGTATTAAGGACTAAAGACACAATGTAGGCAACCTACTCTCAAACAGGTCAGATAAAAATCATATACATACATGTACATATATTTGGGAAAAATGGTAAAGCAAATGTCAGAATCTGGACAGGGCTCTATGAGAATTCCATGGCTTTTCCTTAAGTTTGAAATTATTTCAAAGAGGGGAAAAAAAAGAGTGCCTGTGTACAAATATGAGGACGGAGAGGGAACAAAACCAAGAAGAAGCATCCACCTGGGTAGCCACTCCTCCCTGGGGCGTCATGGCACATTTTACAAACATTTAACTTCTAGTGATAATAGTGTTAAGTAGTATTTACTGAGCATTTATTATGTGCCAGACCTTGTTGTAAGTGCTTCTAATGGGTTAACTTAATGACTCCATGTGAAATTCTAGGGTAGATGCAAAGATTCTCATCGAGAGGAAACTGACATACAGGGAGGGCAGTCCGGGGCTGTGAATGGAAGAGCAGGGACTGGGTCTGGGTCTAGGGATTCTGGCCCCAGAGGCAACAGCCACACTCCACAGCGCTGCGCGAGCTGGCCACTGCTCTCGGGGACTGAACTTCAGCAGCAGTTCAGGCACCCTCTGTCTCGTTCTGCTTCGCATCCATCCCCACCGTCCTCAAAGGCAACGCACTATTGGAAGCCTGGCTTAACCAATGTGAGGTGAAGGAAGGAAGAAGTTTTGGGATGAGATGATGTTAAAGTGGGACAAGAGCCAACATCACTGCCTTTGAGAACAGAGACAGGCTATTCTGTAGCAAAGGAAGATAAGAAATTCCTCAGTCTATTTAGAAAATGTAACTCTGGTATCTAAGAAGGGAGGAAGGTTGTGCACACCTGACATCCCCAAACTTCTTCAGGGTGCCACCTGACGGCTTTGCACAAAAGACCTGAAGGGGTAGAATGGCAGAATTTCGCACAAAATGACTGCAAACATTCCAGTGCATCAAAGAGAGAGAAAGAGGTATGGCGAGAGTGGTTGGACACAGGGCAGACAATGGACAGAGGTATTCTGAAAAAGAAGTCTGCAGGTTGACCTGACAGGACCAACATTCGGTTCTGCCAACTCCCACAGGCTGCCAGCACTCACCGCAAAGCAGCCAATCACATCATTCTCTGCAAACTTGTCTCCGTAGTTTTCAAACCGGCTACTGGTGGACTTCTTCCCAGTGCCTCCATAGCCATAGGAGAAAGGCTCTTCGCCTGATGGAAGAAACAGGCAAAGGCAGGTTAAACCTGCGATGGTTACAACAGCCTTTATGGCTGTCATGTAGTTTTAAATAAAAAAATCATTTTCTTTACTAGTTTTACTAATCAGATGCTTTTGGCAGGGAAGGTAAGAAAGGTTCCGTTGAAAGGAAGCCCCTCGTTATGCAGAACTTCTGAGGGCTTGATGGCTTTAGATGTTAAGTCTGGGAGTAGGAGCTGAACTGAACTGCTTTGCACAGAAAGGGAGAATTTGGGAAAAAAAAAGGGAGGAGGGAAGAGAGGAGCTGGGATGGAGGAAGGTTGTATACTGTGATGCATCCCTTCGCTGTGACATTCAATATTCAGTTAAGTCTCCTAATGGCGTCAACTTTTGGTCAGAAATCAGTAAAAGGATTTTGCTTCTGCAGACCATGAGGTCTAACCCCTAGGAAAGGTACTGGATTGCCTTAGGCTACAGAACTGGGTGCCGATGCAATATGACTGAGACCCCAAGGGCCCTGGCTGACATCTGGGTTATAGAGAGATCCTAGGCCAGGAACCCAAGGAGCATCCTGCCAGTAAAGCAGGAGCCAACAGCATGAATTCCAGGCCCAGTTCTAGTATGAATCAGCTGTGTAACCTTGGACATCTGCTCCACTGTTCTGGGCTTTGTATCTTTATCTGTATCAACTACTTTCCACTTATTCCTCAAAACTGAAAGAAAGATAAAAGGAGATGACACATGGATCTTAAATAAAAACTGCTAATACGTATCAAAATGAAAAAGTGCTCACTGTTTTTAACCTAGCATTTCTACTTTTAAAGATCAGACTAATTACACACAAGGACAGCTCAAGTGTTTAACAGCAAAAATTTGCAATCAACTTAAATGACCTACAAAACATTGATAAATAAGTGATACAACTGTAAAGTGAAAAATTATGCAGTGGTCAAAAAAGCTATATTTATTTACAAAAATATACCCATGGATATTAAGTGGAAAAAAGCAATCAGGTTACAATAGTCCGTATAATGTGCCCCATCTGAGAAACACAAAGGACAAAGGAACTGTCTGGAAGACTACAGATGAAAATGTTAACATTGGTCGTTATCGCACAGGTTTAGAAGGATTTTCATTTTTCTCCTCTGTAATGGCCTGAATTTTCACAAGGAGCACACATCATTTTCACTTTTTTCTTTACACGTTATTTTCATAATCAGAATGTTTTTATGACCAAGGAGGAAGGTCTCAGCATTGGTCACTGAAATCAGTCACTTGGGGTCAGAAGGTCACTGAGGCCTGGGGTTCTGTGAAAATTCAAAACCTCTCAAGGCAGCCCCTGCCTCTCTCCACCAGCCAGCCCTGGCCCCACTGGTCTCTGCTTTCTCTTTCACTCTGGGTTAAGCTCTGGACAGAAAATTCCAGATAGGATTTAATGGGACTTGAGGAACTTATTACTTTCAGCTTGGTTTGAGAACAGGAGACAACTGGTCTTTTTTTTTTTTTTTTTTAAGAAAGGGAACAGTTTTCTAAAGAGAACTTTGGACCCTCTTCTTAAAGATGCAGGATAAATTTTTGTAGAAAAGTTGTTATATCACTGTGGTCCTTCCAACTGAATCCTGTATGTCTGAAGATGGGCAGCAGCACAAGCCTAATCCTTGTTGTCTGTTCCATCCCAGGGTAGTTCTGTTCTGGGTCCAATGCGGGAAAGAGAAACTTAGGAAGCTTGAGAATCCAGGGACAGAGGCACCTGCTCTACTCTCTGATTGTTTGGCTGACCTCCTCTTACCTAGCTGAGTGCTGCAGGAGTCCAGGGACCAACCAATACGGACAACGTGTGGGTCGGGCTCTGTAGATGGAAGGTGCTTCACAGAGATTTCCTCATTGATCTGGGAACAGAGAACGAGAGGGCTCAGAAGTGATTCTCTGGAGGCTGATGGGTTACGAGGCAATACAGGAGGGAAGTGCGCAGATGTTAAAAAAAAAACAAAACAAGAATGGCTTTTGTTGCTGGGGAAAAGGTATCCACACTGCTCTGAAGGGCCTGTTGTACTGAAACCAGGGCCTCTAAAGGGCTTAGGAGAGTTCAGGGCCACAGAGGAGGGAATTTCAGAAAGTTATTTTTTAGTTTTAACACTTGCTGCAGGGGAAGCAGGGACTCTCATAACATTTGGTGTAGAAACATAAATTGGTACAATGTCTTTGGAGTGCAAGTTAGCAGTCTTTATTAACTACAAATGCACATGCTCTATAACCAAGCAATTCAACTTCCAGTTTATCCTATAGATACATACACACAAAAATATTCAGTGAGGCAGTGTTTATGTTGAAAAGGAAGGAAGGGAGGGAGGGAGAAAGGAAGTAGAAACCACCTGTAAGGCACTGGGCACATTATGGCACATCCCTGACACAGAATATGATGCAGCGGTTAAAAAGAATGAGGCAGGGCTGATACACTGGGGTATGGAAAAATGTCCAAGATACAGTATTAAGTAAAAGCAGCAGAAAGAATAAAAGGTACCTTCTGGGGACTTCGCTGGTGGCGCAGTGGTTAAAAATCTGCCTGCCAATGCAGGGGACACAGGTTCGATCCCTGGTCCGGGAAGGTCTCACACGTCGTGGAGCAACTAAGCCCGTGCGCCACAACTACTGAGCCTGCACTCTAGATCCTGCGAGCTACAACTACTGAGCCCACGTGCCTAGAGCCCCTGCTCTGCAACAAGGGAAGCCACCGCAATGAGAAGCCCACGCACCGCAACTAAGAGTAGCCCCTGCTCGCCGCAACTAGAGAAAGCCTGAGTGCAGCAATGAAGACCCAATGCAGCCAAAAATAAATAAAAACTTAAAAAAAAAAAAACGGTACCTTCTGACTTAACCTTTAATTAAATCAGAGGTTAGACGGTCTAATAACCAATATCTATCTGCATTAGATTGTGGCTTTCGGTAAGTTACCCTATGTCACTGACTTTTGCACACACATTTTTCACATTTTAACATCTCCAAAGTCAGGATATATCTTACAATTGATGTGTGAAAGCCCTCTGTCAGTATAATTGGGAGTGTTTCTCTACGAGTAGCACAAAACAATGTGCAACTTAGAATCAACGTCTTAGCCAAGCAAATACGATAACCCTTGGTCTTAGCTTCCACCTCTGAAAAATGGGGGACAACAGTACGTATTTCATGATGATACCGTGAGGATTAATGGAGATATCCATGAAAAGAACTTGGCACTGTATCTAGCACATGCAATGTGTTCTGTAAGTATCACCTATCATAAGTAAGTTTGGATGTGCAAAGGATACACAAGAAATTGTTAACACATAAGGTATCTCTGGAGGGTAGGATGGGGAATGGGAGGAAGTGAGTATACCTCCGGTTTTTACCCTATACTCTTTTGTGCCTTCTGAACTTTATTAAACACGAGCACATATTATTTTCATAAACATAACCGGACGTGGAACTGTGGAGAGATGATGGTAAAGGATGACCTGATGGCAGAACCTTTCTTTTTCCTGCTCTTCCCTGGCCTCCCTTTAATTGGTGATGAGCAACTCTTTCTAGCTCACTGTTCTTCCAAACAGCTCCTTTTCCCAGGTCTACAAGTACGTCATCCCTAGAATGGTTGGCTACACAATTCCTGGGTCAAACCCCATCAAGGAAAAATCTGATGAAGCAATGTATGGTCGGCCTGCTTTCCCCATACATTATTTAGCAATGACATAGTTCTGAGTTCGTTTTACTTTTTTTTTCTTTTTGCTGGGACACAGTCCATGCTCAATCAAATCTCTTTTGCAATCATGGCTCTGACCAAGGTGGTTGGTGACAGGCTATTCCAAAGGATGGACCTATTTTCTGTCCCTATCCCGTCTGGTTGCTCCCACTCACCTTCATCTCAAAGCACACACGGCCCCTTCTGACCCCATAGCTGGCACGGGCTCCTGACCACAGGTATGCAAAACCTTCAATTGTAAGTGGGTAGCCACTACTCCGGTCTCGGGCCACCTTGAAGTGGAGGTCGCAGTTATCTGTGGAAGAAAAAGCCTGTATTTGGCTGATGTTTTAATGGTCCCGAGAGGGACAGTCACAGGCAGAGGTAAGTTCCCCAAGAGTGTTAACCAGGAGTACACAAGCTGACACACTGTGGGGGCAGGTTCATGAGAAGCCAGCCGCATCCCCTAACCAGTCTCCCTTTTAGCACAAAGGCCCTGGACTACTGCAAACTGGCCTGCACAGGATGAAAGCAGCCACTCCACATAGGAACGAGGGTTCTTCACCTGGCTGAGGTCCCAGGATGGCTGTCAGGGGGGGCCCCTGGATATAATACACACATACTTCTAATGGGGATGTACACTTGCTAGGGAGAGGGTCCATATTCTTACCAGTTTCAAGGGATTTTAGAATTTAAAAAGGTTAATCCCCACTGCCATACACTTCAACCATCTCCCATGCTAACTCTATTAGTGTGGAAGCCAGACTCCTGCTGCCAACAGCTGCACAAACATCTGACCCTGATCCACACCCACCACCCAGGACCACTGTCAGGTGCACCACAGACTCCCACCTCCTCGTGTGGGCCTAGGACTCTTCCCCCCTCTTCAAGTCTTTTCTGACCATCTCGTCCAGTAGGCTCTCTCCTTTCTCTAAAGGCTGAGTGCCATGGTCTGTACAACTGGCATTTGATCAGATGCTGCTTCATGGACCACCGCCACCCAATACTTTAAAAAATGTTTAGCTTTACTCTGGGTATACTGTCTTTGAGATCTTGTGATAGAAGGGACTGTGTACGAGATGTCTTTATCTCTTCCAAAGCACGTAGCCACTGGTCTATAAACATGAGCTACGTAAAGAAGTACATGAATGAACTGCTGTTAACTTTCCGCTCTGTTGAAAAGTGCAGTTCTCAGACTTGATTGGGCTTCTGGGTGTGTTTAAAAATTCGGATTCACAGGCTCTACCACTTAGAATTCGTCTTAGGAGGTCTGAGGAGGGACAGGACCTCTATATTCATTCCCCCAAGTGTTTAGATGCACAGTCAAGGGGAAAGCCACTTATCCAGAGGAAAGAAAACTGAACTGGAGGAGACCAGGGCAGGCCAGGTTAATGCCTGAGAAGACAAAACGGCATTGGTTTCACCAGGAACGTGAGCAGCTGATGGAAACTGGGGAAACGGCCGTCAAAGAGTTAAGTTTCCTCAGCAGCACTCAGGTTCCCTTCCCGCTTAAATGACAACCCTCCGTGTTTACAGGGTGCTAGGGTTTTCCAACTTGCTCTGGTATCCACTCTTTGATGAGTGTCACTCAAAGTCCTCTGAGGTATCAGGGCAGGATGGTTCCTCCCTGAAGAGAAGCTCAGAGAAGTAGAATGACTTGCCCAGGATCTCAGTTAGAGCTGAGAGCAGGTCTTCCGTCTCCAAACCAGCACCCTCATTCCAGAGCTCTGCTGTTTCTCACATCTGAACTAACACTGGCTCTGGATGGTGCCGGGCAGGGATTCCGTGAAGGTTAAGGCAGCCCCCCAATACTGACTGGAAGGCAGTACCAAACAGGCACTCCAAAGACTCACACGTGTCGATGGCAACAAGGGTGTCGTCAAAGTCATCTTCATCCTCTTCAGCGGGAGGCTGAGGAGAGCGGCCCCTGTGTCATATAGAGGTATTAAGTTACATGAGAACGGACGGACAAGGGAAGAAGGGAACTGAAGGTTCTGCTTGAATTTACAAGTGGCCTCCAAGCTGCTTCCTGGATTTCAAGTTCTTGCCACAGAGGTTAGCAGAAGAACTCTGGAACCTTATATCCTTGCAGTGAGAGCAATGACTGTTAACTCCTAGGGTCGGGTCAGGGACTGAAGAGGGCCTGCTCTGCTAACAAGGGCCATCAGAATCATTTAGAAAGCTTTTCCAAGAAGACTCTTCTCTCACACCCCCAGATTCTGACCACCCCTTTACACGCTGAGAATTACCTCCATGCTGAACTGTGTTACCAGTGGGAGGCTATGGTAGCCCAAAGAGTACTGGGCTAGGAGTGGGAATCTGTAAGAATTTAGATAAACCTTTTATTACAATTTGTCCATATTCCAGGCTTCCTAAAACTCCACATCTGAAAGGATTTGAAATGACCCATTTTTTTCAGTCTCTTTCTCTTCAAAAGTGTCCTAAATTATGAACAAGAGACACTCCTACCAGAATACTAAAAGGGACTATGTGAAAATACTGGTGGTTTCCAACACATGCGAATAAGGGCAAGGGGTGGAAGCGCGGAGTCTAACGTCCAGCGTGCTGCCTGGGGCGGGCTGGACGGTCTCAGCCCACCATGCGCTCAGACCAGGTACACTGTGCCCGTCTAGCTCCCGGCACTCCCCCAGCAGCAGGCGTCCCTTGGGTGGAGTGCCCTTCTGACCCTGCCAGTCCAAGGCTAGCACAGAGCCTGGTGCGAAGAGAGATCATCACATGCTAACTCTATCCTAGGAAGCTTTCTCTGTCACCCCTGGAGGAAAGCAAGTGCTCTTCCTCTGCTCTCCATCAGCAAGTAGCTCTAGGCCTCTGTTCTATGGGGGGTTATAGGAGAAACTCATAAGAGGTGGGTTCCATCTCCTGACTTTAGTCACAGCCATGAGACCCAGGCCCTGTCTTAAACAGTCACAAGCTAATTAGAGGATGAACTCCACCAGATAGGAAATGAAATGTGTCAGATGACCAGCTCAGATGAATAGAGAAGGAGTGATCATTCCTAATTTCCCTGAATGGAAAAGGCTTCACACAGGAGCTGAAGGAGGGAAGGAGGAAGGGGTAGGTCTGGGCCTGGGGGCAAAGGGAGGGAGAAGGCTTGTCAGGAAAGGGAAAAGGAAATGACCAGGGGGGAGGCCACTCCCACCCATGAGCTCCTGACCCTCACGCAAAACCCACTGTCCAAATCACCTGTGCCTCCAGGGTCTAGTCAAAGGGTGGTCACGTGTGAAAGCACTATGAGTGCTGATAATGAATGAATGAATGAACAGATGGATGGAAGGGGTGTGTTTTGGAGTAGATGAGGAAATAAATCTTTCTTTCAACTGAGGGATATCAAGCAACCGTTAAGAACAGAACCCTGTGCTGGACTGCAGGGCAGTGGGGCAAAGGACTGAAAAGGCATGCTGGCATCTCACATGTGTTTGAACTTTACCCTGCAAGTAATGGGAAGGGAAGAACTGAGGGAAGGACCAAATATTTAGCAAAGTTGAATCTGGTAGCGAGTGCAGGAAGAACTGGGGGAGAGTGTGAGGGCAGGGAGAACTCTGCTCTGCCCCTCCCGGCTAGTACGAAGGTGACGGGGGCACCAGGCTACAGACATAGAGACCTACTGGAAAACGGGTGACTACTGCCTCACAGACCCACCTCCTATCCTCTCGGTGCTCGAAATACCCCCGTCCCCGGTTTTCTTCGTAAGGCCTCTTGCGACTCTGGAACTGCTGTCTGTCAGGTTTGAGTTGAGATGCTTCGGGCGGGAGGAAGCTGGTGGGTGCCTCTTGCTTCATCTCTGTCTTCACTTCTACTGTCAGGACAAATCCAGATGGTCAAGACACTCAGAAACTCCTCAGCTATCACTTTTCTGGTCCCCTTTACCTCAGGAGACACTGGCAGGATCCCGACTATGGTGATGAGGTCTGGGCACAGGCAGCTGGCTGAATTCAGCGGAAGCCTGCTGAGGGAGCCACGATGGCCGTCCTGGGTAACAGGGCTGGAATAAAGCGAGGCTGGGGATGGCCATCCAGGCACATCAGCACCAGCAATTGATGGGGTAACAGATGTCAGTCAGATAACCCTCAGGCTTCGTGGGGAGGGAGCGGGGACTTCAGCACTAAACAAGGACAAGCTCGCTGAGGGCCTACCCAAAGGTGAATGACTGCCTTGGCTACCTTGCCAAAGGCCCCAGGAAAGTTGGCAGCTACCTTGGCCTGCACCAAGTGGGAGGGAGCCCCAAAGACTTCTAAGATTCCACAGTTCCACATTCTCTAATTTCTCCTCCCAAAGAATCTCTTCACTTCAGTTCTTACAAAGTTTCTTCAGTCTAGCAATGGAGGGGAGAAAGTCAATTCAACAGTGTTGTGGTCCCACAGCTAACTCTACCGGCTTTAATCACTCTATTACAAAGCCCAGAATCATTCCAGAAGGGAGGGTCTGCAGTTAAGCCAGCCCACAGGTGTGATGGTCTCATTAAGTCACACCACAAATAGGAAGTCAGGATGGGATAACATGCTGTGGACCACAGGAAAATCCCAGTCTCAGGCAGACTCCAAGAATCCGTGCCTACCGAGAGAAACCCGTGGACGCAGCCCGCCTCGTCTCTCTCACAGCACCTCTGGATGCTGTGGATCACTCACACCCACACGTTTCAGCATTCAGCTCAAGACCACTTGGGTCACTCCCTGGCTTTGGCATGCAGACCAAATCTCTCAGAGAAGGCTCCTCGTTTGCTAGGGCAGAGATGGTGCTCACTCACCTGAAGAGAACTTCCATGGTTCCCAGCACAGCGCTGGGCTCACAGGAGCCCTTCATAAATGTCTGCACGGAAAATACTCTCCTTGGGCCGAATGATCCCACAAGTCTCACAGAGCCTGACACAAATCTACGGTTTAACCTACATTCATTAAAATCCTGAGCCACCCACAAGAAATGTCGGGGGATTTCACTTTGTGGATGAACCAGAATGGAATCAGATAGAACCAGCAAGATTCACTAAGAAAAGGCACTAGGGCCACAGCACAGTGAAAGGAGCACAAGACTGGGAGCCAGTCCTGGCTCTGTCATTACTTAGCGGTAGGACCCTGCTTCCCTAATACTAGGACACTACTGGTGAGGAGTGCTGCTTACTGACCAAGAGCAATGGCCCAGAAGCCAGTTTCCTGGTTCCAACCCCGGCCCTGCCACCTCCCCCATCCGTAAAATGGGGAGACAGCTACATTACAATTGTGTTTCCCAAAGTGGCACTACAGGGAACTTTGTTCTACAAAGACACATTTACATGCTTGGGAAATCCTGGGTTTAAACAATGTGACACAGAGTTTTTCCCGATCCAGGACTTCTCAGCATCTTTAATGCTCTAATGAGCACAGTGACTCTCCCAGAGGTGGTATAGAATACGCTGCATTTTTCAGATGCGTTTGTCCAAGGAAACTTTTTCTGAGAAGTCCCTAATAACATCTCCTGGAATGATACTCTTCAGAACGTGGGAAACACTGGACTAGATTTAGAAGGTCCTTTCTGGCTTCCACATTCTAAGATTCTAAGACTCAAATATTGGCCTCCAGGTCTCAGCTCTCTAGGGTGTTGGTACTAACATCTGAAAACATACCTTGAAGACTCCCCTCTCCTAACACTTGGGAGTGGGACTAAGTTCTTTCCTTCAAAAAGACCTTGCCAGAGTGACAAAGCCCAAGTGGAATGCCCAAGAGAAAGATGCAAAGTCTCTGGGAAGATAGGCACTAGGCAGAAGGTAAGGGCCACCACACATAGATTCCATTTCCTTCAAGAGAGACAGATGACGGGCGTTTTCCCACCTGGGCGATAGGCCGGCTGCTGCTGATCCATCTCCAGCGCTCTCCTCTCGTAGCCTGACTCGTTCTCTTTCTTGATGACCTGCGTCTCATAGAATTGGTTCTGCATGGTAATATTGTCCATGACATCTTAAAACAAAAAATGGCCAGTTAGAAGGGTGTTTCTTGGGACTAGAGGTAGCTTTTTAATGCAAAACGACACCATCCCCACTGGGGACAATTAGTCTGCCAGAGGCTAAAAGGTGTGATAACAACCTCAGATGGAAACCCACCTGGGCAATCAGGGGCCCCAGCTGCCTGAGGACATGCTCTCTTGCCCTTCAAAAGGTTGGAGATCTATCTGTGATTGGGTTCTACAGAATCCCAACATACAAAACCAAATGAAGCAGAACTGCTCTGGTTGAAGCAAGGAGATGGGGGAGTCAGAGAAGGGGTCCAGCTTGACCTCGCCCTCTAAGCCCCCACTAGGGTGGGGGGTAACTCCACGGACACCTGGGATTCCATGGAGCACAGTTTAAAAATTACCAGCCTAGCTGTCCTCTGATGTGGTATAATGCTTGGAGAGTTACCTTTAGGGTACAACCTTAAAAACTGTTCAGAGCACAAACCAGTCCTCTGTCCCACCCAATTCACTATTCCCACCTGCATAGCCAACCCTCTTTAAGAATCTCTTCCACCCTGCAACAGCTGTAAAGATCAGGGGTAACCATCTCAGTTGAAGAGGAAATGGGGGAGGAAGGAAAGGAACTGTTAAGAAAACAGGAGTCATGATAATAGTGGCCTTCAGACTCATTAGGGATAAATCCTAAAATATTTGGAGTTAGGTGGGAAGGGTTTCAGGAAGGTGTCTTGTGGGTCCAGGAAGAACTCAACTGAAGGGTGGCAAGAATAACAATATCAGGGAATTCCCTGGAGGTCCAGTGGTTAGGACTCAGCACTTTCACTGCCAGGGCCAGGGTTCAATCCCTGGTTGGGGAATTAAGATCCCGCAAACTATGCGGCATGGCCAAAAAAACAATAAAGAAAGAAAGAAAGAAAGGAAAAGGAATAATAACATCAACTATTTATGGAGTACATACTACATACCAGATGCTGGGATACAGCTGAGAATAAGCTTGCCTCACTAAAACCTTCAGTTTAGTAAGACAGACACACGTTAAACAAATACGTAAGCACAAAAATTATGATTGGGTTAAGGGCTATGAAGAAGTACCAGGGGCTAAGATCAGGGACCCAGAAAGTAAGAGATAAGCCTTTACTCAAAGGATACATAGGTGATGATAATTCAGTGACGAGAATGGAGAAAACATTCCTGGGCTTGGGATGACACATGTGAGAGCTCAGAGGTGGGACTAAAACCTGAAACTCCCTCAAGAACCTTGTAGGCAAACCCAGAGAGAACTCTGGAAACCTAGGGTTAGTAGTAAGCAGGTTCTCCACCCCAGGGGCAAGCTTTGCTAGGTGCCTCCAGAGCCCTACTAGTGGCTGTGCCAGGACTAGTGAGGCAGAACCACAGGGAAGGGCAGACTATTCTGCTGCTTGCTAACTGATTGGATCCTTTCTCAGAGGACAAATATATCTGGGCGCAAACCAGGTGCGGCCAAAGGGAGGAAAGTCACAGATCACGTGGTCTGCTACAGGTCTGTTTACCAGGGTTGAAGGAAGGGTTGGAGGGGGGCATAAAAAGGGACCCAAAGGATTTTGTTGTAAGGAGTAGGGGAGAAAGGAAGACACAAAATAACTCCTTAATTAGAACACCGGGGACCCTTTCAAACCATTTTCTTTCTTCCAGGCTCCAAGCACAGTGTTCTTCTCGCCACGGAAGCCTCACACCTCTCTTTCTGAGAATCTCCTGTGCTCACAGAGGAAGCTGTGCTCAGAGAACCTAGGGTTCTGGGGCCCTTCTCCACTCTCTGAAACATCCACTTCCTAATAATAGACAGGTCCAGTGCTAAGCCCCTTATGAACATAATCTCATTCATAACAACCCTGGGGGGGTGGGGACACTATTATTATCCCAATTTTACACACAACGGAACCAGGGCTCACAGAGGTGAAGCGACTTGCCCAAGACAAAATCTGAGTCTAGAGCCTATGCTCTAAAGCACATCACTTTTCTTTGGAGCCGCCTCCAGCCATTGGCCCTTCTTCCTAGGCATTCCTGCCAGGGTCTCGCCTGCCCTAGGCAGGCACACTGGGCCACTCCTTCCTTCCTTCACAGGTCTCTGCAATGGGAAGTACTTTTCCCAGCATCTGAGTCCTAGACAATCGCTCTCCACCCCAAACCTACCCTCAGATTGCCCTGCTCCAGGAGATTCCATCTCTCTTCAACAAGTAAATACCCAATGCCAACCCCAAATCCAGTCTCTTCTCTGACCCCCTTGCTCTCCCCATTTCCTTAGCCCTATGGCTGAGGATACCCTCTTTTCAGAGAAACAACACAAACTCTGAATGCCAAAGTCCTTTCTACTTACTCTTCAACCTCTCCGATCCCTGTCCTGCTAGAAAGCCACCCTTTTCTAACTCCAGATTTAGTCCCTCCCATACCGGGGTCGCCTCCCTTCAGAAAGTAACAGATCTACTCCATCCCCTCTCCTTCAGAGTCACACCTTCTGGCTGATGCACAGGTTCACAGCTACCCCTTGAGGCCCCCTCCAATCCCTGGGCACAAAAACAACTGCTTCTGGGGACCAAGGAGCCCTCTTGTGGAGATGCTCAGCCCCAGAAACACTTCCCCCTACTCCACCCTGAGGTCCCCAGCCAAGTCAACAGGTTTTCTTTCACCCTCCACATCCTACACACTCTCCCCTCCCCTATATTTGACAGACCAGCTACACACTCCTGTGCTAGACACAAGGATCCTCTATCCCCTAGATACTCCATCGAGTATCTACTTGTTATCTACCGCCCCCCCCCCACCCCCGCCAGCTACCCTTGTTCTCCAAACATCCCATACTGTTAATCTAAGACCATTCAGCAGTAGCCACTGCGTTATCTGTTCTCAGAGCCTTCCCAGTTCTAGACCTCCAGGTCTCTCACCCAGTGAAGCATCCTTCTCTCCCCCACCAGCTTCTGGACACCAAGGTTCCATATACCTCCTCTACAAGTCAACCAGAAGGTCCCCAGATTGCCAGCATCAAATGCCCAGGTTGCCCCTGCCTCAAGGTTGGCCTTTCAGCCCCGGATCTGAGTCCCCCAGGCCATCCTCAGTCAGATGGGAGTCCCCCCCTAGTACAATCACGTGGTGGTCTCCCACATCCCCTAAGTGCTCCCCAGTCAAACACCAGAACACACAGTCCATCAGACCCTCCCCGGCCAGACACCAGCACTCCATTTTAACCAACCCATAAGAATTCTCGGTACCACATCCAGCAGCAAACTCCAGGATCCTCCATCCTCAAAACTCTCCCAGCCCTGAAAACACGGCTCCCAACGCCCAGCCCATAGACTGGGCTAGCATGGCTCCCAAGCCTACCCAGCTGCAAACCCTAAGATCACCATTTCCAAGATCCTCCTCGGTCCCCCGATAGAAAACCTCCTGTTCTTCCGACTGTCTCCGGCTCCAGAAACCACGGCTTCCGGTTTCCGAGCCCTAGGCTCCAGAATCCTCTACACCCCCGGACCTTCCTCATCTCCGAAACCGAGAGCCCCCACTCCAGTATCTCCCCTGCACCGAACACCAGGATCCACCCCCTGGTCGTCCCAAGGGCCTTGTCCCCAGATCCTTTTCAGCGGCGGATGGCGCGATCCCCCGATCCTCAGATCGTCTCCCCGACCTCAGGCGCCGGGATCCCGCGTCCCACAGCCCTTCCTCGGCCCGGACTCCGGGCTCCCCGGCCCCCGCCCCGCGCACTCTCACAATGTCCGTCCGGCCCCGAGTAGCCGCAGGGCTCCGGGTGCGGCTGCAGCCCGGGCGGCGGTGGCTGCGCGGTCCCCTCCAGCTCGGAGCCCCCCTCGGTCTCGACCTCCTCGTTGTTGTGCCCAGGTCGCCCCGGTTCGTCGTCGGCCTCGAGCTCCCGCTCGTCGTCGGGCTCCTCGGCCTCCAGCGCCGCCTGCAGCCGCTCAGCAAGCTCGGCCTTGAGGCCGCGAGTGTCCAGGCCGCGGCGCTGCAGCTCCTCGCGAAGTTCGTTCACCTTCAGACGGCGCACATCCATGGCCCGGGCCCCCGGGGCGGCCCCCGAGCCCGGCCCGGCCTCCCAGGGCTCAGTCCCCCTTAAACCTTTCCTGTCAGGAGGCGAAGGGGGAAAGGGGGGGGCCCCCCACTCCAATGGCGGCGGCGGCGGCTCAAAATGGCCGCCGCCACCGCCTCCCCCCTCCTCCGTGGCCCCGTGCGATGCAACACGGGTGCCAATTGGCCATCGCATGGGGGCAACGGGCGCGAACCCCGGGGCTCAGCCAATCAGAGCGCGTCTTTCAAAAGAACGTCAAAGAAAGGGCTTAGGAGCTGCCGGGGAGGAAGCGTTGGCCTACGTCGGTGCCGGGGCCGAAGCGGGAGGGCGGGAAAAGGAGGGAGGAGGAGCGCGCGGTGATTGGGTAGTGCCCGCGCGCCCGCTCACGTAGGGTCAAATGAGGGAAAGGGAGTAAAGATTTGGACCAATCAGTGATGAGATCTCAGAATGAGCGTTTCTCCCCCCACCCACGGCCTTTCCTGTGCGGTCCTTTCATCAAACTAGTGTCTCTGTAACACATATCTTGATTGGTCTAAATCTCCCGCCCCTAGAGGAGTACAAGCGGGTAAAACCACTAGAAACCAATCAAATGGAGGGTCGGCAGACACCCCCGCCCCCCTTTCACGATTGCCTTTAGGAAACCGGAAAGAGATGAATTCACTAAGGACCTGCCCCTTGCCGTTAGGGCGGTTTCAAAACAGTCTGTCCACCAATCTCAGTTACTGTCTTATCTCACTAAAGCTAGTACAGTTGCATCGTTTTAGGAAAACCTACCCGGATTGGCCGTTCTGGTTACGGTCGGCCTTACGAATATTGCTGTAGAGGGAAGTATACGAAATCGAGATTAAGTAGATAAATTATTCTTAATCTGGAAGAAACTCAGTTGCCTTTATGAAAAGCAACCCTTTGACTTAAGAGAATCCTGAAGGTTTGAAAATAGAGGCTAGACTAACAGCGGGAGAAAAGTTGTAAAGGGAATCGCACTCTCTCCCCTTTGATAGTACATCTCACGGGGCGCCTCTTTATAGCTGCGCTACCGTCTTCCTCTATGGTTGGTATCATACGTGGAATGGGCACTCTGCACGCGATCATAGAGCCTTCCCCTCCGGAAAGACCTCCACAGTTTCAGGGGTCTCTACCCCACATCCTCTAAACTGCTGTTCAGTAGATCCGCCTGTTCGGTGTCTATATTGACAAGCTCAAACACACAGGTCCGTAGTTAAGCCTCACTCTACTAAACTCCACAGAGTTTCACAATGTCTAACACTGCACCACCTGTCGCCTCTAACTCAAAAGACACAAAGCTTCTGTAAGGTACACTACCGAGATACACAATGCAAACGCCCGCTGCCCACTGAGCCGTACCTAAAGCCCACAAAAGCCACACAAAACCTCTACTTAGACAAAGGCGCACACACAACACAGATAAACAAATGGCGTGTGTGGGATCAGAAGCATCAATTCAGGGGATAATACACCAAACTTCGGTATAGATGAGCCCACTAAGGTCGCCACAGGCAGGCGGCTTCAAATGATAAAGACACACAGGACAGTTACACTACAAGCTTACACCACGGCAACATAGACACACAGCACCCACTCAGAAGCGGGACAGACACTCACGTGGGCCCGTAGGTTCCAGTCCAGACACCCCGCCCCTCGCCCACGTCCGACTTCCTCTCTCCTCCCAGCTTTCCACAATGATTTGTTCTAAAAAAGTTTGTGGCCCGGATTGAACCGGTCTCGGTTCGCAGGAGCCACCACCTGGGGGCGTCCGGGCGCTGCCAAGGATTCCTCCATCTGCTGCTGGACACACCCAGGAACTTGTGCCTGCGATGCTTGCAAAACACAGTGGGCTTGTCTTGGCAGGAGTCCCTTTGCGGGCTCGTGATGATTGGAGGTGCTCTGTGCCTGTGTTTCTATGTGAATCTGAACGTTTGGGTGTGTGAGTGTCCTCTACGTACTCAATATTTCTGAGTATTTGTGTATGTATCTGTTACTCTAGTTTCTTCCTATTCCTGGTGACTGCCTGCCTGTGCATGTTTGTAAACATGTTTGTATCTGTGTAATTTTGTGTTTCTCTGTGTCTGAATTTGTGTCTCTGTATTTGTGACCAGGTGTGCTTGAGTATGTCCATTAATTCATGGGTCTGTTACTTTGGAGAGGGGTAGGGTCTCTGTGTGACCCTGTGAATATCTATGTGCCTATTCCTCACTAGGGGTTTCAGTGAGTCTGCTTTTGTTTGCCTGTCTTTTTGTCTATGCATATGTTCATTTCTACCCTCTTGAGTGAGGGGAGAACTCCAAGACCCCACCAAACCCTCCTTTTTACTGGGGAAACTGAGTTGCCAGGGAGAGGGGCCATATGACAGCTAAGTGGAGACAAGAGGAGACAGAAGCATGGTTACAAAGTTTTATGTGATCTGAGCCCCTCTGGAGGTTTCAGAGTCCACACTCTGTTCAGGGGGCATAAGGGACTGGCTCAGGGGGGCAGCATGGTCCCAGAGGAGGGAGTTTGTCCTTTGGGGAAAGGAGGCATCCTTAATGCATTGCACAGGCTTGAGGGTGCACACCCCACATAAGGGGAAGAGGAAGCAGAGGTGGCTAAGAAGGGAAGGATAAAACTATCCCACAAAGGATAAAACTATAAGTTTAAAACCTTGGAATTGTATCTTAGAATTCTAGACCTGTAGACTTTTAGAATCTTACAACATGTGAATCTTAGAACTATAGTGCCTAGAATCTTAAGACTTAGAACTGTGAATTCTTGGCCCCTTAACTAAAATCCTAGAAAGACAGAATGCAGCATAGAAATTAAAGGTGTCCAAAATTAAAAATGATTAAAACTTTGGCATCTGGTTAGTCACCACCAACTGTAGAGTCTTATACCATAGATGCTGAGGATCCAGAATCTTGGACCAATAGAATCTAGAGTGCCTTGGAACACAGAACAGAACAACATTAGAATCTTAGAGTTTAATAATCTAGAATCTTGAAGCATATGATCCGGAATCTTAGACATAGAGAATCTAGGTTCTTAGACTAGGTCTTGGAACATTGCATCTTAGAACATTAGACCTTAGAACCTCCATCTTTAAACTCTTAGAACTTTCTAATTGCAGATTCTAGCATTTTAGATCTTTAGGATCCAGAATCTCATAACAAAAGTTTCGAGGACCATAAAGCCTTAGAACCTATAACTGACCAGCATTAGAATCTTAGAACTTGAGAAGATCAAATCTTGAAGCTTTATGATCTAGAGTTTTACAGTCAGAGAAATTATACTCTATGAGGCTCGGAACATAGAATTTTAGAACATCAGACCTTAGAACCTCCATGTCTAGAATTGTAGAATTTTTACAATTGTAGAATCTTACACTCTAGGGATTCAGAACCCTAGAAAAATAAAATCTAGAATCATAGAGCCTTAGATCCTAGAATTAGAATCTTAGGGCTTTAGAACCTAAAATCTTGTGGGCTTTATCAAGAATCTTAGAACCAGAAAAGTCTAGAGCCATAGAATCTCACAGCCTTAGAATATAGGCCTTAGAACTTCCATGTCTAGAACCTTAGCACTTTAGAATTAGAGACTTTGGAATTTCAGGTCCTTAGAATCAGACTCATCTTTGACACTTAGAACCTCTGAATCTAGACTCTTTAAACCTTAGAATCTAGAATCTTGGAATGTTAGACCTGGGAGGACCCTTAGGGATTGCAGTCCAATCCCTTCCTTTTACACATGGGGACACTAAGGTGTGGAAAAGGGAGAGGATCTGTCTGGGATGGAAGTGGAATGGGTAGGAGGAGAGGGCTAAGGTTGGGGGTAAAGCCTGGAGTGGGAAAGTGAGGGGGGGGTTCCCCCAGTGGCAGTGCCTAGCTTGGGTCCTGAGAGGGAGTCCCAGGTGGAGGGTTGTCTCAGGCGCCATCCTCCCGCCCTGGGGGTGCTGGGGAGTTCCTGTCAGCAGGCAGGGCGGGGCCAGGAGCTGTAGAAGGGCAGAGGACATAGCGTCCAGCAGGATGGACCTCAGCGGCGGTGAGGCAGCTGCAGGAATCCTTAGGGTCAGGCTGAGTTAGGGGGTCAGCTCCTCCAGCAGCTCCAAGTGGTTCAGGATGACCCCCACCCTCATCCATGTTGACATAGAGGATTTCGTCTGGCTCCTGGGCAGGGGGCAGGGCCTTCAGCGTATTCTCCAGATCTTCCCGAAGCTCTGCAAAACTCGGCCGGTCTCGGGGGTTTAGCTCCCAGCACTGGGACATCAGGGCATACCTAGGGTAGCAAAATGAGGAGTGGGAGACTGAACAGGGGAGCATTCTGGGAGTTTGGGGGTATTTTAGGACACTCAGAGGACTGAGGGTATTACAAGGGAGTGGAGGAAACTGTAGCAGTTCGGGGGGCATCTATGGGGACTTGGAAATTCTCAAGAGTTTCTGAGGTGGGTCCTGGGACAGACACACTCAGGAACTGGAAAAAGTCTTGGGAAATCTCTCTGGGTAGGGGGTGATGTTCTAGTGAGGGTTTGCTAGAGTAAAGCTTCCCGGTGTGGTTCCCCAGAACAGACTCTAGCATCAAAGCTTTGCAAGCTGTATTGGTTTAAAATATGTACTCAGGGACTTCCCTGGCGGTCCAGTGGTTAAGACTCTGTGCTCTCACTGCAGGGGGCACGGGTTCGGCCCCTGGTCTGGGAACTAAGATCCCGCATGCCACACGGCGTGGCCATAAATAAACAAATAAATAAATAAATAAAATTAAATATGTACTCAAATTCTTTGACATTCCTCCCTTCAAAAGATGGAGGCTACCTTCCCTCCCCTTGAGTGTGGGCTGGATTTAGTCACTGGATTCTGACTCGGCAGCAGTGATAGTGTGTGTGATTCTGAGACTAGATTGAAAAGGTATTGTGGATTCCTCCTTGTTCTTTCTCTTGGAATGCTCATCTGGGGGAGGCCAGCCACCATGTCATGAGGAAACTCAAGCAGCGCTATAGAGGGGTCCACGTGGCAAGGGACTGAGGCCTTCTGCCACAGCCATGTGAGTGAGCCACCTTGCAAGAGATCTTCCAGTCTCAAACTTCAGATGGCTTCAGCCCCAGCTGACATCTTGACTGTAACCTCATTAGAAACCCTGATCCAGAATTACCCTGCTAAGCTGTTCCCAGACTCCTGACCTTCAGAAACCATGCGAGGTAATAAATGCCTGTTGTTTTAAGCTACTGGATTTTGGGGATATAGATAACTAATACACCAGCTATGCAGCCTTTGGCAAATGATTTTCCCTTGACGTGGGCCTCAGTTGCGCATCAGCTGCCTATGGGAATAATAAGGGTGCCAACCCACTTCATATGGCTGTAGTGAGGACCAAATGACTTAATGCACGCAGAACACTTAAAACCATACCTTCTAGTAAATTGTATAGAAATGTTAGCTATTCTTCCTGCCCTCAGCTCTTGGAGCACCCAAGGAGGACCTGGAGAGTCTGAAGCCCCAGGCTCTTCCCTCCTGACCCAAGGAACATCTTCTCTTTACCCCCAAAGTGCTCTCCTCTGTGTGTTCCATGGGATGGCAAAGTTTGATAAGCACCACCCTGAAGGATTCTGAGAACATCTCACAGGAGCCTGGAGAGTTTGGAGAAGCTCATTATAAGGGTTTGGCAGAGGGCTCTGGGTGTTGAAGAGCACGTGGGGGGGAGTGTGGGTGCTCAGGAGCCTGGGAGGAATTAGAATTCTTTGCGAGCGGGGACGTGTCATTATTCACTGCCCACGGATACCTGGCCGGGGTAGGGGTGCTGCTCCAGCCTGCGTTCCACACACAAAGCAAAGGAGGAAAAGGCACCTTTTGCTAATTCATGCCTCATGGGCTAATAGTGGTTCCGTGGAGCATGGGTGAAGGGGGCAGGTGGGTTCCTCAACAGTCTGAGGGATCCTGTGGTTTTAGAGGGTCCTGGATATGTCAGAGCCATGCGGGGTGCTCAGGGTTTTGCGGTAAAATCTGAGATGGGGGGAGGGGATACTAAGGGTCCTCACAGTCCGTCCAGACAGTCCACAGGCTGCTTCAGGCGGTTTCCCTGGCGCAGGTAGTCATAAATCTCGCTGTTCTCCACTCCTGGATATGGGGTCTGGCCTCGAGTGGCAATCTCCCACATTGTCACCCCAAAGGACCACTGTGGTGGGGCAGAAGGGAGAGAATTTAGGGGGTGTCTCCTGCACAGACGCCCTCACCCAACATACAGATTCATGGGTATCCCCACACTTACGTGGACACAGCTATCTTTGTGGGTGCATCACAGCTATTCACAGAAACACTTTGGTACAGGTACACAGTTACAGAGGCAACTTGTGTGCACACATAGACCTGCCCACCCGTGCAAACAATTATACGATCCATGGACACGTGGTCTCGGGTCACCCTCCACACCCTGGCTAGACACATGTATACACTTACCACTGCCCCTCCCAACCTAAACTGTCTACATATCCCATGTAGCAACCTGTCACCATGCACCCATGGGCCTGTGCATACTCCCGGCATGTCCACACCACCGTTCACAGATGCCCGCCACACATGGTCCGTGTGGTGGACCCCTGCGCAGGGAAGCCCTCACGTCCCTGTGAGCCCAGGTCTGGTGTGAGATGATCAGGCCACGCCCTCCCCCTGCTCCCCACTCCTGCCAGGGGTGCACGTACCACATCGCTCTTGCTAGTGTAGACGCGGTCAGCCAGGCTCTCGATGGCGATCCACTTGACTGGCATCTTGGCGATGCGTCCCTGGCGGTAGTAGTCCCCGTTGTAGATCTTCTTGGAGAGCCCAAAGTCCGCCACACACACCGACATGTTCTCGTTCAGCCTACCAGATTGGGGAGAGGAATGGGGTCACGGCATCAGCCCCCTCCACCAGGAAGCCTGCCCTCACTCTCAGACACGTCTCCATCTCTTGCCCTGGCTGTCCTGCTTGGGGCTGGGGATCAGTCTCCCCGCCTTGCCCCAGACTGGGAGGGAACTGTGTTACTTCTTATACCCTCTGTAAAAGGTGGGTGGGAAAAGGGCTGCTATGGACCTTCCCAGCTCTGGCTTTTTGCCAGATTCTAAGGTCCTTCCTAGGCTCCTTGGGTTGGAGTCTGATTTTTTTTTAACTGTGTTTTTGAAGTATACTATATACACAGAAACATGCACAAATCTTAAATGAAGAGCTCACTGAATTTTTTTTTTAAAATAAATTTATTTATTTATTTATTTATTTTAGGCTGAGTTGGATCTTTGTTGCTGCACGCGGGCTTTCTCTAGCTGCAGTGAGTGGGGGCTACTCTTTGTTGTGGTGCACGGGCTTCTCATTGCAGTGGCTTCTCTTGTTGAGGAGCATGGGCTCTAGGCGCACGGGCTTCAGCAGTTTGACTCATGGGCTCCAGAGTGCAGCCTCAGTAGTTGTGGCGCACGGGCTTAGTTGCTCTGTGGCATGTGGGATCTTCCCGGACCAGGGCTTGAACCCGTGTCCCCTGCATTGGCAGGCGGATCCTTAACCACTGCGCCACAGGGAAGCCCAAGCTCACTGAATTTTCATAAACACACCCAGGTAACCAGAAACCAGATTAAGAAACAGAACATCGTGGGGCATCTGTGCAATGGAATACCACACAGCAAAGAAAAAGAACTACTGATACGTACAATGACATGGACTAATCTCAAAACTTCATGCTGAGCAAAATAAGCCAGACACAAAGGAGTCAAAATTGCGATTCCACTTACATGACATTTAAGAAGAGGTGACAGAAGTTGATGGGGACAAAAGTACAGAATAGTGGTTACCCCTTGGGGGCAGTGACTGGGAAGGGCAGGAGAGAGCCTGCCAAGGGCCTAGAAATGTTCCTTATCTTGATCTAGCGGTGGTTGTTTCCATGGGTCTATAGACACGTAAACATTCATTGAACTGCATGCATAAAATGTGCATATTTTAGTGTATGTAGAATAGACATCGATTTTTTAAAATGAGAAAGAAAGATTACTGGTCCTTCCTTCCTAGCGTATAATTACCCCTCCTAGGGTGATTAAGATCTTCACTTCTAGCAGCATGGATTACTTGTGCTTGTTTTTGTGCTTTATATAAATAGAAGATTCCCTGATTCTTGCATCTGAGTTTCTGGGATTCTGTTTTTTTAAGAATTGATGATTTCGGGGACTTCCCTGCTGGCTCAGTGGTCAAGAATCCACCTGCCAATGCAGGAGACACGGGTTCGGGCCCTGGTCTGGGAAGATCCTACATGCCGCAGATCAACTAAGCCCATGCACCACAACTACTGAGCTTGCGCTCTAGAACCCGCAAGCCACAACTACCGAGCCCGTGTGCCACAACTACTGAAGCCCGCGTGCCTAGAGCCCGTGCTCCACAACGAGAGAGGCCACCGCAATGAGAGGCTCACGTGCAGCAACGAAGACCCAATGCAGCCAAAAATAAATATAAATTAATTAATTAATTAAAAAAAAAAGAATTGATGATTTCTACCCAGGGTGATGGACTTGGGTAATGACCAACCAGAACAGACCCTGGAGGCCCCTAGTATGCTAGGAGTTAACCTTTAACTGCTGTGTCTGGGGGGAGGGGGGTGGAGATGGGTGATATACAGGCATCTAAGCTGGTGGCTGTGGAGCACATGGGAAGCTTGGGGAAGTGGCCAGTTGCCAACTGGTAAGGAAGTATTTTAATATTTTAACAACTTAACAGAAAACGTGACAGGTGCACAACAATTGATTGTCCGCTCTGATTTTTGGTGTCACTGTTACATTGTGGGCTTGACTAGGATCAGCCCACGTTACAGAAATAAAAGAACTTCCATTTTGACTGAGTCTATTCATGCCTTTAGACCTCCTTTCCAGTTTATAGGAAATAAAGGGAACACAGGAACAAGGCAAATGCCACCACAAGGAAACAGACACAACTTATACATGGGACATCTTACAAGAAAACTGGCCTGATCTCTTCCAAAAGAATATGCCGCAAAACTATACACAGGTAGTGGTGGTGGAGGGTAATTCTAGATTAAAAGGGACCAAAGGGGTACAACAACCAAACGCAATCTGGGAACTTTGCGTAGATCCTGGTTTTGGGGGAAAAAATATCCCAAAAAGACATTTTGGAGGACAATCGGAGGAACTGGAACATGGATATGATAGTAGGTTGTGTTACAGAATTAGTGTTAATCTTCTTTGGTGTGATAACAGAATTGTGATTGTTTAAGCATAAGTCCTGATTTTAGGAGATACCTACTGAAGATTTAGGGGTGGAATGTCACATCTTGGCAACTTACTTTCAAATGGTTGAGGGGAGAGAGAGAAAGAGAAGAGAGGACAAATGTGGCAACATCTCAACAAAGAGGAGATATGGGTGTTCATTGCACAATTCTTTCAACTTTTCTGCAGATTTGGAATTTTTCACAGGAAAAAGTTGGGGTGGGGGGTGGAATTCCCTGGCGGTCCAGTGGTTAGGACTCTGCACTTCCACTGCAGGGGGCACGGGTTTGATCCCTGGTCCGGGAACTAAGATCCCACATGCCCTCGCGGTACAGCCAAAAAAAAAAAAAAAAAACTGGGGGGTGGTGCGGGGGGGAATAAAGACATTTGTGAACATTTGCATGTCTTATAGAAGATTCTCTGATTCTCTTTTTTTTTTTTGGCCGTGCTGCGTGGTTTGTGGGATCTTAGCTCCCAGACCAGGGATCGGACCTGGGTCCTCAGCAGTGAAAGTGTAGAGTCCTAACTACTGGACCACCAGGGACTTCCCAAAGATTCTCTGGTTCTCCAGCTCCTATTTCTGAGTCCAGGAGTGTAATGAGACTAACATTCTAAGCCTGTGTGTACACACACACACCTCGCCCTCACTTTAGCCCTGGTTCTGGCCTATTTTCTGCTTGTCCCTTGGCAGGGGGTGTGGTCTCTTTATCCAGTGTGGCCCCTCCCCAAGGGTAGCCCCAGGTAAGACACTCAGCATGGAGGGGGACAAAGATGAAGCTTAAATGTCACCACCCTCATCGGTCACCTCTGCCCTTTTGCTCACCACATGCTACCCACCGAGCCCTCCCTCTTGTCACTTTTCTTCACATCCCAGTACTCCTTCAGGATCTCGGTTCAGGGCCCACCTCCTCCAGAAAGCCGGCCCCAGCCTCCTTGCTCACCTCTCTATTCCACGCCTGAGCTCTGACCTGCCTGAAGGCTGTGTGTGTCTAGCGCCCTCTTCCATCCTGGGGAGGAGGGCGGGGCGGGGGGCGGTGTCCCGGAAGGAGGGGGGATTCCTGGAAGGGTGGAAACTCACATGCAGTTCCTGGCGGCCAAGTCCCGGTGTATGAATCTCTTGGTACTCAGATACTCCATGCCACTGGCAATGTCTGCCATGAACTTCACCAGCATCTGAGTGGGCAGGAACTGGGGGGGCCGGGGCAGGAGGGAGTAGAGGTCAGCAGAGTCCCCGAGATCTATCCCTCTTCCCTTCCTCCGTCCTAGCTCTGCCCTGCGATGCTTTCCCAGGGCTCCAGGAATTAAATCCCACCCCTTTCTAACACGGCCTTATGTCATCCCCTCCTGCCTTCCTCTCTGTCTTGATCTCCTATTGTTCTTGCCCTTGACATATGCTCCAGCAGGGAGCCCCCTTTCTGGTCTTTAAACAAGCCATGCTTGTTCCCACCTCTGAGCCTTTGCACATGCTGTGCCCTCTGCTGGGACTGCTTTCTCCCAGATCTCCCCACCTCCCACCAGCTGGCTCCTCCTTCAAGTTCCCCTCCTCAGTGAGACCTTCCCTGTTCACCCAAATTAATTGCCTGGCCTCCCTGTCACTCATCCGGCTCTATTTCCTTCCTAGCACTTAAATTATCTTGCTTATTTATTTAACTTATTTATTGTCTGGTCCCCCCACTGGCAGACAGCTCCATCAAGCAGGCTCCTGGTCACCTTGGCCTTCCCAGTGTCTGAGCAGCGCTGGGCACCTGCTAGGTGCTCCATTAACACTTGTGGGCCAGACAATAAAATGCTCTCACCACTGGCTGGTCCCCAAGCCGGGAATAGAGAAGGAAACTGTGTAGGTCTCCGTGTTTCATGAAAGGTAAGATGACCACGGGTGCCGGGAAGCCCTCTCGTTCAGAACCCTGGAAACAGACGCCTGAGTGTCCCCAGGCAGCCCTGTCACTGGAGTTGGGCAGAAGGGGAAGCCACCCCCTCTCCCACCTTCTGTCTCTCCCTCCCCCTCAGGTCTGGCCTCCACATTGTTGAGGAGGGGGGTGATGGACCAAGCTTCAGAGAAGCCATTTCCAGCACTGTTCCCAGGGTTGTTTCTCCAGCCCTCCTGGGGACCTCAGCTATTTCTGGGAAAGGTCAGATGTCACATTCCAAGCTGAGGGAGAGAGGAAGGGGGGAACTTGCTGACTCTCAGGGAGCGGGGAGGAGGAAGCCTGGAGGTTTGATTTTCTCAGTGCCCAAGGGAGGGGTCTTCCCTCTGCTGCAGCCTCCATGGGGCCTGTCGACCCCCTAAATCTGCCCTCCCTCACCAATGAGCCTCATGACGTTGGGGTGGTCGAATTCTTTCATGCAGACGGCTTCACTCAGGAAATCCTCCAGCTCTGACCTTGTGCAGATGGCAACTTGGGGGGGAGAGGAAGGTGGATGAGGAGGAGGGGTGGGGAGGGAGGACTCTTTCCCTCCTCCTCCTCGGCCTCATCACCATCATCATCCTCTTCTTCTTTATCAGACGTGATTTGTAAGTACCAGGTGCTGTATTCAGCGCTTTACATCTATTAACTCATTTAATCCTCTGAGGAGCTTCTATTACTTTCCCCATTTTAAAGATGGGGAGGGGCTTCCCTGGTGGCGCAGTGGATCCGCCTGCCAGTGTAGGGGACATGGGTTCGAGCCCCGGTCCGGGAAGATCTCACTTGCTGCGGAGCAACTAGGGCCGTGCACCACAACTACTGAGCCTGTGCTCTAGAGCCCGACAGCCACAACTACTGAGTCAGCGTGCCGCAACTACTGAAGCCCACGTGCCTAGAGCCCGTGCTCCGCCACAAGAGAAGCCACCGCAATGAGAAGCCCGCGCACCGCTATGAAGAGTAGCCCCCGCTCGCCACAACTAGAGAAAGCCCGCGCGCAGCAACGAAGACCCAACGCAGCCAAAAATAAATAAAATAAAAATAAATAAATTAAAAAAAAGAAAAAAGATGGGGGAGACCAAGGTACAGAATGGTTAAGAAACCTGCCTAAGGGCACACACAGCTAGCAAGAGGACTAGGCAGAGCTCAAACGCAGGCAGTCTGGCTCCGGGGTCCATGTGCAGCTCTGTGCTAGGCTGCTTCCCAGCACAGTTGCAGCAGCCCTGGGAGCCCTACCTTTGTCCCTGTTTTGCAACTCAGGACACTGGCTCATAGAGGCAAAGTGACTTGCTCAGCGTCACACAGCTGGGATTCAAACCCAGGTCAGGAACATAACCTGGTATGCAAGAGGCACTCAGTAATGAATGAGGGAATGCGTGATAACTCCATAACCCAAGCGTTTAGCCGCTGTGACTCTGAAAGGATCATTTCTCCCTCACCTCCAGTCCGACCCTCTAAGCTTCATCCCTATGTGGAAAGGACTTGGCCCTGGACTTCCTGTGCTGTGTGAACCTGGACTGGCTCCCACCCTCTCGGATGATGTAAATAATACGGTTTTAGTCCACATTAATTGTGAGTTCAATGTGCCAACCCCAGCATTAAGTGCTTTGCCACACAACACCCTAGGAGGTAGGGACGTTATGATCCTTTTCTCCAGATGAGGAATGGGAGGCTCCGAGAGGGATAGTCACTAACCTGAGATCACACAGCGAGTAAATGATGAAGCCAGGTGTGCCTCATTCTCGACCTTCCCCTGCCCTGCTATGCATCACAGGGGGCTGGGCCCTCTGAAAACTACATTTCCCAGGCTCCCTTCCCTGCTGTTTCCTGTTGGAGTCTGCCAATGGGAAGCACTGATGGGAGATTGACAGGTGGGCGAGTGGAGGGGAGAAGTCAGGGCAATTTCATCCTCTCTCTTTCTGCTTCCAGTATTGCCTTGGTGGTGGCTGTGTCTCCTTTGTGTTTCGAGCCCCCACAAGGTAGCCCCTAACTCTGTGATTCCTAAATCCCATCAGGGAGCTCCGGCTGTGGGCTCTGGTAACACCACTTCCTGCCTCTGCCCTTCGGGCCTGGGGGTGGAAGTGACATAGTGCTGCTGCTAATTGTCTCACTGCTCCCAGCTGTTCCTTCAGTTTTCCCTACACCTTTGTAGTAATCTCCCTGTATTAAGTTCCCTCTGTTGAAGGACCTGGCAGGGACTCCATTTCCTGTCCGGAAACACTGACGTTCTGTGGTTGGGCTAAACTGCTGTTACCTTTCCAGTTCTTCTGCTTCCTTAGGGGAACAGGGAAGGGACCTGAGATTAAGGGATGGGGATCCCGCATGTGTGCACATGCATGTACAGACTCACTCTTCATCGTCTTCACAGCCACCTTGAGGATGGAGTCATCCTGGTTGAGCTGGCCTTCCATCACAGCTCCAAACTCTCCTGTGGGGGACCAGAGAGAGATGCTGACCTCAGGGGGGCGCCGTAGGGACTGCATTTCCTGTGGTTGGGCGGGGGTGGGGAGGACTTCATGGTTCAGGGAGATATGTGTGTGTGTGTGTGTGTGTGTGTGTTATGGGGGGACTCACCTTCTCCCAGGGTCTTCCCCAGGGCCACCTTATGCCGGTCCACCATCACATCCCGCAGCTTCTCCTTCAGTTCTTCACTGATGCCCAGGCTGTTCACTGCATGGGAGGTAGGGGTAGACAGAGAGCCATGGAGCAGGGCTGACATCCAGACGCCACTCGCCAATAGGGATACAGGCGTGCTCATTTTATTGCACTTTGCTTTATTGCACTTTGCAGATATTGTGTTTTTTACACATTGAAGACCCGTGGCAACCTTGTGTCGAGCGAGTCGATAGGCGCCGTTTTCCCAATAGCATTTGGTTGCTTCGTGTCCCCGTGTCACATTTTGGTAATTCTCGCAATATTTCAAAACTTTTCATTATTTTTATATTTGTTATGATGACCTGTGATCAGTGATCTTTGATGTTACTACTACAATTCACCGAAGGCTCAGATGGTGGTTGGCATTTTTCAGGAATAAAGCTACTTAAAATTAAGGTATGTACATTGTTTTTAAAGATATAATGCACACTTAGTAGACTGCAGTATAGTGTAAACATAACTTTTATATGCACTGGGAAACCCCAAAATGCGTGTGACTCGCTTTATTGCGTTATTTGCTTTATCGTGGTGGTCTGGAATCAAACCCACCATATCTCTGAGGGTATGCCTGTATACCCATTGTTAAAATGCTGAAATACTTCTGCATTCATTCAAAATTAGCTAATGCCCAGAGCACCCCCCCAGCCCCACCCTAGCTTCTCCTCTAAACCCCCTGAATCTTCCCCCAGAGCAGCAACTAAAGGGTTAGAGCCTGGCACATAATCTTGCACCAGTGGGCACCCTGATTGGTTAGCGTCCTGTCGTACCAGACGTTTCTTAACTGTTTATTGAAGTATAAACTGCAAAAATCATAAGTGAGCAGCTCAATGGATTTTCACAAACCAAACACAGCAGTGTAACTAGCACCCAGGTCAAGAACAGACCATGACCTGCCCTCTCAGGAGAGTCCACTTCCCTGACTTTTCTTAGTCTTTTAGTCTTTTCTGTTTTGGGATGTTATAAACATGGAGTCACATAATATGTTCTCTTTCGTGTCTGGCTTCTTTCACTCAACACAACGTCTATGAGATCATTGTAATGTAGTTGTTGTGTGTAGTTGGATTTATTATTTTCACTGCTGTGTAGCAATCATTTTCCAACTTATTGGCCTCAGGACCCCTTCACATTCTTAAAGTTATTGAGGCCTGAAAAGAGCTTTCTTTTATGTGGGTCATCTATACACCAGTATTTATTGTGTTCAAAATGAAAACGGAAAGATTTTCTTTTTCTTTTTCTTTTTTTTTTTTTTTTGGCCTCGTGGCACAGCATACAGGATCTTAGTTCCCCGACCAGGAATCAAACCCACACCCCCTGCAGTGGGAGCACGGAGTCTTAACCACTGGACCGCCACTGCCAGGGAAGTCCCATGGGTAGATTTCCAAAACACAAGGATACACAAGCACGTGTTCAATCAATCAACAGGACGATGACATCATCACATATTAGGAAGCCTCTGGAAAGCTCCATGGAGTGCTTGCGAGGGAATGAGAGTGCGAAAGGGCAAAAGATGTCTTGGTGTTAATATGAAAATAATTTTGACCTTGTGGACCTCCTGCGAAGGTCTTGGGTACTCCTGGGGACTCAGGTCACACTTCGAGAACTGCTGCTGCACGTTATTCCATTAGATTGCTGTGACCTCCTCAATTCCTCTTTCTTCTCCTTTTCAATAAATGTCTTTCCCAGCCCCTTCTGGTGTCTCCCTGGGGCCCTGGCAGTCTTCTCACTGTGTTCCAGGAAGATACCTAACTCTGTCCCTTTTCTTTCTGGATCTGTTTCCCCAACTGGAGAGATTAAGAGATTGGACTGGATGGCGTCTGAGGTCCCTCCTTAGCTGGGACCCTCCGTAATGCTACAATCCTCTGAGTGTCTATAGTTCTAAGATTCTATGATTTTTAAGATCCTAAGGGTCTATAGCCCTGGATTATAATTTTTTAGGCCAAGATCTATTCTACCTCTCTCACGTTCTTTAATTCCAAGAGGCAGTTAAGAGGATGGACTTGAGAGCGAAACTGCCTGGGTTTGAATCCCAACTCTCCAGCTCACAAGCTGTGTGGCCTCCAGCAAGTTACTTAACCTCTCTGTGCTGCAGCCTCCTCATCTCTGAAGTGGGGCGGGGGGATAACGTACCTAACTCATTGGGTTGTTGTGAGGATTAAATTAAGTGACGTGTAGAGCACTTAGAACAGCACCTGTCACAGAGGAAGCGCTAGGGTTGGCTGTTATCATCAGCATCATAATCATTTCATCAGCAGCATCTTCTTCATTGTCATCTTCATCATCTTTATCATTATCATCATTATTACGTTGTTCTAAGATCCTATGGCTCTAAGTTTGGTCTTTCTAAGATTTACTATGTCTAAGATTCAATTATTCTAAGGTTGTGTGTGGTTCCACAATTCTGTTGCTCTTAGGGTCTGTGGTTCCAACATCCTAGTATTCCAAGGCCTTCAGAAACTTTTGGTTCATGCATCTGCAGAAGCCCAGCAGGCCCAAAGCTCTATACTTCTTATCCCAAACCCAGGCAAGGAGGCATGGGGTTCACTTACAGGTGGCTTCAGTGGTCCGACGGCTGTAGGACTTGCGAACACGGTACCTGACCACCAGCTCGCCCCTCTCCATTGTTGGTTCGAACACCTCTCTGGGGGGAACAGAGAGGAGATGAGGGCAGGGCAGAACCATGTGGAACCGCCTCCTTCCACCAACAGTGAGAGCGAGCGCCATCCCCCCACCCCAGGCCTGCCCGCCCTCTCCTCCAGTGTTTGCTGAGCAAGTCTTGGACGGCTACCTTCTGCCTTCCATTCACTCCCCAGAGCCTTGCCCTCATTCTGATTCTTGGTAACCTCTCCTCCTGCACCAGCCTCCTCACGGTCTCCCCACCTCCGGCCCCTCCATGCCAGTCCATGCTGGCCTTCCGACCCACGTGGCTCCAACTCACCCGTAGCGGGTCTCTTTCTTCCGCCGGTGGACGAGGAACAGGGCCAGGATGAGGACACAGGCAGCAGCCACCACTGCTCCCAGCAGTACGTACCACCAGGGCCACGAGAAGGCAGGGACTGGGGGTTCACTCACTGTCAGGGGGTACGCAGGACAGGTCATGGTTGAGGTCTTGGTTCCAGCTCCCTGGGCCCCAAGGGGGTGATGTTGAAAGGAGGCAGGTGTGGATATATTTGATGAGGCATGTGACAGGTGCCTTCCCCTATCTGGGGAGACTGGGCTGGGCTGGACAGGACATGCAGTGGATACGATCGGAGTGGATGTTAAAGGAAGAGCGTGAAACTTGTAGGATGAGTACGGTGAGTTAAGAGTGGGATGGACAGGGACTTCCCTGGTGGCGCAGTGGCTAAGACTCCGTGCTCCCAATGCAGGGCGCCCGGGTTTGATCCCCGGTCAGGGAACTAGATCCCACATGCATGCCACAACTAAGAGAGTCCGCATGCCACAACTAAAAAGCCCACACGCCTCAACTAAAGATCCCGCGTGTCGCAACTAAGACCTGGTGCAGCCAAGATAAAAAAATAAATAATAAAAAATAAATAAATATTAATGAAAAGAATGGGATGGACACTGGGGAATTGTGTGATGCGCGTGGAAGGAGTGTGGGATGGGAGTGAGAGACCTGTGCAGGGTGGGCTGTGCAATGTAATGTGAGCACGGGATGGTTGTGAGTAAACCTCAAGTGGTGTATGGGTGTGTGATACGTGTGATGATCGTGCAAGGAGGGGGGACTTGGGTGTGGAAAACAGATGAGTAGGGAGAGAACGCATACAGTGTAGGACTGGTGCACGAGGCATGTGCAATGAATATGCAAGGAGTTTGAGGCTCCAGGGACCAATGGCCAAGGAATATTTTTGAGGAGTGTGTGATGGCTATGGACGGGTTTTATTTTTATTTTTATTTTTGGCCGCCCTGCACCTTCTGAGATCTTAGTTTCCCGATCAGAGATCGAACCCAGGCCCTTGGGAGTGAAAGCGCCGAGTCTTAACCACTGGACCGCCAGGGAATTCCCTGGAAGGGTTTTTGTAAAGCAAGGGATGAGAGTAAAATAAATGTGTAAAGGGGCATAGTGTGCAAAGGAGTGTGTAAAGAGTGTCAGGTGAGTACTGGAGGAACTGGGATATGTGAGGATTCAAGGAGTATTCAAGGAGTTTTAGATACAAGGAGGAGCGGTATTCATAAGGATGTAACTATGGTGTGAGAGGAGTGTGGAACAAGCGCGCAAAGGACATGGGAAGGGAAGACGAGAAGCATGGGATGAATGGAAAGGGGGTGTAAAAAGGTGGGAGTGAGTGTGTAAGGAATGGAGGATGGGTATGTGCTGAGTGTACCAGGAGTTTGTTGTGGGTGTGTGCAGAAAGCAGGCATGGGTTAGGATCGGCTTGGAGTGAGGGAATAATGTGTAAGGAGTGTCGAGTGAGTGTGCAAGGAGAGTCGCAGAATGTGGGATCGTGTGGACTGAAAGTTTTACAGTGCTTGCAATGTTGGAGGTAGGGTGAGTGTGTAAAAAGTATGCAGAGTGTGTGAATGAGAAGTGTGGGTGTGCATTGGGTTTGGGAGGCACGTGTGAGGAATGAAGGGTTATAATGGGACGAACGTGAAAGGAGGGTGGGATTAGTGTGGAAAGGTATGCAAAGAAATGCAGGAAGGCATGTAAGGATATTTAAGGATAGCGGGTTGAGTTACAAGAGGGGCTGTAATAGTGCTAGGAGGGTACAATGGGTGTAGGAGGAATGTTTGAGAATTGTTGGAGAAATATTTGAGAAGGATGGATATGAGGGGGATAACTCACCTGTCTGTTCATTTATCCATCCATCCACCCACCTACTAATTGATTCACCCACCCAACTACCCATCAATTCATCCATCCATCCATCCATCCACCATTCACTGTGTACCTACAATGCACTGGGTCATTCCAGCCACCTCCATCAAGGACCACACAAACCCAAGAAGTAGAGGATTAGAGTGATGAGTTTGAGAAATATGAAAGGGATGTGCAAAGGGTATGTGTGGTGATGAGGTCCTCAGTGGGCAATGAGGGAAGGGAGGGAGAAGAGGCGGGTGCGAAAGTCCTTACCCAGCTGGTGGATTGGCTGTCCTTGTCCTGTGAGGAGAAAGGACAGAGGGAGGACATGCTCAGAGAGGGCAAGACTGGTAAGACACGGGTGAGGGAGTGAGGCTCTCAGTAAGGTTCCAGGTAGGAACAGAGCCTAGACTGGGGTAATGCTCAAAGGTACAGGGAGCAAGTCACGGGCATCTGGGAGAGACTAGGTCCCTGTGGGTAGGTTGAAGGGGGCTGAGCACGGCTTTGGAGTTACCTGGGCGCCAGAGCACCAGGGGCACAGGGAGGCTCCAGGGTCCATCCCCAGCGGCGGTGTAGGCTGCCACGCACACCGTCAGGTTGGGCACAGACCCGTCCCCCCGCAGCTCCAAGGTCACTTCTCGCCTTAGCCCTACGTCCATTAGCACCTAGGACGTCCAGACGTGGCATCAGAGTAGAGCTCCAGCCCCTAACGCTTAAGCCTTCACCCTCAGCCTCAACTCCCCATCTTTCTCAAAGCCCTCTCCTCTCTCCTCATCTCCAGTCCCTCATGCCCTACCTCTTCCTACCCTTCATTTCTCATCCCCCATCCCGTCCTCTCCTTTCCATTCTCCATCCCTACACCCACTAAAATAACAGCTCCACCAGGACTGGGACATCGTTTTATTCACTCCCACGTCTTCAAGTCCTAGCATGATGCGTGCAACACGGTACTTTTGTTGAAGAACTGAATTCTCATCTTTTCACCCTCATCGCTCCATCCCCTTCTAACTCCCCACCCTCTCTCCCACCCCATCTCTCCACCCCAGGGTGCTGCTGTTCATTTATCCATCCATCAGATAGTACCTTTGTGCCAATTAGGAAGAGGCACCCCTTCCTCAAGATGTTATGCCACTATCTGCTGTAAAACTGTCCTGGTAAATATAGGTCTACTGAAACGCTTTGTACATGATTCATAAATAGCCATCCCTAATCCTCTCCCGGACCCCTTTAACCGTCCCACAGTGTGCTCTCCTAGCACAGTGTGATGGCGTCCTACCCAACCTGCTCAACTGCCCGTGTCTGCCCTGTCATCTTCTCCCCACCACTCCTCCTTCCTCCACAGCCACTCCGCCCCAACCTAGCCAGCAGCACCCACCTCGGGGGTATCCTGACCTCGATAGGCCAGTCGGTACCCTAATAGGGTACCCTGCAGGGGCGCCCTTGGCTCCTGCCAATGCACGAGGGCTTGGCTCCCATTCCGCATGGCGCTAACGTTCTCAGGAGGGCCCAGGGGCACTGGAGGACAGGGAAGAGGGGAAGCTGGCATCCCCACCTCTTCCTGACCCCCACCCCTGTTCCCAGGAAGTAGGGGCAGGGTACAGAGGGCACGCACGTGGGCAACTCGTGCAGGCCTCCCACGAGCAGAAGCAGAGGGAAGAGGTCCGGGAGAGATGCCAGTGCGCCACGCTGAGGAGTCGGGGACCAGGCAGGAAGGAGATCGAAGCCACATGGGTTAAATGGGTGAGAGGAGATGCCGGGGATCATACTGATGTGTGCAAGGGTCAGTGGGGCAGTGAGCGACGTCTCCTAGCCACCAGCCCCTTCTTACCTCCCTCCGGTGTCTCCACAGGAAGCCAGTGGGTCCAGGGTGAGGGGCCCTGGCTACTGACACATGCCACCCGGATGTGGTAAGGGGTGTGAGGATGGAGTTTGCCCAGCCGCAGTTGGTGAGGCGGAACAGATGCTTGTAAGGTGAGGGGTTCCTCTGGGGGGTCTGGCTCTCCCAGCCAGGTGCCCACCCCATCGTCTGACAGCACAGCCTGGGGAGAGAGGTGCACGTGAGGACAGGTGGCCACGCAATCACTGGAGGTGCTCACACAACTCTCAGTGGTGGTGATCCTGCTGTGACGACACAACTTTGCAAGGATGTGTGTGGGTGTCACAACTCCATGTTAGTGCAATATGGGCACCTGCGTTTGCAAAGCGAGGAGACCACCCAGCTGCACAATGTGGCCCTGCCATCACTTGCAAATGCCACTTCTGACAAGACTTTCCCTCTCTGAGCCTCAGTTTCCTCATCTGGAAAATGGGGGCTTAGAGGAGCAAATGCCTTCCAGGGTTGCTTAAAGATTCAATGTAGGACAGTTGCACAGTGCATGGCAGGCGGTCAGCATCAACAATAATGACAATGACATTCAACCACAGGCAAAAGCAATGTCCCACAATAGAAATCAGAAGAGGGAATTCCCTGGTGGTCCAGTGGTTAGGACTCCGTGCTTTCACTACCATGGGCCCGGGTTCAATCCCTGGTGAGGGAACTAAGATCCCGCAAGCCAAGCGGCTCAGCCAAAAATAAAAAAGTCAGGAGAGTGGGCATCTCTAGGGGCTGAGGGAGCCTTCAAGGGAGCTGAGAAGTGTCTGCATCTTGATTCAGAGGGGAGGTCACATAGGCTAAACAATCTAGGTGTACACCAAAGATTATGCACATTATGTATGTTATACCTTAATTTTAAAAAAGAAAAGCCTTGGGACTTCCCTGGTGGCACAGTGGTTAAGACTCCATGCTCCCAATGCAGGGGGCCTGGATTCGATCCCTGGTCAGGGAACTAGATCCCACATGCATGCCGCAACTAAGAGTTCACATGCCACAATTAAGGAGCCGGCGAGCCGCAACTAACACCCGGTGTAACCAAATAAATAAATAAGAAAAGCCTTTTACAAATCTGAACTCATTTGATCCTCACCTCAGCTTTGCGTTGTAAGTATGTGCTGTGTTTATGCCCATTATATGGATGAGGACACTGAGGCTCAGAGAGATGGAATCACTGGCCCAAGGACACCAGCTTGTCACTGATGAAGTTGGGACCTGAACCCCATCCTGTCTTCAAAACCTTTGCCCTACTGACAACAAGAACGTCCATTTAAGAGCATCAGTAATAGTAATAATACTTCTCTTCTGTTCAGAGAGGCAATGCAGCTTAGTGCTGAAGAGCACGGATACTGCATCTGGTATTCAAATCCAGCCTCTACCACTCCCTAGCTCTGCACCTCAGTTTCCTCATCTGTAAAATGGGATAACAACAGTGTTTCCCTACTTCGCAGGGTTAACTGAATTGACTCCCGTAAGTGTGTAGAAGAGTGTTTGTGCATATCGAGAGTTTGTCATTATTATTTTGTGTGTGTGAGGTTGTCTGGCCATGAGTGTCAAACTCTGCACATTCTGCACAGTGGCACAGGCTGCTACATCCACCTGGTCGCCACGAGTGGCACAATCAGGATGGCAGGGGCCACGGTTGGGGAAGATGTCTGTACAGCCCTTCCCCACAGAACCACAACCCGCCACAGCCACACAACCCACAGCCACACAGCTCAGGCGTGCTGCCTTCACCCTGGGGAGCAATCAGGCGATGTAACCATGTCACACAGTGTGTTGGGAAGTTTACTGCTTAAGGCCAGATTCCTTTGGGTCCAAATCTTGGCTTGGATATTATTTGCTGTGTGATTTAGAGTGAGTGTCTTAACCTCCCTGGGTCTCAGTTCCTGTCTCTGGAAAATGGGCTTCCAAGAGTCCCTCTCTGTCAAGGTGCGAGGTTTAATGAAATGATGCACGTGAACTGGCTTGCACGTCCTGTCAACAGCTAACATTTTTTGAGTGCCAGCTGTGTCCCAAGCACCTTGCCAAGCACATTCCTGGATGAGCAAATTGTCTTCTTACCACCACCCTATGGGGTCAATTTCTTTTTTCATTCCCATTTTACAGATGAGGAAACAGAGGCCCAGAGAGATTCAGCAGCTTGCCCAAAGTCACACAGCCCCCGTGTGGGGAGACAACAGCATTGCAAGGCCTGGGGAGGAGATGAGCAGATGGTGGGTAGCAGGATGGGGGGAGTAGGTCTCCATGCCTGATCTCTGACCCACAGTGACTGACCAGAAGGGGAACCTCTGCTGGGACAAAGGGGACGTGGGTGCAGACAGTCAGGCTCCCCCTGCCCACTCCTACTTCTCTTTTCCCTGGGATGACTGTGACCTCCCACTTGAACCTTTAGCCCATGCACAGCAGGAAGTGAGACCTGGAGAGGGAAGAGGGCACACTTCTGCTTTCTTGGGGACACTGGATGGATGTGGGTTGCGGGTACAGTTGGTGTCTGACCTGACATTTGAGGTCTTCCCAAATCAGCCCGGCCTCTGGGATTGAAACGGTTTTATCCTTTTTAGCCATTGGGGAAGGCAGGTCACTTCCCCTCTCTGGGCCTCAGTTTCTTATCTTGAAAAATGGGAAGATGAACAGCCACTACTTTCTGGGGTTAAAATGTCAAGTGAATGTGAGGTTGTCTCCAGGGCCAGGGTCTTTCTTATAAGAAAGGCAGCTCCCGTTTAATCAAGCACTGGCTCTAAATGGTCTTTAGGAGGTCAGGAGTGCCCTTTGGGTTTGGCGAGACAAGGGTTCGAATCCCACGTCTGCCACTTCCTGTCTGTGACCTTGGGCAAGTTGCTTAACTACCCTGAGCCTTAGTTACTTCATCTGGAAAATGGGTGTATCCATAGACCCTACTTCACAAACACTCGAGGGGCTGTGTGAAAAGCTGTAACGCAAGGCGCAGCACATAGGTGACATTCAATAAAAGTTGGTCGTTTTCCGTTATTGTCATCTCCCATCACACACACTGTCCCATCCTCACTTAAACTTAAAATCTCAGAGGACTTCAGGCCAGAACTGGATCTCATATTCAGAGATGTGTGTTGGTTTGTTTTTCTTATTCTAGAGTAGGAGCAACTTCAGTGCAGAAGGCTGGGTCTAGCTCATCTGAGTTGTTAGGTATTCTTCCAGCAAACATTCCCTAGTTGATGTCTGGCCCTGCGCTGGGCAATAATAGGGACCCAGTGGTGGCTAAACCAGGCCAGCCCTGCCCTCCCAGAGCTCATGGTCCAGGGGGAGACAGACTCACCCCCAGACAGTGAAAACCCAGGGTGGTCAGGGCTGGGACAGGAGAAGTACAGGGCTGTGGGTACCCAGTGATGACTCTGGGCCCTGCTGTCTCGGGGTTCCCATTCCAGCTAGAGTCAATATCACTAATACTAAAAAAATGAAAACAGCCAATAGTGTTTTTTGTTTTTTTTTTGGCAGTGCCACATGGCTTGCGGGATCTTAGTTCCCCAACCAGGGGCTGAACCCACGCCCTCGGCAGTGAAAGTGCAGAGTCCTAACCACTGGACCACCAGGGAATTCCCAAAAGCAGCCAATAGTTTATTACACATTTCCAAAGTTCCAGATACTATTTTAAGTTTGTTAATTGCATTCACTCATTGAATCCCCACAGCCAGCCTATCAGGTAGGTACCACCATTATGCCCATTTTATAGATGAAAGAACTGAGACCCAGGGAGGTTGTGTCACCTGCCCAAGCTCATGCGGCCAGCAGCTGGTGGAGTCAGAATTTGAACCCAGGACATCTGGCTTAACCCAAGGCTTTAGTGCTTCTCAACACAAGAATGGGTGGGAAGGGCTGGTTTCCCAGGGAGAGGATGAGGGCCTGTGGCTGTGGACGGAAGGAGGGCTGAGATGGAGGTGAGGAAAGCCTGAGGTCTCACCTGCAGGGTGCAGTGGGTGAGGGGATAAATGCCGCTCAGGCCTGGGGTCCAAGCCACCTCCAGCTCCGTCGGCTGGCTGGAAACCAAGTGGAGGTCGCGGGGCCGCTGGGGGAGCACTGTGGACAGAAGAGGGGAGGAGCTGACCCCTTGCCCAAAGCTCCCCACCCTGCCCTCAACCCCAGCTCTGACCTTTGACCCAAACCCCCCACCCTCTGACACCCAACCCTCCAGCTCCCTTTCCTGTCACCTGTGATGGTGGCCGTGCGGGATGTGGTGACCCCCTTGGCGTTATGGGCTTCACAGGAGAAAGAAGCAGTCTTGTTCAGGCCTGGGGAGTCATATGAGGGAGGGGCCCAGTCAGAAAGGGGAAGGAGGGGCTCCCGGGCCACACTGAGCACCCCCTCCACCACGCCCTACCCGACAGGGTCAGTCTAGCACCCAGGGGCGCCTGCTTGAAGGGAGATTGTGGGAAAGGGAGATAATGCACTGGGAACACAGGCCTCCATCCCCAAACACAAGGCCAGCTAACATCCGACCCCACAGACACCCACACCCACACAGATGGAGACACATGCACACGTACACACACAGACACATACACTCAGAACCACATACCTAGACACACACAGGCACACACACTCACACACACGCTCATGCACAGAGATACACATACATACACAGACGCACAGAAACACTCATACTCACACAGACGCACCAGACGCACAGTTATACACACAGACGCACACAGACGCACACACTCACATACAGAAACGCACATACTCGGGGACTTCCCTGGTGGCGCAGTGGTTAAGAATCCGCCTGCCAATGCAGGGGACGTGGGTTCGATCCCTGGCCTGGGAAGATCCCACATGCCGCAGAGCAACTAAGCCCGGGCGCCACATTTACTGAGCCTGCGCTCTAGAGCCCGCGAGCCACAACTACTAAAGCCTGCACGCCATAACTATTGAAGCCTGCGCACCTAGAGCCTGTGCTCCGCAACAAGAGAAGCCACCGCAGTGAGAAGCCCGCTCACCGCATCGAGGAGTAGCCCCCGCTCTCTGCAACTAGAGAAAGCCTGAGCGCAACAACGAAGACCCAACGCAGCCAAACATAAATAAATAAACAATAAATTAATTTAAAAAAAAGAAACAAGGTAATCAAAAAAAAAAAAAGGAAACGCACATACTCATACCTAGACACACACAAACACACAGATGTACACACACTCACATATACACACAAGAATAGACAAAATCACACTGAGCCACACAGACACCTGTCTCGAGGCATACACATCTAATAGATACACACTTAAGAAACAGGCCCTCATGGGGGTGTGGAAATGTAGAGGTGTTTGCTCATTGACAAGCTTGGCTGCTACCAATCCCTCTCCCCCGCACTCACTCTAGCTCCACTGGCCTCCTGATGTTTCTAGAAGGTACTATGCACGCTCCCACCTCGGGAAATCTGCACTTCCGTTCCCTCTGCTTGGAACAGCATTCCCACAGACATCCGCGTGGCTCCCTCCCGCCCTCCTTCACATTTGTCACTCAGATTCCACCTTCCAGTCGCCTCTGTCCCCAACCACCTTGTTGAAAACTGGAACCTCCCCTCCACAACTAGCCTCTTCCCTGCTTTACTTTCTCTTTGATTCTTCTCATCACAGCATCCTTTACACAGTCCTGTGTATCCTGTTCACTGTGTGTTGACCCCACTAGCATGTCATCCCAGGAGGGTACGGGTTTCTGTCTGTTTTGCCCCCTGCTGTATCCCCCCTGGGGCCTAAGATGGCCTGGCACACACTAGGTTCTCCATAAATGTTTGTTGAATGAGTGGATGAATTTATGTGAATACATTTATGTACTTATGAGCACTTCCGGGTGTGTACGTAGCAATGTGAGCATGTGTAATTCCGTGGGTGAGTTCGTGTGTTTTTGAGTGTCTGGGGGTGGATTGCCTCCCCTTTCCCAGTGTGGTGGTGGTGGGAACACAGGCAGATACACACCCATGTACACACACAAAGGCACATACAAGTACACAGACAAACACAAGAGATGCAGACACACAAACACAGAGAGATACACAACACACAGAGCTATACAACATACACAGATTCACACACACGGCAACAGAGACATGCACACCCACAATGTCTGGGTGACAGGATGTAAGGAGGACCAAGTCTTCAGTCTATGTGTGACTGCAGATCTGTATCTGCCTGTGTTCCTCTGCGTGTCTGTGGATGCTATACGCGTGCGTGTGTCTCCTGCGTTTGTTCTGCGCTGTGCTGTGTTCCCACCACCACCAGCTACCCGCAGACACAAAGTTTCCTTTTCTCAGTTAGCAGAGGGAGTGGAAGGAGGGAAAGGCGGCGAGGCCGGAAGGGGGTGGGCAGGGAAGCTCCTCAGCTCCGCTGCCCAGGCCGCAGTTCCCAGCCAAGGTCAGGTGTCCGGGCCCGCAGCCTCCGCTGCCCCGGGGAGGGACAGGACAGCCCCGGGCGAGCTGCCCGAGGGGGCGGGGAACCTGGGTCCCGTCCAGCCACCTGGCACGTGGGGGCCCGCCAGGGTCACCGCGCGGGAGCCCGCGCTGCCCGCCGCCGTTGGAGCCCTGGGGCGGGAGGGGGGTCTGGAGCCCGGTCCAGTTCCGACCGCAGCATTCCTGCCCCCGCGTGAGTCACCGGGGCGCCCCCCCACCCCCGGCACTTCCGGCCGGACTGGGATCCCCCTTCCCGGGCCCCAGCGGCCCGCACCTTGAGGGAGGGGGAGACAGGGGCGAAAGGGCCTGGGACCCCCTCCCCTCCGGCGGGCTCTCCCTCTACGACCAGCTCCAGATGTGCTTTCCAGATGTACCGTCCCTTTCCTCCCTCTCCCCCTCGGCGCCCCGCGCCACCCTCCCCCACCCCAGAGCGCATTTTGCTTTTTCCGAGGGAATTGGAGGGATGGAAGGAGAGAGGGGGCACGCCCTGAGTCAGATCCAGGGACAGACACACACAAACGGACGAAATTCCTTGATACAGCACACACCACGAATTCCTACACACACACAATGAATCACACTTAACGTACAGGGGCCTACAGGGCACGTTACTGGCCTTAAAACAGAAAACAGCAGCACTGGTTAACTACACAGGAGGACGCTGTCGCAAACAGGCAGCGACACAAAAGCATACTCTATGACTGACATGTATACACAAGGGGCTGACACTGACGCACATACACAAAGAGAGACACACACATACACAAACACAAACACGCAATCGAACGAGCACACACTGACTACACACACCTAGCAACACAATACACACCTAGGCTGAAGCTGACAGACACACACACCTCCCCGCAGTTCGAGATACACCCACCAAGCAACAAACATACATTGAGGTTGAAGTGGACAAACGGATACACAACAGGACACAAATCAGGTTGATGTTGACTGGCTCACACAGAAACACAGCCAAGCCTTCAAAACAGAGCTGGACACACTCAGGTTGCTTCAGACACATTCCTCAAGATGCAGGCTGATACGGAAACACACACTTGCATCGACACACAGAGTTGCTGCAGACACACAAGCGTGGAGAGTGGCACAGACACATATATACACACTGGCTGGTGAGTACCTCAAGTTCCTCCACCAAGAGGCAGTCAGGGCTGTGACTGACATACCAGGAGAGCAGACAGAAGCAGAAGGGTGTTGTTACTACCTGCTGTGAATCACACACACACACACACACACACACACACACACACACACACATGTCTATAGGGGTCCATGGGACAGAGTCACATACCAACATGCTCACCCTGTGACATATACACAGATATCACAGAGCCATCCATACACAGCCACAGGCAGTGGAACCACACCAAGAAACACACCAAGTTGTCCAAGGACACATCCTGAGTCCACAAAGAAACAGAAGCTCCCACTAAGACACACTGACACCTAGAGGCACACGCCTGTAAGCTGGCATCGTCACCTCTATACAGGGAGGTATGGAAAATAGCCACAAGACACACTGCCGTCCATCACTCTGCCATCTCTCTTCACACACACGTACGCACTCCACCCTCTCACAGTGAGTCACAGCTGTGAACACACAAACACAAAGAAGGACAGATAGCAGGCCGACACTGGGATACTTAGTCACACACACACACACACACACACACACACACACACACACACACACTGACAGCCCCTGAGAAACTTACAGAAACATGCCATAAAGACCCAAACACAGTGGGACAGACACCTAAGGTGACAGAAACATAGCTAGTCTCACACACACACACTCACACTCTGAGACATCCACAGAAGCCGGCCCTCACTAAGGCACACCTTCATACAAACAGGTAGATGCACTGAGACACAGATCCAGAGGGACAGGGACACACCCAGACCTCCCACCCCGCCCCACACACAGAGACACACACAGAGATCCCCACCTGGCAGCTCCCTCACACGCTGATACACACACAGATCCTCTCACACCTGTGCCCTCCATTTCTCCTTCTTCCTGGGATGGGGTGGGGGAACCATCCCCCTCTCCCTCCCTTTTGCCCGGGTCCTGCCAGGCTGACTCAGGCCCCAGAGCTGTGGGCCTGAGTCACCCCTCTGGAGGCCGGCATGCTCACCCCTGCTTCCTCGTACACTCAGGGCCCCCGGAATGCTGGGAATGTGGGCACCTCCTTCCACCCTAAGAGACCCTCCGTCAGGAGTCCCCTCCCCACACCAGCAGATGGAAGCAGCAGGTTGGGGATGCTGGAAGCCGATGCCCTCCAAGGTCCAGCCGCCTCCCTCTGACTGACTCAGCCTCCCCCATCTGTGTTCCTCTGCCTCTCATTCCTCAGTGAGGGGAACCCCCTGTGCTCAGGGTCCCCCAACTCTGGCTGACTGCTGTGTGACCCCAAGCTAGGTTCTGCCCCATCTGTGAGGTGTGGAAGGGGATGGTCACCCTGAGGCTGGGAGGGTTTCTCCTGTCACTCAGACCTGTCGTGTCTCTCTCCATCTTGGGTTACTTCTGTAAGGAGCTAGAGGAGAGGAAGTCCCAGTTGATTCCGGTGCCCTGCTTGGGGTCAAGGGCTGACACAAGGGGCATCAGACCCCCACACACTTGGCCATGGAGCAGCTCAGAGGAAACCCAGGACAAAGAATTCTCTGCAGAGAGGCTGGCATGAATGGAGGGGGAAAGAGCAGAGAGACAGGGAGACAGACACACAGAGCAACAGAGAGAGATGGAGAACAGAGAGACAGAGAGAAAACATACAGAGGGAAACGAGATAGATGGGGACAGAAATGCAGAGACAGAGATACTCAGAGACAAAGAGAAAAAACTAGAGGGAGACTCAGAGACAGAGACAGACAGAGAAGGACAGAGGGACGAGCAGACCCTCACACAGAGGCATGAAGGGCTCCCCACTTCCATCCTGCCTGGCCCTCTGCGCTGAGCTGACCGCATCCCTGGACTCACCTGGAACACGGAGTGTGTGCTGGGCACTGTGGTCCACGGTCGCAGCTAGGGAGACAGCATCCTGGAGCCAGAGTAGGTCCACGGGCTCTGGGGGTCCCTGGGCCTGGCAGCTCAGGTTGAAGGGAGTATTGGCAGCCACAGTCCTGTCCTCAGGCTCCTCCAGGAAGTAAGGCAGGCCTGGGCGGGGGTGGGCAGTGGTGAAGGCTGGGGTCCCTCTGAGCCCCCTAGGTGTCTGACTCACCACTAGGATGTTGTAGGGTGCAGGGTCTTTGACCCCTATGTCTGACCCCTCAGGACACCTCTACCCCCAGGAAACATGATCCCAATATCTGACTCTCCCCACCAATGTCTGAGCCTCTCATGTCTCTTTTCCAGAATGTCTTACTCCTGTTCTTCATGCCACTTTACCTATGAGGAAAGTGAGGCCCCCGGGGGGTGGGGGAGAGGGTTCAGTTGTGCCTCAGATCCTTGATCTGATCCCCGAATGTCCTGCCCCAACCACGTCTGACCCCAGGACAGCTGACAGCCCCAAAGATATCTCCCCCACTGACCAAAACATATAATCTTGCGCAGGCCTGCCCCCAATAATTTATAGACCCCTCCAGCTGCCTGACCCCCCAAGATCTCTGACATTCCTAGGTTGTACGGCCCCAATGCACGCCGTGAATCCTCCAGCACCTCTGACCCCTCAGGATTCTTGGTCTCCCACGACCTCTGAGCCCAGGGCTCACCCTCCAGCCCGACGTAGCCAGGCTGGGACACGAAGGTCTTTCTGCCCAGGACCACGGCACACTGGTACCATCCAGCGTCTGAGAGCTGCAGGGACGAGATTCTGACAGGGCAAGAGGAGGGATAGAGAGGTTCAGGGTCAAAGCTGCACCCGGGGAGGGGGTCCTCAGAGCTGAAAGAGGAGAGTTTGGGCTGGAAACTCGTAAGACCGAACAAGTGGGTACTATTATTAACTCATTTTACAGAAGAGGAAAGTGAAAGCCAGGGTTAGTTATGTCACATGCTCAAAGCCACGCAGCCAGCGAGTGGCCACGCTGGGGTCCAACCCAGGTGGGGCTCCTGCGAGTGACTTTGCACGCACCGTGTGATGGAGGTGGGGACACAGGGGTCGGGAGGGATGCGGGTCGTGTCTGGTTAGGGGAGGCCGGGCACCTGAGTTGGCTGACCACTTTCCAGTCATCCTGCCCGTCTTCGCCCAGGGGCACCTGGGTCTGGGTGCTGTCTGCCAGCTCTAGGACCTGTCCATCCCGAAGCCAGGTCACCTCGGGGGGCTCCCCCTGAACCTGGAGCTCACACCGAAGGGCCCCCATGAGTCCTCGGGCACCAGTGATGTTCCCTGGACTCCCCACGAAGGGGTGCCCCGCAGCCTGTGGGCCTGCAGGGAGATGGGGAAGAATTCGCTCAGGAAACCCTGCTCCCCGCCGACTCCTCGGTTCCACCCCTGCCGGCCTGCCTACTGCCAGGACCCCGCCAGGCCCTTAGGCCCACATAGTTGCAGAGTGACCTCAGCAGGGGGGGTGGAGGGTGGAGGCTTTGAGGGGAAGATGGGAGCCTTCCCAGGGGACTGGGGTCCGGCCTCCATCCTCCGTCCGTTGGGAGTAGGCCGGGGATCTGGCAGCCTCCCACGCCCTGACTGCTTGGCTGGCCTGCCCTCCCTTAGGGTCTCTAGAGACTTGACAGCTTAGGCTGGTGGACGGTGGGGAAGAAAAGGGGATGGGAGGGAGAGGAGAGAGAGAGAAAAACAGGGAAGGAGAGTCAGAGAGAGGAACCCCAGAGAAAGTCAGGCAGACAGAGACGGACAGACACCCGGAGTGACAGAGGATAAGAGATGGAGAGAGACACCCCCAGAGGGGAAAAAGTGGTCGGAGAGACACACAGAGGGAAACGGACAGAAAGAGACAAAAACAGACTGACAGAGACAGTGACAGAGACACCTAGGGCACAGGGAGAGATAAAGACAGAGACGGGAGAGAGAGAGAGAAATGGAGACCCACAGAGATGGTAGGATTGGAGGCAGAGCCCCTGGCCCCAGAGGTGGAAGGCGCAGACAAACAGCCGTGGGGTAAGGAGAAGTGGGGGGTGACAGTGACGCGGGATTTCCCCCAGGGCTCTGGAGCCTCCTCATCCCGCTGCCTGACTTAGAGGTCCTTTCTGGAAGATTCCTTTCCGGGCAGCCCCCAGCTCAGCCCCTCTCCCCAAGGTCCCCAACTCAAGTCCAGCCCCTCCCCTTGCCCTCAACTTCTCCTGTCTGTCTGTCTGTCTGTCTGTGTCCATCTCTTCCCGTCTCTGACCCTCTTAGTTTCTGTTTCTTGTCCTTTTGCTCCTCTCTCAAGAGTCCCTTTTCCTTTCCCTCTCTTGGTTTGTCTCTGTGTACACCCTCCCCCTCTGTTGTCCCAAGGAAACTCCCTGAGCCAGACCAGGACTCCCGACTCACCCCCCTCAAACACCTGCCATCCATCCCTCTCCTCTCCCTCCTCCCCCAGCCCCCCCCCCCATCACTCACCCTTGGGAGCCACGCACCCCCAGCAGCACAGCACCCAGCACCAGGCCGGCAGGACCCTGCCCATCCTCGGGGCACCACGCAATCAATGCCAAACTTTCCTCAGAAGTTGCTGAGCACCCCGCGGGGGAGGGGGCAGGGCCGGGTTGTGCCCGGCCCTCCCCCCAGCTCCGGGCTCCCCGGATTTGGCACTGCCCGCCTGGCACAGCGGGGCGGGGGGCGCCCTCACCCGGCTCTGCTCAGCGGCGCCTTCCCAGCTCCCCTGCCTCCTTCTCTCCCTCCCAGATTTCGGGCAAAGCTTTCCCCGCCCCTGGCTCCCCCCTTGCCTCCGCCCACCGGCCGGAGCCCAAGGGGCCACCTGGACCTCGAGGGGTTAACGCGGAGAGAAGAGGACCAGCTCTGTCTTAAAGGGGCCCTGGAGGGAGGCTGAGGAGGGGGAAGGGGGCCCCAGGTGGCTACGCCCCTAATCGTGGGCCAGCGAGGCAGGGAAGCTGTGCGTCTCCCTATCCCGGCTCTGTCCCTCTGGGCTCTGTCCCTCTGGGCTCTCTCCGTGTCTGGTAAACATTCCTCCAGAACTCCGCTCCCCTCTGCGACGCCCCCCTCCCCTGCCTCCACCCCCAGCCCAGCCCAGCCAGGCACTCCCCCTCTCACTCACAGCTCCTCAGACAAGGACACACACACACACACACACACACACACACACACACACACACTCACAGATGTCATCCAGACACAGAGGCTGGGACAGGAGGAGACACGCAGGGGCATGCCACCGGCTCACACTCAGACAAGCCAGGTCAGGAACTCCTCCATTCCTGGAGAAACCTCAGAAACCAGAAATGGGAGGACACTGCTGCGTGGGCATCCCTGGGGGAAGACTTGGGGAGACGTGGATCCTCATACAAAAGAGATCCACGTGGGCACGGAAACAGGACATCAGTGGATGGGCACTCACAGGGGTGCCCAAAGACCTGGGTGGGAATCCCGCCTCTACCACTAACTCTGTGACCTTACAAGTGACTGGCCTCCCTGAGCCTCGGTTTGTCCATCTGTAAGGTGGGAATAACAATAGAACCCACTTAGTAGGCTACGGGGAAGCTGTCCTGGGACAGTGCACACGTGCAGTTTTTTGCACGTGGTGAAGACAGCTGACAAGGTGCCCTTGATTTTTTGCATCTCATCTGTATGTCTCTCTGTGCACTTGCATTGCTGTCTCCCTCTGGTGGATTGTGTATCCTGATCCTTGTAGATCCAGGGCCTGTGTGTTGGTTCTCCTGCTTGTCCATTTACTTCCCACTATGTGTTTTCCACATGGTGGAGGCGGGGGGTCTCTGCAAGCCTGAGTGTCTGTGTAGGAGGGGGCTGGGCACCCATCTCTCTCTGCTCTTGGCTGTTCTGTTTGTGTATTGGTATCCCTACAGCTCCTTATAAACTCCTCTCCTTTCAGCCTCCCGATGTCTCTCCCACCTGCCTCTTCTCACTCCGAGGAGTCCAGCCCCATCCTTTCCCACCAGGACCCTGCCTTGGCCTCCTCCCTGGCCTCCCCCCAGGCCTCCTTGCCTCCACTCTTACTCCCTCCAACCCATCTCCCATTCATAAGCAGAGGGATGTTTCTGAAACTCAAATCTGACCCTGTCCCCTCCCTGCTTAACCTTGGCTCCCCACTGCCCTCAGGGCGAGCTCCCGGCTCCACAACCTGGCACTCAGGGCGCTTCCCCATCAGCTTTCCTGAGCTGTGTCATTTGTGTCCCATTTCAGTGACAGCCTCAACATCTATTCTGCCACCCAAGCCCGACCCTCAGCGTCCTCTTGGACACCCCCCACTCTCAATAAGTTTCCAAGTGCCAAGGAGGATTCGATTTAGCTCCACAAACCTTTCTCCTGCCTGGCCTTGCTGTTCTCCCCATGGTCTCACCCTGGTCCAGCCCCATCTTCTCCCACCTGGACCCCTGCTCTGGCCTCCTCCCTGGTCTCCTGGCCTCCACTCTCCCTCCCTCTAACCTGTCAACAGCAAGAAGAATGTCTCTCAATCCCAAATCAAACCCTTTTCCACCTTTGCCCTAAACCTTCCAAGATAAACCCCCAAACTGCTTGCCTCGTGACCCCTCATGTCCACCTGGCTCCGTTCTCTTGTTCACAAGCTTTAGGGCCTCCTCCTGCAGCTCTATGCCCCCAACTCCTACACACCCCTCAGCCCCATCTCAATTGTCCCTTCTCCTTGGCTTCACTGCCTGGTCCTTCCCAGTCAACTCTAGGTCCCCGTGTTTTTCACTCCTAACACTTTGTCCTTTTCTTTGGCTTGGGTTGTCACAATATATTTATTGGTGTGACTGTGTGTCTCATGGTCTGTGGGCTCTAGGAGTGTAGGCACTGGGTATATCTTTGGTACCACTGTGTCCCCACCACCCTGTAAAAGATCTTTCATAAAGGGGCCAATTAATTATTGTGGCATTTTGGAGGGATGCAAATATGTGCAAAGATCTGCCCACTTGTTTGAATATGTTGGGTAGCCCTACACACCTAGGACACGTGAGGACCCAGCTGTGTGCGTGGCCAACTTGAATCTGCGTTCGTTCTTTCAAGAACTATTTGCTGAGTATCAAATATGTGTTTGCAGTTGGCTTTCAAATGCATTTTATTTATTTATTTTTTTATACATAGTATTTTAATTTTATTTTTTATTTTATTATGGTCCCGCTGTGCGGCATGTGAGATCTTATTTCCCCCACCAGGGATGGAACCCTAGTCCTACAGTGGAAGCGCGGAGTCTTTTAAACCACTGGACCACCAGGGAAGTCCCTCAAATGCATTTTTTTTTTTAATTTTTAATTTTTAATTTATCCCTGGACCCCCTCCACCTCCCCACGTTGGCTTTTTATTTATCTATCTATTTATTTATGTATTTTTGGCTGAGTTGGGTCTTCGTTGCTGTGTGCGGGCTTTCTCTAGTTGCGGTGAGTGGGGGCTGCTCTTCGTTGTGGTGCGTGGGCTTCTCATTGCAGTGGCTTCTCTTGTTGCAGAGCACGGGCTCGAGGTGCAAGGGCTTCAGTAGTTGTGGCTCGCGGGTTGTAGAGCGCAGGCTCAGTAGTTGTGGCACACGGGCTTAGTTGCGCCGCGGCATGTGGGATCTTCCCGGACCAGGGCTCGAACCTGTGTCCCCTGCATTGGCAGGTGGATTCTTAACCACTGTGCCACCAGGGAAGCCCCTCAAATGCATTTTTAAAATGAGATGGGGGAATTCCCTGGCGGTCCAGTGGTTAGGACCCGGTGCTTTCATTGCTGAACTACTGAAGGTGCAGGTTCCGATCCCTGGTCGGGGAACTAAGATCCTGAAAGTTGTGAGGCGCGGCCAAAAAAAAAAAAAAAAGGTGAGATGGACAGGTGGATAGAAATGTTCCCTGTGGCAGAGGCGGAGACTCCACAGTGAGCAAGACTGCCCTCATGGAGCTCCTATTCCAAGTGGAAGAGGGAAAACAGGCAGAGAAATGTTTATCAGATTGCAACATGGTCAGTGAAGAAAAATAAAGCTGGGGAAGGGATAGCAAGGGGAGGGGGGAGTGCCATTTTAGAGAAAGTAGTCAGGGAAGTCCTCTCTGAGGTTATGATCAAGATCTGAAGTAAATTAGCAAGTGAGTCATATAGGAAAGGGCATTCCAGGCTGAGGGAACAGCCAGTGCAAAGGCCTGGGGGCAGGCTTGCAGAGAACTTCAAGGAGAAGACGTGCGGCTGGAATGGATGGGGGTCAGGGAGGAGGTGAGGTCAGGGAGGGCATTGGCCTGGGAAGGAGGACTTTGGCTTTTATTCTAAATATGACAGAATGCACTAAGGGGCTATTCCCCCCACCCAGCTTTACCGAGGGATAATTGGCCAAAATGTATAAATTTAATGGGGAATTCTCCGGCGGTCCAGTGGTTAGGACTTGGCCCTTTCACTGCTGAGGGCCCAGGTTCGATCCCTGGTTGGGGAATTGGGGAACTAAGATCCCACAAGCCATGCGGCACGCCAAAATAAATAAATAAATAAATAAATAAATAAATAAATAAATAAATAAATAAATAAATTTAAGGTGTACAACATGATTTACTACATGTATATATTGCAAAGGGATTACCACAATAAAGTTAATTAATCCATCCATTACTTCACATAGTTACCATTTTTTGGTGTGTACGGTGAGAACATTTAAGATCTACTCTCTTAGTAAATTTCAAGTATACAATACAATATTAGCTATAGTCACCATGCTGTACATTAGGTCCCCAGAACTTATTCATCTTGTAACTGAAAATCTGTACCCTTTGATCAACATCTCCCCATTTCTCCCCCACCCCCAGCCTCTGGCAACCACAATTCTTTTACTTAATTAAGTAATTAATTAATTTTTATTGAGAGACAATTGACATATAACACTATATTAGTTTCAGATGTACACAGAGATTCAATATTTGTATACGTTGTGAAATGGTCACCACAGTAAGTCTAGCTAACATCCATCACTACGCAGTTACAATTTTTTTTCGTTATGAAACTTTTAAGATCTACTCTCTTAGCAACTTTCAAATGTATAATACAGTATTATTAACTATAGTCACCATGCTACATGACATCTCTCTGTTTCTATGAATTCAGCTTTTTTAGATTCCACATATAAGTGAGATCATACTGTATTTGTCTTTCTCTGTCTGATTTATTTCATTTAGCATAATGACTTCAAGGTCCATCCATGTTTGTCACAAATGGCAGGATTTCCTTCTTTTTTATGGCTGAATAATATTCTGTTATATCACATTTTCTTGTTTAAAAATTTTTTTTTTTTTTGTAATTTTGGCTGCGTTGGGTCTTCGTTGCTGCGCGCGGGCTTTCTCTAGTTGCGGTGAGCGGGGGCTACTCTCTGTTGTGGTGCGCAGGCTTCTCATTGCAGTGGCTTCTCTTGTTGGGCGGAGCATGGGCTCTAGGCACGTGGGCTTCAGTAGCTGAGGCTCGTGGGCTCTAGAGCGCAGGCTCAGTAGTTGTGGCGCAGGGGCTTAGCTGCTCCGTGGCATGTGGGATCTTCCCGGACCAGGGCTCGAACCCATGTCACCTGCATTGGCAGGAGGATTCCTAACCACTGTACCACCAGGGAAGCCTGTCACATTTTCTTTATCCACTCATCATCTGACACTTAGATTGCTTCTGTATCTTGGCTATCGTGAATAATGCTGCCATGGACACAGGGGTGCAGATATCTCTTTTGGGATACTGATTTTGTTTCCTTTGGATATATACCAAGAAGTGGGACTGCCGGATCCTATGACAATTGTATTTTTAGTTTTTTGAGGAACCTCCATATTGTTTTCCATAGTGGCTGCACCAATTTACATTCCCACCAACGGTGCACAAGGGTTCCCCACTGGGGGGCAGAGCAGGGGAGAGACCTGATTTGGTTTGGTTTTAAAGGCCAGTAAGTGAAAAGTTGATGGGAAACTTTCTAACAGAGGGATCAGGACCTGGACACACTATATGGGACCATTTATTATTGAGATGTGATGCGCCTGGAAGGGGCCCAGCTCACCCAGTGAGGAGCTCTTGGGCCAGAATGAGCCCAAATCTGATCTAACTCCCAGTTTACAGAGAATTCCTGGCAATGGAAAGACTTCTTGAGTAGCACCCCAAAGATGCCATCAGCCAAATCTGGGATGTGAAAAATGGCACAGGGCAAATGACCCAGTTTCTTTAAGAAATTAGTGGCATTACCAAAGGGGAAAGGCGGGGAGGGATAAATTAGCAGTTTGGGCTTAAAATATACACCCTACTATATATAAAATAGATAACCAGCAAGGACCTACTGTATAGTACAGGGAACTACTCAATATCTTGTAATAACCTATAATGGAAGAGAATATAAAAAAAAGAATTATATATATTTATGTATATGTATAATTGAATCCCTGTGCTGTACATCTGAAACTAACACAACATTGTAAATCAACTATATTTCAATAAAAATTAAAAAAATAAGTGGCATACAAAATGTTGGGGAATGGTTACAACTTTAGAAGACCTAAGCATCCGAATGAAGGCACTGCATGATAAGCCTTTGGATGTTGATTTGAACAAACACGCCTATGAAGTACATTTCTGCAACCATCAGGGAAACGTGAACACTAACACAGCAAAATTGCTAACTGTGATAGGTGTGGAAATGGGTGTCTTGGTTGTGACTCTTAAAAAGTGGATTTTAGGGAATTCCCTGGTGGTCCAGTGGTTAGGACTCCACACTTCCACTGGTGTGGGCCTGGGTTCAGTCAGGGAACTAAGATCCTGCAAGCCGTGTGGCCAAAAAAAAAAAAAAAAAAGAGTGGATTTTAAAGGGGAGTTATTTTCTTAATAAGTTAGGAGTCTTTGTTGGGCATAATGGAAGTTTTAGGTATAGATAGTGTGATGGTTATACATTGCGAATATATTTAATGCCACTGAATCGTACACTTACAAGTGGTGAAAATGATAAATATTATGTTACGTATATTTTACCCACCCCCCCCCCCAAAAAAAAAACAAACTGAACACCACACTGATTGTAAATACTTTTACTTTGGGGTCCAATAATTATTGTTTAAGACATTTTGAGTTTATGTTTTTCTTTTGCTTGCTACTGGAATCATCCTAATTCGTGTCAACTTTCATATTGATGCAGTGCAAGGTCCATCCTTCCTCAAATAAATGAATTTGCTGGTATTTCTGATCCCAAAGTTCCCTGAATGTGAATTTTGAGTGCAAAGGAAAGCAAGTCATTGCCTTAATTTAAAAGGAGGAAACCTCAAACCTCATTCATTCCTTTTCATATCACACTGACATAAAAAGTAGTAATAATAAATCCAAGAACTTAGCATGTATTTCGTTCCTATTAAGTTCCAGAATTTTTCACATCTCTTCTTTTAAATTTGGCAAATCTTTTAGATGCTAAATCCTCAGTGAAGGTGCCATCAACTAGAAAGTGGCAAAGTTAGGATCTGATCCCCATCGCATCTTTCTATTTTCCATCATATCACTGTTTTGTGCTACCTCTGTAGAATTTAAGCCAAAAAATAAAGTGATAACATCATGGAAAATTTTTTTTTTAAAAAAGGAAACTTTAGCTAACGATCTATGCATTGCTGAAGCATTCAGAGGTCGATGTCTGCAATTTATTTTTTTGTTTGTTTTCGGCCATGCGGCATGGCACGCGGGATCTTAGTTCCCTGATCAGAGATCGAACCTGCGCCTCCACAGTGGAAGTGCGGAGTCCTAACCACTGGACCACCAGGGAATTCCCTGCAATTTTTTCTGAAATGCCTAAAAATATGAGCTGGCTGGGCAGGTGGAAAGAAATGTGTTAATGCAGCATGGCAACCGAAGTGGGAGAGCCTAGGCGGTAGCCCATGGGTATCCCCGTATAATCCCCTCAGCTTTGCTGCATGTTTGAAAATTGTCATAATAAAATGTTGGGGGGAAAAATGTCCTTTACTATTAGAAATGTGTATTCAATTATTTTCTGAGATTTGCTTTAAAATCACTGTAAGAGAGTGATAGATGAAATAAAAATAGCCGAAAGTTGATGATTATCGAATGAGGCCCGGTCATGGGCCCACGGGTTCATTGTACTATTCTCTCTACTGTTGTGTGTTTGAAAACTTCCTTATTAGATAATTGACAAAGAAAAAGATGCTTCTGGCTCTCTAGTGAAGAGAAGGGAGGAGGGAAAGGGTGGCAGGAGAGGCCAGAGTGAGGGTAGGGTTTGTGTTTCGGCGTCTGCTTTCAGTTTGGGAGGGTGCCCAGGGTGGGAAGCGGTCACCTTCGGTTTTTCCCTAACTGAGGCCCCCCAACTCCCCTACCCACACGCCTCCCACCCCCTGCCCTAGGCCCGCAGTTCTGCCCACCCCCCAACATCAGCCTCACCGGAAGCGAGGCCCAGGACAGCTCCCTCCCCACCGCCCTCCACCACCTCCACATCTGCTACTCATGTCAACAGCCAGGGTAGGCGGGGGCCATGTTTTTCGGTTCCCGCCTAGCCTCCAGGGAGGGGTGGACCCCCCCATCCCCGCTCCATACTCACAATGATGGACACTGTCACACACATACTAGGCCCTGCCCTGGGCCAGAGACAAACTTTTATTGCAAAATGGGGACCTTCGAGGCACAAGGACGTCAGACCTGGCCTCTTCCCTGAAACGGGGAGTTGGAATCTGGCTCCATCCACTGGGTCTAACTGGAGGCGGGTGGGGGGAACAGGGGAGGTGTTCAACATGGTTATATAAGCTGGAGTGTGTGTGTGTGTGTGTGTGTGTGTGTGTGTGTGTGTGTGTGTGAGTGTGTGTGTGTGTGTGTTCCCCTGATCTGAGTTTCCACGTATGTCCAAGTTTACTTTGTCCCCAGGCTTGTGCACAACTGCACACTGGGGTGTGTCTGTATTTGGGAGCATCTGGGGGATCAGGCTGCCTGGAAAGGGGTACCCTTGAGGGCTGAAGGTGAGGAGGAGGCCAGGACTGGGCCTCCGTGGGAGTCGTATATCTTAGCGGGAAGATACCCCGGAGGTGGGCGGGTGTCCCACATGGGCTGGCTGTGTGGTTCAGTGGTTGGGGGCATGTGGATGTCGACAGTCTTAGGCCTGGATAGCGGTACGGTCACTCGAGGGCTGAGGACAGAGATGGTCTCTGTGTGGTGACATGACCTGGCGTGGGGCATGTTTTCTGCTCTAGGCTTCCAGAGACGGTGGCCCTGGTAAGTTTGATGAGTTAAGAAGGCACGTGGGCTGCAGACACTGTGGCTGTTTCCGTGGCTTGTGAAGGTGGCAGCTGAATCCCCACGCGTGGGTTGTGGGTCCAGGGGAGCTGTGCTGTGTATGAGTTGGTGGGTTATCCGGGCATGTGGTTGTGATTCCAGATGGACTAAATTTATGTCAGTAGAAAGCTGCGTGGCCGAGTTGCCTTGTGGCCCTCGTGGGTGTGTCTGGGTGTGTGGTTGTATGGGCTGATGACCCTGTGGATGTGTAGGCTGAATATATGTGTGACCGACTCTAGAAAACAGCTACAGGTGTGCGAATGTGGCTGCCTGTGGTGTAGACGTGTGGCTCAGGAGACACAGCCATGTCCATGGCAACCGCCAAGGCTACCACCTCCCAAGTTTCCCTTCTTCATCCGGTCCACACAGTGGGGTGGGGTGGAGGTCAGCGGGGCTGGAATTGCAGCTGGAAGGCTTGAGGGATGTTGAAAAGGCCACTGACGGCTGGCTGGAGGCTCAGGGCACCCGGTGGGCATGGGTTCCCCAGCGAGAAGGCCTGTAGGATGGCGGTGAACAGGAGGAAGAGCTCGGTCCGAGCCAGGCCCTCCCCGAGGCAGACACGCTTACCTGGAGGGGAGACAGATGGCGCTGGGCCAGCCGTCCTCACACCCAGGCCTGTGGGAGGACCAGTGGGTGGACAGGGGCGGACCCAGCAGATACCTAAGGAGAAGGGCAGGAAGGCCTCGTGCTTTTTGAACTTTCCGTCTGCATCCAGGAATCGTCCTGGGTTGAACTCCTCAGGCTGTTTGAAGACCTCGGGGTCATGCAGGATGGAGCCAAGGAGGGGGAAGACCTCCGTGCCCTGAGGGGAGATCATAACAAAACTACAAACATCCCTCACCCCCCAGGCCTTCAGTTCCCGAGGGCAGAGCACAAGAGTCTGGTGTGTTGGGGAAACCGGTTCACAAAACACAGCGGCATCAATGTTTATCGAGTGCTTATTATGTGTCAGGCACTTTATTAAGCATTATATATGTATTGCCTCATATGTAATAGGTACATGTATTATACTTACACACACACACTCACAAACATACACACAAACTCACTAAATCTTTTTAACAAGTCTAGGGAACATTTAGTAATATGATCCCATTTTAAAGATGGGGGAGGGACCTCCCTGGTGGTCCAGTGGCTAAGACTGCGCTCCCAATGCAGGGGGCCCAGGTTGGATCCCTGGCCAGGGAACTAGATCCCACATGCATGCCACAACTAAGAGTTCGCATGCCACAACTAAGGAGCCCTCTTGCCTCAACTAAGACCCGGCACAACCAAATAAATAAATAAATAAAATATTTAACAAAAACAAACCAACGAAAGATAATGTCTTACAGGCTGCTTATAGGGTGGGGAAGATAACTGTCCACTGGTTAAACAGGGTGCTAGGAACAGTCAGGTCTGTAACTCGGTAGTAAAAATGGATTAAAGGATAGGGCTAACACTGATGCAACAGTGTGGAATATTAAAAAAAAAAAAAAAAAAAAGATGGAGGACTTCCCTGGTGGTCCAGTGGTTAAGACTCTGTGCTCCCACTACAGGGGGCACGGGTTCGATCCCTGGTCAGGGAACTAAGATTCTGCAAGTCGCGTGGTGCAGCCAAAACAAACAAACAAACAAAAAGTGGGAAAACAGAGGCCCAGAGAATTTAAGCAACTTGCCCAAAGCAACATTTGGACATGGCAGAGCTTGTTATTTTTACATTTGTTTTTAAACTTTGGGGCTACGTTGTGATTCAGCTGTGGCTGTCCTAAGGCACTTGGCTAAGAGCCTAGCTTTCTGCCACTATGATCTTCTGGAGGTGAAGGGTGGGTGGATGGGGGCTGCCCATGAAAGCTTCCCCCACCCAGGTTCGGGGAGAGGGGCCGCCCCTTCCACTGAGATCAGAGTCCCCACGTTCCCAGGACTGTGGTGGAGGGTGAAGGAAGGTAGGGAGTACGAGGAGAGGACAAGGGATCTCCTTTGTTAGGGACTCTGGCTAATGGGGCTCTGAATTGGGAAGGTGAGTGAGGCTTCAGGAAAAGGCCACGCTAATGTTGTTAAAATAAGAGAGAGGCAGATAGCAGTGGTTAAAGCATAGGCTCTGGGTTCAAATCCTGCCCCTACCGCTTGTAGGCTGGGAGAGCTTGCCAAGTCTTCTAACCTTTCAAGGCCTCAGTTTCCTCATTTGTAAAATGGGTGTGATAATGATGTAGTGTTGCTCTGAAGATTAAATAAGGTAATACATGTAAAGCATTTAGAATAATACCTGGCACAGAGCAGATCCTCGATCACAGATGCCTGTTATTGCTATTATCATTATCAGTAGTTGCTGTAGTTGCAAGAGTCATTGCTTTAGCAATAGTCGCTGCTGTGGTGTACATAGGAGCCCCACCCCCTGCACAGAGTTCGTTCGGTGTTTTACAAGCATCATTTCACAGATTCCTTACAATCCCAAGATGATACTATTATTATTCCCAATTTAGAAGAGGAGGGACTTCTCCGGTGGCACAGTGGTTAAGAAACCACCTGCCAATGCAGGGGACATTGGTTCGAGCCCTGGTCCGGGAAGATCCCACATGCCGCGGAGCAACTAAGCCCGTGAGCCACAACTACTGAGCCTGCGTGCCACAACTACTGAAGCCCGCGCGCCTAGAGCCCGGGCTCCGCAACAAGAGAAGCCACCGCAATGAGAAGCCCGCGCACCGCAACAAAGAGTAGCCCCTGCTCGCTGCAACTAGAGAAAGCCCGCGCGCAACGGAGACCCAACGCGGCCAAAAATATATAAATTAATTAATTCATTTAAAAGGAAAAAAAAAAAAAAAGGAGTAGATGGAGGTTCACAGGGTGAAGTGATTTGCCCAAGGTCTCAGCTAGAAAACAGCAGGACTGGATTCCAACTTCTATGAACTGGATTCTACAATGAAGCTCAAGGAGGGAGCAGCTTGCCCGGAAGGCACCTTCGGTTTCCAGGGAGAGGTCGCCCCCTGGTGGTGCTGCTTCTGAGTTGCTCTGTAATGAAGGGGCAGGAACTGAGTGAGAGAGAGAGAGAGAGAGAGAGAGAGAGAGAGAGAGAGAGAGAGAGAGAGAGTGTATGTGTGTGTGTGTGTGTGTGTGTGTGTGTGTGTGTGTGTAGGGAAGGAGGGAGAGCCTGATCGTGTTTGCAGCCGGGTGGAGGGTGAGGGCCTCCGTCGGCCCTCAGTTCTCAAATTGCCTGTCACGTTATCTGATTGTCCCCACCACGATTGGAAGGAGGTAGAATTAGGATCCATTGGACACACGGGGGAAACCAAGGCTCAGAGACAGAGTCAAAAGGCAAGAAAAATGTACACAGAAAGAAACAAAGAGAGATGCAGAGACAGGGACACAGAGAAAGAGAGGAAGATGTCAGCCAGAGAGGAGAGAGAAAGAGGAAGAAGATGCAGAGAGAGAGACAAACTAACCAAGATCCAGAAGAAGAGACAAAGATAGCAACGGACTCAGGCCCTCAGGCCCGGGACAGAGACAGCCGCTGGGCCTGGCTGACCCGCGCACCCACCTGGGGCAGGGTGTACCCCCGGAAGCGGGTGGTCTTGACGAGGGCTCGGGGCAGTCCCATGGGTACCAGCGCCAGCAGCCGCTGCGCCTCATGCAGAACCGCGTCCGTGTAGGGGAGGCGGGCTCGGTCCCACAGGCTTGGCGCCTGGCCGGGCCCCAGCTCCCGGGTCAGCTCCTCCTGCACACGCTCTGCACCCAAGAAGAGGAGAGTTGGAGGTCAGAGGTGGGGCGGGGCCCTGCGATCCTTCCCTCCGACGCCCCATCTTCTTTATTTTTAAAGGTTTATTTATTTATTTATTTGGCCATGCCACACGGATCTTAGTTCCCCAAGCAGGGATTGAACCCGGGCCTTCGGCAGTGAAAGTGCGGAGTCCCAGCCACTGGGCCGCCAGGGAGTTAGTTCCCGGATACTCCCTCTTCCTGAGCAGCTGTGGTTAGGGGTGAGGCTGGCGGGCAGGGAGGAAGAGTCCTCCAGCCCTCTGCAGCCCGGGTCCCACACACCCCATGTGGTGGGCATCACATCTCTCCTCTTTCAATTCCCACAGCAATCCTGTGAGGTGGGGGACCATAATCTAGCCCCATTTCCCAGATAAGGACACTGAGGCCTAGTGAGCTGAAATCGCAGCTGACTCGTTGATTCCACCAAGGCACCCAGGTCCCATCTTCCAGGTCAGCCCACCCCACTGGCTCGACAGCACCGGATGCAGTTGCGTGACCCTGAAATGCTGGAGTTCCTTGGGGCACATTCCCAGCCCTGCCTCACCCACTTACCCTCCCTCACCAACACAGCTTCAGGTCTTGCCTGTGCCCTGATAACCCCAATTTGTTTCTTATCTCCAGTCCTGATCCAGGTGTCTCGTGGCCTTCTGGATGCCTCTCCCTGGTGGCTCCAGGTCCCTCACACTCAAATTGTCCCCAAATGGCTTCAGCATCTCCCCTGAAATAGCCCCTTATCCCTTCTCAGGGTGGCCTCATGGTCCCCCGGTCCCCTGGCCAGAGCCCTGGGCCTGTCCCTGGATGCCTCCCTCCCTTGTCATTCTCCACCATCTGTCTACTTGGACCCCTCTCTCCTCCCCACAGCTTGGCCCAGCCCTGTCTGTTCTCTCCGGCCTAGGTCCCTACCTTGTCCTCTGCCTTGGGCTCCTGGCATCCTCTTTCAGACCCTACAACCTACCTCTTCATGACTGACCAAAGGATTTTTCTAAAATGCTCATTTGTCCCTGCCCTCCCCTGCTCAACGACCTTCCATGGCTCCCCATGGCTCAGGATTAGGTGCACAATGTAGCACCAAGGCAGCAAGGCCGGAGACGCCTCCTGCCTCATTTCTCATTTTGCTGGACCTCTCACTGCAGCCGGCAGTCGGCAGACTTCTTGCTCTTCAGACGCCCCAGATGCCAGCTCATTCTCGCCTCCAGGCTCTGGCTCAGGCTGTCCACTCCCCTAAACATTCTTCCTCTCGAGCCCTCCCTCCTGTTCCCAGGGCCTGGCTGGTGGAGAAGCTGCCTACCTTGGACCTGAGGATATTTCAGCAGAAGCAGGAGAGTGTAGCGAATCGTGGTGCTGACTGTCACCGTCCCGGCGAACAACAGGTAAACGACCGTCATCAGCAAGTTCTTGTCAGTGAATTCTGTGTTTGGGTCTTGCTTCTCCTGGGGGAAACCAGGCAGAGGGGCTCAGAGAACACAGGCTGCGGGGAGTAGAGACCCAGCACAGCCAGGTTTGGGGTGCAGCACAGCAAGTTATAACTTTGTCAGGGAGTTTAAATAAATGTGTGGGAAAGTTGGGAAGTGGGCTCTTGATATTAGTTCTCTCGGGGTGAAATGTTTTAAAAATGAAAGAGAGTGGCCACTATAAAACAAACAAACAAACAGAAAATGACAAGTGTTGGTGGAGACGTGGAGAAACTGGAACCCCTGTCGCCAAGGAGGTATATAAAAGGGTGCAGCTGTTACGGCAAATGGTGCAGCGGTTCCTCAAAAAAGTAAAATAGATTTACCATGTGATCCAGCAGTTCCACTTCTGGGGATTTATCCAGAAGAGTAGAAAGCAGGATCTTGACGAACATTTGTATGCCTATGTTCATAGCAGCATTATTCATAATAGCCAAAAGGTGAAAGCAACTCCAAGTGTCCACTGATAGATGAATGGATAAAGAAAATGTGCTATATCCACACAATGGAATATGATTCAGCCTTAAAAAGGAAGGAAATCTTGTCACACGCTACAATGTGAATGAAACCTGACGACATTATGCTAAGTGAGATAAGCCACAAAAGGACAAATACTGTGTGATCCCACTTATATGAGGTCCCTAGAGTAGGCAAGTTCATAGAGTAAGGAAGTAGGAGGGTGGGGGATGAGGGCTGGGGGAGGGAAGGATGGGGATCTGTTGTTTAATGGGCATAGAATTTCAGTTTTGCAAGTTGAAAGTGTTCTGGAGATGGATGGTGGTCGTGTGAATATCTAACACCACTGAACTGTACACTTGAAAATGGCTAAGTTGGTAAGTTTTATTTTATGTGTATTTTACTATAATTAAATTAAAAAAAAATTTTTTTTTGGCCATGCCACACGGCTTGTGGGATCCTAGTTTCCTGACCAGAGATCGAACCCGGGCCTCCTGCAGTGGAAGCATGGAGTCCTAACCACTGGACCGCCAGGGAATTCCCATTCCCTTTCATTTCTTAAATTAAGAAGATTTAATTATATTTGAGATTAACAGATACACACTACTATATATAAAATAGATAAACAACAAGGACCTACTACTGTACAGCACAGGGAACTATATTTAATGTCTTACAATAACCTATAATGGAAAAGAATCTGAAAAAGAATATATATATGATTCAGTTTCATATATATATATATATAAAACCGAATCACTCTGCGGTATACTTGAAACATTATAAATCAACTATACTTCAGTAAAAAAATAAAAATTAAAAAAATTCGGGGGACTTCCCTGGTGGCACAGTGGTTAAGAATCCGCCTGCCAACGCAGGGGACACGGGTTCGAGCCCTGGTCCGGGAAGATCCCACGTGCCGCGGAGCAACTAAGCCCATGCGCCACAACTACTGAGCCTGCGCTCTAGAGCCCGCAAGCCACAACTACTGAGCCCGTGTGCCACAACTAATGAAGCCCATGCACCCAGAGCCCGTGCTCCGCAACAAGAGAAGCCACCCCAATGAGAAGCCCAAGCACCACAACGAAGAGTAGCCTCCACTTGCCGCAACTAGAGAAAGCCTGCTCACAGCAACGAAGACCCAACGCAGCCAAAAATAAATAAATAAAAATAAATAAATTTATAAAAAAAAAAATTCAGGAATTCTCTGGCTGTCCAGTGGTAGGTCTCCGTGCTTTCACTGCCGAGGGCCCAGGTTCAATCTCTGGTGGGGAACTAAGATCCCACAAGCCACATGGTAGCTCCCCCCCGCAAAAAAAAGGACCACAGAGTTAAGAAAAAAATCTCTTTCTCCATGAACAGGGCGGCTGCATTTATTCAAAGGATGTAGCCCTGAATATCTCCCATAATTGCAAAGTATGTACAATTCAAAACTAGTTATTTCCACAGGGGTCATCTTAATTCTAATTTTATCATATGATAATTGTTCTCACATAATTAATAAAGAGGACTTTATTAGTCTAATTAGACATTGCAAGGTTTCCTAAGTAAACGATTGTAATTCATAGGAACTTTCCTGTGTGGGTTGGGGGAAGTCATGGTGGGGATTGCCGGCGGCAGGTCACTGGGCATGAGGCCTGGGCAGGGGGTTGAGGTTGGAGGGAGGAGAAAGAGGAGAGATGCAAGTGACTCAGACACACATTCACAGAGCGATGTGCAGAGAGAAAGAAGGAGGGTGACAGAGTGTCCCAGCTATACCCGGGCGTAGGGGCTGGCCCGGAGGCCCCCCAACCCTAAGCTTCCCCCACCTTTGCCATCTTCAGCAAAAAGGCATCCACAAGGTCGCGTGCAGGGCCTGAGGTGTCCAGGCTCCTCTGGTGCCGCTGTATCTGCTGGACGGTGAAGGAAGCCACCGTGCGCACTTGGCCGGAGAGCTGCGTGTAGGGGCCCGGGAGGTGCTGCAGGAGCCGGGAGAACATCTCGTAGGTCTGCGGGGGGACAGGCAGCCGTTTTCACGGGGGCCTGGCCCTGCACCAGGGCGGAGGGGAGGGTGGGCAGGGCGCTCTGGGGTTACCTGAAAGAGGTGGGCAGGAGCCTTTGGGGAGAGAGGGGTCCCACCCCCTTACCTGGGCCCACGGGGAGCTGACCCCCACAACAATGCCACCAGCCGCCTGGACCATGGCCTTGAACTCCTCATTGTCATAGGGGAAGCGGAGGCGGAAGACGAGGGAGCAGATAATGTTGGAGGTGGCCTGGGCCAGCAGCAGTGAGGGCTCAAAAGGCGATCCTGCGGAGGAGGGGACAGGGAGGGGGGTTGTGATGGAGACGGGCAGAGGGGCGCTGATGTAGGGCGGAGCCGGTCCACGAAGGTGGAGTGGGGGCCAGACCCAACTGGAAAGAGACAGGCACAGAGAGTGAGACAGAGACAGACAGACAGGGAAAGAGAGAGTTAGACACGGAGACAGAGAAAGACAGAGGCAGACTTACAGGAGAGAAAAAACAGAAAAATAGGGACTTCCCTGGCGATCCAGTGGTTAAGACTCCGCACTTCCAATGCAGGGGGCGAGGGTTTGATCCCTGGTGGGGGAACTAAGATCCCACATGCTGCACAGCGAATAAAAAAGAGAAGAGGCAGAGGAGTGACGTGACAGTACGAGGGACACAGAGACCCTCAGGGAGACAGCAGGACAGAGGCAGAGGTGGAGGAGGGGAGGGTTGAGTGACTAGAGTTCCCAGCCCAGTCCGCGAGGGAAGGCCCTACCCCACTCGGGCGCCCTGCTGACCTCTGGTCCTCCGGAGCGCCTCCACCAGACACCGGGCCTCCGCCTGGATCAGCTCCTCTCCTTCTCGTTTCCCCATGCCCAAGTCCCGCAGGGCCAGCGTGGTGAACTTCCTCAGCTGCCTCCATCGCTCCCCATTAGAGAATAAAACCCCTGCACAGAAGGCTAGACTCAAGGAGGGACCAGCCCTCCCCCCTTCCCCAGGATTCCTCCCTTCCTCCCAGTGAGGTGCCCTGTCCTGAGTCCATATGAGCCTAGCCCAAGGAGGAGAACTCACGAGGTGCTCAATAATTGCCTAACCTTGCATCTGAGGGTGACCTTCTCCTGAGGAGGTGGTAACTGGGATTATCCAGGCTCCTTGTGTTCTGTGATTCACCAGCGTGAGTGAAGATTTCATCCTTCCTTCTGGCTATCCATCTTTTTATTCCTCTATTCACCCACCCATCCATTTATCATTCCTTCCTCTTTCCTCTTTCTCCCTCCCTCCCACCCTTCTATCCATCCAACCATCCATCCATACCAACATTTATGGAGTATTATTGGGTCCCATGCCCCATGCCATTTGGGAGGTTGAAAACGGAGGGAGGAGGATGGAATTGCACTGTTTTCCTCCTTATCCAAGAGGCCTGGACAATCCCTTCCCTGGTCTGAGCTATTTCCACTTGTAGAATGCCAGTCTATAGAGGGCTTCTGGATGCCTCCTCCAGGATGTCCCCTGCCCACCCATCCCTCCACTGTGTCCCAAACTGGCCTCAGCATCTTTCTTCCTTATCTCAGCCGCTGACCATCCCATCTCCTGGCTAGAGCCCTGCATTCCTCTCCCAACCACCTCCCCTCCCCACTCAACAGCCCCAGCCCTGGTCCAGCCCAGTCCCCTCGCTGGGCTCCCACACAGCAACCAGAGGATCTTTCTAACGCTGACTCTACCCTTTCCCAGAAACACCCAAAGTCCAGACTCTGGCTTGACTCGAGCCCTGCATGATCAGGCTCCGAAGACTTCTCCAGCTTTGCTACTAATTCAATTGCACTGGCCTTTTCTCACTTCCTCAAAGGTGCCAGGATACCCCCTCTAGGCCTTTGCACCGACTGTTCCCTCTGCCTGGATCACTCACCTCTTCATCCTCACTGAACTAACTCCACTCAGCCTTCAGGTCTCGGTTCAAATGTCACCTCCGCTAGGAAGCCTTCTCTGATTCCTCCCATTCTCCCCTCCAAATCCCTCTGCTCCCCCGGCCAGTAAAGGCCCCCAGTGTCCTTCTCATTTTAGAAATCTAGTCTCTCCCTCCATTGTCTTATTGCAAAGCCCACATCTCCCACAGTAAGACATGTCACCACATCTGTCACCTCTGTGTCCCCAGTACCAAGCCAGGTGTAATGAAAATTTGTCAGTTGATGAGTGAATGCTTCTTCCCTCACCTCCATGCTTTTGTACGTACTGATCTCTCTGCCTGGAACACCCTTCCCACTCATCCTATGAGTCTCAGCTCAGACATCCTGTCTTTTAGGAAGACGTCCTGGACAACCTCCACCCGACAGGCTGGGCCAGGCGCCTCCTCCAATTCCTCTCTGGACTGTCTGGTGACAGGTCTGTTTCTTCCTGGCCCACGCGCTCTGGGAGCAGGATTGAGGCTGTTTATTCACGGCTGTGTTCCCTGGAGCGCCCAGCACTGGCCTCCAGCTTTCAGTCTTAACAGAGAATAGTTTGTACATTGTGAGTGTTTGCCCATTAATTCCCAGTGCCTCAAATGCTCTCCCTCTTCCTCCCAGCCCTGGGGCTTCGCCTGGAACATTAATAACACTACTACCACCAGGTAACTAATGGGTGCTTACTTCGTGCCATCCTCAGTACAATCCTATGCAATAGGCACTGTTATCTTCCCATTTTAGATGAGAAAACAGAGGCCCAGAGACACTGAACCGCATGGAAGGTCACATACCAGTAAGTGGTGGCAGGCTCTGAGTGAAGGACCCAGCAGCCTCCAGCTCCCCTTTTGACTCACCATGGCCATCAAAGGTTCCGTTCAGTGTTGCCACCAAACCCCGTCCGCTGAACGCCTCGGCCTGACCTCCCAGGGCCTCCTGCACAGCCTCGCGCCCAACCAGGACCACCACGCGCCGCCAGGGTCCCAGGTACACGGTGAACACTGGTCCGTACTTCTTACTCAGCTGGGAGCAGGGAGCGAGAAGGGGTGAGTGACGCGGGGAAGGCTGCTGCCTTTTAAAGTCTTGTGTCCATCGTGGCCCCTGTCGCTGGATGAGCCACCTAAGAGGACCCCCTCCTGCCTCACCCCAAACTGAAGCAGTCCCTTTGGAAGATTCAGTTCTTGTTTTGCACTAAGCTCCCAGCATTTCACCCGCCCCGCCCCCCCGCCCCAAGAGTCCTCCTTCCCCAAACTCCCTCACCCAGCACACTCTCTGGTTCCCATTCCCTTACCCCCTGCAGAGCCCTAACTTCTGACACTGGGACAACCCAGAACTCACCTCTGCTCCCACAGCACAGACCTATAGCAGCAAAAATGGGCAGCTGCAGCTGTGGCCTCCCATAATCCCTCATCTCCCCAACCCCCCCCCAAAAAAAACCCCAAAAGACTAACTACCCCTTTCAATCACTGCTAAATCCTCAAATTCTGGGGCATATACCACAGAGCACTGGTACCATCTCTCCCCAAGATCGCTACCCCCTCCTTGCCATGTCTGGAGGACACCGGAATGGGGAACCTCTGGCCTCTTTTCACTACCCGCACCCCCACCCCGCCCCCAAGCCAAAAGTTTGGGGACTGCCTCAGCCTTCTTTCTCTCTCTCCTTCCTTTCTCTGTCCCAGGAACTTCCAGCTCCCTCCCTCCTAGCTGAGCTCCGCCTATCCCCCCCTCCCCCAGCCCCCCAGCCCCATCGGTCTCTGCAGACGGATTCCTGGAGTCCTACAGCCTCTGCCTCCAACTCCCCCGGGGACACCCTCTCTTCTTTATTCTCTGCCCCCTCCTCAGGATGCTCACGTGTATCTCCCCACTACCTCTCCCTCTGGGTCAAGCCACCACCATCACACCATCAGTTTCTCTTCTGCTTGAGGACTCGTCTCTCTCACCTTTGGTTCCCTGCCCCCCCACCCCCCACCTTCCCAGGATTCTGCCAGTCTCTCTAACCCGGGACCCCTGGCCCTCTGGATCCTGCTTTCCAGCTCTCACGCCCTCTCCAGGATTCAGGGGGCAGGATTCTTCTCCTCCTAGCCCGGGTGCCCCACCCCCGCTCCCCGCGACTCCCCCAACTCTCTCAGCTCTGCCCTGGGACCCTTCATCCGCATCCCCTAGGATACCTAAGGGCCTCTCTGCGTGGTGTGTCTTCCTGGGGTCCCCTCCCTCTCCTGGCCCTGGCACCCTCCCTCCCCCTCCCAGCCAGGGCGTCGGCGCGGCCCCTCACCCGTAAGAGCCCCAGGTACAGCGCCCCAGGCCGGAGCTGCAGGAGGTTCCCCAGCAGCGGCAGCGGCGTGGGCCCGGGGGGCAGGTGGCCTCGCGTCCGGGTCCCAGGCAGCGCCAGCTTTAGCACCAGTAGCAGCAGCACCAGAAGCAGCGCCCAGGTGCCCGCCGCCTCCATCTCGGCAGGTTGGCTGCTTCTCGGGCTCCCAGACGCCCCACGCGGCTGGGCCAGTTGGGGGCGGGTGCCGGGCGTCTCCTTCCCCGAAGAAATCTGGCGGAGGGAGGCGGGGCAGCTAGCCTTTCCCCCTGCCTCCCGGCAGGATTCTCTCCCCGCCGCCGGAGTTCTTTCTCCCAGACCACCGCCGCCGCCAGGTGTCCGGGACACACTCTCGAACGCTAGTCTCCCTCGTCACCCAGGTTCGAGGGGGCGGAGACAGCTCTTTGCGCCACAGGTAGGGCGTGGGCAGGCGGGAAGAGCCTGGAAACCAGAGACTTTGGCCGCCTCCAGGAAGCCACACCCCGTGCCTGGTGGTGACCCCGCACCGTCCTCCCAGACTCCTACCTCCCTCCTCACTGTTATCCGAGTGTGCATTCGCGTGTGCGTGCGTGTGTGGGGTCTTTAAGCCAATTTCCTCCAGCATCTTACATCTTCACCATGAACTAGGAGGAGGGACGTGACCTTGAACCATACATAAAGTAGCTAACCCACAAGGACTTACTGTACAGCCCAGGGAACTATACTCGATAGCTTGTAATAACCTGTAATGGAAAAGAATCTGAAAAGGAATATATATCTGGGACTTCCCTGCTGGTGCAGTGATTAAGAATCCGCCTGCCAATGCAGGGGACACGGTTGGAGCCCTGGTGTGGGAAGATCCCACATGCCACGGAGCAACAAAGCCCGTGGGCCAGCCTGCGCTCTGGGGCCCACGAGCCACAACTACTGAGCCCACGTGCCACAACTGCTGAAGCCTGCGCGCCTAGAGCCCGTGCTCCGCAGCAAGAGAAGCCACCGCAATGAGAAGCCCACGCACCGCAATGAAGAGTAGCTCCCGCTCGCTGCAACTAAGGAAAGCCCCCGCACAGCAACGAAAACCCAACGCAGCCAAAAATAAATTAATTAATTTTAAAAAAGAATATATATATGTATGTATAGCTGACTCACTGTGCTGTACCTGAAACTAACACGACATTGTAAATCAACCATACTTCAATAACAATTAATTAATTAATTAACAAACAAAAAAACAATAAAGGATCTGAGGTTCAGAGAGTCTTAGGCCACACAGCTAACAAAGCGGCACAGTTGGGATTTGAATTCAGACCGGTCTGAATGATTGACTAAATCATTCATTCACTTAGCAGTATAGTATAGTGGTTAGAAACGTGATGTCTGAAGCCAGACCACTTGAGTTCACAGCCTAGCTTCTCTGTGACTCTGTTAATTCTTCTGTAAGAATGGGAATGTGTTTCAGAATTAAATAGTTACGTGTGGGAATTCCTTGGCTGTCCAGTTGTTAGGACTCCGGGCTCTAACTGCTGAGGGCCCAGGTTCAATCCCTGATCCGGGAATTAAGATCCCACAAGCCGTGCAGCCAAAAAAAAAAAAAAAAAAGATAGGTACACGTGTACATAACTTAAAACAGGGCCAGGTGCATATATAATAAGCATTAAATAAGTGCAAAGCTAATATTCTTCCAATTAATTGTTATTGAGGTCTAGTTGTAATAGAGAGAAGGACCTTGCCCTCTCAGAGCACTTGTCCCCATGCAAATGAACTTGTAAATTAAGATAATTTCAGGAAGTGCAAAGGCCTGCCAGGGGAATGGGCTTGTTGAGGCAGAAGATGGTTACAATGTCAGATCCATGCTGTAGCCCCAGCATCTAGAGCAGTGCCTGACACACAGTAGATGCTCAATAAATATCTGTTGCATCAAAGATTGAATGTAGGCGATGATGCTATCGAGGTCAGCAGGGACATCGTGGAAAAGATTTGGCATTTTATTTCTAGTGCAAAGGGAAGCAGCTGAAGGGTTTCTAGCAGGAAGTTACTTGGTCTGCTTTGCATTCTCATTTAACATTTTGTTAGGAAAACTTTAAAACATACAAAAGACACCTATATATTCACCATCTAGCTTCCACCAATAACATTTTAACTATCCTTGCTTTGTTATGTATCTATTCATCTTGTCTCAATTCATCTTTTTTTTTTTTTTTTGATGCGTTTCAAAGACAGTTGCAGGGCTCTCCTGGTGGGACAGTGGTTAAGAATCTGCCTGCCAATGCAGGGGACACGGGTTCGAGCCCTGATCCAGGAAAATCCCACATGCTGCGGAGTGGCTGGGCCCACGCGCCACAACTACTGAGCCTGCCAGCATAGAGCCCGTGCTCTGCAACAAGAGAAGCCACCGCAATGAGAAGCCCGCGCACTGCGACGAAGAGTAGCCCCCGCTCACCGGAACTAGAGAGAGCCCGCACGCAGCAACGAAGACCCAGCGCAGCCAAAAAAAACCTAAAAATAAACAAAGACAGTTGCAGACACCAGTACCCTTCACTCCTAAACACATCAGCATGCATATCATTTGCTAGAGTTAATATTGGTGTACAGGTCATTCCTTGCCACCTCCCAGGTAAATTTACACACGATGAAATGCACAAATTTCGACACATAGGTACATCCTCCGTGTGACCCAAACTCCTCTAAGGATACAGAGAGTTACCATCATCCCAGACACCTCCCTCCTGACCTCTCCCGTCAATTCCCCCACTCCCACCACTGTACCGATCAATGCCGCCCCCGCCCCCCACCAAAGATTCGTTTTCTCTTTGCATTTTTTTTTTTTTGTTTTCAGCTGCGTGGCTTGTGGGATCTTCGTTCCCCTGAGCAGGCATCAAACCTGGGCCCTTGGCAGTGAAAAGTGCAGAGTCGTAACCACTAGACCTCCAGGAAACTCCCCTCTCTTTGCATTTAAAAAGATCCTTCTGGCTGCCTTCTGAAGAAGGAACTGTGGGGAATGGGGAGCAGGGGAAGAAAAAGCTGGGAACCTAGTGCAAGCAAGGTCCAGGCAAGTGATGACAATGGCTAGGAGCAGAGTGGGTAGCAGTGGGGAGAGAAAGAAATGGATACATTTGGGATTTATTTGGAGGTAGAGCCAGTAGGATTTGCTGACAAATTGAGTTTGAAGGCAAAGGAAGGAACCCGGGTTTTTTTCTGTCGAATACAAGTAATTCTGGTATGAGGTAAGGAGAGACTGTATTACAAAAGACTATTTCAGGGGCTTCCGTGGTGGCGCAGTGGTTTAGAATCTGCCTGCCAGTGAAGGGGTCATGGTTCGACCCCTGGTCCGGGAAGATCCCACATGCCGCGGAGCAACTAAGCCTGTGGGCCACAACTACTGAGCCTGTGCTCTAGAGCCCGTGAGCCACAGCTACTGAAGCCCGCGCGCCTAGAGCCGGTGCTCTGCAACAAGAGAAGCCACCGCAATGAGAAGCCCGCGCACCGCAACGAAGAGTAGCCCCCACCCTCTCGCCACAACTAGAGAAAGCCTGTGCGCAGCAAAGAAGACCCAACACAGCCAAAAATAAAATAAATAAATAAATTTATGAAAAAAACAAAACAAGAGACTATTGCAGTAGAGGGACAGAGACCATTGCAAAGACAATGAACAACACCAGAATGTGATAACCCAGAAGGATGTATTTTCTAGTGAAACAAATGTTTTCCCTAATCCTAGATTGCTTTTGTCCTCAGCAGGTGGGAGGGAGATGGGGACCAACAGAGGTGAAAAACTGGTGAAGCAGGTTTTACAGGAGGGATCCGAATCAGGAATTCTCTTTTGGCCCAAGGAAGTTGGAGACGCCTGTTAGCTATCCCAGGAGAAGAGCTGAGTGGACAGACAGGTTAGAGGTTGGACTTGGGACCTCCCAAGACCCTCCAGAAGGCAAAGGAGAAACTAAGAACTGGCACCCACTTCATGGCAACAAACTGTAGGCCAGCCTCCCCCCATCTCTCTCCGGTTTCAGGAGACACCCCTGGGTTGTCAGAGGCTAGAATCAAGGCCCGAGGAGACTGCAGAGAACATTCTGGCCATGTTTTGAGAGAAAGGGTTTTGGCCTAGAATAGAAATCTCAAGATTGCAAAGGTCTACGTGTCTACTGTTTTAAGATGAACTTGATTGCAAAATCCTACAGATAAGAAAATGTAAAAGTTCCCAAGACTCTAAAGATTCCAAGACAAGACTACCCACTACCGTGGTAATAAAATTCAAGTCCCTCATGGTGGCCTACAGGGCCCTTTTTGGGGATCTGTCCACTGGCTGCTGAGTTTGACATCATCTTGGCCCACTCTATTCTCTGCTCATGATAGTCCACTCATGCTAGCCTTCTTTCAGTTTTTTGAACACCAAGGTGGCCTCAGGGCCTTTGTACCAGCTCTCTGCCTGAAATGCTTGGCCTGGAGATTGAGATTGGCTCATTTTCTGTTCTCAGCTTAAAGGCCGGTCTCCTCCAGAAGAGACTTTTCCAGATGAAACAAGCTGAATTAACTCCCTCCCCAATCCCAGACCCTGCTTTAATTTATTAAATAAGGTATTTAATAAATATTAAATGAATTAATATTTTCTAAGAACTTACAATAATAGTGCCTGGCATATAGTCAGCTTTGAATGTGTTTGTTAAATACATACAGAATTTTCTTCATAACCTCTTATCACTACCTTGAACGCATCTTATATATTGATTTACATTTTCATTCTGCCTTTCCCCACCAAAATATTCTCTCCATGATGGCAGGGACTTCTGTCTGGTTTACTGTTGTGTCCCCAGTGCCTGGCATACAGTAGGTACTCAATAAATATTTTGTTGAATGAGTGATTTGAATACAGTTTGCTAGTCTCTCAAATTCATCTAAAGAGCAATCAAGGTTCCCAAATTCTCAGTCTAAAGAGCAAAGATTCAGAGATTCCTATCATAGATTTTGCAGTAACTGAGTTATCTGTGGTGGATCCTGGCCTCTCCTCCCCTGGACTGGGAGATGCTCATACATCTTGTTCTGTGGCTGACAGCTGACCCCTCACCAGCTACTTCCCATCAGACCCCCTCTGATCTGGACTGGGTGAGAACCTGGGTGACTTTTAATTTATTTATTTTATTAATATTTTGGCCATGCTGTGTGACTTGTGGGATCTTAGTTCCTAGATCAGGGATCAAACCTGGGCCCTGGCAGTGAAAATGTGGAGTCCTAACCACTGGACTGCCAGGGAATTCCCCCCTGGGTGACTTTAAATTTAGCCTCCTATGATGGATTTTTTTTTTTTTTTTAAGATTTAAAATTTTATTTATTTATTTATTTATTTGGCTGCATTGGGTCTTCGTTGCTGTGCGCGGGCTTTCTCTAGTTGCAGCGAGTGGGGGCTACTCTTCGTTGTGGTGCATGGGTTTCTCCTTGCGGTGGCTTCTCTTGTTGCGGAGCACGGGCTCTAGGCACGTGGGCTTCAGTAGTCGCAGCATGCAGGCTCAGTAGTTGTGGCACATGGGCTTTGGAGCGCAGGCTCAATGGTTGTGGCCTACAGGCTTAGTTGCTCTGCCGCATGTGGGATCTTCCCGGACCAGGGCTCGAACCAGTGTGCCCTGCATTGGCAGGCAGATTCTTATCCACTGCGCCACCAGGGAAGTCCTATGATGGATTTTTTAAGACCACTCTGGGGGCTGCCAACCCCAGGGTTCCAGCAGGCTGAGTGGTGGGTGGGTTCTGAAAATTGCTGGGGGTTTATTTTGCTTGAGATCCTCCAAGCCTTACAGTTCTAGAACCTGACTTGCTATGTGGGGATGAGCCATGGCCATCTACTCTCTGGTCTATGCCTTCCCAGTAATGTTCTTTTCCCAGCTTTGCTTATCTTAGTTTCTTTGCCTTCCCTCCTGCAAAGCTACCCGACCCAGCACCCAGAACTGGGCAAAGGGGAAGTTTAAGATGAGTCTTGCTTCCTTCCTGCTACCCTGGGCTTAGGGCTTCCCCAGATTCCAAGAGCATCCTTGGCTGTGAGTAACATGAGGGACTTGACTATGTCACAGACCACAGGCAGCAACGTTGTTTGGTCTCCTGCTGCTGTCCCCCATCCCATCCCTTATCCCATCTCTCATCCATCCCCTCATCCACCCCCTCATGTAACCTCTCACTCACCACTTCATCCCATGCTCTTGAAACCAAATCCCCCTAAAACCACATTCCCCTGCTGAGTTTATGATTAACCTCTCTATCCAAAACTGTATTCCCTTTCTTGTCCCAGCCCTGTTCCCCTCAGCAGGAGGGAGCAGGATCCTGTGGGGCCTTCCTGGGTACAAAAACCCTTTTGTGTCCCCATTTTCTTGTTTGTAGAAAAAGGCTTTTGTCTCCTAGGCCTTCTCTGAGTTCCAAAGAACAGACTTAAGCAGTTACTAATTAGGGAAGTGAGGGAATGCAGAAGCAAAGGAGGAGCAGTTGAGCAAGAAAAGTAATGATAGCTTAAACAATGGTTCATCGGTTCCATCGATAAAACAGAGTCCTAGTTCCACCTCAACTGATATACACAGCAATCTGATACATACCTTTGAGTTGTTCTGCAGAAACTAAGACCCTCCACCCCACCCAGGTGGAGGATGGTGACTACATGGACCACAAGCAAGTAGACCCCAGACTGGTTGGAACCACAAGGTTGATGATTAAGATTCCTGAAACATCATCCTGTTACCTCCCCATCAGCCAATCAGAAGAAAGTCCACAAACTGCAACCTCACCCCAAATGTTACCTTTAAAAAGCCTTCCCTGAAAGTCATTGGGGAGTTTGGGTCTTTTGAGCTCGAGCTGCCCATTCTCCCTGCTTGGCACCCTGCAATAAATGCTGTACTTTCCTTCACTACAACCTGGTATCAGTAGATTGGCTTTGCTACATGGTGGGCGAGTGAACCCAAGTTGGGTTCAGTAACACTCTCACCCCATCCTCTCTTTTCCTGATACCTTCTATGTATCATACTGTAGTGGGGGAGGAGAGTTAAAAAAAAGTAAGGCACTGCCCCCATAAATTCACATCAGGAAGGCAGCCATAGGCTGAGAAAAATAAAATTGCAGGTCTTTCCTGTGAAGACTCTTGCTCCCTCCCCTCCATCTACAACTGTATCTGATTATGATCTGGTTCTACCTACCCTCCCTTTCTGTTTTAGAAATAATTATTTCAAATACAGAGACAGGACAGGTTTTGAGGAATTGTCATGATTAGTTGTGTCTGCACACTTATCTTTATTATATCTTAGCATTTTTACCATTTATTTATTTAGAGAAAGAAAATATTCTGGATTGAGTTGGGGTCTCCTGTGTCCCCTCCCAGATGTCATATTCCTTCCCCCCTCCCCGCCCCGCTCCCTCCCTTCCCCAGGGAAGCCACTCTCTTACTGTTAATATTCTGACATATCTTTTTATTCTTTTACTACACATGTGTGCATCCAACACAATATTTGGGAAAGTATTCTTTTGCAGGTTTAAGAACTTGATACACAGGGCAGCACATAGCATACACATATGTTTTTGCAACTGGCCTTTTTTCTTGGTTTTCGGGATCATTCATATCCAGTACATGCAGCTCTGGTTCATTTGTTTCAACTTCTGGGAGGTATTTCATGGAATGGCTCTAACACAATGTCTCCATTTCTCTTACAGAGAGCAGTGTATCTTTCTCTTGGTTAAGAATTTCCTCATTTCAAATGCCTGAGTCATGGGGGTCTGGTTCCTTCTGCCTGCAACATTTGGTTTCAATCTGCTCCCTCCTATCTTCCCTTTGGGTCCAACCTGGTCTCCTCCTCGAGCTCCTGGCATCCAGGCCTGCAGACTCCCATCCACCTTCCACTTGAAGCCAGAGGGTCTTTAAATTGCCCATCTTTGATAATTTCTGATGCTGGTTGTGCCCCAAGCCCAGAGCTGTACGGCATCCAGGGCAGGGACAGGGTCCATCTTCCTCACCCTGCAACACCTGGCCAGGAAGACACAGATGTTAAGTGGGATGGAAGTGTACAGTCTCAGCAGCTGACTTTGGAATTCTCTTAGGGGAAGAACTGCCTTCGTTGATGAAAGTATGTGGTTTAGCCAGTTGGTGGAGGTGAGGTGGGGATGGGGGTGGTGGGGTTGGGTGGGGGGTTGGCGGGTGGGAGATTATGGGGTGGGAGGGTGTGGAGTGGAATGCTGAATGGTTTAGCGTTCAAAAGGAACAGGAAAAGTTTGGGGAGATGGGCTGGAGGCCCAGGTGTGAGCTCTGAAGGGCTGGAGCCTCCAGTTTGGAAACTTTTGAGAACAGGAATTATCTGAATTCAAGTTTCTGCCTTGCCACTGCCGCAGCTCTCTGTGTAACTCTAGCAAGTTATTTCAACCTCTCAGTTTTCCCTATCTGTAAATCGGGCTCATAACTGTACCTACCTCCCAGGGATATAGTCACCATCAAATGTGATAATGGGGCTACTCTGCTCCTTGGCCTGCACAGAACATTTTGGTGAGCCCTAAGAGCAGGGACTGGGTTTTTGGTTCACCAAAAAGTCCTTGGGCTTTAAAACCTCAGTAAATAGCCCAGGGGCTTCCTTGGTGGCACAGTGGTTGAGAATCTGCCTGCCAATGCAGGGGACACGGGTTCGAGCCCTGGTCTGGGAAGATCCCACATGCCGCGGAGCAACTAGGCCCGTGAGCCACAACTACCGAGCTTGCGCGTCTGGAGCCTGTGCTCCGCAACAAGAGAGGCCGCGATAGTGAGGGACCCGTGCACCACGATGAAGAGTGGCCCCCCCTTGCCGCAACTAGAAAGAAAAGCCCTCGCACAGAAACGAAGACCCAACACAGCCAAAAATAAATAATTAAAAAAAAAAAAAGTGATCAATAGTTAGCCCAGACCCCTCACCTCCCACCCCAGGCTGGGTTAAAGAATCTCCTTGGGGTCCTCCTAGAAAAGGCTTGAATCCTATTATCCCCTATTAATGCTTTGAGGGAGGAGCTGGTATACCATCTACATCAGATGAAGAAATTGGGGCAGAAGAAAGTCAAAGTTACCTGCTCAGGGTCACATAAGTATCTGTTGCTTTGGATTGTTTCTTCCCCCTCCTATCTCAGTTTGGGAGGACTGTTTTGCTCCAACCCTACCCGGCAACTTGCCTGTTACAGAGTGGTTGCTCTGGGCTGTGATGAAGAAATGAAGGAGTGGGACTTCCCTGTCAATCCCGTGGTTAAGACTCCACACTTCCATTGAAGGGAGCAAGGGTTCCATCCCTGGCTGGGGAACTAAGATCCCGCAAGCTGCTCAGTGCGGCCAAAAAAAAGAAAAAGTGTTTAAGAAATGAAGGAGTGGGCTTCCCTGGTGGCGCAGTGGTTGAGAATCTGCCTGCCAATACAGGGGACACGGGTTTGAGCCCTGGTCTGGGAAGATCCCACATGCCACGGAGCAACTGGGCCCGTGAGCCACAACTACTGAACCTGCGTGTCTGGAGCCTGTGCTCCGCAACAAGAGAGGCCGCGATAGTGAGAGGCCCGCGCACCGCGATGAAGAGTGGCCCCCTCTTGCCGCAACTAGAGAATGCCCTCGCACAGAAACAAAGACCCAACACAGCCAAAAATAAATAAATTAAAAAAAAAAAAAAAAAAGAAATGAAGGAGTGAGCCCCACTCTGATGCCCACCCTTCCATATCCTGGTAGGACCCCGGAAGGGCCTCACCCCCATTCGCTCCCACGCTCCAACCCTCCAGCTCCCTCCGTGGCTCACACACAACTTCCACCTGGGGGCGCCCTCCGCCCCACAGGTCACTGGACTTCAGCCTTGAGGGGTAGAGAAGGGAAATGACCAGAGAGGGGGAGAAAACCTTAGACTGGAGGGAGCGAGAACCTGAGAGGGACGGAAGATAAACTTCCCCCTCCCTTCCCTCCTCCTCCTCTTCCACCTGCCAAGTGTGGCCACCTGGGTTCGAATCCTGCGCTGACCTCGAGAAGCTGTGTGACCTTGGTCAGGCGAGCTAATAACCTCCCTCGATTACAGTTTCTCATCCGTAAAATGGGGACCTTATATTAGTATACCTTCCCGGGAGGATTAAAGACATCGCATGACTAATGGCGAATCCTGGCAGGCAGTGTGAGTGCTACAGCTCACTGCTGTGTCTTTCTGGATGTGCGTAACATGTCAGACGTGGCGCTCTGATCTCACAGCAGCCCAAAGTCAGTGCCATTGTCTCCATTATCGTTTTCCATAGAAATTCAGTTACACAAGTAGTAGATGATTATGAGCTCATTAAAAATCTCAAAGACTAGGGGTTCCCTGGCGGTCCAGTGGTTAGGATTCCGTGCTTTCACTGCGGAGGGCGCGGGTTTGGTCCCTGGTTGGGGAAATAGGATCCCGCAAGTGGCGTGGCCAAAAACGAAAAAAAGAAAAATCCCAAAGACTGCACGGAAAGAATCCCTTCAACTCCTCACTCCCTGGACCTGCCCATTTCAGCCCCCAGGCCTAGCCCTCAACCTGGGGGAACACCTAAGGTTTCTCATGTTCTCAGTTCTGCTGCCCGAACAGGTCTGGACTGGTTCCATTATTTTCTATCTCTTTACCAAAGGAGACCCACCCTTGGACAGCTGACAGAAGGCCCTGCCCAGGGTCAGGAGGTCACTGGCTCCTGGTGTCACTTTGGGAATGTCACATTCCCCCTTTGTCTCCAGATCTAAAGTAAATTCCACCTGCATTTAATTCTGTGTTATTTCAACATACCCCAGCTTCCCGAATAAGAAGTGGCTGGAGGAGATCCAGAGGCCGGGAATGCAGAAGGCCCCTCTGTCTGTTCTTAGTGCTGGAGGCCCCAGGAAACCCTGGCCTCAGCTCCTTACATCCAGAGTTGACGCCAGCTAGCTCCATGGCCAAGTGCAGCTGGGCGATGCTGGGGTCACAGTGGTGACAGAGACAGCTTTGCCTCTAGTGGGGTAGTCAGATCAGTCACATTGACTGCCCAGTGTGGTCTGGGCTGGGATGGGGGAAGCACAGGCAGAGGGGTCAGGTCCTGGAAAGGGGAGGCACAGGGGACTGTGGGAACCCAGAGTACGTGCCTGCCCCAGCCTGGGAGTAGTGGGTATCAGGGAGGTCTTCCTGGAGGAGAGCATATGTACTTCTGAAGAATGAGTAGAGGAAGATCATGGGGAAGAGTGTTCCCTGCAGTGGGAACAGCATGTTGGGAGGTTCAGAGTAGAGGAACTCAGGGTTGTGGATGATGATTCCAGCATAGAGAGCTGGGGGCAAGTGTGGGAGGTGGTGTCTCCCCTCAAGGAGGGGCAGGACTTGGAAGGAAAGAGGGGAGCAAACATTCCAGGTGGGGAATCAGCCTGTCCTGAGACCTGAGAGGTAGCATGGACACCCAGCAAGGCCCTCGTGGCTGGATGGGAAGGGGGCAGGCAGGGGCCAGAAGATGCCAGATCTGCGCAGCGGGCATAGGTGTGGGGTCCTTAGCAGACAGAAGCCCTGTGCATTTGAAGCCCTGGGAACGGCTGGGTTCACCCAGGAGAGAGAGCAAGGAGAAGACCTGGGTCCTAGCCCCTGGAATCCTTACTTTTGGAGGTGAGTAGAGGGGGAATCAAGAAGATTGAGGGTGAAGGGCTCCAGAGAGAGGAAGATGGCACCACCGGGCAGGTGGAGGAGAGGTACTCAGCCAACTCCCTGCCGGAGTTTGTATAATACTTTTCAAAAACGATGTGTAGCCAATATTTATTTTGCATTAAAATTTATCTTTTTGGAATTCTGTGTCAGTCTTGGAGATCACTGGAGATACTTCTACTCTCACTATTTTCTTTTTTTAAAATTTTTATTAAAACAATTATTTAACTTCTATTTTGGCTGCACTGTGTGGGCCACAGCAGTGAAAGCGCAGAGTCCTAACCACTGGAGCACAGGGGAACTCTCCCTAGCTTACTATTTTCTAGGAAGTTTTCACCAATGTTGTAAAATTTATGACCAGAGTTGAGTGTTTTTAAAAATCATAGCTTTGGGGATCCTTCTCTGCGAACCCTTGAATTTGGTACCACAATTTTTTTTTAAAGTATTTGTTTTATTTATTTATTTATTTATGGCTGTGTTGGGTCTTCGTTTCTGTGCGAGGGCTTTCTCTAGTTGTGGCAAGCAGGGGCCACTCTTCATCGCGGTGCACGGGCCTCTCACTATCGCGGCCTCTCTTGTTGCGGAGCACAGGCTCCAGACGCGCAGGCTCAGTAATTGTGGCTCACGGACCTAGTTGCTCCGCGGCATGTGGGATCTTCCCAGACCAGGGCTCGAACCCGTGTCCCCTGCATTGGCAGGCGGATTCTCAACCATTGCGCCACCAGGGAAGCCCGGTACCACAATTTGACTGAGTTCCTTCTCAGTTACCTGAAGAGCAGTAGTCTTCTTTTTTTGTTTGTTTTAATTTTTAAAATTTATTTTATTTTATTTATTTATTTTTCGCTGCCTTGGGTCTTTAGTTGCGGCGAGCGGGGGCTACTCTTCATTGCGGTGCCCGGGCTTCTCACTGTGGTGGCTTCTCTTGTTGTGGAGCACGGGCTCTAGCCGTGCGGGCTTCAGTCGTTGTGGCTCGCGGACTCTAGACCGCAGGCTCAGTAGTTGTAGTGCACGGGCTCAGCTGCTCCACAGCATGTGGGATCCTCCCCGACCAGGGGTCGAACTCGTGTCCCTGCATTGGCAGGTGGATTCTTAACCACTGTGCCACCAGGCAAGTCCCAGCACCACCGGGGAAGTCCCAGTAGTCTTCTAACTACTTTGCTTATGTAGCACATAAAACATTTTGAAAAAGCTTATATCTGAACATTTTTAAGTTGATGGCAAACTTTTTTTCATAAGTTTAAATTGTTGCAATTTCTGATGTACTGTAAATATTGACATTTAAAAATAAAAGGTATGCCACTCTTTTTAAAAATATATATTTATTTATTATTTTATTTTTCATTTATTTGGCTGGGCCGGGTCTCAGTTGCCGCACTCAGGATCTTCCTTGCCGTGTGCAGGATCTTTACCGGATTAACCTTCGCCCCCTGCATTGGGAATGAGGAGTCTTAACCACTGGACCACCAGGGAAGTCCCTGCCACTCTTTTAAATATGTGCAGTGGAATCTTTGAGACCTGTGATCCACTATTAACCATTTAAAGAAAAGACATAAGAAAAAAAAAAGACATAAGCATCTTTTTCTTTAATTTAACATTTTCTTTTTTATCTTTGAAGTTCTATTTCATTCCACTGTCACCACACAATTTTATCCTAATATATTTTTGTGCTTAAATGACTTTTAGTGGCATATTATCATATTTATGCCCAAAAAATATATGTAAATAAATAGAAATTAAATAATTTTTTTCTCGTGACCATTAGGCTCTAAGCAATTAACATTCTCCCTCCTGAATTGGGTTTTTAATACAAGTCATGTGTACACAAGTGATCAAAACAGAAATCTTTTCATAAGTTGATATGTAATTGTTAAATATAAAAAGCAAAATTATATTCCTTAAGATGAATGAGCTTTTTTCCTAATTAGTTCTTGTATCTGTGAATAAGTAGGACTCGTTTTACTAACAGAATTCAGCTCAGTACGTATGATGCCAGAGTCAGGGAGTGCCGGGTGCACAAAGCGTCCAGGCTTAACAGGTGCAGGGTGTGATGGCGGAAGCCAGAGGCACTGGTGGGAACCTCTCCCTGTTGACATTCTGATATCTAAAATTTTGGCACAATTTCTTTCTTCTTCTTTTTTTTTTTTTGAAAACAAATGAGTTTATTGTAAAACAAATCTAGCAGTAGAGGAGACTTGATACCAACCTTAATTCAGTAGGTAACTAGTTGTACATAAGAAGCATTCCTATGGAGAACTCCGTCCCAAGGAACTTTGTCTGCTAACACATCTGGGATAACCATAAATGGGCTGTTTGAAAATAATGCCCAAGGATCTCAGGAACATAATAAAATTGCACACCCACAAAGCACTCTTGATATTATCTACTAAGGTTTTCCTAATCTGGGCTTTTTTCTTTTTGGCAGCATTGTATCAAACGGAAAACTCACACTTCTGAAGATATTTCTTAAGTACTCACCTTCATACTACGGTTTCTCTGTCCTTCTCTGAAATTGTGAAAAATTCAAGTGTGTTCCTTCACACTTCCTTTTTCTTAAATGACACTTATCAAAATAAGGGTAAGTAAAAAGACACTTGTTTTAAAAGCTATCCATTCTTAGGGAAGGTTGGAATGCGTGTACATCATAGTAGCGAATATACGTAGGAAAATCGGAAAGCATTTCATTTCTGGGAGCCTTCTTTAAACATTGGAAATAACTGGTTTGGTACCTATAGAAAGCAACTAGATTTTTCTTTGTAATCAAACTCAGTCTCTCACTTGAACCTACCTTAAAAACATGTAAATTTTAATAAACACTATATCTGACAGATATTAAATACCTGAATGAAATGTGTAGCCTTCATTCAATCATACATTTTTTTTTTGGAAATTTATTTATTTATTTATTTACTTATTGGCTTCATTGGGTCTGCGTTGCTGCGTGTGGGCTTTCTCTAGTTGTGGCGAGCGGGGGCTACTCTTCGCTGTGGTGCACGGGCTTCTCATTGCAGTGGCTTCTCTTGTTGCGGAGTGCGGGCTCTAGGCGCGCAGGCTTCGGTAGTTGTGGCGCACGGGCTTAGTTGCTCCGTGGCACGTGGGATCTTCCCAGACCAGGGATCGAACCTGTGTCCCCTGCATTGGCAGGCGGATTCTTAACCACTGTGCCACCGGGAAGTCCTCAATCATACATTTTTAATATGTAGTAAAAATGTGATGGATTGACTTGTCCACATGTTTCATCCGGATGTTTTGAAGTCAGATAAAAATGTTCTTCTATAATCTTTTCCCACACTTAACTTTAAAGTCACTGTAAATATAAATAAAATACTGTATAATGAAAATTATATATAAAGTGATACACTGGAATGAAAAATGTTAGTGGAGAGACAAAGGGCTTTAAATCTTCACAGATAAATAGATCCCCATATGGTTAAACAGTGATGGAAAATCACTAGAAGTAGATAAAAAATTGGATAAAAAAGTCATGGTATCCGAGAGTTAAAAGTAATGAAATATCATGAGAGTCATATGGAAAAGATTAGAGATCTAGGATAGAATTATAGCACTTAAATATACATCTATGGAATCTTGAAATCTGGATTTATACTCTCACTCTCTCTCTACCTCATTGAAGGAATTGATTGCCTTTTGATCTTAGAACCTCCCTAGTTATTAGCATACAATAGGGATGAATAATTAACAATATCTTAAAATATGTATACTAAAATTTCCTTTGTTATAGGGTTTGGGGATAGGTACTAAATGATGTAATGGGTGTAAAATGCTTCCTGTAGTGTTTGGCACACAGGGCTCATTAAGGTGGCACAATTTCTTTTGAAGATAAACACCTAAGGCAATAGCTGAGTTCCTTAATCTTTTGAGAAATTTCTCCCTGAGGCAGGGGCAGGGCTGAGATGACTTCAGGGAAGCCCAAAAGAGGTGCTATAACAGCCTGGATTCTCTTCCAGGACCTCAATGAACAGGGGCTGGCCAATCTTAACCACTGTGCCACCGGGCACAGAAAGCCTGCCACAGAATGTCCACTATCAGGGGACGTTCCAGGAGAGTCCACATCAGCAGAGCCCTGACCCCAGGTAAAAACTGACTGCTGATCCAGACCCCAGAATGAATCTTAACCCTGGATCTACACTGAACCCTAAATCCAGCCATGGAGGGAAATCCAGGGAGAGGGGAGAGCCTGGGCAAAGCGCAGGAGGTGAGACATGGGTGGTCTGATTGGGGGGACCAGGCTTTTTAAGCCAGAGGGACTCCCCAATCCTTTGTTGCCACAAAAGCCACTGCAGGGATATGGAAGGGAGGAGGTTGAGGCCGGGGATCATTCAGGTACGGGGCCCCCTTTTCGTCCCATTTCAGAGGGACTTGATACTTGGGTGTATTAATTTCCTATTGGTGCAAATTATAACAAATTTAGCGGCTTAAACCAACACAATTTTGTTCTCTTAGAGTTCTGAAAGTTAGACATCTGAAATGAGTCTTAGGGAATTCCCTGACGGTCCAGTGGTTAGGACTCTGTTCTTCCACTGCAGGGGGCACAGGTTCAATCCCTGGTCGGGGAACTAGGATCCCACAAGCCGTGCGGTGTACCCCGCCCCCCACCCCAGGAAAAATTATAACTATAAAAGAATAAAAAAGAAAAAGATTGATAGATTAAAAAAAATAAAATGGGGATAATGATAGTGCTTTAAAAAAAAAATGCAATGAGGGACTTCCCTGGTGGCGCAGTGGTTAAGAATCTGCCTGCCAATTCAGGGGACATCGGTTCGAGCGCTGGTCCGGAAAGATCCCACATGCCGCGGAGCAACTAAGCCCGTGCGCCACAACTACTGAACCTGCGCTCTACAGCCAGTGAGCCACAACTACTGAAGCCCGCGCGCCTAGAGCCTGTGCTCCGCAACAAGAGAAGCCATCGCAATGAGAAGCCCGTGCACCGCAACGAAGAGTAGCCCCCGCTCACCACAACTAGAGAAAGCCCACGCGCAGCAACGAAGACCCAACGTGGCCAAAAATAAATAAATAAACAAATTTATATTAAAAAAATACAATGAGTCTTAGGGGGTTAAAATCAAGGTGTCTTGATTTTAACCAGCAAAGCTGGTTCTTTCTGGAAACTCTAGGGGAGGCTCTAGGGGAGAATCTGTTCCCTGCCTCTTCCAGAATCTAGAGGCTGCCCACATTCCTTGGCTCATGGCTGCATCATGCAATCCATTGTCTCAGTCTCCCTCTCTGACTCTGACCCTTCTGTCTCCTAGGGACCCGTGTGATTACAATGGGCCACCAGGATAATCCAGAATAATCTACCCATCTCAAGATCCTTAATTTAATCACACCTGCAAGGTCTTTTTCACCAGGTAAGGGAGCATGTTCTGAGTATGAGGGCCTAGGCAGCTTTTGGGAAGGGGGCCATTATTCAGCCTCCCATTCTGGAACACAGCTGATCCAGGGACCTCAGTCTCTTACAGAATTCCTTCAGGAACCAAATCCTGGGATGCCTTTGGTGAGAACTCCCCTCTGCACTCACCCTCTTCCCCTCTCCTCAGTTCCTCAATTGAATTTATCGCCATTTCTACTTAAATCAACATTGAGTGTTTACCTTATTATGACTGTGTAATAGAGTTTCTAGCTGGGCCATGTAGTGACCTATAGCTACTTGTTCTTTCTCCCACAGGCATGTTTTTCCTAAAGATGATAACTGCTTTGTCTTTCATTTGTTTACTTTTCTGGGAGCTTGTCAGTATTTCATCCCTAGATTCTGACATAACCAGGAAACTCTCACTGTGATCAAGCATATCAGGGAATCATCATGAGACTAAAAAGAACCTCATGGGTCACTTTTGAAGGATGCTGAGGAACAAATTCATTATTTGGAAAACTGATAAATAAAAGAAAGAATCAAGCATTTCTTTTGCTTTTTTTTTTTTTTTTTTAATAAAACTGTACTTTGGGAACTCCCCACCCCACTTTCTCTTAAGCTGAAGATCTTGATTCTTAACACTTTATTTTTTTCTTTCCTTTTTAAAAAAAATTTGTCCAAGGCAGACATGATGTAAGGGATACGCACCGCCAGAATAACTGTCTGGGCCACAGAAGCCATGCTGCGAGCCCACCTGGGTGCTGACTGCCTCTTGACACTTTTGTAAAAATTGTCATTGCAGCGGTGGTATGGATCCTGTCAATTAAGCGGAGAACAGGGAAGCAAAGGTTTTCCCCCAAACCTCTAAGGTGGGTTTTTGTTTGGGGTGGTTTTTTTTCCCCACCTCTGGATTTTTACTTTTAAATCTTAAAAGGATATACAGCAGGCCTCAGGCATGACAGGCAATAAGCAGGTGAACAAACAATGGAAAAGTGTTCCAAGACTCCAGTGTTAGCTAACAGGCTTCTGAATGTATTGCTGTGATCCACAGAGAAGGCTGGAGAAGGTAGCAAGGAGATGCTGTATCAGCTACTGCAGCCTTAAAACAAAGTTGGTGTCTCTTTGGGCTTTAAAGTTGTTCTTATGCAGCTTATTTTTTGTTTAATCAAATAAAAAAGAGGGTTTTTCCATGGGAAAAAATATGTATTTATTTGCTTTATCTTTGCTATGTCAACTGTTATCTATTTATGCATCAAAATCATATGGCTATATTGTATTTCATATTTGCTTGCACTTTCAGGTCTTTGATCCATTTCAAGTTAATTTTGGGTATCACGTGAAGTAAAAGGCAGGGTTCATTTTCTAAAAAAAATTTATTTATTTATTTTTTACTGAAGTATAGTTGATTTACAATGTTGTTAATGTTAATTTCTGCTATACAGCAAAGTAATTCAGTTATATATATATACATTGTTTTTCATATTCTTTTCCATAATGGTTTATCACAGGATAGTGAATATAGTTCCCTGTGCTATACAGTAAGACCTTGTTGTTTATCCATTCTACATATAATAGTTTGCATCTGCTAACCCCAAGCTCCCAGTCCTCCCTTCTCCCACCCCCTTCACCCTTGACAACCACAAATCTGTTCTTGAAGTCTGTGAGTCTGTTTCTGTTTCATAGATAGGTTCATTTGTGTCATATTTTAGATTCCACATCTAAGTGATATCATATGGTATTTGTCTTTCTGTTTCTGACTTATTTCACTTAGTATGTTCATCTCTAGGTCCATCCATGTTGCTGTGAATGGCATTATTTAACATTTTATTTTTTTAAAGTTTTTTTAATTTTTTGGCCGCATGGCATGTGAGATCTTAGTTTTCTGATCAGGGATTGAACCCATGCCCCCTGCATTGGAAGTGCAGAGTCTTAACCCTTGGACTGCCAGGGAAGTCCCCAAATGGCATTATTTCATTCTTTTTCATGGCTGAGTAATATTCCATTGTTTGTATGTACCACATCTTCTTTATCCATTCATCTGGACATTTAGGTTGTTTCCATGTCTTGGCTATTATAAATAGTGCTGCTATGAACATAGGGGTGCGTGTATCTTTCCGAATTATACTTTTCTCCGGATATATGCCCAGGAGTGGGATTGCTGGATCATATGGCAACTCTATTTTTAGGGTTTTTTTTTGAGGAACCTCCATACTATTTTCCATAGTGGCTGCACCAATTTACATTCCCACCAACAGTGTAGGAGGGGTCCCCATTCTCCACACCCCCTCCAGCATTTGTTATTTGTAGACTTTTTTTTTTTTTTGGCTATGCCAAACGTCATGTGGGATCTTAGTTCCCCCACTAGGGATCAAAGCTGTGCCCCCTGTGGTGGAAGCGTGGAGTCTTAACCACTTAACCACCGCCAGGGAAGTTCTTTTTTTGTTTTGTTTTGTAGACTTTTAAAAAATTAATTAATTTAGTTTTGGCTGCGTTGGGTGCTGTGTGTGGGCTTTCTCTAGTTGCGGAGAGCGGGGGCTACTCTTCATTGCAGTGCGTGGGCTTCTCATTGCAGTGGCTTCTCTTGTTATGGAGCTCGGGCTCTAGGCACGCAGGCTTCAGTAGTTGTGGCATGCAGTCTCAGTAGTTGTGGCTCGTGAGTTCTAGAGTGTAGGCTCAGTAGTTGTGGCGCATAGGGCTTATTTGCTCTGTGGCCTGTGGGATCTTCCCGGACCAGAGTCGAACCAGTGTCCCCTGCATTGGCAGGTGGATTCTTAACCACTGTGCCACCAGGGAAGTCCCTCAACAGTCTTGACTCATCTGATTCTTGAACATGGTGTATCTCTCATTTATTGTCTTAGTTTCCTTGAGTAATGTTTTGTTGTTTTCAGTGTACAGGTCTTACCCATATTTTATCAAATTTATCCCTTAGTATCTCATGATTTAGTTGTGATGGAAAATTATGTGTATTTAGTTTCAGTACATATGAGAAGTACACACAACAAGTATCTGCTCAATGAATTGTTACAAAGTGAAACCCAGGTTAAGAGACAGAATGTAGCCTGCATCCCTGAAGCCCCTCTACCCCTCCTCCCCATGACTGGTATCTCTCTCCTCTCAAAGAAAAGCACTTTCCTGACTTTCATAGAGTTTTAGTGTGTTTAGCATTTTACCTCCTAAGCATGCAAACTTAAATGCCTGTTTTTATGGACTTTGCATAAATGCAACATGTAATACATATTGTTTTGTCTGGTTCCTTTGCTCAAAGTTATGTTTTTGAGATTCTTTTTTTTTTTTTTTTTTTTTGGTCAAAGAGAACACATTTTAAATTTTATTTTATTCTATTTTATTTTTTTTAACTTTTTAGCTGCATCACACAGCTTGTGGGATCTTAGTTCCCCAACCAGGGATTGAACCTGGGCCCTTGGCAGTGAGAGGGTGGAGTCCTAACCACTGGACCACCAGGGAATTTCCTCATCCTTTTTATTGTATAAAACTGCAGTTCATTCATTTTCCTTGCTTTACAGTAATTGATTTTATGACTGTGACTATGTGTCTGTTCTGGTCCTTTAATTTTTTTTTTTTTGCCTTCATTTTTTTTGTAGGTATAATTTACATACAGTAAACCACAAAGGTTTTAAGCATACAGCTTAATGAGCCATGTTCATAATAGATACAGAATTTTTTTATATACAGAGGACGGCTCTGTCCTGCCCTTTTCCAGCTGATACCCACCAAATGGAACCACTATTCTGATGTCTGTCATCTAGAGTACTTTTGCCCATTTTAAAACTTCACTTGAAAGTATCTGTTCAAATTGTTTGCCCATTTTTAAATTGGGTTGTAAATGTTCTCATTACTGAGTTTTGAGAGTTCTGAATAAAAGCCCTTTCATTAGATTAAAAAACTCGTTCACCTAAAGGGAATCATATGCTATGTATAGTATCCATTCTTTTTCTAAATTTTTTTATTTTTTGGCCACACCACATGGCATGTGGGATCTTAGTTCCCGGACCAGGGATTGAACCTGTGCCCCCTGCAGTGGAAGCCTGGAGTCTTAACCACTGGACTGCCAGGGAATTCCCTCTTTTTCTAAATTTTAAAACTTTGGGGGCAAAGTAATTTCAAACCTAAAAAAGTTTCAAAAATAAATATAGTATAAATAACATCCATTTGGTGCTCTTTACCCAGATTAACATTGGGTTAACATTTTATTTCATTTCCATTATCATTTGTCTCCCGTGCCCAATATCTATCTGATACTTTTCCTGAATCATTTAGGGTGCATTATTACACACAACATGGCCTTTACCCCTAAATATTTCAGTGTGTATTTCCTAAGAACAGAGATATTCTCTGGTACAGCTGCAGTCTGCTTATCAACTTTAGTAACGTTAACACTGATAACAGTACTTTCATCTCCTACTGTTTATATTCCAACTTTGTCAATTTGAGAAGCAAACTGACAACTTTGAAAAGGAGTGGCTGAGTTGTACTGTTGTCTGAGTGATGCCACACTCCAGAGGTATCACAATAGCCAATGGCAACAACCCTGGAACCAGACCACTGGGGTCAATCCAGCCTCTGCACCCCATCAGCAAAGTGACCTTGATCAGGTATGTGACTTCTTCATGCCTCAGTTTCCCCAACAGCAAAATGGCGATACTTTTAGGGATACATAAGTGAAAGTATTTACAGGTGAAAATTGATACACCTGGGCTTTGCTTCAAAAGAGTTCTGATTTTTAGGGGGTGTGGAGGGAGGGGATGTTGAGAGTATGGATGAAACAAGATTGTCCATGAGTTGATCATTGTTGAACGATGACGGATACAGCGTTATATTTACTTTTGTATATGCCTGAAATCTTCCACAATAAAAATATTTTTTTTTCAAAGAAAAAAGTGTAAAATAACAGTGGAGAGGGGTGGAGATGATTAATTATTAATTAACTGCCTTAAAGGGTTGTTAGGAGGAGGTATTAAAGAAGTTAATTTTAGTTAAATCTAAGTAAAACATTTAAATCAGTGCCTGGCACATTATAAATGCTCTGTGTTAGCTATTACCTTTTTATCTTGTTTTCTCTCCTCCTCCAGAAGCAGCTCAGAGAAGATACCACCAGGTGACGCTGTACCCCCAGCTCCATAGGGAGTCAGGCGTAAGAGATGATTAGCCCTGAATATGAATCCAGCTCTGTTGCTTCCTAGCTGAGACCTTGGACATTTACTATCTCTGCATTTCATTTTATTCATTTCTAAAGTGGGGACAATTATAGGATTGTTCAGTGACAATGATGTAAAGTGCCTGATGCATTATCTGGTGCATGCATACCTTTCGGGACACCTGTTTCTGGGGTTGGATCTGCCTCTGGGCAGTGTTTCCTGTCTTTACTAAGGGGATTCTCCATCTGCCAAGTGACTGTGAGAATCTGGAGTGGTTACAAACAGGTTGAGAGCTTTGTCCCCTAGCCCTGCCACATGCATTCCTTATTTATTTATTTATTTATTTTTGGCCCCATAGCTCGGCATGTGAGATCTTAGTTCCCGGACCAGGGATCTAACCTGGGCCCCCAGCAGTGGAATTACGTAGTCCTAACAACTGGACCACCAGGAAATTCCCTGGCCTTTACATTAATTAATACAGACAGTCTCTGGGCCTTCTTCTTGGAGATGATCTGATGGATACCCTTGGTCCCACCTGCCATCAGTAACGTGGCCAACATCTGTCTGTAAGTCCAGCTCTGTTGACTCCCCTCAGGGTTCTAGAGCTCTGATAACTGTTGCTGAGAGGCAAACTCTCGAGGGTGGGTTCCAAACAGTGAATGGCTGTGCAGTTGTGCAGGCTGTGCACTGCACAAGAATTGAGCAGCAAACGTCACCTGCTCACACTTCACCTGCCAAGTCACCCACCTTGGTGCAGAGCTGCATCCAACCACAGGAGGATACTTTTTTTTTTCAAGAAAGTATCGATAACACTCATCAAACTGCACTTTGACTAATGGCTCTGCCCAGATGAGATCATTGTTTCCATCTAGAGGGAGAGTCTTTTTCTAATTAATACAAAGGCACCCCATTGACCCTGAGTTTAGATGCAAGACCCAGGAGCTGTCAAGATTTCTGGTATTACAGACAACCTCCATGGAGCTCCTGTAATCAAACAAGGGCTTGTACGCCCATAGCGCAGAAAGCCCAACTCTGGGTATTTGCAGCAAAGTAAGGGCCTATTAGTAGGGCACCAAGCAAGGGAGTGGGAGACAAACCTCAGATCCACTCCAACTCAGTCTTTGAGTGAGGGATATTTTAAAGAGGAAGAACAACAGAATTGGGATTAATCATCTTGTGACATTTCTTAATCATAGTCTCGGGAGTCGGGATGTCTTCACTTTACGATTCTGTAGCCAGGGGGCCCATGGCTTAAGGGTCTCCGAGTTCATCTTGCCCTGGAGAAACAACCTGAGTTTGTAGTTAATGATGCTATCTTTAATAGCAATTTTAGTACATTAATGATGTTATGACAACAGCAATCTTAGTCATCTGACTCTGGTTAATTAGTGTTCAAGTCAGCACAAGACTGAGGTTAGAGGGGACAAGAAAGGGATTGAGGTCAGAGGAGACATGCAAGGGAATAAAGTTTTGGATAGAGAGATTGATCATAAACTTGGTAAAGGAACTCAGTTTTAGGGGGACTCACTTTCATTCTCAAGAATTGAAGCATCTCCTAATGCAGGTTCAAGGGAGTTGTCTAAATATACTCTCGGTCTGTGGTTGATCGAGGCAATTGTAAGACCCCATGAACAAGAAGAAGCAAAGCAGCCCCACTGCAGGAGGGATGTCCTCCTCTAAACTCCCTGCAGGCTGGACGAGGAGGACAAGGTGGAGAATTAACTTTCAGGGAAGAGAATTAGAGGCAGCCTCGTTGGTTGTTAAAGGGAGTCACTCTACTGCCATGAAGTTGGCAGTTAGAAGGCTTTCCCTTGCAAGCAGCAGAACTGTTGAGAAAGGCAGCCTCCTGTGTGCAGTTTTTTGATCCCCTCTCTGCTGCATAAGAATGGGCCTTGAGGGAATTCTCTGGCGGCCCAGTGGTTAGGACTCTGCGCTTTCACTGCTTTGGGCCTGGGTTCAATCCCTGGTTGGGGAACTAAGATCTTGCAAGCAGTGTGGCACCACAAAAAAAAAAAAAAAGAAAAGAAAAAGAAAAAAATGAAACTCTTAAAAAAAAGAGAAAAAAAGAAAAAAAAAAAAGAATGGGACTTGAGCCTGGAACACTTCCTTACCAAGAGATAAGGAGCCGTCACAGCCTGTGCTGGGCTTGTCGCCTTGTGAGGGAGTAGCTTTCCCATTATGGACTCAATGAGTACTCACTCCCTTGTTCTGCCTAAGAGGATGTGTCAGTGGCCCTCAGGCACAGTGTCAGCTTTCTGAATTTCAGACCCCATGGGGGAGGGGTCCAGGTCCTGTTACTGCAGCACGAAATAAGGTGGGTGCCTTTACATCATGGGCGTTGGCTGCGGAGCGGATCGGCAGGTCACGGTGGGCCGGGAGGCAATGCATTGCAAGGGGCTTGATCTCCTGCACTCTGCCTCCTTTCTTGCGGATAAGGAAAAGCTATACTGCTTGAGAGTGGTGTGCAGGTTGTCTGTTCTCAGTGACCTTGAATCATGCACTGGTCTCTTCCCTGGATGGCACTTATTTGCCTCTTTGTCTTGCTGCACAGTGAAACAAGAATCTTGGATCAACAGTGGATTTTTAAAAAAAAATTTTTACTGGAGTATAGTTGATTTACAATGTTGTGTTAGTTTCAGGGGTACAGCAAAGTGAATCAGTTATACATATACCTATATCCACACATTTTAAAGATTGTTTTCCCATATAGGCCATTACGGCGTATTGAGTAGAGTTCCCTGTGCTATACAGTAGGTCCTTATTAGTTATCTATTTTATATATAGTAGTGTGTGTATGTCAATCCCAATCTCCCAATTTATCCACCCCCCCTTACCCCCAGGTGACCATAAGTTTGTTTTCTACATCTGCAACTCTATTCTGTTTTGTAGATAAGTTCATTTGTACCAACAGTGGATTTAATAATAAAGGTATTTAATTATCTTACAAAGCAAAAGTCTGGAGGTAAGCAGTGCCAAAGCTGATTCAATTAGTCAACGAGGTAATAAAAAGCCCAGTTTACTCCATCCTTTTGCTCCATTATCCTGTTAGTTGACTTTTAGGCCTCAGCCTCATTGTCTTATTATTATTATTATTTTTCAATTGAAGTATTATTGATTTACAATGCTGTGTTAATTTCTGCTGTACAGCAAAGTGATTCAGTTATACATACATATATATATGTATATATATATACATTTTTTTCTATATTCTTTTCCATTATGGTTTATCACAGGATATTGAATACAGTTCCCAGTGCTATACAGTAGGACCTTGTTGTTTATCCATTCTATATATAATAGTTTGCATCTGCTAATCCCAGACTCCCAATCCATCCCTCCTTCTCCTCCCTTCCCCGCTTGGCAACCACAAGTCTGTTCTCTAAGTCTTTGAGTCTGTTTCTGTTTCGTAGATAGGTTCATTTGTGTCATATTTCAGATTCCACATATAAGTGATATCATATGCTATTTGCCTTTCTGTTTCTGACTTCACTTAGTATGATCATCTCTAGGTCCATCCACGTTGCTGCAAATGGCATTATTTCATTCTTTTTTAAGGTTCATTGTCTTATGGTTGTAGGTGGCTGCCATGGCTCCAGCCATCATGTCCTTGAATCACATTCTCCAAAGAAAGAAAGCAGAGGACAGGCGGCACTTTAAGAGGGCTCCTCTCAGGTTCTATTCTCTTTTTATCAAAGGAGGATAATCTTTGTTTTAGAACACCAGATCAGGAATCCCCCCTACATCTCATTGACCAAAACTTTGACATACAGAGACGCCTAGCCAAAAGGAATGCTGAGAAAATGAGTATTTCCAAACTCTTTGACAGGACACAGGTCCTCACAGTCAGAAGAAAGAGTGGGAATATCTGTGGTATAGGCAGTCAACGAACTCCACCGCAGAGTGAAGAATGGTTTAAATTGTCATTTGGTTATTGATTTTGGACATCTGACACCTCACTGTCCTGTGTGCCTTGCACGTCACTCCGAGTTCCTTGATTAGACACTGGCACAGAGATTAGACTTAATTTTGGGGAGAGGGGTAAATGAGTTTTGGTTGTGTGTGGGAGAGTTGCTTTTTGTTGAGTGGGGACATTTTTGAGCTGTAGGTGTGAGCAAGTGGGTGTGTCTCGATTCTGGTCTCCTCAAACGAGGACTACAGCAGACTAGGACTGAGGGATCTACTATTTATTGTCATCTGACACCTTCACTTCCTCCCCTACCTGGTAACCTGCTGATTTGGGGAACTTCCCCCACACCACCTTGTCCCAGGTGGACTGTCAATCACACTGTCCTGCCCCTCCCACCATCCTCAAGGATGAGCAAATGGCTCTGGCTGATACCGTCGAAAACTCATGGTGATTGGACTGAGGATAGGCATGTGACCAAGGCAGAGCCAATCAGAGTCTCTCCTCAGTTATGTAAAGCTGGGACTGCTGAGGACCATCTCTCCTACCAAAAGATGTGAGCATGAGGGCAGAGTGAAGCCATAACAAAAAGTTGGTGGGGGACAAGGCAAAGGAGGGAGGGGGAGAGAGAGAGAGTTATTGAAGCCAGATACACTCATGGAATACCCTATTATGGGAACTAATAAATAACCCCTCTTTGTTTCCTTTTTGCTTTCTTAACTGGTTTGAGGTGAGTTTCTGCTGTTTGCAAAGGAAAGAGAAACAGTACTTATATGTTTATTATCAGTCTCCTCTGCAAACATCCAAGGTCAATGAAGGCAGGAATTTTGGTTCCCTGCTGAATTCCAAGTTCTTGGCACAGTGCCTGGCACATATTAGGAGCTCAGTAAATGGTTTTTGATTTAATAAACAAACCCTAACGATTGAATCTCCATGACCAGACCCCTAGTGTGTTAGCCAGAGTGAGCTGAACACCATTGGTGTTCTGCTTTCTGGAGTTGTGGCTGTCCACTTGGTATGACATGGATGAGACCATATGACCAATTCTCACCAAAAGAATGAGATGAGAAGTGATACATGTCACCTCTGGGTCAAGGTGATTATGCATCTGGGGTGAAATCCTCTATACTCTTTCCCTCCATCAGCAAGAGGATAGAAGAGCCACAAAATGGAAACAAACAGAAAACCAAACCCATCTCGCCTATGTCCTTAAGTCACCACTAGGGGGAGACCTGCCAAATCCTCATCCAAATGGGATGTGAGCTGAGAAATAAACTTTTGTTGCTTTAAGCCCCTGAGATTTTGGGGTTCTTTGTTATAACAGTTAACCCACCCTGACTATTACACCTAGGAGCTACCCTAGCCTCCTCCCTCTCCGACACCCCAACATCCAGTGTCATCCTCTCTAATCCAGTCTCCAAATCAGAGTGAATATATATATTTTTTAATTTATTTGTTTTTGGCTGTGTTGGGTCTTTGTTGCTGCGCATGGGCTATCTCTTGTTGTGGCTCGCGGGCTGTAGGCATGCGGACTTCAGTCGTTGTGGCGCGTGGGCTTAGTTGCTCTGTGGCATGTGGGATCTTCCAGACCAGGACTCGAACCCTTGTCCCCTGCGTTGGCAGACGAATTCTTAACCACTGCACCACCAGGGAAGTCCCAGAGTGAATATTTTATTTTATTTATTTTATTTTGGCCGCGCCATGTGGCTTGCAGGATCTTAGTTCCCCGACCAGGGATCGAACCTGGGCCCTGTGCAGTGAAAGCACCTAGTCCTAACCACTGGACCGCCAGGTAATTCCCCAGAGTGAATGTTTTAAAGCACAAATCTAATTGTGACTCTCTCTGCTTAAAATCCTTCATGGTTCCCTAAGGCCCTAAGAAAAAGTCAAATACCTGTTTTTATGGACTTTGCATAAACGGAACATGTAATACATATTGTTTTGTGTCTGGTTCCTTTGCTCAAAGTTATGTTTTTGAGATTCTTTTTTTTTTTTTTTGTCAAAGAGAACACTTTTTTTTTTAACTTTCTGGCCGCGTCACACGCTTGTGGGATCTTAGTTCCCCAACCAGGGATTGAACCTGGGCCCTTGGCAGTGAGAGCGTGGAGTCCTAACCACTGGACCACCATGGAATTTCCTCATCCTTTTTATTGTATAAAACTGTAGTTCATTCATTTTCCTTGCTTTATAGTAATTGATTTTATGACTATGACAATGTGTCTGTTCTGGTCCTTTGACTTTTTTTTTTTTTTGCCTTCATTTTTTTGTAGGTATAATTTACATACAGTAAACCACAAAGGTTTTAAGCATACAGCTTAATGAGCCATGTTCATAATAGATATAGAATTTTTTTAAATACAGAGGGCGGCTCTGTCCTGCCCTTTTCCAGCTGATACCCACCAAATGGAACCACTATTCTGATCTCTGAATGGTATTACTAAAATCAATTTGTAAAAGAGCTCTATTTAATTGACTTAAAAGTAAGTGTAAAAAAGTAATAGTTGGGAATTCCCTGGCAGTCCAGTGGTTAGGACTCTGTGTTTTCACTACCAAGGGCCCAGGTTCGATCCCTTGTCGGGGAACTAAGATCCCAAGCTGTGGGGTGTGGCAGAAAAAAAAAAAAAAGTAATAGTAAAATTCCAGAGGATTAGAATAGTCTTTTGGTAAAGTATCAAATTTTGGTTGTAAAGCATTTAGTTAGTTGAAATAAGAAGACAGGGCAGAGGGACTTCCCTGGTGGTCCAGTGGTTAAGACTTTGCCTTCCAATGCAGGGCATGTGGGTTCGACCCCTGGTCGGGGAACTAAGATCTCATGTGCTGCGGGGCAACTAAGCCTGAGTGCCACAACTACAGAGCCCATGTGCCCTGGAGCCTGCACCACAACTAGAGAGCCTGTGTGCCGTAACTAAGACCCAATGCAGCCAAAAATAAACAAACGAACAAATAAATAATATTTTTTTAAAAATGAAGTGGAATTGCTGGGTTGAAGGATATGCCTGTATTCAGCTTCAATACTGCCAGACAGTAATTTCCAAAATGGTAAAAAAAAAAAAAAAAAAAAGTAGACTGGGCAGGAAGATGATCCCTTGAGTAATGAATTAGAAAAGAACAAGAAGATATCACGAATGCTACTCATAAAGAGCTTCAAGAACTTTCTTCACCCATTAAAGACCTTGTTCTCAAATCTAGGAAATCATCAGTGACAGATCTTTATTTTTGTCATATAGTAAACATTTTTGCCCAAAGTTAAACGTGATTGGTTACAAAATAATATTCACTTCATAGTCCCCAATCCCCCCAACAGCTCCTGCCACCAACACCATTCAATTAAAACAATATATTCAATGTAAATCTTATAAAAATGTGAATTTTTTGTAAATTGGGTTCTTCATGGAAGATTTCTTTTTCACATTATAGTTCTAAAATTACACATTTCATGCTCATTTTCTTTCCAGGTGATAAATAAAAAGTACACGCTCCAATACCTTTCTTCTCTAGGGAAGGACTCATTTGTTGTGTTACTGAATTTCAAGTGACATTATTATATTTATGCACATTAGGCAGAAATGTGTCATGTTCTTTAAAAGAAATCCCTTTGGTGTCAAAAATCAAAATAGTTATTTTATTTTAAAATTAACAGAGAATGCTTCAAAGCTAAAATACAGACATTTACAATTTTAAAACTAAGTTTTTGCTCTCATTTCTGGCAGAGAGAGGGTCTCCCATCTCCACCACAGGAGTGAACTTTTATGTGGTTGGGGGGTTTCAGGGATGCCTTTACAGGTGCAGAAGAACACCAGAGGGGCCCATGCATTGCCGTGCTTTACTCTAAAACAAGATCCTGACAAGAGTGAGAGAAAAAAATGTCATTTACCCCTAATAGGTATAAGTCACATTTTAACATTGTAATAACTAAAAATTTAATACAAATATTTTTCTTCAACCCAGCTTGCATTTCTAAATTTCATTTTTTATGGTCACTTTAACATTTAATACTTTGTTGTAGGGGGATCTATAAGTGTACTTAAATAATTGAAACTTTTTTTTTTCAAAAATGGAAATTCTTACTAAAAAAATAGGTACTCTTGTTTTCTAAAGATTATTAGTAGTCAAAAGTAACTAAAATAGTTCCTTGGAGTAATTGTTTCAAATGATTTTTAAACAACAATTTATCATATATGAAAAAGGAATTTGATTATTTTGAATATAATAGTAAATTAAATCTCAAATATTCTTAAAAATACTATTTTATATAATTCCTTATATGGTATTTAAAACTCTATGTTTAAAAATGTTTGAATACAGGGAATTCCCTGGAGGTCCAGTGGCTAAGACTCCGTGCTTTCACTGCTGAGGGCCTGGGTTTGATCCCACAAGCCATGCGGTGCAGAAAAAAAAGTTTGAATACAAAGATCAGTCTACCGCTACTATAATTCTAGATAAAGTATTAATAGTGATTGAAAAAAATTAACATAATTGTCAACTTATTAAAGTTGATAGGAATGTAACACAAATTTTAAAATGTTTTCCATTGGTAATTTTCTATTAATCTATTTTTATATCAGCAAAGAAAGAAAAATGACAAATTCCCTGTGACAAGAAACTCCAATTAGTTTTATTTGTTGATTCAGCTCTCAAAATATTGAGCACCCAACCTAATTTTTTTATTCAGTCTTTAAGGATCTTATCATTTATGTTTCAGCAGATACCAAGGTAACCCACATTTGTGTCAAACTAGATTGTAGACAGCGAAGCAAATGAAATCATTCTGACGTTCTTAATTTGTGAAAATAAAAATAGAGGAGGTGATGAAACAAAAAAGAAAACCATTCCATCTTAAAAAAATAAATTCAATATTTCTAAATGTAATAGAAACTAACCCCCAAAATTTCAAGATTATGTGATCTAGGATTAATCCTTAGTAAATAAAATTTGTTTGTTGATTTAATTAAATAGGCCTATCTTTAGAGTTATCAGCATTAAATGTGAAACTTTTATTGTACCTAGATTTACTAAAAGTTAAATAAGTTCATGTTATCTCTGTTACAAAATTTGTGAACAAGAAAAATAACTTGTGACATTTTCATAAGTAATTAAATAAGTATAAATGGGATAAGAGTTTTTAGAGGAACTCTTTAAGAATAATTATGTTTTATGGTATGTCTACTTAAAAACAGTTTCTCCAAACCTTTTTGGTGACTTGAAACTTTAGGGTTTTGCTAAATTAAGTTGAATGATGAAAACTTATTGAATACCTAGATTATTCCCAAATAAAATAAGATACTGAAACATTAATTACTGAACATAGGTTTCTTTTTACAGAGAAAATGAAGATATTTAGGACTATTGGTAAATATATTTGGTGCCACATCGAGAAATTTTCTACAAGAAAGCACGTGTTTTTAGACGTTGTAAATAGTATTTACAAGTTTGCCAATCTACAGAATGCTAATGTAAAATTGCCCACTTCTTAGTTTTCACTAGAATTTAAGGTTTTTAAAGGTTAAGGATTCTAATCAACCTATGTGATTAAAACTACTACAAAGTTAATAAGGAAAACATCTTTATATGCAAGGGGAAAGAAAGGTATAAAGAATGAAAATGAATTTTGTTAAGGGAAAAGAAAGTAATTTTGTCCTAAAGCTGGTTATTTCTAAATGGGAAAGAAAACAAGGGACAAACTAAAATGGACATAGAAAGTTGTAAAAGGTTTGTTTTGTGAGAAAAAAGGAATCTTTGGAAAGGAATTTTATGTGTGGCCAGGAGTGGCTAAGATTAAAATGAATTTAATTAAGTTAATGAGTAAGCTGATGCAAAGTTAAACTTTGTTTTTTTTCCCTCTGTTAAGAGAACATTTTCTTGGAATATTGATCTGCTTTTGATAACAGATTGCAAAATTTATTTTACCTTTTAAGTAATCCATTGTAATTTTCTCTATTTGCCTTTGAAATCTTTTATTGTCACATTGGTTAAGTGAATAAGTATTGTTTCACAGTGACCTATGATTCTACTTGACCAAGTGCTTTAAAACCTTTTGATATATTTGACAAACTTCCTCAAATCAAATTCTAAATGAAGCACCTTTGACCTCTAACTAACTCTGAGATTTTCAGAGGGCCCCTGAAACATCTCAAAGAGAGATATTAAATTAATTAGGCTTATTTGGTATATTAAATTATATGGGAAGCATTGTCAAATAAGTGATAAACTTCTTAGGTCATATTGCATGGATAAATGTTACTAATAAGTGTTCTAAAATTACATGAAATTCCTAAAAATCTGTTACGTTTTGGTATAATGTCATCAGTCATAATTCTAGTTATTACCTTAAAATGCATAATGGACAAGTTTTCTTTGCCAGTTACATTGTAATTGGATTTTTAACCATGCCATTTTAAGTCTTTTGTCATTTATAGATTGTTATTGTTTTACTCTGATGGTTTTGCAAAAGATTCATAGAAAGAACTTTTTGACAAGTATGGACTTCTGATAAACTTTCAGACCATACCATTGAACTGGGTTTCACAGAATTCACAGAACCCTAAAAGAGAAGCTGATGGCTTCATAAAATTGCTAACAAAAGATCAAGATTAAGAATTAGTTACCTAAGGGCTTCCCCGGTGGCGCAGTGGTTGAGAATCTGCCTGCCAATGCAGGGGACATGGGTTCGAGCCCTGGTCTGGGAAGATCCCACATGCCGCAGAGCAACTGGGCCCGTGAGCCACAATTACTGAGCCTGCGCGTCTGGAGCCTGTGCTCTGCAACAAGAGAGGCCGCAATAGTGAGAGGCCCGCGCACCGCGATGAAGAGTGGCCCCCGCTTGCCACAACTAGAGAAAGCCCTCACACAGAAATGGAGACCCAACACAGCCATAAAAAAATAAATAAAAAATAAATAAATTAAAAAAAAAAAAAATCCATCCTCCATGTGGCCTCCATGCCCCGCCCTGGCCAGGCTGAGCAGTTTAAAAAAAAAAAAAAAAAAAGAATTAGTTACCTAAGACTGAATGAATTGATGAATATGATTATAATTTTTATGATTTTTGTCTGAAATATTACTGTTTTTTTGATCTTTGTTTTCCAGAAGTAAGGAAACCTTTCCTCTTAAGGTAACTAGGACTTCCAGCAATTTGATAAAGTATACCTTTGTAAACAAAGATGAAACATTTATCTTTTTCTCTCTGCCTGATCCCCCCAGAATTTGGAAACTCTTATTTTGGGGAATGGCACCAGAAAAAGAAAAAGACACCTGGAGACAAAAAGGATTTGACTCCAACAAAGAGCTTTGGATAGGCCCAAACGGGAAGCCTATCCTTTGTCTGGAGCTCAGTACCTTATTTTACAATATATTCATGAGTTAACTCATTGGAACCCAGATAAGATGGTATTATGGGATCAACAATATTTTTAGAAGGCTTCTTTTACAATAGCTCAGAAGGTTTATTGAAGATGTACTGCTTGTCCAAAATATAACTCAGGGAAGCCATTGCATAGTTCTCAAGGACATTTTCCATTACCTGCACGTCCCTTTGATATTTGGCAGATTGATTTTGTACAAATGCCTCCCTCTCAAGGTAATCAATACATTCTTGTTATGATTTGTATGTTTTCGCATTGGGTTGAAGCATCCCCATGCAGACAGGCCGCAGCACAATCAGTAGGGAAATTTATTTTAGAAAGGGTGATCCTCGTCTGGGAGTCCCCTCAGAAATACATAGCGACAGAGGAACTCATTTTACTGGACAAATTGTAAAAGAAATTTGTAATATTTGGCCAATTATTCAGCATTTCCATGGTGCTTATCATCCCCAGTCTTTTGGGTTAATGGAAAGAACAACTGGAAAAATTAAAACCCATTTGGCTAAAATTGTAGATGCTTTTTCCTTACCCTGGTCTAAGTCCATTCCATTGGTCCTCCTCAACCTCAGATCTACCCTTTTGGCAAACATCATTGGTTTCCTTTTGAGATTATTATGGGGAGACTAATTAGGTTGGTTAAAGGATAATATGAACCCATATTACTGAAAGGGGATATATTACATTATTACAAAAGTTTCACTGAATTATTAAAAGGACATTTTAAGCTTGTTTCTGAAGCCTATCACACTAATTTATCTTTGGATAGGGAACAGATGTGCCATGACTTACAACTAGGAGATTATGTATACTGGAAAAGACATCATTTAAAGGATTCTCTCCAACCTAGATGGAAGGGCCCTTATCTGGTATTCTTAACTAGCTCATGTGCAGCAAAACTGAAGGGAGTTGACCCTTGGACTCATATTTCCCACTTAAGAAGGGCCGCTGCAAGGGACAGGTCCATAGAGAAGACTTTTGATCTCAAACTCACCCTGAAGTGACACTTGAACAAGGAAGAAACGACACCCACACCAAGATAAGAAGAAGATGACATCAGAAGTAGACAGCTATCCCAAGGTGCTGGACCTGACCCATATGAGTATTTGTAGTGTTTTCTTGATTTCCTGGACTTCTGCATATGCATCGAAATGTTTTTCTAAGGACTTCCCTGGTGGCACGGTGGTTAAGAATCCGCCTGCCAATGCAGGGGACACGGGTTCAAGCCCTGGTCCCACGTGTCGCGGAGCAACTAAGCCCGTACGCCACAACTACTGAGCCTGCGCTCTAGAGCCCGTGAGCCACAACTACTGAGCCCGTGTGCCACAACTGCTGAAGCCCGCGCACCTAGAGCCCATGCTCCGCAACAACAGAAGCCAACACAATGAGAAGCCCGCGCACCGCAATAGAGTAGCCCCTGCTCGCCACAACTAGAGAAAGTCCATACGCGGCAACGAAGACCCAATGCAGCCAAAAATAAATAAATAAATAAAATTTTAAAATGTTTTTCTATTATAGGTACACTCCTATGCAGATTTTTAAAAATCAATCTAATTGTTGGGTTTGTGGTCAATTACTTATGTCTAGTACCTCTGGTTTTACCTTGATGGATTTCTCCACTCCAAAGTTCTGATTGGCTGGCCCTTAGAAAATTTATTTATTTACTTTTTTATTATTATCTTTTTTTGGCCACGCTATGTGGCTTGTGGGATCTCAATTCCCCGACCAGGACAGTGAAAGTGCCAAATCCGAACCACTAGTCCCCCAGGAACTCCAAGAAAATTTATTTTAGAAGAAAAAAAAATTATAGTTCTATTCTGGCCAATATTGATAATACTAGATGGGATCCCCTTGTTTGGTCATTCAGTCATCTTGCTCTGACCTTGGTCATAAATATGAATTTTCTTTAAAAGGTACTCAAGCTCAATCAGAGCAATGAGCTAAATTTCAATTATTTGGTTACCTCTGCGTTTTGAACAAACAGACCTTTAGGTAGTGGATACATATCTCAGGATGAATTTCAATGACCCCAGATTCTTGCATCTTCCTGTACATAGAAAAGCACTAAAATCATTAGCTTGAGATAATCTGTTCTGTGTGTTCAGCAGTCATCTTTACCAAGATGTATGCCTGACTGAATGTATTTCATAGCCAAGAATTGTATATAAACTCGTTTCTCCCCTATCTCTCTTTTTTTTTTTAATATTTATTTGCTCTACTTTCTTTTTTTTTTTTAACATCTTTATTGGAGTATAATTGCTTTACAGTGGTGTGTTAGTTTCTGCTTTATAACAAAGTGAATCAGTTATACATATACATATGTTCCCATATCTCTTCCCTCTTGCGTCTCCCTCCCTCCCACCCTCCCTATCCCACCCCTCTAGGTGGTCACAAAGCACCGAGCTGGTCTCCCTGTGCTATGCGGCTGCTTCCCACTAGCTATCGGTTTTACATTTGGTAGTGTATATATGCCCATGCCACTCTCTCACTTTGTCACAGCTTACCCTTCCCCCTCCCCATATCCTCAAGTCCATTCTCTAGTAGGTCTGTGTCTCTATTCCCGTCTTGCCCCTAGGTTCTTCATGACCTTTTTTTTTTTCTTTCTTAGATTCCATATATATGTGTTAGCATACGGTATTTGTTTTTCCCCTACCTCTTGGGAGCAGTTTCCCCAGAGCTAACTGAGCTGCTATCCCCCAGGCTATCATCCTCAGCAAGATCTTGAATAAAACTTAACTCACAACTCCTATGTTGTGTGCCTTTCTAGGCTCCAGGTAATGCAGAAGAGGGTGGAGCACATGGTCTGACCTTAGGATGTAGCTGCAAAAGGAATTCCTCCGGCGACTGAGGGCTGATGCTTGCGGTGTGTATTTGCCCTTAGAGGCAGGTTCAAATGAGTCCTGTGCTCAGGGATGTCAACTGAGAAGACCCCTACCCCCCACCCCAAACTGCCCGGGCTTTGCCCCCTTTCTCCATACCTTTGCTGGATTAACTGGATGTGAATTCTCTGAGCTGAAGATCCTTCCTTCTTCTAGAAATGTCACATTATAGTTCCAAGTAGGGGTAATTTTTTTTTAACATCTTTATTGGAGTATAATTGCTTTACAATGGTGTGTTAGTTTCTACTGTATAACAAAGTGAATCAGTTATGCATATACATATATCCCCATATCCCCTCCCTCTTGCGTCTCCCTCCCAGCCTCCCTATCCCACCCCTCTAGGTGGACACAAAGCACCAAGCTGGTCTCCCTGTGCTATGCGGCTGCTTCCCACTAGCTATCTATTTTACATTTGGTAGTGTATATATGTTAACGCTACTCTCTCACCTCATCCCAGCTTACCCTTCCCCCTCCCCGTGTCCTCAAGTCCATTCTCTACGTCTGTGTCTTTATTCCTGTCCTGCACCTAGGTTCATCAGAACCTTTTTTTTTTTTTAGATTCCATATATATGTGTTAGCATATGGTATTTGTTTTTCTCTTTCTGACTGACTTCACTCTGTATGACAGACTCTAGGTCCATCCACCTCACTACCAATAACTCAATTTCGTTTCTTTTTATGGCTGAGTAATATTCCATTGTATATATGTGCCTCATCTTCTTTATCCATTCATCTGTTGATGGACAATTAGGTTGCTTCCATGAGGCTCTTACACCAGTACAATAAGAATAGACACCTGACGTATGGCAGGAGCGGGGTGGGGAGGTTCCTTGCTGAGCCCAGTGTTAAACCTTTAGGTGCTGTTTTCTGGGGAGGCCCTGGGGTGCTGGGGTGCTCAGGGTCATATGGAAGCAGTAGGGGGAGATCCTCAGGACAGTGGCTATTTACCAAGCAGCCCGGGATGTACTTAGATATTTTATCAATATTACAACCTTGTCAGTCTTGGCCCCGAGAACCTAAAATGCTAAAGTTCTGTAATTTAAGGACTCCATAGCTCCATGTGTCAGTGTAGCAACAGCAGGGAAGAGCGTGGACTTAAACTTCAGCCAGGCCTGCCTTTGATTCTGCCCCTGCCACTTCCTTCATCTCTTGGAGTCCCTGTTTTGCCACATGTAAAATGAGATACTGTCTGTAATGCATGAGCACAGGATTAGCACAAAGTAAAATATCACTTCATGGGAATTGTTGCTGGGTGTAGTATAAACCTTGACTGTTGGCTTTTTTTCTTTTTCTTTTTTGTAATGCAATTGCCTGACAAGCTTTGATTGTCGGAGGCATCCACTTCAGAGGTATCTACTTCCAAGGAGGCTATCTTAAATAAACACATTGCCAGTCGCCAGACTAGGTAAAGAGCCAGGCCACCTTCCCAGGCTCCTTGTTTTTAGAGATCTTGATTGACTTCAATAACTGACCATTTGAGCTACTTGCTTTTTTCTCTTCCCACACTTTAAATTCCTGCTCTTATGTTTTGAATTCACCGGTAAAGAGCGAGCCAGTGAAACTCTAGGTCCCCACCCTTGACCCCAATAAAAGCAGAACCCCAGGCCTGCTCTCTCTGTCTCTCTTTACTGGAGACCTCGCTGTGTGACCCCAGCTGTATTATGTAATTTTCAGGTATTGTAAATAATAAATCTCTATGTTTTCAACGTTTCCTGATGGTCATTGCTAAAGGGCACCTTGCAATCATAATAAGAACACCAAGGGCCTGTTCAACCACAGCACTGCTTATTGATAGGCTGAGACCGGCACAAAACACTGGACTGTTTGTGAAGCAAAACAATGTTATGGTTAAGAGCTTGAGCTCTGAAGTCAGGCAGATCCTGTTTAAGTGGCAGGTCTACTGCCTACTAGCTCTGTGACCTTGAGAAAGTCAAGGTCACCTACTAGCTGTGTGACCTTGAGAAAGGCCTTTTGCCTCTTTGAGTCTCACTTCCCTTACCTCCCTCTCTCTCTCTCTCTCTCTCTTGCTCACTCAACTCCAGACTCACTGGCTCCCTCCCTGTTTCTGAACACAGCAGGCCCACCGACCCCAGGGCCTTTGCACTGGCTGGTTCTTCTGCTTGGAATGCTCTCCCCCCGTATATCCAAGTGGCTCCCACCCTCATCTCCTCTAGGTTTTTGCTCAAATACTCTCCTTCTCAGGGAAGCCTCCCCTTACCTATTTAAAATTACCACCGCTCAAAAAAAAAAAAAATTACCACCGCTCTCTGCCTAGCATTTCCTTTACCCCCTCCCTGCTCTATTTTTGACCACAGCACTTATCACCATCTGATACACCACATATTTTTGATTTGTATTTTTTTAAATTTAAGTATAGTTGAATTACCACATTGTGTTAGTTTCTGGCGTACAGCAAGAGAATTCAGTTATACATATATATACATATTCTTTTTCATACTCTTTTTTTTTTTAAATATCTATTTATTCATTTGGCTGCACCAGGTCTTAGTTGCGGCACTGGGATCTTCATTGCCGCATGCGGGATCTTTAGTTGTGGCATGCGGGCTCCTTTAGTTGTGGCTTGCAGGCTCTTAGTTGTGGCGTGCAAACTCTTAGTTGCAGCATGCACGTGGGATCCACTTCCCTGACCAGGGATCGAACTGGGCCCCCTGCATTAGCAGCACAGAGTCTTAATCACTGGACCACCAGGGAAGTCCCATCATATTCTTTTCCATTATGTTTTTTTAAAATTAATTAATTTTATTTTATTTATTTTTGGCTGCCTTGGGTCTTTGTTGCTGCACGTGGGCTTTCTGTAGTTGCGGTGAGCAGGGGCTGCTCTTCGTTGCTGTGCGCGGGCTTCTCATTGCGGTGGCTTCTCTTGTTGTGGAGCGCGGGCTCCAGGCACGCGGGCTTCAGTAGTTGTGGCATGCAGGCTCAGTAGTTGTGGCACGCGGGCTCTAGAGCCCAGGCTCAGTAGTTGTGGTTCATGGGCTCAGTTGCTCCACAGCATGTGGGATCCTTCTGGACCAGGGATCAAACCCGTCTCCCCTGCACTGGCAGGCGGATTCCCAACCACTGTACCACCAGGGAGGTCCCTCTTGTCTCTTAATTATTATCTATCCCCTTCCCCTCTCCCTCAACACACGCATAAATGTCAACTTCACAAATGTAAGTAGCTTTTTCTATCTGTTCCCTGCTGTATTCTCAGCATCTAGAACAGTGCCTAGAACATAGTAGATGCTTGATAAATAATTTGTTGAATGAAGACTAAAAATGGTCTGTGAGGCAGATATTTGTATTACTCTACTTTACAGATGAGGGAACTGAGGCTGTGAGGGGGACCATCACTTGACCAAGGTCACACAGTAGAGTAAGTGTCAGAGCTGGGATTTATTTAAAAAATGCATTCATTCCAGATGAAGAAGATGTGGTACATACATACAGCAGAATATTACTCAGCCACAAAAAAGAACGAAACAATGCCATTTGCAGCAATGTGGATGTACCTAGAGATGCTTATACTAAGCGAAGTAAGTCAGAAAGAGAAAGACAAATACCATATGCTATCACTTCTATGTGGAATCTAAAATACGACACAAATGAACTTATCTACAAAACAGAAACAGACTCACAGACATAGAGAACAGACTTGTGGTTGCCAAGGGGGAGGGTGGGTGGGGACAGACGGACTGGGAGTTTGTGATTAGCAGATGCAAACTCTTATATAGAGAATGGATAAACAACAAGGCCCTACTGTCTAGCACAGGGAACTACATTCAGTATCTTGTGATACACCATAATGGAAAAGAAAATGAAAAAGAATGTATATATACGTATAACTGAATCACTTTGCTGTACAGCAGAAATTAACACAACATTGTAAGTCAACTATACTTGACTAAAATAAATTTTAAAAAAATGCAAATACAAACCAAACAAATAAACCCCCCACACTCATTCAGCAAATGTTTATTGAGCACCTACTCTGTGCCAGATGCCGTTCTAGGAGCTGGGGATACAACAGTGAATGAAGGGAGCCCCAAACCAAGGTGTCAGACCCCAGAGCTTATATGTGGACCCTATAAAGCTTCCATGCTGTGTGTGTAGGGAAACTGAGGCCAGACAATGGAAGGAAGGCACAGGGTCCCAGCCAGGAGACGGGCGCTCAGTGTAGGGGGTGGGCTTGGCTCTGCAGGATCTGTCGTGGTTGCAGGATGAGCTGGAAAGGTGGTGGCTGCTTCCCAAAGCCACTGTCCTGGGGCTGCAGGTCCAGAGCCGCAGGAGGGCAGTGGCAAAGTGGGTGAGAAGCGCTGTAACGGCCACGTCAGGTAGAGAAAGAGCTCAGTCCGGGCCAGAGACTCTCCAGGACATGCTCGGCGCCCTGGGGGAGCAGGGAGACCGAGATCAGAGATGAGGAGGAAGAGGCAAAGAGGAGGGGGTGGGAAGGAGGTGAGACTGGAGGTGAGAGGAGATCTGGAGAGAGAGGCGGGGAGGGGGAATACATCAGAGGGGAGCTCTGAGCCACTGTCCGAGCCACTGATGGTTTACGACTGTGATTTCAGTTCAGAAATCTTTCCTGACTTCCTCCTTGAACACTGAAACTTCATTCTGCCAGAAGTCAAGAGGTCACATACTCTTGTCCACCTTTGTGAAGACAGGTACGTCCTAGGTGGTCACCTTAGTGAGTGTGGACAGCTCCATCTGAGAAGCGAAACTGTCCCTGGGTTTGGGGAGGAGATTGAGGCATTTCAGTATCTTCCCAGAGGGACCATGTTTGAAGTGCTGAGGCTTTCAGAGACTCCCGGAATCAACCATGTTTCAAATACGCCACAGAGTCAGGTGGGAATACTGTGGATCAGCCCTGCTTTAGATCACCCTTAGGTCTGTGTCGTTCTGTCTTTCAGTAGCAGCCCATAAAATCAGGCAGTAGCTTCTTAAATGAATGTATGTGACCCAGGAGTTTGCTCCTAGAGATTGTTCCTTCAGCAACACTGCCCCCGGGGAGGCTCAAGACCCATGCAGAACAGTGTACATTGGAGCAAAGTGAAAAACTCGAAACGATCCATCAGTATGGGAATGAGTGAATACATTATGGTGCACCAACAATGGAAGCCACGCAGCCATTAAGAAGAATGAGTTAGAACTCTGCATGCTGCAAAGGTACAATGTTCAAGATGGATGGTTAAATTAAAAAAAAAAAAAAAAGGTTCACAATGGGATGCTAGGATTACCTATTTTGAAAAAAAATATACATACATTCATATTTATGCTTGCATTTGTGTAAACAGATTTTGAAGGATGTGCAAGAAACCATTAACCGTGCTTATCACTAAGTTTAGGGCTTACAATCTAGGAATGGGATCAAGGAGGAGGACTTTACTCTCATTTTATTATTAATTAATTAATTAATTAATTAATTTGCCTGCACCATGCAGCTTGCAAGATCTTAGTTTCCAGACCAGGGATTGAACCTGGACCCTTGTCAGTGAAAGCACCGAGTCTTAACCACTGGACCTCCAGGGAATTCCCATACTTTCATTTTATATACTCTTGTTCTGCTGGATTTATTTTTTATTCAGTGTTTGCTTTATAGGTACCATTAAAAACTAGTTCAAATAAAATTATTAGCCAGTGTTTACATAGCTGTCTAATTTTTAGATAACTATTACAGAAGCGATCGTTTAAAAAGTATTTTGTATTTTCGATTAAATGTTCTGTTTATTTTATCTAGAAGTTGGAGGATTATGCTTAATTAAAAATTTTTATTTTGTAGTAAATGGAAAACAAACACACAAAAAAACCCAAAAAACCAAACAACCCTTTTGGGTGTTTTTCACAGGCCTGGCACTATCTACAGCTCCTGAGTGAGAACTGATCTCAGAATTAACTGTGGCTGGTGTGTCTGTGCTCCTCATCTGCCCTCCTCACAGGAGCCTGGCCTGTATGTAGCATGTGTCTTCCCAACCAGCAGTCAGAAAATCACTTAAAAAAAAAAAAAAAATTAATTAATTAATTAATTTTTGGCTGTGTTGGGTCTTCGTTTCTGTGCGAGGGCTTTCTCCAGTTGCGGCAAGAGGGGGCCACTCTTCATCGCGGTGCGCGGGCCTCTCACTATCGCGGCCTCTCTTGTTGCAGAGCACAGGCTCCAGACGCGCAGGCTCAGTAGTTGTGGCTCACGGGCCTAGTTGCTCCGCGGCATGTGGGATCTTCCCAGACCAGGGCTCGAACCCGTGTCCCCTGCATTGGCAGGCAGACTCTCAACCACTGCGCCACCAGGAAGCCCAGAAAATCACTTTCTTATGTTAAAGGAGGAGGTTCAGAGAGGGAAGGCATCCTCCCTGGAGTCATACAGCAGCCCCTGGCCTGGGCAAAGGCATGGACACTGACCTGCAGAGAAAGGCAGAAAGGCAGGGCTCCTCTGAAAAGCTGCGTTGGCATCCAGGAACCTCTCGGGCTGAAAGGAGGAGGGATCTTGGAACTGCTCAGGGTCATGGAGAACAGAGTGGAGCAGTGGGAACACCGTGGTGCCTCATGGAAGGAGTCCGTCCAGACGTTCATGGCTGCCCACCCAGGAAAGCAACCTGTGTTGCTTCTTGCACATTGACCCAAAACTTCCTGGTCTACTCGGCCCTGGGGAACAGCAGGGTGGGGAGACTGTGGCCTTTGGGGTCAGCAGACCTGGGCTCGAATCCCTGCTCTGTCACTTCCCAGCTGGGAGACTGGGCAAGTGACTTATCTCTGAACCTCAGTATCTCCATCTGCAAAATGGGCATAATCATAGCATCTATTCAGAAGAGTCTATGAAATAGTGAGAATCACCTGGCACATAATAAGTTCTCAACAAATGGTTATTATTATTACTCGGGACTACCACGTGAGGCCACAAAGGTTGTGCCTTGCACAGCAGGACTGGAATCCCAGAAGGGCCCTTTTTCTTCATACCATGCATTCCACAGTCCACTTGCCCAGAGAAGTCGATTTCTTTTTTCTTCTCAAATTCTCACAAAGATGCACCACAACGGTTGGTGGCCACTCTGGTATTATTTACATCACTTCTGACAACAAACGCAGATTTCAGCCCTTTGTGAGAACACTCACCTGTTTCAGATCATCTTTAGCTGTTTTTTTTTTTTAATCACATTCTTTCTTTCTTTCTTTCTTTCTTTTATTTATTTTTGGCTGTTTCTGGTCTTAGTTGCAGCACGTGGGATCTTTCGTTGTGGCGCGTGGGCTCAGTAGTGTGGCTCGTGGGCTCTAGAGCGCAGGCTCAGTAGTTGTGGTGCACGGGCTTAGCTGCTCCGTGGCCTGTGGGATCTTCCTGGACCAGGGCTTGAACCCGTGTCCTCTGCATTGGCATGCGGATTCTTAACCACTGTGCCACCAGGGAAATCCCTTGTTTTGTTTCTAAAAGAAGCAGTTTCAACAGCAGGAGCCAGAACAGAGGTTATGCAATCAGAGGATCTGGCCAAGTGGGGAATGGGTGAAGGTGGTGGGGATGGGGAGAGGGAGCAGGGAGGAGGAGGGGGAGGGGGAGGGTGGGGGGGGATACTTCCTGGAATACTTCGTAGTCTGTTGTCTTTTTAATTAAATTGTCTTTTAGTGAATGTTTATTGAGTAGCCTCTCGGGGGTGGGGACACAGCAAAGACTGAGACAAGTCCAGTGGGAGAGGCACTTATGCTGGAACAGTGACAGGCAAGCCAATATTTTCCCAGTACTAAATCAACCCAAGGGCCAGGTACCAGACAACTAGGACAGCCCCTATGCTCCAGAGCCCACTGGAATGATTCAAATTAGCCAGTTTTATGCTGCTGACTCTGCCCTGCCTTTCCCAGTAAAGGCTGTGGCCTGTGTCTTCCTCTTATTCCTTTCTGCCTCTTGACCAGTGCTGCTGCCTTTTCCTGTGGCCCTGCGTGCTGTGCCTCTCATTCCTGGGGGGAATGTGGCCAACATTAGACTTTTCTTGAATGGCATTGACCTCTCCACTTTATCACTCAGTCCCCTCCATCAATTAGAATCCCATGGGTACAAATGAGACGGCCCTAGAGGCTGGGGAATCTGATCTTGTCAAGGCGCTGAGCCTGGTCCCATCACTCCAGGGCTGGGGGTGGAGGGACAGAATGTACGGGCTCAGGTGACCCGCAGGGCAGAGTGGTGAGGAGCAGGGGCTGAGCCACAGTGCTGAGTTTGGATCATGACCCTGCCATTGTCCAGCGCTGTGAGTTTGAGTGAGTTTCTTAAGTTCTCTGTCCCGCTTTCCCCATGTAGAATCCCTTCCTCCAAGGGTCACCGGGAGATTAACTGAGTTAATACTTGTAAGAAGCATGGAGCGTCTAGTGGCCCGTGGGAAGCATGATACATGAGTTAGTTGTCATTACTGATCGACAAGGGTTTAGTCAGCATATATGACATATTAATGTAGGCATAGGGACTCTAGCAAATAACAAGAAACTCTAAGTCCCTCCCCTCGTGGAACTGGTAACTTCTAGCAGACGAGACAGTCTTAAAGCAAACAGCGTATTGAATAAATAAGATGACTCAGCTAGTGATAAATGCCACAAAGCAAATTAAACAAGGAAATATGACAGATACTGACTGGTGAGGGCTGCTTCAGATTGGGTGGTCAGAGAGGGCTTCTTGGAGGCGGTGACTTCTGAGAGTCGATCATGGGAAGGTGTGCGGAGGCATGTTCCTGGCAGAGGGTGCAGCAAGGGCAACGTCCTTAAGGTGAGAGCCAGCTTGACAAACTCCAGGAGCCATCAGACGTGGCCTCTGACAATGACTCCTCCTACCCAAGTGACAGCTCCATGAGGACAGGGATTCTTACCGATTTTTTCATTATTGTGATTATTTGCTCTGCTCCCTGTGAACCCCTCATCCTCCAGAATAGTGCCTGGCACATAATAGGGTTCATAATAACCATGTGTGGCATACATAAGAGCTGTATCTTCCAGGGATCCAAAATACTTGTGCACAATTTCTCCAGGTGGGCATGACAGTCACGTTGCACAATCATTTCAGGGCATCTGTGGGCTCCTGCTATCAATCTTTGGATTCCAGGCAAAGAACCCTCACTTCTCCAAATTTGGGGGTTGGGGGGCACATCCTTAAAGTCCCCAGTTATTCCTCTCTTGGGAGGGGACGTGTTGAAATGACGGACTGGAGACAGATTGCCTGGGTGTTGCATCTTGGCTGCTAGCTGGTGACCTTGAGAAGCGATTTTGAGGCAGGAGATAGATGGGCCCCAGGCTGAGCAGCTGGAGTTCGTTCCCTGTGGACAGAAACTCCAAAATATCAACAGCAAGACAATCGAGAGAGGAGGCTGGGCCCTGCCCGGACAATAGATAAAAGACCATCTATTCCTCATTCTTGAAATCAAGGAGACCTCCCTGACTATACATGCACAGAAAGGCTCCCTGGAGGTCAAAAAGGGATGGGGCGCCACCCCATAGTAAGTGACGCTAACTACCCATAGTCCTCTTCGCTAGAATCCATCTCGGCTAAGAGATGTGCACACACACAGAGGAGGACCCTAAGTTACAGCAAATACGGACTCAGAACCAGGCAAAGTGGGGCTTCCCTGGTGGCACAGTGGCTAAGAATCCGCCTGCCAATGCAGGGGACAAGGGTTCAAGCCCTGGTCCGGGAAGTTCCCACATGCCTCGGAGCAGCTAAGCCTGTGCTCCACAACTACTGAGCCTGCACTCTAGAGCTCATGCTCCGCAACAAGAGAAGCCACCGCAATGAGAAGCCCGTGCACCGCAACGAAGAGTAGCCCCCGCTCGCCACAACTAGAGAAAGCCCGCGCGCAGCAACGAAGACCCAACGCAACCAAAAACAAATTAAAAAAATAAATTAATTAATTAAAAAATAAATAAATAAATAAAAAGAACCAGGCAAAGAAGATGATTGACCAAAGGAAACCCAGATGAAGTGCCCCAAAAAAGTGATTTAAACTACCACGAGGGCATGACTCTCTCTCTGAGCCTGCCCGTGTGTCTATCCACACTTACTGTACTTTTTTCTCCTAATAAATACTTTATTTGCCTCACTGCTTTCCATCTCTATGTGGAAATTCATTTCTGCACAGCTGATGGGCCAGGGCCTTGTCACTGGTCACTGGCCCCTAGTGGTGTCGTGGCCAGGATTCAGCGCTCTCACTGACGTGGCCTGACCTCAGTCTCTGACGGGGAACCAAAATCCTGCTTCCAGCCGCTGCAGGCCAAGGCCACCGGAGATCAACTTCACCCTCTGCATGGCTTCATCTCCACCTTTGTAAAATGGAGATAATAGTTGCACTTACCATGTAGGGTTGCTGTGGGACCAGGTGAGATCTGTGCAAAGGACTTAGAATGTGCCTGGGACATAGTGCCAAGTGTTAGCCGCAATTATCATCACTGAGGCTTGCTGCTGGTATTAAGAGATCAAGCCTGTCGGGGCCTGGTACGCAAGACACGTAAGACACACTAGAAAAATATTGACTGAGTTGGCTGCTCACGAGGCCTGGCCAGGTCGTCAACCCCTTTGTTTGGATTATATATCTCCTCCCTGCTGCTGCCTCTGTTTCTGCCTCAGGCAGGTCTCTGTGTCCTTCACCGGACTGTTCTCTTCTCTTTGTGTCTCTTTGCCCCTCTCTCTGACTTTCTATCCCGGTTCTTTTGCGTTTCTCTGGCTCTCTCCTCTGAATCTCTATTTCTTGCTTCTCTAGATCTCTCCAGGTCTCTCCCTCTTTCTCCCTCTCTCTCCCTCTCTCCCGCCCTCCCTCTCTCTCTCCTTCTCTCTCTCCCTCTCTCTCCCTCTCTCTCTCCCTCTCCCTCTCTCTCCCTCTCCCTCCCTCCCTCTCCCTCTCTCTCCCTCTCTCTCACTCTCTCTCCCTCTCTCTCCCTCTCCCTCTCTCTCTCCCTCTCTCTCCCTCCCTCTCCCTCTCTCTCCCTCCCTCTCCCTCTCTCTCCCTCTCTCTCCCTCTCTCTCCCTCTCCCTCCCTCCCTCTCCCTCTCTCTCCCTCTCTCTCACTCTCTCTCACTCTCTCTCCCTCTCTCTCCCTCTCCCTCTCTCTCTCCTTCTCTCTCTCCCTCTCTCTCTCTCTCCCTCTCTCTCCCTCTCTCTCCCCACTGCCACTCTTTCTCTTGCTTTTGGTCACTCTGAAATCGCTTTCTCTTGCTCTTTTCTTACTTAACACACGTTGCTTGTTGTTGTTTTTGCCCATACCTCCCCATCTGGCTCGCTGCCCACGGAGGGAGTAAGAGGGAGCTGATTATATAACTGTTTGCTATGAGTTCAAAGGGGTGAGGGATGTGGAGGAGGCCAGGAAGGAATATTTTCTCCCTTCGCACCCTTCTTAGCCCTCTCCTTTTTCCTCAATCCGTCAGCCTGGCCTCAGACACGCCTCTCCCAGCTCCATTCTTCCTGGATTGGGTGGAGAGATCCGATAACTGGCCCCCTCACCTGGAGACAGTAGATACTAAATAGCACAGGACCGGAAGGAGTTGGGGGTGCTTAGAAGAGGAGGCAGAGGCTGCAGGCAGGGAGAGCTTCCCCCCGGAGACAGGCAGGCACTAGGGCTCTCCCCCAGCCCCTAGAAAAGGTACGAAGCCACGGAAACAAGATGTTGATGGAAATTTTGGGGAACCATCCAATTCAGCTGGCTGAAGCCTAGGACATCCAGTTTCTGGGACCCCAAACCGAGATTTCTGAAGGCAGAAGGAGGGATGCCTGGCCTCCTCCCGACCCCACTGGTTTTGGGCTTTAACAAGAGAGAAAATGCTTTACTATTTAGCCCCTTCCTGGGGATTCTTGGTCACCATGGTGCTCCAAAAAATTCTGTAGGTCCCTGTCCCACCCACCAGAGAAATACATCAACCACCTTATCCTCCCAACACCTACACCTACGAGTGGAGTAAGGGATCCCCTTCCTCCACTCATAATCTCACTACCTCTTACCCTGATACGCACAACCTGGTCCCATCCCTCCCCCCTCACACACACACAGCCCGGAGAAAGGAGCCCTAAGCAAGTCACCGGTGGGAGATAGTTCCTGGAGGGGCAAACTGGTGTGCTAATCCTAACCCTGTCCCTTGAGAGCCCAGTGACCTTGGGCGACTCTGTTCAAGTGTGAAATGGGGATGGCCACAAAGATGTGAATTTCCATGGGAGTGTCAAAGTAAAGAACTTAGCACAGAGCTGGCACACAGAAGAGGTTCAGGAACAAGCAATGTCCCCGCCCTTCTCCCTGACTCTCCTGCTGGTCCAGCACCCATGCTGTCATCTGCCCACTCACTACCTACCGTCGGCCACAGTCTATGCTCAGCCCTGCTTTAGCCACCGGCCCCACTTACAGTAAATTCCTCCCTGAGAACAGATTTCAAAGGGCTGAGGATAGGTTGTTGAGTGATAGAGATGGCACCACGCTCATGGCTTTCAGTACATTTCATCCCTACAACAACCTTGCGAGGGAGGTACTTTTATTGGTATTCTCATTTTTCAGAAATGGAAACAGAGGCTCAAAGAAATGGGGTGTCTACTGTATAGCACAGGGAACTCTGCTCAGTATTGTGTAACAACCTAACTGGGAAAAGAATTTGAAAGAGAATAGATATATGTATATATATAACTGATTCACTTTGCTGTACACCTGAAACGAACACAACATTGTTAATCAACTATACTTCAATATGAAATAAAAAGTTAAAAAAAAAAAAAAAGAAATGAGGTGTCTTGTTCAAGATCACACGCACCAAGAAAGTAGCAGAAGCAGGACTTGAACCTGGTTCCCCCTAACTCTAGACTGTTCCATGACCTTGGATGTGCTCTCAAAGGACAAAGTTGGAGGGTGTGGACATGAGTGAGGAGGGGACTGAAGGGACGAAGACAAGAGAATCACTTCAGAAGTTGTATAAACCCTGCAGCATGGCAAGCTCCCAAATGGGATCCAACCCCCAGGAAATTTAATCTGAAGGTGTTCAGGTTACTGAAAAAGCTGGATCCCAGCATCTTTATAGCCAGGGCCCATGGCCAAGGGCAGTTCCTTCTTCCTGGTTGCACAGAGATCTGAGAAGTCTTCACACTTTTCCTGTTTGTCACATGTCCATCCTGGTGATCTTCACCATCTGGAAGAACATGAACAAAAGCAGCAAGATGCCCAAAGGTATTTGTCTCTGCTATGTCTGGGAATCTGACTGGGACCCCACTCCCCATCCCAAACTTTCATAATGAGGAGTACATTAGCTGATTATCAACTCTGCTCTTTGCAGAGTGTTTTCCTTTTGTTTCCCTATCAGCCCCTAATCAATCCCTATGGTAGACACTGTTAGTTGTTCCCTTACATTCTTCCCTCCTTTCTTTGGTAATAGAACCCTTAAATCTTAGCTGAGCTCAAGATCATCCAAAATAAAGACTACATTTCCCAGCCTCCCTTGCAGCTAGGCATGACACTGAGGCCAGAAGCGAATAAGATCTGAGGGGAAGCCATGTCCGCCACTTCCAGGTTGTGCCTTCCACTCCCGTGTCCCATCATCCTGCTGGTTGGAGTGTAGACCCAGCATGTGAGGTGGAAATCCATCTTCAACCATGAGGATCAGGGCAATGCCCTGGGAAATTGTGGAGCAAAAGACAGAAAAAACCTGGGCTCTTGGCACTGGAACTGCCATATCAGCTCTGACTGCTTACACTCAGACTGGCACATCAGAGATAAACTGTTATCTTGCTGAAGCCACTATTATTTTGGGGTCTCTGATACTATCAGATACAACACCCTTTCCTCTTATGACTTCCTAATTGAACACCCCCAACCCAAAATCTATAGGAACTATACACATCTACCCTCACAGAGACTTGCAGTCTAAGATCCATCCATTCATCTCCAAGTGTCCATGCACCAATTTCAAAAAGCCTTCCCCTTCCAGGGTGGTTCATTCAACTTTCCCTTCTTCAGTCTGTCTGTCATTCAGGTGTTCTTTCATTTATTCACATCCAACCAGGCAATTATGTCAAATTCTAGTTATGTACCCTTCTGATAGCATCCGTTCTTTTATCTTTTGTCCTCTGATACATTCATCCATCCCTCCTTCCTACCATGCATCCATTCAACCATTCATTCACTCTTTCTTCCATCATTATGTCCTCTCATCCACTTATCAGTACATTTATTTATTCATCCTTCCATTCACTAACACATTCAACCTTTCATCCATTTACCATCTTCCCATTCATTTATCTATTGATCCATTCACATCCGATGATTCTTCTCTCCATTTTTCCACTCACACAGCTATTCATCTACCCACCCTCCCATCCATTCATTCTTCTTTCCATCATTCAATCATATATCCTTCCATTCAATCCTTACTTTCTTCCATCTTTACCAGCTTTGATCCTTCTAAACATCCACTTCCCCTCTATCCATGTTGTCCTCATCAGGAAATTCCACACTGAAAGATGTGCTTTCACTTCCTCGTAATCTAACCTTCTCAATGAGTCCTGACCTATCTTTTACTCTTTTTTGGAGGGGAGAGGTTGGGATCTGGTATCCTTGTCCAACTTTAGAAGAAAAGGGGAAGGGAGGAGAGGAACAATGAACTGGGCCCTTATGGGGAGAGAAAATAGGAAGACTCAGAAATGGGCTTCCATGCAGTTCCAGATTTTGTTATATTTAGAATTGAGTACTTCATTTTCTGGGTGCTAACTTAAATAGTATTTTAAAATTTTTGAGATTCCGATTTTTCTTTACTGTTATACAAGAATACATTTGACTTTTGTTTGTTAACATTATATTCTGTGACCTTGCAAAACTCACTTATTAGCTCCAGTTTTTTGTGTATCCTTCAGGATTTTCTACAGAGACATTCATATCATCTGTAAATAAGGACAGTTGTATTTCTTCCTTTTCTATGTACATGATTTTTTTTCTTGCCTTACTGCACAAGCTAGGACTTCCAGTGGATATTAAGGACTAATGAGAGAGAACATTCTTGCCTTGTTCCAGATCTTAGGGGGAAAGCATTCAGTGTTTCCCCTTTAAGTATGATGTTAGTTGTAGGTTTTTCACAGATACCCTTTCTAGATTAGGGAAGTTCCATTCTATTCTTAATTTGCTGAGCTTATTTGTCATAAATCAGTGTTGAATTTTGTCAAAAGCAGTTTTTGGTATCTATTGATATCACATTTTTTCTTATTAACTTGGTTAAATATCGATACATTGATTTTTTGTGATGTACTATTCTTTTTATATATTGCTAGGTTTGATTTGTTAATGTTTTCCTAAGGATTTTTGTACTTACGTTTATGAGAGATACTGGTCTATAGTTTTCTTATAGTGTCTTGCCTGTTTTTAGTATTAGGATAATGCTGACCTCAGGAAGTGAGTTTGGAAGTGGTCCATCCTCTTCTGGAAGAAGCTGTTTAGAGTTGGTGTTATTTCTTCTTTAAGTTTTTTGTTTGTTTGTTTTTGTTTTTAAGTATTTAGTAGAATTCATCAGTGAAACATCTGGGCCTCTAGTTTTCCTTTCTTTCTTTTTGCAGGTTTTCAACTACAACTTCAAGTTCTTTAATAGGCATAGGGTGTTCAGGTTACCTATTTCTCCTTTTGTGAGTTTTGGTAATTTGTGTCTGTAAAGAATTGGTATATTTCATCCACGTTTTCAAATTTATGGGCATAGAGTTGTTAGCACTATAGTTTTGTATTATATTTTTTTTAAATTAATTAATTATTTATTTTTTGTTTCATTGGGTCTTGGTTGCTGTGCGCGGGCTTTCTCTAGTTGAGGCGAACGGGGGCTACTCTTCGTTGCGGTGTGCGGGCTTCTCATCGCGGTGGCCTCTCTTGTTGTGGAGCACAGGCTGTAGGTGCACAGGCTTCAGTAGTTGTGGCACATGGCTCAGTAGTTGTGGCTCGTGGGCTCTACAGTGCAGGCTCAGTAATTGTGGCGCACGGGCTTAGCTGCTCCACAGCATGTGAGATCTTCCCAGACCAGGGCTTGAACCCATGTTCCCTGCACTGGCAGGCGGGTTCCTAACCACTGCACCAGGGAAGCCCTTGTATTATCTTTTTAATGTCTGTGGATCAGTAAAGATGTTCCCTCTTTCATTCTTGATATTGGTAATTTGTACTTCTTCCCTTTCTTCCCATTAACTTGACTAGATCAATTTTATTGGTCTTTTCAAAAGAATCAGCTTTTGGTTTTATTGATTCTATCTTCCCACTATTATTGATTTCATCAATTTCTGCTCTAATTTTTATTATTTTCCTCCTGCTTGCTTTAGATTTAATTTCCTCCTTTCTCTAGTCTCCTAAGATGGAAACTTAGGTTACTGATATTAGATGTTTCTCTTTTTTTTTTTGGCTGCGCAGCATGTGTGATCTTCGTTTCCTGACCAGGGATCGAACCTGTGCCCCCTGCAGTGGAAACACAAAGTCTTAACCATTGGACCACCAGGGAAGACCCAGATCTTTCTCCTTTTCTAATAAAGCCTTCAATGCTGTAAATTCCCTCTAAGCATTACTGCAAATTTTGACTTTCATTTATTTCAAATATTTTTAGTTACGTTTGAGAATTCGACTCATGGGTTATTTAGAATTATGCTGTTTAATTTCCCTAGCATTCATTTGTGTTATAACTGGAAGTCTGTACCTTTTGACTACCTTCATCCAATTCCCCTTCCCCCTGTTCCCTTTCTCTGGTAACCACAAATCTGATCTCTTTTTCTGTGAGTTTGTTTGTTTGTTTTTGAAATATAATTGACCTACAACACCATGTCAGTTCCTGTTACACAACATAGTGATTCAATATTTTTATACATTTCAAAATGATCACCAAAATAAGTCTAGTTACACTATATCACCATAAAATATATGACATAGCTATAACTATATTCCCCACACTGTACATTTCATACACATGACTCATTTATTTTGCAACTGTATGCCGCCGTCCAGTTTTCCCAACACTATTTATTGAAGAGCCTGTCTTTTCCCCATTGTATATTCTTGCCTCTTTTGTCACAGATTAATTGCCCATATAAGTGTGAGTTCATATCTGTGCTCTCTATTCTGTTCCACTGATCTATGTGTCTGTTTTTGCACAGGAAACCATCAACAAACTGAAAAGACAACCTACTGAATAAGAGAAAATATCTGCAAATTATATGACTATATATATAAACTATATATATAAACAGTTCATACAACTCAATATCAAAAAAGAAAACAACCCAACTACAGAATGAACAGAAGACCAGAATACACATTTTTCAAAACAAGACATACGGATGGACAACAGGCACATAAAAAGATGCTCAACATCGCTAATCATCAGAGAAATGCAAATCAAAATCACAATGAGATATCACATTACACCTGTCAGAATGGCTATCATCAGAAAGTCTACAAATAAGAAATGTTAGAGAGGGTATGAAGAAAAGGGAACCCTTGTACACTGTTAGTTGGAAAACTGTGTGGAGGTTCCTAGAAAAACTAAAAATAGAACTACCATATGATCCAGCAATTCCACTCCCGGGCATGTATCCAAAGAAAATGAAAACACTAATTCGAAAAGATACATGCACCCCAATGTTCATAGCAGCATTATTTATGATAGCCAAGATACAGAAGCAATCTAAGTGGCCATCAAGAGATGAATGTATAAAGAAAATGGGGCATATATACACAATGGAATATTACTCAGCCATAAAAAGAATGAAATTCTGCCATTTCAAAAACCTGAATGGACCTTGAGGGTACTATGCTTAGTGAAATAAGTCAGACAGAGAAAGACAAATACTGTTTGTTATCACTTATATTTGGAATCTAAAAATAAAACAAATGAGGGCTTCCCTGGTGGCGCAGTGGTTAAGAATCCGCCTGCCAATGCAGGGGACACGGGTTCAAGCCTTGGTCCGGGAAGATCCCACATGCCGCAGAGCAACTAAGCCGGTGTGCCACAACTACTGAGCCTGCGCTCTAGAGCCCGCGAGCCACAACTACTGAGCCCTTGCACCACAACTATTGAAGCCTGTGTGCCTAGAGCCCATGCTCTGCAATAAGAGAAGCCACTGCAATGAGAAGCCCGCACACGGCAGCAAAGAGTAGCCCCCGCTCTCAGCAACCAGAGAAAACCCGCGTGCAGCAGCGAAGACCCAGTGCAGCCAAAAATTAAATAAATGAATAAATAAATAAATTTTAAAAATAAAAAAATAAATAAAACAAATGAATAAATATAACAAAACAGAAACAGACTCACAGATACAGAGAACAGATTAGTGGTTACCAGAGAGGGAAGAAGGTGAGTCAAAGCAGGGGTAAGGGATTAAGAAATACAAACTGCTATGTATAAAATAAAGAACAGGATATATTGTACAGCACAAGGAAATATAGCTATTATTTTGAAATAACTTTAAATGGAGTATAATCTATACAAATATTGAATCACTATTGTACACCCAAAACTAATATAATATTGTAAAGCAATATACTTTGATTAAAAGAAAAAGAGAGAGAAAGCAGGAAAGAAAGAAATATGATTGGACTAAGCCATGGATAGAGATGACTTTTCAATTTAGAAAGGAGTCACTAATGATTAACAATGCAGGAATATTCACAGATTTTATGGCAGGGAGCTGACATATCTTCAGATTATCTAGCTTGTCTGTAGTTGGAGGTGATCATAACAGAACGCCAGATAATTTTGAGAGCCATGGGGATATCTGTGACACTGTAACTGGACCCGTTCAGTATCTTAATCATGTACTGTGACAAATGTAGCTGTGGGAAGGGGAGATATTTGGAGTTCTCTGTGATTAGTAGATGTGGTGAAATGTTGTGGGAACATGATAATTTAGTTCCTGTGTATATGTTGTAACATGGGTGAAACAGATCTGTAAAACTGAGGAGAGAAGGGGGTGCATGTTTGGTAGATGGAGATTCTCCTGTGTCAGGAGAAACTGGGCATGGGGACTGACTATGTGAACATACTGAAAGGAGAAGAGCTGTAGTAAGAGAAAGGGGGTCTCTGATCACTGATGTGTGAGGGGACAGCCAGGTAATACATAGATTCAATATTTTCCCCTCAGGAGGAGGATGTTTAGAACTTTGAGACTCAGAGAATACACATCTAAGTTTAAATTTTAGCTGTGTCATTTTATAGCCATGTTGTGTTTTCATTTTAATAAAGATTTCTGAACCTAAAAAACAAAAACGTTTCTTGTAAAATTGGTTTCATGGTGCTGAACGCTTTTAACTTTTGCTTGTCTGTAAAACTTCTGATCTCTCCATCAAATCTGAATGAAAGCCTTTCTGGGTAGAGTAGTCTCAGTTGTAGGTTTTTCCCTTTCATCACTTTAAATATATCATGCCTCTCCCTTCTGGCCTGCAGAGTTTCTGCCGAAAAGTCAGCTCATAGCCTTATGAGTGTTCCTTTTTATGTAATTTGTTGCTTTTCCTTTGCCGGTTTTAATATTCTCTCTTTATCTTTAAATTTTGCCATGTTAATTAGAATGTGTCTTGGTGTGGTCTTGTTTGGTCTTGATCCTGTTTAGGACTCTCCATGCTTCCTGTACCTGGATGTCGTTTCCTTACCCAGGTTAGGGAAGTTTTCAGTTATTTTGTTTTCAGATATGTTCTCTGCTCCTTTCTCTCTTTCCTTCTCCTTCTCGGGCCCCTGTATTGCAAATATTAGTATGCTTGATGTTGTCCTAGAGATCTCTTAAACTGTCTTCAATTTTTAAAATTCTGTTTTCTTTTTTCTGATCAGCTTCAGTGATTTCCACTACTCTGTCTTCCAGCTTGCTGATCTGTTCCTCTGTATCATCTAATCGACTGGTGGTGATTCCTTTGAGTATATTTTTAATTTCAGTTATTGTACTATTCAGCCCTGTTTGGTTCTTCTCTATTAACTCTTTGTTAAAAATTTCTTTCTCACTCTGTCCATTCAGTCTTCTCCTGAGTTCTTTGACCATCTTTATGACCATCTTTGACCATGAACTCTTTATTGGGCAGATTGCTTATCTCCACTTCACTTAGTCCTTCTCCTGGGGCTTTATCTTGTTCCTTCATTTGGAACATATTCCTGTCACCTCATTTTGCTTAATACACTGTTTTTATTTCAATGTACTTGGTAGGTAGGTTATGTTTCCCGACCTTGGAGAAGTGGTCTTTTGTGGGAGACGTCCTATGCAACCCAGTAGTATACTCCCCTCTGGTCACCAGTACTGTTTGATCTAGGGGTGCCCCTTATGTGTGCTGCATGAGCCCTCTGGTAGTAGTGGGCTGTGGTCTGGTAGATGTGGCTAGCCCCAGTCTGGTTGGTTGCCAGGCCCTGCCTTGTGTGGAGGTGGCCAGCCACTAGTGATTGGGGCTGAGACACAGATGGTGGCTGGTTGTGGAGCTCCACGGGGTCCTGGTGCTAGTGCTGGCTCACTGGTGGGCAGGGCTAGGGCTCAGGGGGTCCTGGGGCTGATGCCAGCCTGCTGGTGGGTGTGCTGGGTTCTGACAGGGCAGGCTGCAGGGTTGCTGTGCTCCTAGGGCTGCTGTCCTCCAGTTGGTAGGTGGAGCCAGGCCCAGGGGGTCCTGGGGCTAGTGTCAGCCGCTGATGGGCAGAGCCGGGTCTTGGGGTCACTGCCTGCAAGGCTCTGGGTGCCTCAGAGTTAGTGTCAGTCTGCTGGTGGTTGGGGCTGGGTCCGAATGGCTGGCTGTGGGGCCTCAGGGGTCCTGGCGCTAGTGCTGGTGCACTGATGAGTGGGGCTGGGTCCTGGGGTGGCTGGGGGCTCCAGGGGTCCTACAGCAGCTGGCCTGCTGATGGATGGGGCTGTGTCCTCACCCAGTTAGTTGCTTGGCCTGAGAAGTCCCAGTAATGGTGTGTAAAGTCTGGTGGGTGGGGGGCAGTGTTGGATCCTGAGGCTAATAAGCTAAAGAGAGGATTTAAAACTCATATTTGCCAACACCAAAGTCCTCATGGTAGAACGAGCCCCTCAGAATGGCTTCCCCAGGGTCTATGTCTCCAAGGTGAGCCCCAGTTGCCTCCTGCCTCTCCAGAAGACTCGCCAAGATCAGCAGGTGGGTCTGACCTAGACTCCTTTCATAGTACTGCTTCTGCCCCGGGCCTCAGAGCATGAGGTTTTGTGTGCCCTTTAAGAGTGGAGTCTCTGGGGACTTCCCTGGTGGTGCAGTGGTTAAGAATCCACCTGCCAATGCAGGGGACATGGGTTCGAGCCCTGGTCCGGGAAGATCCCACATGCCACAGAGCAACTAAGCCCGCGAGCCACAACTACTGAGCCTGTGTGCCACAAATACTGAAGCCCACATGCCTAGAACCCGTGCTCTGCAACAAGAGAAGCCACCGCAATGAGAAGCCCGTGCACCGCAATGAAGAGTAGCCCCCGCTCGCCGCAACTAGAGAAAGCCCGCGCGCAGCAACGAAGACCCAATGCAGCCAAAAATTAATTAATTAATTGATTGATTAATTTAAAAAAGAAGAGCGGAGTCTCTGTTCCTATAGCCCTCTGGCTCTCCAGAAAGTAAGCTTCACTGGCCTTCAAAGCCAAAAGTTCTGGGAGCTCATCTTCCTAGTGCAAGACCCCCAGGCTGGGAAGCCGAGTGTGGGGCTTGGACCCCTCACTCCTTGGGGAGAACCTCTGTAACTGTAATTATCCTCTTATTTGTGTGTCACCCATCCAGGGGTGTGGGTCCTGACTATACCAAGTCTTTGCCCTTCCTGCCTATCTCATTGTGGTTCCTTTTTTATACCTTTAGTTGTAGAAGATCTTTTCTACTAGTCTTCAGGTCTTTCTCATCAATAGTTGCTTTGTAAATAGTTGTAAGTGTGGTGTGTCCATGGGAGGAGGTGAGCTCAGGGTCTTCCTACTCTACCATCTTGGCCACTCCCTCTCTTCATTTCTTTATGTAGATCCAAGTTTTGACCTTAAACATATTATTTCTGCCTAAAGAACTTCCTTTGATATATATTTTTTTAATCTTTATTGGAGCATAGTTGATTTACAATGTTGTGTTAGTTTCAGGCATACAGCAAAGTGAATCAGTTATACATATATATATATCCACTCTTTCTTAGATTCTTTTCCCATATAGCCCATTACAGAGTATTGAGTAGAGTTCCCTGTGCTATACAGTAGGTCCTTATTAGTTTTCTATTTTATACATAGTAGTGTGTATGTGTCAATCCCACTTTTAATATTTCTTATAGGTCAAGTACACTGGCAACGAATCACCTCCCCTTTTCTTTTGTCTGAGAGAGTCTTTATTTGTCCATCACTTAAATTTTTAGTACAATACACACAACATAAAATTTGCCATTTTAACCATTTTAAACTGTAAAGTTTAGTGGCATTAAGTACATTCACTTTGTTTTGCAACCATCACCACTATCCATCTCCAGAACTTTTTCATCATTCCAATCTAAAACTCTGTACCCATTAAACAACAACTCTTCATTTCTCATTCATTTTTAATAACTTTTTTGCTTTATATAAAATTCTTGGTTGACAGCTTTTTTCTTTTAACACTTTAAAGATGTCACTCCATTGTTTTCTTGCTAGCATGGTTTCTGATGAGAAGTATACTATGATACTTATTTTTGTTTTTCATGGGTAAATGTGTATTTTCCTTTGGCTGCCTTCAAATTTTTCTCTTTGCCTTTGGTTTCCTGATGTTTGAATATAATAAGCTGACATGTGGGTGTTTTGGTATTTATCCTGTTGGTGTCCTTTGAGCTTCTTGGATCTGTGGTATGGTTTCCATCACTACTTATGGAAAAAAATTACAGCCATTATTTCTTCTAATATTTCCAATGTCCCGTTATCTCTTTCTTCTGCTGCTGCTATTCCAGTCGTGCACATGTTACACCATTTGATAGAGGCATAACTCTATCTTAGTGTAACCACTAAGTTCTTCCATCCCTATGGAAGAAGGGAGAGGATAAAGAAGGAGGCAGGAGAGAGGAAAAAGAAAAGTGGTGGTTGGGGGGGGAGATGAGAGAGAGAATGAAGGAAGAAAGAAGGGCAATATGAAAGGGAGAGTCTTTGAAAGAGAGAAGTGAGGGAGAGAGAGAGAGGGAATATAGAGAGAAGGAGATGAGGAGAAAAGAGAGGGAGGATGGAGGGAAGAGGAAAAGTTGAGGGGAGAGAGTTAGGAAAGAAGAAAGAAAGAAGAGGAGGAAAATAAAAAAGGATAATTCTCAAAAAAGATGCTGTACATATGTCAAGATTAATTCATTAATGAGGGAACTAGGTGTAAAGACAACTAGTCCAAAAGACTAATGAAACACTAGGATTTTTATAGCCAAAAAAGGGAAAAGAAATGCTGAGTTAACTACAAAACTGGCTAATGTCTAATTTTATTGCATTTTTTTTTAAATTTGGGGGAAGGTCACCTTCTCTAACAAATAGAAAAATATAGTCATCATGAGTTAACAGTTTTACAGAATTGTAAAATGCTTAGACGTTGATCAATTGTGCAAAAGAAGTGATATCTTATTTTGAAATGAGATTATCTTTAAATGGACCTGTTAGAAAATATGCTTAGCTTGACATGAAAAAGTCCCATAATTACTTTTTAAAAATTTATATGTTTTGGATAATTTTTCATAGCAGAAAGGAAGAAATTCAGAAGCGCTATTCATTATCCTTTTCATTTTCCAACAGAAGAATGACCCCTATGCCAAACTCAGCCTCTAAAATTTGGTTCCTAAGATTCTGCAAGTTTTGGGGGGGGGTTTGTTTTGTTTTTTGGAACTGAGAACAACAGTTACGCACTGGCTGTACCTTCCTGCTCCTACTGAAAACATCTAGGTGGAGGTGAAAGGTCATTCTGCCCCTCTCCCCACAGCTCCTCACTTTCCTAAAGCTGATCCCCCACTGCCAACTGGAAGAATCCATAGAGCACTGAAAACTTAACATTATAGATTTCTGGAATCCTCAAACATTAGAACAACAGATTTGGAGAACCACAGAATCTTAGAAAAATGCCAGCTTGGGGAGGCTGTTTAGTTCGGTCTTGGAACCATCTCACAAAACACCTCTTCTTAGACTTTGCACAAAGTCTAAATGAGTCTTCTTAGACTATGCACAAAGATCTCCCAGACCCACTTATCTTACCTCCCTGGAAAAAATTTCAATTCTAGCTCTCCTCCCTTCTACTGAAGCCAGAAAAGAAGACAACAGAGTGGGATGGTGAGAGGGGCTGTTCTGAGAATACTTTCTTTCTCCAGCCTGTCTGAATTGGAGGACAAGACTCACAACCACCACCATCACAAATAATTAAGAGTCTAATCCTGAAGGAGCGTAAGTGTGTGTGTTGGGAGGGGGTCAGAATGGAAGGGAGAGCAGAAAATGGGAGAGTCTAAGGAGGCAGGCTAGAGCTGACTCTTACCCCACGAAAGACATTCTAGCAGCATATCCAAGATCGAGAAGGTGGTGCTTTGTGAGTTGCTCAGTTTTCCCAGAATTCCTACCACTTCTGGACACAGGACACCTCAGCATAAACAGCCAAGCCTTATTCCAAACCTGGAGGCTTCCTAACAGATTCAGTTTCCATGCCAGAGAATCAAGACACATGAGAAGGGCTTTTGGATTGTGTTTAATAATATGTATAGGTAGAATATAATACCCAGGAATTTTGTTTCAGGTCAGTAAAGAAGATTTACAAATATTTGGTACAAAAAGAATTGAAAGCCATTATTTAGATTATTACAGAGAGCAATCACTAGGTCATGTCTCTAGAGGTGATCTTCCCCTCTAGAGACTGGGACTCAGAAGTGGTCCCTACATCTTAGACTTTGAAAATGAATATGCGCACACACACACCAGCAAAGTTCTGATAAACCAACACAGGTAACCTTTGATTGTTACTATTTAATATATCTTTAGTAAAAACAGTAGAACTTGTTGAATTAAACCCTTTCAGTAAAGTTATTTCTTTTGCTATTCTAAATCTTCATCTTACTCTCTCTCTCTCTCTTTTTTTTTAACCAGTTAACTAGGGTCTAGCAAGGAGAGAGGAGCCATCTCTGTTCTCTATCAAGACTTTCTAGGGCTTCCCTGGTGGCACAGTGGTTGAGAATCCGCCTGCCTATGCAGGGGACACGGGCTCGAGCCCTGGTCTGGGAAGATCCCACATGCCGCAGAGCAACTGGGCCCATGAGCCACAACTACTGAGCCTGCGCATCTGGAGCTTGTGCTCCGCAACAAGAGAGGCCGCGACAATGAGAGGCCCGTGCACCACGATGAAGAGTGGCCCTCGCTCGCCGCAACTAGAGAAAGCCCTCGCACAGAAACGAAGACCCAACACAACCAAAAATAAAAATAAATAAATAAATAAATAAAAACATCCCTCCTTGTGTTTAAAAAAAAAAAAAAAAAGACTTTCTAAAACAGTATGGTTACCCTATTTGACAGACAGGGAAACTGAGTCCAAGAGGGTTAGGTGACTCACCCAATGAAGAAAAGATGGAACTTAAGTTTGAACTCAGATTGTACAACCCTTAATGAAATAGCCTAAAAATGATGTTCAACTGTTTCCCACGTCCTACCAAGACAAGTTGAACTGGAAACTGAGCTGAGGGAGAACTGAGGAACTGGAAATATGAAGAAAGGGGAATGGCCCCAGTGGATTTCCCCAGATGAATTCAATCTATCTTTATTCAGTTGGGAGATTATAGGTTATATAATCACCGCCGCCCCACCCCCACCCCCCAGATAAAGCAATCTCTTCCTTGATGGCATCCATACCCGGAAAACTTGAATCCCAGGGTGTTCAGATTTCTGCACAGCTGATTTCCCAGAATGTATTTAGGCAGGATCTGGTACCCTGGACACAACCGCTCGACCTGGCACCATGGAGCTGAGAGGGGCCTTCACCATCTTTCTGGCACTCTGCTTGTCTTGTCTGCTCATCCTCATCGCCTGGAAACGGACCAGCAAAGGGGGGAAGCTGCCCCCTGGTCCCACACCGATACCTTTCCTGGGGAACCTGTTGCAAGTTCGTACTGATGCCACTTTTCAGTCTTTCATGAAGGTGAGTCTGTCTACTCCTCTCATAGAGCTGGAAGCAATTAATTCTATAGACAGATAATGTAGAAATTTCTGACTTCGAAAGAGAAAAACAAATATCGTATATTAACGCATGTATGTGGAACCTAGAAAAAGGGTACAGATGAGCCGGTTTGCAGGGCAGAAGTTGAGACACAGATGTAGAGAACAGACATATGGACACCAAGGGGGGAAAACTGCGGTGGGGTGGAGATGGTGGTGTGCTGAATTGGGAGATTGGGATTGACATGTATACACTGATGTGTATAAAATTGATGACTAATAAGAACCTGCAGTATAAAAAAAAAAAACAAACAGAACAACTAATACTAAAAAAAAAAAAAAAAAAAAACCATGTGCTAACACATATATATGGAATCCATAAAAAAAAAAAGGTTCTGATGAACCTAGGGGCAGGACAAGAATAAAGACGCAGACGCAGAGAATGGACTTGAGGACACAGGGAGGGGGAAGGGTAAAAAAAAAAAAAAAGAAATTTCTGACTTCTAAAACACAGGCTCTTGAAAACACAACCTTAAATGTCTGGAATTTCAGAATCTGAAACTCTTGGAAACACAGACTCCTAGCATGTTAAACCTTAAGCCTCTCACAACCTCAGGACTTTGGAATAACCTTACCTTCTATCCTTAAACACAAGAACTCTTGCACTCTGTTGGTCTTTGAACTTTGAGACTCAGTGTCACGAAATCTTAGGATTCTAGAAATTTAGCACTTCAGAGGCAGAAGCATGGATCTTGGAGTTCCATCTCATCCAGGTCCATCATTTTATAGATGCAGAAACCAAGCCTTGTGGCAGTGTTGGAGGATCTTTCCCAGGATGATAGAAGCCAAGGCTTCTGAGCCTTTTCCTCAGTAGTCTTTCCAAGCCCAGAGCCCACATTTCTATCTCCTTGAAATCTCCATCTCCTAAAATTCTTGTTGGTTGTTACTTGGTACTCCAATGAGCCCCCTCCTCTTATGTCTTCCTTCACTCTCAGCTCAGGGAGAAATATGGCCCAGTCTTCACTGTGTACATGGGTCCCCGGCCGGTAGTTGTTTTATGTGGACATGAAGCAGTGAAGGAAGCCCTGGTAGACCGAGCAGATGAGTTCAGCGGCCGTGGAGAATTGGCTTCAATAGAGCGAAACTTCCAAGGTCATGGTAGGTAACAACAACAACAACAAAAATAAAAACAAAATGTAATCACAAAGTGTAATGTACTTCTATGTCCCAGGTTCTTTGATAAGTACTCTAAATGAATTATTGCAGTGACTCCTCTGAGGGAGCTATTAATGTCTTACTAATTTTGCAAATGAGGAAGTCGAGGGTGAGAGAGGTTAGATAATAACAGTCAGTGGTAGAACCATTTTATTTTGAACCCAAACCATCTGACTCTAGGATATCTTCTGTGTTACTTGTGTTCTTATTTTTAATGGATTAGTGACACTCTTTGTGTACTCACTCAAGCCCTCATAGCCAACCTTACTTCTTATTTTCCTATACATACATACACACCCAACCCATAAGTCTCTGCATCCTCCCTTTAGATAGATACCTTTCTAATGTTACCTATACATCCATCTCTAATTGCCCACATCCTTCAATTCCAAGCAGCCTCACAACATTCTTTTGATACTTCCATCCGTCCATCTATCCTTATACTTTTCCTTCCACCCTTCCATTTTTCCATTGATCCATACATCCACCAAAACAATCCATCCATCCATTAGACTTTCTATACAAATATCTTTCCATCCAATTGATCTATACATTTATCAATTAACTTTCCATTTACCTATCTATCCATCATTCCATCCATCCGTTCATTTATCCTTCCATCATTCATCCACCTATTAATCTTTCAAATCATCCTTCCAGCCATTTATCCATACATCTGAAACCACCCATCCATTAACCCTTCACCCATCCACTAAGTCTTTCATCCATCCATTCATCAGTCATTGCAGTCATAAACTCTTCCTCCCATTCATTAATCTATCAAAATCATTTCATTAAATTTCCAAATACTAATTCACCAATCCATGCATGTCTGGAAACTTCTAAATACTGCTTACTGCGTGGTAACTCCTTTTGTGTAGGTATATTGATGTACAGGTGTGATCTTCTGTGTACACTTATGTGTTTATGTCTAGAGAATCCAAGTAGGACATAGAAAATAGAAGTAGTCTCCGCATTCTGGTGTACTCTATATGGCATTCTATCTATATCTCCCTCCATATTCTTATGCATCCATCCATCCTATGCATCTATCCAGTTTCAGGTCTCTATCTTGTAAGAAACTCTCCTTGATCTCCTGCAATCACTACTAGCCTGATTTCCTTCACCTCAGTCCTGGACTGTTTTTGAGGTCCAGTAGGGAGGGAACTTTAGTCTCCCCATTAAGCCTGGGAGGTTGGAAGAGGCATCCCCGAGAGCAGAGTTTACAGCTGTCATATTCTGGCACCCTCCCAGTCCAGCACAGAGTTGGGCACAAAAAAGAGTGGAAGCAGGAGCCTGACACTTAGATTCTGGCAGGTGTAGCTCTAGCTAATGGAGAACGATGGAGGATTCTCCGACGCTTCTCCCTGACCATTCTTCGGGACTTCGGGATGGGGAAGAGGAGTATTGAGGAGCGGATCCAGGAGGAGGCTGGCTTCCTACTAGAGGAATTACGCAAGACCAAGGGTATGGGGGCCACAAGGGGGAGGGCTACAAGGGGGCTGGGTGGTTGTAGAGAGCTCAGTCATGACAAGATGGGCCTTGGTGGGAGAAAGCTTTGGAATGAGAGAGGATGAAAAAGATGGAGGATTTACTGAGATTTCCAGCCAGAGTCCATGTTAAAAGTTCACATGGGGCTTCCCTGATGGCGCTGTGGTTGAGAATCTGCCTGCCAATGCAGGGGACACGGGTTCGAGCCCTGGTCTGGGAAGATCCCACATGCCGCGGAGCAACTAGGCCCGTGAGCCACAACTACTGAGCCTGCGCGTCTGGAGCCTGTGCTCCGCAACAAGAGAGGCTGCGACAGTGAGAGGCCCGCGCACCGCGATGAAGAGTGGCCCCCACTTGCCGCAACTAGAGAAAGCCCTTGCACAGAAACGAAGACCCAACACAGCCAAAAATAAATAAATAAATAAACAAAAATAAAGGAATTCCTTAAAAAAAAAAAAAAAAAGTTCACATGAAAGACCCTTAGGGATCACTTGTCCAGAGACTTGAATCAGTGGATCTCCAGGAGTTTTTGAGCTCCTGGTATCAAATGCAGACTTTGGCGATATGTGAGTTTGTGCCTTTTCCTAGTGACAGGATTAAATTTTATTACATCTCTCTGTCTATCTATCTATCTAGGTATATATTCACACATATACATACAAAAATACATAATTTTGGTAAAAACCATGTAATGTAAAATTTTGCCAGCCTAACTATTTCTAAGTGTACAGTTCAGTAGTGTTACATATATTCACATTGTCGTGAAACAAATTTTTAGAACTCCATGGATGTTAAATGGTCTGCATAAAGACTTTGAAAGTTCACGTACCCCTAGAAATTATTTGCAAAACTGCATTTTTGTGAATATATGCATTGTTTTAGAGAAATTGTCCCCAAATCCACTGACCTGACCGGCATCCTATTTTATAGATGGTGCAGCTGAGACCAAGGGAAGGATTTTCCTAATAGCTCAGATGGAATCATTGGTAGAGATAGAGAGATCAAGCCATTCTTTTTTTTTTTTTTTAATGTGTCCTGTACCACCACTTCTTTCCCAAATGTGTGACTCTCCAGCACGAACAATTAAATACTAATAACAAAAAATAATGATTAAGCTCCACCAGCATTTTTTTTCAAGTTTTTAAAAATAAATTTGTTTATTTATTTTATTTATTTTTGGCTGCATTGGGTCTTCGTTGCTGCGCGCGGGCTTTCTCTAAGTTGCGGCGAGCTGAGGCTTCTCACTTCAGTGGCTTCTCTTGTTGCGGAGCACGGGCTCTTAGGCGCGCGGGCTTCAGTAGTTGTGGCTCACGGCTTAGTTGCTCCACGGCATGTGGGATCTTCCTAGACCAGGGCTCAAACCCGTGCCCCCTGCATTGGCAGATGGATTCTTAACCACTGTGCCACCAGGGAAGTCCCTCCACCAGCACTTCTTGTGTTTACTACATGTCAGGCACTGTGCTAAGTATTTCACATGAATAATTATATTGAATACTCATGAACCAATGAAGTGGCTACTAAAGAAACTTGCAGATTGGGAAATCTAGACTCAAAACACAAAAATGAAGTAACTAACAAATGCTGTTAAGCAGTTGAGTCAGGACTCATATCTGCAACTGAATGATTTCACATCCCATGTTCCTACTCATGGCCTCCAACTTCCAACACCCAGGGGCCCCCATCGAACCTACTTTCTTCCTGAGCCGCACTGTCTCCAATGTCATCAGTTCCGTCGTCTTTGGAAGCCGCTTTGACTATGAGGACAAGCAGTTCCTGAAGTTGCTGCAGATGATCAACGAGAGTTTCATCGAGATGAGCACACCCTGGGCCCAGGTGCCCACCAGCCGCCTCTCTGTCCACCCCCCAACCTCAGTTAACTAAACCCCTGCCTCTACCTCACTCATCTTCCCCACAATCCTGGGAGGCAAATATCAAAATGTCCTGGGTCTCCAAGAAGCAAAGAGCCTCATGCAAGCAATTCTCAGACCCAATGCTGGATGTTGAGCCCAACTATTTGACTCCAGACTCAGCCCATGCTGGCCTCTGGTGCCCATTGTTGACAAATCCCCTTTGCTTATTCCCCACAGTTATATGACATGTATTCTGGAATCATGCAATATTTGCCAGGAAGACACAATCGCATCTACTACTTGATAGAGGAGCTCAAGGACTTCATTGCCTCCAGGGTCAAGATCAATGAAGCATCCCTTGACCCCCAAAACCCTCGAGACTTCATTGACTGCTTCCTCATCAAGATGCACCAGGTACCTCTTCCTCTTCCCCCAATCCTTTCCTCTCATCTCCCCAATCCTTACCGCCTACAACTTTAAACTCATCTGTAAACATATTGACGACAAAAGAGCAAGTATTGTTTCACATGGTTTACTTTTATTTATAGATGAGATATAGAAACTGTAAAGGCATAAACTCTTACACTCTTAAACTTTGAATCTAAAAATTCTAAGAACATGGAAACTTAAAATCTTACGCCTTTCTAATCCTATATGCCAGAGACTTACAAATATAGAAAAGTAGAATGAGTCTTTAGAGTCTTAGAATTGGTGGAGCTTAAACATTTAAAGTCTAAACTTTTGAGTTTAAAGTTAAAAGTTTAAAGTCTTGGATATGTAGCAATTTAGAAGCTTAATACCTCTACATCATGGATACTTAGAATTTTAGAAATTTATATTTTTTTATTGTAGAACCTCTGTACTAGGCAGTTTTAAATTATGCTACCCTAATGTCCTAGAACTTTCAAAGGCAATATCCTGTCAACTTTCTGACAAAGCAATCTCTACTTTTTTCTCCTTCATTCTCCCCACTGTTCACTACACTTCAACTATACCGGCAACTATGCTGGCCTTCTCTTTGTTTTTTCTCACCCGACACACTTTGTGGTTCCACGCCAGGCACACTTCTGCCTCAGGACCTTTGCTCTGGCTGTTTCCTCTCCCAGATACTCACCTGGTTCACCCATCTTTTGTGTTTTCACAAAGCCCTACCTTATACACAGGGAGAAAATAAGATAGAGGCAGAGAAGGGTGATTCTATTTATTATCCCTGTCATTTTCAGGATAAAAACAATCCCCACACGGAATTCAACCTAAAGAATTTGGTCCTCACCACTCTCAACCTCTTTTTTGCTGGCACTGAGACTGTGAGCTCTACCCTACGCTATGGGTTGCTGCTAATGATGAAGCATCCTGAAGTAGAAGGTGAGCGTCCACCTGAGCTGCTTACCTGGTAACTCTCATTTCCAACAGGAAAGAAGACATCATCTTGAAACCTTAGAACCCTACAGCTTTAGACTCTTCACACTTTAGAAACTTAGGATGTGTAATCTCAGAATCTCTGGCTTGGAAGGCCGTTTAATTTAATCTCCTGCTTGGTGCTTGTAATAGTTTATGCAGTAAATTATGAGAAACTTAGTAGCTTAAAACAACAAAAATCTATTATCTTACAGTTCTGGAGTTCAGAAGTTCAAATAGGCTTTCACTGGATCGAACCAAGGTAGATCTGATTCCTTGCTTTTTCCAATTTCTAAAGCTGTATTCCTTTCATTCCTGGGCTCACGATTTTTCCCTCGACTCCAAAGCCAGCAGCATAGTGCCTTCAAATCTCTCTTTGCTTCCAATGTCACATCTTCTCTGACTCTGATCCTTCTGCCTCCTTCTTATATAGACATTTGTGATTACATGTAGGGCCAACCTGGATTACTCAGGATAATCTCCCCATCTCAAAATCCTTAATTATATCTGCAAAGTGCCCTTGGTCATGTAAGGTAACATTCACAGGTTCCAGGGGTTAAGAGGTAATACCTTTTTTTTTTTTTGGCCACACCACGTGGTATGCGGGCTCTACCCCAACCAGGAATCGAACCCGTGCCCCCTGCATTGGGAGTGCGGAGTCTTACCCACTGGACCACCAGGGAAGTCCTGGAGGTAATACTTTGATGGCCATTATTTAGCCAACTATAGAGCCAGAATCAAATAGAATCCATCACCAGTAAATTGCAATCTAGTCTGGTTGGGTAACTCCAGTAATGAGAAATTCATTACTCACCAAGGAAAATCCCCAGTTTTGGTCCCTTTCCCTTCTTTTTTTTGTTTTTTAAATTTATTTATTTATTTATTTTTGGTCGTATTGGGTCTTCCGTGCTGCACATGGGCTTTCTCTAGCTGCGGCAAGCGGGAGTTTCCCTTCGTTGTGGTGCGCGGGCTTCTCACTGTGGTGGCTTCTCTTGTTGCAGAGCACAGCCTCTAGGCGCGTGAGCTTCAGTAGTTGTGGCACGTGGGCTCAGTAGTTGTGGCTTTCAGACTCTAGAGTGCAGGCTCAGTAGTCGTGGCGCACGGGCTTAGTTGCTACACGGCATGTGGGATCTTCCCAGACCAGGGCTCGAACCCATGTCCCCTGCACTGGCAGATGGATTCTTAACCACTGTGCCACCAGGGAAGTCCCCCCTCTCCCTTCTAATGCAGTTCAAAACAAACAAATTTCTCTTGTTACAGATAATGGGAGAGACTAACTTGTTTCCACTCAAACTCATCTAGTCCCTCCTTCATTGTCCAAGTTGTCTTTTACAATCTAAATCATCAAATATTTAATGGACATCGTCTATGTGCTAGGCACTACCCTAATTACTTGCATACTGGATTTTATGTAAAATTTACAACTCTATGAGCTTGTTAGACCGTCACGTCCATTTTGAAGATGAAGAAACAGAGGCTCAGAAGGTAAAGTCATTCGCCCCAAGGTCACTTATCCAGGAAGTGCAGAGAGGAGTAACTGCACCAATAGTGTTCTTAATCACTGTCACATCATTGTTGTCATTTGCTTCCATCCTGTCCTCGTTACCTATTTCCCAGCCTGTCAAAAATCTGTGCATGGCAGCTCAGCTGGGAGCAGGACACTGCCCTGAGCATGAGCCTTCCATGGTTCCTCAGTGTTTTCAAGATAACGATCAAATGTCCCAGCTGACATGCAAGGCTCCACTCTTGCCTCCTGGTCTGATGAGTGTTTATCAGCCCCACCAATTCTTATTCTTGTCAGGTGTTAAGAATAAAGAGACAGTCCAAATACACATGGCCTGCTCCCTCAGGGTCCACAGGTGCTGAAGATACAAACCCACAACCCAACCCTGGTCTCTAGAAACACCTCCTGCATCATTGTCTGTTATGTTTTCTGGTCTCTTCCAGCCAAGATCCACGAAGAGATTGACCAGGTGATTGGACCACACCGGATCCCAAGTGTCGATGACCGGGCCAAGATGCCCTACACAGATGCCGTGATCCATGAGATACAGAGACTGACAGATATCGTGCCCATGGGTGTCCCCCATAATGTCATCCGGGACACTCATTTCCGAGGCTACCTTCTGCCCAAGGTGGAGTTGTACCTTCATTGTCACTCCTCCCTCCACTGTGCCCTTCTCTCCTCTGCATTCCCTACCATACTCCATACTTCATACTCCAACACTGACTTCTCCTAACTGCCCCCATATTCATCCCAGGGCACCAACGTGTTTCCTCTGCTTGGCTCAGTCCTCAAAGACCCCAGTTACTTCCGCTACCCAGATGCCTTCTATCCCCAACACTTCCTGGATGAGCAGGGCCGCTTCAAGAAGAATGAAGCCTTTGTGCCTTTTTCTTCTGGTAGGTGTCTATGGTCTGAGTCCCTACCACCACCACCCCTGCAGAAACATGCTAGATATATCCCGCAACCATTGGTCTGTATTTGACATTCGGGTTTGAATGGGAAGTTGAATGCTATTTCATAGAATCATACAATCCTAGAATCCTAGAATTCCAGGATGATGGAATATTAGAACCATTGACTCTGATAATTAGAAAAGTAATAGCACTAAACAGGGGTCAGCATATTTTTTCGAAGGACCAAATAGAAAATATTTTAGGTTTTGCTGGCCATATGGTCTCTGTGTGGACTGTGCAATCTGCACTACTCAGCTCCACCATTGTACTACAAAAGCAACCATAGACATTCATAAATAATGAGCATGTCTGGGGAATTCCCTGGTGGTCCAGTGGTTAGGACTCCGAGCTTCCACTGCGTGGGGCCTGGGTTCGATCCCTTCTCGGGGAACTAAGATTCCACAAGCCACACAGCACCGCCAAAAAAAAAAAAAAAAAAAAAGAGCATGTCTGTGATGGATGCCAAAGAAAACTATAGACATATAGACAATAAAATTTGAATTTTGTTTAATTTTCACATCACAAAATATTATTTTTCTCTGATTTTTTTAACCACTTAAAAATGTTAAAAGATTCTTAGTTTGCAGACAGTACATAACAGGCAGCAAGGAAGATCTGCCCAATGAACAGTAGCTTGGTAACTCATAATATCTTAGAACAATTGTATTTTAAGTGTAAGCCACACTGAACCTGGTGTCAGTGCAGTGTTAGGAAACAGGACCCCACTTCACCACTTACAAACACCATCAGTGGGGCCATGAATGAGTTACTTCAGCTCCCTGTCTGTAAAATGGAGAGTAATCTCTCCAAACCATTGGAAGGGTAACTGACAAACAGCAAGCACTATTTTTTTCCCCCATTTTTATTGGACTATAGTTGATTTGCAATGTTGTGTTAGTTTCTGCTGTACAGCAAAGTGAATCAGTTACATGTATACATATATCAACCCTTTTTTTTAGAGCAAGTACTATTTAAGTGTGACGTTTTATCTTCCCTCACCAGTGTCTGGCACCTAGTAGGCACTTCATAAACCTTTAAGAACTGGAAATGAAAAGAATCTTCAAATTCGTGGATCCTTTAGAACCATTCATTCCATGCTAGAATCTGTTCGAATTTGAGCCATCAAAGGAGTAGCTTCCACGTGTTGAGCCCCTATAAGTGGAAGATCCTAGCAGAGCACTAACTATTGAAACCCACTGCATCTTTATAATAACCCTAAAAAGTGGGTGTTATCATGACCCCAGAGATGCTGAGGAGGCAGCTGAGGCGGAGGGGTGGTGGGACCGGAACACTCTCGCTGCTCCCATTATCCCGTGCAGCTCTGACCCTCCCTCCCGCCCTCCTCTATGCCCACAGGAAAGCGCATCTGCCTGGGCGAGGCCATGGCCCGCATGGAAATCTTTCTCTACTTCACCTCCATCCTTCAGAACTTCTCCCTACGCTCGCTGGTGCCACCCGCTGACATCGATGTCACGCCCAAGGTCTCGGGCTTTGGCAACATCCCTCCGACCTATGAGCTCTGCGTCACGGCCCGCTGAGCGCCCCCTGTTGGATGTGGCAGGAACCGTCGGAGAACAGAGCCCTGCCCACGTGTCCACGCGCACCCAACCTCTTCATCTTCCTGAATTCTCACAACAGCCCTAAGAGAAGGCACTATTACACTGTCAAGGGACACAGGTCAGCGAGGTTCACCCAGAAATAGGGAGCTGTGTATCTTCTACAACCAGCAGAAAAGTAATGCCCTGTCCAAGACTTTGGCAAAGGCTTGCAGATTTTAAGTTCATTTGTTCACCTCCAGCTAGGTTTCTGACTGTACCAAATTCTTGTTGTAGACTCCATACCTTTATGTTGTTCCTTTGACTTTTCCCTGATAAAGACCAAAGGCAGCCAATGAAGAATAAACATAATAAATTTTTTAAATGGTATAGTGCATTAGAAAAGCAAAGTAGGGAAATGGGCTAGAGATATCCAGAATTGGAATTTTAAATTGGTGGCATGGGTGGTTTCACAAGGCAGCGAGGAGCAAGCTGTGCAGATACCTGGGAAGGGAGTGTTCCTGGCAGAACAATCAAGAGTCATAAGGCAGAAGACTATGTGTGTGTGCATGAATCCACAAGGAGACACGTAGCTGGAGTAGAGGAGGAAATGAGAGAGTAGGAGTGAATGAGATGAGGCAGAGGGTTAAAGGGCTGGATTTTGTGGCCTCGTGGCCTTTGGTGAGGACCTGAGCGAGAGGGAGGTCTTTGGGAAGGTTGGTGAACATAAGGTGACATGTATCGACTTGTTCTAAATGGCTCGCTCTAGCTGTTATACAATGAATAAACTGAGGGAGGGAGGGGGGACAAAATCAAGGACCAATTAGGAAGCTACTACAAGCAGTGATGTTGGCTCAGACACAGCAGAACCAGTGGAGGTGGGGAGAAGATGATGGATTTGGGATTTATTATGATGCATGAGATTGCAGGGTTTGCTAATGTATTGAACACAGGGCATGAGTGAAAGAGGGGGTTCAGGTATCACTCTAGGGATAACAGTTCATCCTTTATAACTTCTTTCTCAACATGACACCTCCCAGAGACTCCCAAGTCCCCTAACAGTCAAGGTTCCTATTTTTAATCAACATAAAATGTCTTTGGCTACTTTAAGTAGAAAAGCCTGCTAGCTACTGGAAGGTGATTGGTTAGCTCACAAAATCAATAGGAATTCTGGAAAGCTAGGCTAAGAATATGAGTAGGAAAAAAAAAGAGCTGTGCCAGGAGAACATCAGCCAAGGTAATGACCAGAACCATCCAGCTAGGGGCTGCTGCTGCCACCCCAATCCCCAGGCACTGAACACTACTGCCTTGGGACTCTTGACCCATTGAAGCCACTGTGGACAACTTCCTAACTGTGTCTGTGTTTTTGTGTCACTTCCTCCAGCAAGAGTCAAAGTTCCCAGCAGGATGATCCAGTTAGCCAAGCCACAGTCAGAATGTGGTGAGGAAGAATTAATGGTACCCCTTCAGCTACTGTGGTGGGAGACAAAGACTTTCCCCTGATTAAGAGTCACACAATATGGGATTTTCCAAAATTGGAAGAGTTTTGAGACTGGGTATGTGATAAAGAACAAATGCCATGATGGACAGTATGTAAATTGAGTCCTTCAGGAAACAGAGGTTTAGACAGAGCTGGGAGTGCATCATTTTATTGGGGGGTAATGTGTGGGAAAGACAAAAGAGGAAGAAAGCAGAGTGGGTCAGGAAAAGTCTTCAGACCAGGATACAGATCTGACACCCATGAAAGGAAAGAAGGGAGGGAGAAGAGTTGGGCAGTGAGAGACTAGGACCACCATGGAGAGTCACCTAATGGGTACCTCTGTAGTGAAGATTGCTGTTAGGGGTGTCTCACGTTGGACAAGAAATGGTAATGCCTTGCACCCACCTTCACTTTTATTGATGAGGAGAATCAATTAGATACTTCCTAGAAATTCCAAGAGCTATAAGGCACCGTAGTCATTCAACACACATTCCTATTCTAAATGGGGCCCTGTGGAAGGAACTGATGCCATAAAGGTGACCAGGATAGATTCATTCAGTGACCTCATGGGGCTCACAGTGAAGTGAAGAAGGCTAACATCTCTGGACAGTGACAGCAAGAGTAGCCAGGGCTCTGATGGAAGGACAGGATAGTGTCGAAGGCTATGATGCAAGAAGAGAAGCCCAAGGGTTTGGGGTGACACCAGATGGTATGAGAAAGTTTTGAGAGAGTCGATATCCCTTTTATTTCCTTGGAGTAAGTTTGTCTCAGAAATTAGGTGAATCAATTGTCTTTATACTTTCACTGATAGGAAGAACACATCAGGATATATGAGTCAGAGAGGACATTTTCTTTACTTTTTTTTGGCTTTTAAAAAGGTTTTATTGGGATAAAATTCACATGTCATAAAATTCACCCACTTAAAGTGTATAATTAAATGTTTTTTGATACATTCATAGATAGGTGCAATCATCACTGCAGTCGATTTTGGAACATTTTCATCACCTCAGAAATGAACCTCATACCTTCTAGGTGTCACTCCCCTACTCTGTCACCCCACACCCCACCCTAAGCAACAACTAATCTATTTTCTATCTCTATAGGTTCCCTGTTCTTGACTTTCATATAAATGGAATCACGCAATATGCGGTCTTTTGTGACTGGCTTCTTTTGCCTAGCATAATGTTTTCAAGGTTCCTGCTAGTGACAGTATGTATCAGTACTTTATTCCCTTTTATGGCTGAATACAATTCAATTGTATGGATATACCATATTTTGCTTATCCATTTTTCTGTTAATGGATGTATTAGCTTGCTAAGACAGGTAGCTTCCTAGGTACCATATCAAAGTATCACAAACTGAGTGGCTTTAAAAAAAAAAAACAACAGAAACTTTGGCCATGGCTCAAGACTTGGCTCCTGAAAATAACCCCCACTGGCCTTCAAAGTCAAATGTTCTGGGGGCTCATCTTCCTGCTGCAGGACCCCCTGGCTGGGGAGCCCAATGTGGGGTTTGGAACCCCTCGGTCCTTGGCAGGAATCTCTACAATTGTAATTGTCCTCCTGTTTGTGGGTTGCCCACCTGGGGGTATAGGTCTTGACTATGCTGCATCTCTGCCCTTCCTACCCACATCATTGTGGTTCCTTCTTTATACCTTTAGCTGTAGAAGATCTTTTCTGCTAGTTTTCAGGTCTTTCTCATCAATAGTTGCTCTGTAAATAGTTGTAATTTTGGTGTGCCTGTGGGATGAGGTGCGCTCAGGGTCTTCCTGCTTTGCCATCTTGGCCACTTTAGCAGGTGTTCTATTAATAGTTGCTAAATAAATGAACCACGTGTCCAAATTTTCTTTCCATTTCCCAGTCCTACTCTGAATAGTCTCTCCTCTTAAGAGCATAGCTTTTCTAACACTCTCTCCAATGAAAGTTACTCATTCAACCACCTCCAATGAGTCTCAGGGTCAGAATTAGGGTCAATACCTCTTATGTCTCAATACCATTTTGACATCCTTGAGCACAGACATAACAGGTGTTTTTAAAATTTTGTCTGCTAAATTCCAACATTAGGGTCATGCTAGGATCGTTCTCCATCAATTTCCTTTTCTCTTGAGTATGGTTATATTTTCCCGTATCTTCATATGCCTAGTAATTTTGGATTTTATCCTGGATATTGCAAGTGGTACATTGTAGAGACTCTGGATTCTGTTATGTTCTGCTGAAGAATATTGATTTATTTTGTTTTGTTTTCAGGGAGCAGTTAATTTGACTGAGCTCAAAGGCTCAGCTCTGAAATCTTATTTCAGTTCTTTTAGCCTTGGCTGACACCGCTTGGAGTTTTCCAGCACATAAATAGTTCAACAATCAGTCAGAAATTTGGACAGAGTTTATACATAGAATTTGGGGCTCCCCCTCTCTGTCTCCCTCCTTTTTTGAGATTCTACCGCCACTACCACCAGGTGTTATAATCACCCTAAACTCTGTCCTCTGGTTCTTCAAGTCAGAAAAATTCCAATGTTTCTATCTGTGTTTTAGCCACCTCCACGGCACCTTCCAGGGCTTGCCTTCAGGCCAAAATGTATAATAAACAGGAAATTCTCTTCCTCTAGCTCCCTTCAGTATCTGCCTGCTTTATTCACTTTTCGGCAATTTCAGGGAATTGGGGTTTTTTTTAATGTTTTATTCTGAGTTTATAGTTGTTATTTTCAGGATACTTGTCCCTATAGAAGCTACTCAACCATAACCAGAATCAGAAACTCCTCAGAGCACGTCTAGAGTATGACCACAACATCCACTTATAAAAATTCTTTCTGGGCTACCCTGGTGGCACAGTGGTTGAGAATCTGCCTGCCAATGCAGGGGACACGGGTTCGAGCCCTGGTCTGGGAAGATCCCACATGCCGCGGGGCAACTGGGCCCGTGAGCCACAATTACTGAGCCTGCGCGTCTGGAGCCTGTGCTCCGCAACAGGAGAGGCCGCGATAGTGAGAGGTCCGCGCACTGCGATGAAGAGTGGCCCCCGCTTGCCACAACTAGAGAAAGCCCTCGCACAAAAACAAAGACCCAACACAGCCAAAAATAATAAATAAATACCACTTCTGTGCAACGACTCCCACATTAAAAAAAAAAAAAAAAAATTCTTTCTTTTTTGAGTCTGCCTCCTTCATCCCTGTCATCTAGCAAACCTTGCCCCCTCTCTCTACTCCAAGACCTGACATTCTTCTGAGAAGGAGCCACTTCAGTGGCCATGGGCATGAGCTGTCCAAACAATCAGACAAAAGGAAACTTGACTTTGTTCTCTTTTTTGGCCTTCTACTTCACTGCATTCCAGCCCACACTCCCACCAGCCCTACCCTGATCTTTGTCATCACTGAGATCTGAAACACAAACATCTCACTCCCCGACCAAACCCCTTGTTCTCCAGGCTCACTCACCATTTCACTGCCAATAGCCTGGATGGTAACACTGGTTGAGCAGGTCTTTGGTTAATGTTCCAAAGAATACAAAAACAATGAAAGGTCAAGTCTCCTCCCTATTAAGAGACCTTTTAAATATACATCTTTAACATTTTGGAATGTTTTGTTTCAGGCTTACAAGGAAGTTTTTCAAAAACCACAGGCTATCAAGGACAGTTTTCTGATGGTTCATAAAGAAGAAAAGGTGGAGCTTGGCAGTCTAGAGTGGTGGTGAAGAGCATGAAAGTTAGTCAGTCACACGAGGCCATGTTCAGGCTCTACCTTTATTGCCTGTGAAACCCAAAGCAACTCACTTCCAACTCTTTGGACCTTACTTAACTCATTTGCAAAATGGGGATGACAAAACCAACACCATAGGCTTGCTATGAGGACTTTAATAAGACCACACTCATTAAAAACTTCACACAGTAAGATGCTAAGTTCAATGAATGATATCACTATTGCAGTACTAGTATTTAAGTTTAAAACAAGAAGGCTAACTTAAGATTCTCATTTGGGGAATTCCCTGGCAGTCCAATGGTTAGGACTCCGCGCTTTCACTGCCAAGGGTGTGGGTTCAGTCCCTGGTCAGGGAACTAAGATCCCACAAGCCGCACGGTGTGGCCAAAAACAAACAAACAAACAAACAAAATTCTTGTTTGGAAATTTGTTGGAGCTAGTTAGAGATGGTGGTTTCTCAACACGGTGAATGTACCAAATGCCGCTGAACCATTTATGGTGTATAAATTTCACTTCAATTTTTAAAAAAAGATTCTCATTTGGACAGGGTCATACATTTCAGGCACACTTGTGGGCATGAGCCAGGTTCTTCCTAAGAGTTTTGGTTCAGGCTAGGGGGTAGAGGATAGAGAGATAATTGATAAAGTTGGGACAGGGAGCAGGGAGGTGTTACTGTGAAATATACCTGTTCTGTTCCATCCATCTCACATATCCAAGACCTGGCTTGGACCGCCCTGCTCTCTTCCCTTACCTGTGAACTCATCCCACAAGACCCAGTTCAAATGACACCTCCCCTACCAGGCCTTCCCAGTCCTCAACCCTAAGTAGTAATTTATTACTAATAATTACTAATTAAAACTAATGGCATCATTGAGGACTTTAATTTATCCAGGTCTGCTCTCCCACTAGTCTAAGAAATCCCTAAGAGCAGGGAGTATGCCATGGTTCAACACGTCCAAAGTTGAGCTCGTTTTCTCTTGCCTCAGACCTGCTCTTGACCTGTGTCCCCAAACCAATAAACAACACTACCATCTCTCCCCAACACTAGCCTCCTCCCTCACCACAGCAAAGTCAACATATAACCAAGGAAGAATTAGTTCTTCCTTCTATATCTTTCTCCAACCCACCCTCTCTTCCCATCCCCATGGTCCTGTCCTCTCTCACCTGTACAAGTCACTTCCTCATCTCTCGGCTTATGGTCTCATCTCCAAAAACCTGAAGAATCTTTCTGAAACACAAATCTGACCACTTTGTTCCCCTGCTTAAAAGCCTTCTGTGACTCCCCGTAGCTTCAGGACAGAGTCCAAACTCCCCCAACCCAGTTGCATATGGTCCACCAGATCGGACACCTGCTCATGGCTGCAGACTCACCAGTGAACATGGCGCCAGATCTCTGTGCTCTAACAAGCTCTCAACCATGCTCCACGGGCCTCTGGCCTTTATACAAGCTGATTCCTCTGCCTGGAACTCTCCCTCCCAACTCTCCCTATCCTTCCATGGAAAAATTCCTACTGAGCCCTCTAGTGGTTTACCCAGAAGCAACAAGGTTGAATCAGGTGTCCCAACCCTGAGCCCCGCCACCTTGACCTTGACCTTTCTGCCTGTGCCTCCTCATCCCAGTTCTGAGCCCTCTGCCTGTGCCCCCCCCCATCTTGACCTTGACCCCTCTGCCTGTGCCTTCTCATCCCAGCACTATCCATTCTGAGCTGTCCTTGTCTGGTGACTGATCTGTCTCCCCCTCTGGAGTGAGAGCTCCATGAGGGCAGGTCCCAGGGCTGTCTTGGTCACCCCTGTGCCCTCAACATCACCCAGCACAAGCTGGCATGAAGTAGTGGGTTCAATAAACACTGGTTGAATGCCTCTATTAAAAGGCTTAAGAGCCTGGGGATAATACTGTGGGAAAGAGAATTTTCTGAGAAGAAGTTGATCCAATGGGAGTGACCTACCTCAGAATGTTCTCAGGACACATCTGTCCTATGGAAGTTTTTCTACTTAGTATGACCCTTGAAGACTGAAGGAGGTAATATCCTGAAAAATAAGGGAACTATTTGTTTGTTTGTTTTTTAAGAAGGGAAATGGAGGGACTTCCCTGGCTGTCCAGTGGTTAAGTATTCACCTTCCAATGCAGGGGGTGCGGGTTCGATCCCTGGTTGGGGAGGTAAGATTCCACATGCCTCACCGGCAAAAAGCCAAAACATAAAACAGAAGCAATATTGTAACAAATTCAATAAAGACTTAGGGAAATGGAGCTGGGCCAGGGCTCTTGGAATCCAAACACAGACAGAAACAAGCAGATCTCAGACATTCCCATGTTCACAACATGGCCTGCATGCCTACATACCACACCAGAATAAACACACAAAAACATCCATACACTTATGTATAGTCACAAGTTGTACATGCACACACATAGATGTGAATACACAGTCTACGTGTTGGACCCAGAGACACACATGTAAATATCCCCCAACAGACATATATCCCAAAGCATGTACTCATGTTACCCACAGGCAGATGCAGAGATGGGCACGCATTCAGGCACACTGGCAACGGACACATTCACATCCTGTCAGGCACTCACACAGATGTGCACATATAGCCATAAAGACTTATGGATACTCACTTATGCACAAACACACACTGCACAAAGATGCATAAGTGATAGGAGTCCTGTAACTCTTTGTTCCGGCAATATTGGCCCTTTGAGTTTATCTTGTTCTTTGTTCTTGGATCACACCACACATACCTGGACTTAATCTTCACAGTTGGTGTTTACCAGGGGTAACCAACATTATTAAGGAAAAATGTCAATGAGGGAAAAACAGCAGGACCACTCCTCTTTTCTCTACTCCCACTTTCAGCATCCCAGGGCCCCTCTCTGTTTCTGACACTGGAGTTTACCCAAATCTCCCCTGACATAGTTCTCTCTGCCTGCTAATAACAGCCCTGACACACCAGGAATCACGTCTAACGGGGACTTCACACACCCTCAAATACAACCTTCTCTTCCCAAATATTCCCTTTCCACTGGTGGGGAAACCCAATCGCAGGAAGGGGAAGTGAGTGCAGAGCAGGAGAGAAAGGGTTCACATGTGTGCCCCTTGCCCACTCTCTGTTTTCTGTCCTCAGTATACCCACATGTAAAATGGGAAACATCAATAATAATAATAATAATAATAATAACGGAAATGATACAATTGATGTAGTGGGCTTCCCTAAGGATCTGGGTTGGGAACCATTGGGGCTCTCTGTGAATTCTAATCCTTGAGACAGTTGGGATTTTTCAGTATCATATTGGTGTTTGTTACTATTTCCAAGCCCTGGCCACTCCCTCTACCAGCTGAGACCGTGAGTTACTCTTCTCCAGTTCTGTGGGAAGTTCCATGGAAGTGCAGCTATGGTCTTCTACCTCTTGCCCAGCCACAGATAGTCAGTTCTATGACCCCTATCCTGACCTCACTTTGAGGTCCCAATGAGAATTCTGGGAATCAAGAGGCAGAATTGTGTCCAAAGTAAAAGCAGGTCAACATCTGGGGTCAGATGCTGACCCCATGATCCAGCTGGGCTCTCCTCCCAGGAACACCGCATCCACAGCCCGGGGTCCTTTCTCACCTCAAGACCCTCAAACCCATTCCCTGGAATCTCCCCCCACTATGAGACCCTTCAACCTACATCTCTCCTCACCAAAAGACCCCCAAATCCACAGCCACACATCCTGTTTCATTCTAATAGCCTTATATCCAGATCTTTGAATTCTTCTTTCCCAAGACCCCAAAATCCACCACTTTGGGGTCCCTTCTCACTCTGAGATCCCAAATCCAAAGCTCAGGGGCTCCCCCAAGCAAATATTCCAAAATCTTCAATTCTGGAACTTACCTACTGCCCTCCACAGCCTAGGGCAGTCCCTCCCGAGGGAACCACAAATTCCATATTGGGGCCCACTCTCTGTTAATCTGATCTGAGGTCCCCCTCCTCCTTCCTTGCTGGCTATGTCCCAAGCTAGGTGGGGAGCATAGTGGGGGGTATAGTTGGGAGGTGAAATGAGACAATTATGTAATCAGGACCAAAGTCGGCCCTTCTCTCCCAGGTAGTATAAAAGCAAACCATCCCAGACATCACCAACTGACTGTCACCCCCAGTGCCGCCATGCTGGCCTCAGGGCTGCTTCCTGTGGCTTTGCCAGCCTGTCTGACTATACTGGTCTTGATGTCTGTCTGGTGGCAGAGGAAGCTCGAGGGGAAACTGCCTCCTGGACCCACCCCTTTGCCCTTTGTCGGGAACTACCTGCAGCTGAACACCAAGCAGATGTACAACTCCTTCATGAAGATGTCCCAAGGCAGAGAGATGGGTGGGATGGGATGGGGTGGTGGGATGGGATAGGGGTGGTGGCCTGCCCTGGTTGGGGCTTTGTGGCTGGGAATTGACAATGTTGGACCAGAGTCATAGGAAAGGAAAGGGGAGTTTTAAAGATTCAGTATCAGGGTCCTGGCCAGGAAAGACCACATCTTGGGATGTCCAGCTCCTTGACCGTCAGAGCCTGTAGGGAAATGCATCTCGGTATGTGAGATCTGGGTCCAGGGCCAGTTCAGAGCAGAGGCTGCTCTCTAACCACTCCCACTCACCGCCATCAGATCAGTGAGCGCTATGGCCCTGTGTTCACGGTCCGCCTGGGGCCCTGGCGGGTCGTGGTGCTGTGTGGATATGACACTGTGACGGAGGCTCTGGTGGACCAGGCTGAGGAAGTCAGTGGACGAGGCAAGCAGGCTAACTTCAACTGGCTCTTCAAAGGCTATGGTGAGGGGGACCTCGGAGCGGGGGGCAGGGGGGTGTGGTCAGGCAGACTTGATGGCTTCAGTGTCCCCAGCCTTCTTCTCCTGACTTCCTCTGGTATTCTCTGTCCCCATTCCTGTTCTTTGTTGCCGCCCCCTCTGTCTCTAATTTGTCTTAGCATTTCTGCATCTCTATTTCTCCCTGCCTCTCTCTCCCCTATCTCCCTGTCCTCTTTCACTAGATGTCTCTTCTTTCTCTGTATCTCTTAGAAGCTCTTGGGACTTCTGCTTTGGAACCCTGGTCCTCTATCTCCATATGCCTTTTTGTCTTTTTCTCCTTTTCAACTTCTGTGCTTCCCCAGGCTTCTCTCTCCCCTTCCCTCTCTCTCTTCTTTCTCAGTCTTAGAATCTCACATTATTTCTGTTTCAAAATCCCCATGCCTCCATCTCCTGGTAACAGTCTCGACCCTCTCTGTTTCTCTCTCCTTATTTTTCTCTCTTCTCCAGCTCAGTTTTAGAATCCTTCACAATTGTTATATCCGCCTCCCAGATCTCCAAGTATCTCACTTCCCCTCCTTCCCTCCTCTGTCTCTTTCTCTTCCTGTGAGTGTCTCTGTATCTGCCTTTTCTCGGTGTTATCTTTCCTGCCTCTCTCCTTCTGATTCTGTTCTTGCAACTCGGTCTCTATCTCTTTCTGCGTTTCTCTGAGTTGTATGTCTCTGTCTCTGTCTCTCTCTTTCTCCCCCGCCCACCCCCCTCCTTCCCTCCCTTGCTTCCTCCCACCCTCTTTCCCTCCCTCCCCACCCCTCCCCTCCCCGCTCCATCTCCCACTCGCTCTCTCTCTGCCCACCTTTCTCTCGCTCTCCGGGCCAGGCGGCTGGTCTGGGCCTGCCCCGCCCCTGTCTGCCCCGCCCCGACTCCTACGCTCCCTCTGCAGGCTTGGCGTTCGGCAGCTGGGAGCGCGCCGAGCAGGCCCGGCGCTTCTCCATCACCACACTGCGGGACTTCGGCGTGGGCAAGCGCGGCATCGAGGAGCGCATCCAGAGGGAGGCGGGCTTCCTCATCGAGGTCTGCCGGGGCATGCGCGGTGAGTGGGGGGGACCCCGGAGACCGCGAGGAGGAGGAGGAGAAGGAAAACAGCCGGCACCGACACACGCATTCTGGCCCCGGAAGGGGTCCAGGTTGGGCGAAGGCGTCCGGCCTCCCAGCTCTGGGGTCTGAGGCTGGAAGTCTGGCTCAGCACCTCCGTGCTCTCCTCAAATTCGCAGACTGGCATCAGACCGCCAAGCTGACTCTCCCCCAAATCCCTGTCTCTCCCCAACCCCACCCCGTCCCCCAGGCGCCTTCCTCGATCCCACCTTCTTCCTGAGCCGAACCGTCTCCAATGGCATCAGCTCCATCGTCTTCGGGGGGCCGCTTTGACTACGAGGACAAAGAGTTCCTGTCACTGCTTCGTAGGATGCTGGGAAGCTTCCAGCTCACAGCTACGTCTACCGGCCAGGTAACCCGTCCCAGCCTGGCTCTACCATGCCTCTACCTCAACCTGCCAACTGCTCCTCCACACCAAGACAGGCGCCCCAAACTCCCATCCTCCAACAGACAGGATCCCCTCAAAACCAGCCCCCCACTCTCGGACAACTGAACAGTTGCACCAGAACCCGGGACAGGTGCCCAATACTCAGCCTCCAAGCACACCTGGATATGTCAAAAGATGCTCCCCCCCACCAAAAAAAAAAAAAAATGAATGAAAAAAAATAGACACTGCAGGCAAGATACATGTGCTCAACCCAGCTTTCTCTTCTCACCAGCGCGGGTGTCCTCACCCCAACTTACCTTAATATCTAACAGATGCTCCCTTTTAAGATATTCTATCTTTCCATCTGAATTTCTTAACACCTGGACAAGTGATCACCTCAGCCCGCTTCCTGAACACCTGGTGCCGGAAAATTCAGCCCAGCAAAATCATTTGTTATCTACACAGGTGTCCCAAACCAGCCCACTAGAATATCTAGACAGTGCCCCCTACCCAGCTCACTTAAATATCTCAACATTTAGACAGGTACCCCAAACCAAGACCCCTAAACATGTAAACACCTGGACAGATTGTTCCCCAAACACCCAAATAAGTGTCTTCCAGCCCAGCTCACTCAAATACCTACAGAAGTGCCCCCCTATTGGCCCATTTGAATATATGAACACCTGAACAGGTATCTCCCCGCTTTAACACCTGCACAGCAGCCCCCAATCCAGATTCCCTAAATATCCACACAGTTGTTTCCAACTGAGACCACCTGAATGCCTAAACACTTAGGTGACCCCCCCTTCCAAGTCCCACCTAAATAGCTAAGCACCTGGACAGGTGTCTCCCAAGCCAACCTCACCTGAATATATGAACACCAGATATATGCTCCAATCCAGCATCACCTGAACTTCTGAAACCTGGATATGTGTCCCAGTCCATGTCACTTGAATTCTTGGACAGGGTCCCTCACACTTAACTCATGTGAAAACTTAGATATCTATTCCCATCCAGCCCCATCGAAATACCTAAACATCTGGGTAGGTGCCTTTAACCCAGTGCCTTCCTTGCCCTGTGATAGGTCCGACTCCCATTGGGTCCTGAGCACTGACAGCTGTCCTTCCCTTCCATTCTTCTCTCCCCACCCTCAGCTCTGTGAGGTGTTCTACTCAGTGACGAAACACCTGCCAGGGCCCCAGCAACAGGCATTTAAGGAGCTGCAGGGGCTGGAGGACTTCATCGCCGAGAAGGTGGAGCAGAGCCAATGCACTCTGGATCCCAACTCCCCATGGAACCTCATCGACTCCTTCTTCATCCGCATGCAGGAGGTACACGCCAGCAGCCAGTAAGGAGAGGTCCAAAGCCAAGCAGAGGGAAAGCAGGCTGGGGGTGGTGGAGAACAGAGGCCCATTGAAATCATCCCCCATCCTAATAATTCTCACAATCCCAATGATAATTAACCATCACTGTTCCATCTACTGAGCCCTTGTCCTCAAGCAGGACTTGTGCATGCAAATCATAATAGCAAGCATTTCTACAACACTGCCATGTGCCAGGCACTAATTTAAATGCTTTACGGTATCCACCTATTTAGCACACACCTATTTAGCTCTTGGAGTAGGCTCTCTATTATGACCCTGATTTTACAAATGAGGAAACTGAGGCCCAGAGAGTATAAGTGCCCAGTCTGAGGTCACACAGCGAGGAAGCAGTGGACCCTAGCTAGGACCCTTCTCTGACTCTAAGCCTGGTGCTTTTCACCACCCTGCACTCACCTTTCGTTCCCTAGTATCAGATATACCTCTGTGGACAGGGCACCTGGCTTTACTATGCAACAGTGGAGGGTCCCCACCCCCATCTGGTTGTCAGTCTCCCTTCTATGATGAAAGGAGATGGGCCTTTATGGAGTCTGAAGTTCAAGGTGAAAGGATCCAGGGAGGGATTTCTCCATAGTAAGCGTCAATATTTTTAGTGAAGATGCTGTTGCTTAAATAGATGCTGTTGCTTAAAATTCTGCATCTGTGTCTCAGAAAATGTGTCTCTCTTTAACGCTCTCATTCTGTCATGCCATCTCTCTGTCCCTCTTTCTCACTCACTGCCTCTCTCTATCCCTCTCTTTCTAAGTATTCCTACCATTTAAAAAATGACAATTAAGCTGATAATTAAAGGACAAATAGTCAGATGGCAAAGAGTGTGAGGAGGGCATTTTGGGGCAAAGCCTGCAGCCTGGGCAAAGGCCTGGAGGCCCGGAGAGAGCCTGGTAGAAATAGAGTCCCTCGGACTTCCCTGGTGGCGCAGTGGTTGAGACTCTGCACTCCCGCTGCAGGGGACACGGGTTCGATCCCTGATCGGGGAAGTTCCGCATGCCCCAAGGTGGTGCCACAAAAAAAGAAAAAGACAAAGAAATTGAGTCTCTCTTCCCACCTTTGGTCTGGATCTAAAAGAGGCAGGTCCAAAAGGAAAACCCCCAGAAGGGCCCTGAGAGCATTGGGGAGTGGGCTCAGCCTTAAACCCTCTCTCCACGCAGGAGAAGAAGAACCCTAACACGGAGTTCTACTTGAAGAACCTGGTCCTGACCACACTGAACCTCTTCTTTGCGGGCACTGAGACGGTCAGCACGACCCTGCTGCTCATGAAGCACCCAGATGTGGAGGGTAAGGCTGGAGGGGGCAAGGAAGTGGGGGCCACAGACCCTCAAAATTCCTCTAAGCCCGCTGCAACGGTCCCACCTCTCCCAGGTCCCTGGACCCTCAGACATGCCCTGCTATCCAGGGACAAGGTGATATTCGCTGATAGGCACCAGCCGAATTTCACCAGCTGTTAAAATATTGAAAATATCTGAACTGATCGGTGTATAGTTCCCACACGGAACCAACCAAGTGCCCACTGCCTGCTCCTCCAGACCACCCCCCAAGACTCTTCCCTTGCACCTCCCCTGTGATTTTGGCAGGACCATGTGAACAAGACCCTGCACCAACAGTGCCTATGGCCTGAATGTTCTATGTCCATGTCACATGTGGATGTCATGCATGTTGTACCTACTTGGACAATCATCCCTGCCCTGAGTCCTCACAATAGCTAAACACGTTCCCCCTCCTCCCCAAGCCAAAACCCATGAGGAGATTGACCACATGATTAGAAAGAGCCATCAGCCCACGCTCAAGGACGGAGCCAAGATGCCCTACACAGAGGCTGTGATCCACGAGACCCAGAGATTCTGAGACATGATCCCCGTGGGCCCGGCCTGCAGAATCACCAAGGATACCGAGTTTCGAGACTTCCTCCTCCCCAAGGTGCTGCCCCACCCAGCCTAAAGGGATCTCCAACCCACTCCCTGTGACCCCGCACCCCATTCCCCTTAGAAGCTTCCCAGCCCCTGTCCCGCTCCCTCAAAGACCTTCCCAACTACCGTGTCCCTTCCACCTTCCCACTCAGAGACTCCTGAATTCCATATCTCCCCAGACCTCTTGCCTCAGGGAATATGAACCCTATGTCCCCCCAAAATTCTTGTCTCAGGAGAGACATAACCCCCTTGTTCCCCCAACCTCCTGCCTTGGGAGACACGAACTGCATGTCCGTGAAACCTTCTGCCCCAGGAGACACAGAGCCCATGTTACTCAAATTTCCCTTCTCAGGGGACATGAACCCCATGGCTGCCAAACTTCCTGTCTCGGGACCATGAATCTCATGTCCCCCAAAGCTCCTCCCTCAGAGGACCCCAACTCCCATGCCTCCCACTTCCCTTCACCTAGGTCACACAAATTCCCCCTCCACCCCCAGGTGCTTTCAGCACACCCATCCCCAACTCTACCTTATCAAAGTCCCCTCCCTCCTCCCAACCAGGGCGCCGAAGTGTTCCCTATGCTGGGCTCCGTGCTGAGCGACCCCAAGTTCTTCTCCAACCCGTGAGATTTCAACCCCCAGCACTTCCTGGATGAGAAGGGGCAGTTTAAGAAGAGGGATGCTTTTGTGCCCTTCTCCATCGGTAAGACACACTGCCAAGCCAACACCACCAGGGGCCTCCTTCATCTCTAAGGTGTAACCTAGTATCTTTCTCCAACTTGGAAGTCCCTCTTACCATATACCCTGGAGCCAACCAGCTGCAACCCCCATAACTACCAAGAACCTGGGCCCAGGCAAAAGAAAAGGGATGATCGTACCCATTTCAGAGATGGGGAATATCATGGCCCAGAGTGAGCCAGAGATTTGTCCAAGGTCACTTAAATTCTTCAGATTCCTAGAAAGGCGATGGCACAGCAGCCATATTTGAGTGTGTATTTGAGGAGAAGGGGCACCTAGAGTTCCCATTGCTACAGCCTGTTTTGCTTCACCCCACCCCATGTTCTAGGGAGACAGGCTCAGAGAGGAGTAGCAACTTCTCTGAAAGTCTCTCAGGCCTCGATATTCCAGCCCGTCCTCCCTGGGAGAATACAGCTGGGGGTCGGTAGTGGCGTCAAGGTAGCAATGAGAACAAGCCTCACCTCCATGCCTCCCTGCTGTTCCTTCAGGAAAGCGGTACTGTTTCGGAGAAGGCCTGGCTAGAATGGAGCTCCTTCTCTTCCTCACCACCATCATGAAGAACTTCCACTTCAAGTCCCCACAGTCGCCCCAGGACATCGACGTGTCCCCCAAACACGTGGGCTTTGTCACCATCCCACGAAACTACACCATGAGCTTCCTGCCCCGGTGAGCCAGGGCTGTGCCAGGGTGGGGCTGGTGGGAGGAGCAAATGGGAGAGGGAGGGGCGGGGTGGGGTTAGGGGAGGGGCGGGGCTAAGGATGGGGCAATGATGGACGGGGGGTCAGGGGAAAGAAGGGGCAAGGTGGATAGGAGAGGAAGAAACAAACGGACTCTGTTCACCTTGCTAGAGGTGGGTTGAGAGGAAAAGAAACCTTATACTATACTTTGAATAGTAACAATAACAGATATTATTTATTGAGCAAGTACACTGTGTCAGCTCTACGCTAAAAGCGTCATATACTCACCTCACTTAATGCTCACAAACCTATGTCACGGGGAACAGTATTCATGCCCATTTTACAGGTAACAAAGATGAGGTCCAGAGAGTTTAAGTCTCTATCTGAGGTCCCACAGAACACAAGTAAGTACTCAGCAAGTACATGAACACAGATCTATATAGGGATGGCTATACTTAGCCCACAGTCGTTTGGGGAGATTCTTAAAAAACACCCCTTCCTCAAGTGAAAAAACAACAACTTATCATACTATTACACAACCTGAACAGCTCTGTCCAGGAGATTTTTTCCAGAGCCCTCACAGGCAGCTGACCTGGCTTCACTACACATTTGCCCACACCCTTGCTCACTCGTGCACACTTTGGATGCCAGAGCATATTTCGTCCCCACCACCAGATAAGGCTACTGTGTCCGATCAGAGTCAGACCTGGGGACAGGAGTCAGACTTCTTAATGAATTGGGTGGGAGAGAGAAACATTTTCAGAGAAAATGCCAGGAAAAGTTTGGAAGCAGCACAGCCATGTCTGTGTGTGTGCGCATGTGTGCATGCAGGCATTCGAGTATATGATTGCATGTTCTCCTGAGTGTATGCAGGAAGTCATATTTCCTATGAGTTTCTGAAGGTGGGGCTCTCTCTGGTGGATCTGGGATCTGTGAGAGTCTGAATCACCTGCTTACTCTCAGATAAGTTAGCGTATGTCCCCTTAGAAGTGGCATCCTTCAGCATTGCACAATCTGAACATTCATACACATCAGCTTTAGATCTTTGTGTTAGATCTAGAGTTAGATCTAACCTTAGATCTAAATGCTACACAGATCCCCGCATCCACAAAACTTGCCACACTTGAAGGACCAGTGATTGAGGTCAAGTGAGAGGAAAGCTGGTCCTTTGAACCCTGCAAGTTTCATAACAGGCTATGATTCTCAAGTTTCTCAATTTCCATGATCTGTGTTTGGCAACTTGGTTTCCACAAATTGGCTGCTTCCTACTCATTGGAGGGAAATAAGGATCCACAGGGTCACACTCTTTATTATTACAAACACACTATTTAACAATCCGGAGTCAGAATCAAACTTTATCCATCCCTGTGCATGTCACTTTAAGAGGTTTCTAGAAACCTCACCTGGGGGAATCTTAGAATTGTGGCATAACTAAACGGTCGAATCTTGGAACGGCAGAGTCCACAATTCATAATCTTGGAATCTCGGATTCCCAGAACCTTAGACTCAGAACATTTGAATTACTGATGCTTGGAACTCTTGATGCTTAGAATTTTAGCATCAGAGTTTCCTTTGCCCACATCCTTGGGAACTTCATTCCCAGCCCCTCTGGTGGCAAACGTCAGATCTCCAAGCTGAAAGTTCCTTCTGAGAAAGAGTCAAGAGAGGAAAGGAGGGGCTGGAACTAGCTGGGTTCTGCCAATGAGGCATATCTCCAGGGGAAGATAGAGTGGCTAGTAAGTCTTTGCCCAGCAAGAAGGGAGACGAGAGGGAAGAGAGAACAAGTATTAATCTTCAGAGTCCTCAAACTTACACCTGAAAAGGGAAAAGCAGGAGTCCATCAAGGCATTACCAAAGGTGCCAAGAGAAGTCACATTCTAGCTACCAATGCCTCGATCTCACTTGTCCAGATAGGGCAGTCTCAGCTTTGTTGCTCTGGAAGAGCCAGTGACCCAACCCAGCAAAGAGACAGTGCTGGGGCGGAGGTGTTAACAGGAGCCCTGGATTCTGGTCCAGGCTTTGCTGCTAACTCTTTGGGCCTTCCTGAGCCTCTCATCTGTCTCCTTCCTCACAGGAATTATTTGAAGATTGAAACATAGCCTGGTGCTGAGCTTTAAAACTCAATGGCTGCAGGAATGGGCGGATGACAGTGGTGATGTTACTGGGTAGCTTGTTTTTCACTACTCTCTTCTAGCAAAACAAGAATCCTGCTCTTGCCGTAACGACAGGCACAAGTAGCATGTGTTGAGTGCCTGCTATGTGCCAGGCACTGTGCTGAGCCCCTTGTATGAGTTTCCTAGAACTGCCAGACCAAAGTATCACAAGCTGGGTGGCTTACACCAACAGAAATGTATTGTCTCAGAGTTCTGCAAGCTAGATCCAATATCAAGGTGTCAGCGGGGCCATGCTCCCTCTGAAACCTGTAGGGGAATCCTTCCTTGCCTCTTCTTAGCTTCTGGTGGTTTGCAGCTCTTGGTCTTTGGAGTTGCTTGGCTTGCAGCTGTGTAATTCCAAACTCTGCCTTTGTCATCACATGGTGTCGTCCCTGTGTTTGTCTCTCTTCACATGGCCATCTTTTTTTTTTTAATTTTATTGGAGTATAGTTGATTTACAATGTTGTGTGAGTTTCAGGTGTAGAGCAAAGGGAATCAGTTATGCATATACATATATCCACTCTTTTTTAGATTCTTTTCCCATATAGGCCAATACAGAGTATTGAGTAGAGTTCCCTGTGCCATACAGTAGGTCCTAATTAGTTATCTATTTTACATATAGTAGTGTGTATATGTCAATCCCAATCTCCCAATTTATCCCTCTCCCCTTTTCCCCCTGGTAACCGTAAGTTTCTTTTCTACATCTGTGGCTCTATTTCCGTTTTGTAAATAAGTTCATTTGTACCATTTTTTTTAGATTCCACATATAAGCGATATCATATGATATTTGTCTTTCTCTGTCTGACTTAGTTCACTTAGTATGATCATCTCTAGGTCCATCCACGTTGCTGCAAAGGACATTATTTTGTCCTTTTTTACTGGCCATCTTTTTATAAGTGTACCAGTCATACTCCAGGATGACTTCATCTTAACTAATTATATCTTCAATGATTCTTTTTCCAAATAAGATCACATTCTGAGGTACTGGGAGTTCCAACTTCAGAGTACCTTCTTGACAGTTCAATCCATAACACCACTTATGCATGCACTCATTCAACCAAATAAAGTGTCTGTGAGGTGACTCTATGATGATCCTTGTTACAAATGAGCACACGGACTCAGAGGAAGGTTAAAGAATCTGCCTAGGGCTTCCCTGGTGGTGCAGTGGTTAAGAATCCGCCTGCCAATGCAGGGGACATGGGTTCGAGCCCTGGTCCGGGAAGATCCCACATGCCACGGAGCAACTAAGCCCGTGCGCCACAACTACTGAGCCTGCGCCCTAGAGCCTATGCGCCACAACAAGAGAAGCCACTGCAACAAGAAGCCCGTGCACCGCAACGAAGAGTAGCCCCCGCTCGCCGCAGCTAGAGAAAGCCCGCACACAGCAACGAAGACCCAACACAGCCATAAATAAAATAAATAAATTTATTTTTTTTAAAAAAAAGAAGACATTCTTGTCTACAAAAAAAAGAATCTGCTCAAAGTAGCACAGTTAGGACATGACAAAGGCAGATTTGGATGAAAGACAGTTGGATTCCAGTGTGCCTCTCTTGAGGTTCCAGAGATAATTCAGATGGAGCCCCTGCCCCCAGAGGAACTCTGGAGTACAGGGGTGATTCTCAGAAGAAATGTTTTGGAGAAAGGAGGTAGAGGGATAGGAATTTAGATGTCACATCACCCCTGACTCAAACTCAGGATGTTCCACACGTGGCTGCTCCCGGGACGCGTGCAAACCTGTACACACACATGCACACAGATATCTGTATAGCTGGAGCAGTGCTTTTTTACTCATGAGAGGCACTCTGATATTTTGTCTTCCCTTCTCTTTTATTTTATTATTTTTTAAATGCTTGTTGCAGCCCGTCGAGCTGCTCGTGAATCATTAATGGGTTATGACCTGCAGTTTGAAGAACAAAAGCTTAAAGGAGAAATTCCAAACTCCCTGGGCTAGTCTCCAAGACCGTTTCTAGCCTGGGCTCTGCCCTCCTCTCCCAGTCTCGTTTCTCATCACATGTCACTAAACAGATCCTATTCCCCAAGCTCACCAAACTTCTATTACTGTGCATGGATTATTTATGTCTCCAGGCATTTGCACTGACTGTTCCCTTTGCCTAGAATGCTTTTTCTGCCCTCTCCACTGAAGTGAAGGACTGTTGCTGTGGTAATATTCACAGAATAACAATCAAACAGGAAGGAAAGAACCCCTTGTTCCTCTACCAAGATTCCATTCTCCCCCTAATGGTCCAGCAGGATCCAGCAGGAAATGGAGAAAAAATGGTTCACAGGGTTCCCAAAAAGTTACCACAAAACAAAGTATTAAAACGTGGCTTTCACATTAAAAGTGATTTTTTTTTTTTTTTAGTTCTCATTACAAGAAAAAAATTCTACGTATGTCAGATGTTAACTAGACTTACTGTGGTCATCATTTCACAAAATATACAAATCATTATGTTGTACACCTGAATCTAATATAATGTATGTCAATTACACCTCAGTTTTAAAACACTTTTTTTCCCATTTGCTATTGAAAAGATCAGTTCCAGTTATATGGAAAATCCATTTATTTGTAATACCTACATTCTCTGACAATGCCAGGAGGAAAAAAACAAAAAACAAAAAAAAAAACCCATGAGGCTTTGGGACTTCCCTGGTGGTCCAGTGGTTAAGAATCTGCCTTCCAATGCAGGGCACGCATGTTCGATCCCTGGTCGAGGAACTAAGATCCCACATGCCGAGGGGCAACTAAGCCGGCGCGCGGCAACTACTGAGCCCGTGCACTCTGGAGCCCGCACGCTGCAACGAAGAGCCCACTCCCTGCAACAAAAGATCCCAAGTGCTGCAACTAAGACCCAACACAGCCAAATAAATAAATTAAAAACGAGGCTTTGACATGTAATATCCAACACAGTGTATATTAGCTACATAGCATCCTTCTCCACAATCTGTTCCAGAAAACAGAAAATAAGGAAACACGTCTCAACTTACTCTATGAAGCCAGTATTTCCCTGATGCCAAAACAAGACAATGATAGTACAGAAAAGAAAGTTACAGACCAATATCCCTCATGAATATAGATACAAAAATTCTCAACAAAATATTAGCAAATTAAATCCATCAATATATAAAAAGAGTAATACACCATGTGAGGTTTATTCCCAGGGTAGAAGGCTGGATCAACATTCAAAAATAAATGTTGAGGGGACAGCCATGGTGGTGCAGTGGTTAAGACTCCGAGCTCCCAATGCAGGGGGCCAGGGTTCCATCCCTGGTCAGGGAACTAGATCCCACATGCATGCCACAACTAAGAGCTCGAATACCACAACTAAGGAGACTGTGTGCCACAACTAAGGAGTTGGCAAGCTGCAACTAAGGAGCCGGCCTGATGCAACAAAGACCCAGCACAACCTAATTAATTAATTAATTAATTAAATGTTGACAAAGGATCAAATGCAATTCAATGGAGAAAATACAGTCTTTTCAACAAATGATGCCAGAACAACTGAATATCCACATGGAAACAAGAAATGAATCTAGACACAGCCCCGATACCTTCCACAAAAATTAATTCAAAATGGATCAAGGATCTAAATGTAGAATGAAAAAGAAGAAAACTTTTAGAAGATAACATAGAAAACCTAAGTGACCTTGGGTTTGACTGTGACTTCTCAGATACAACACCAAATGTACTTTCCAATTGATAAGTTGGACTACATTAAAAATAAAAACTTCTGGGACTTCCCCGGTGGCGCAGTGGTTAAGAATCCGCCTGCCAATGCAGGGGACACGGGTTCGAGCCCTGGTCTGGGAAGATCCCACATGCCGCGGAGCAACTAAGCCCGTGAGCCACAACTACTGAGCCTGCGCGTCTGGAGCCTGTGCTCCGCAACGGGAGAGGCCGCGACAGTGAGAGGCCCGCGCACCGCGATGAGGAGTGGCCCCCGCTTGCCGCAACTAGAGAAAGCCCTCGCACAGAAACGAAGACCCAACACAGCCAAAAATAAATAAATTAATTAATTAATTTAAAAAAAAAAGAGATATCCACTACACACCTATTGAACTGCTAAAATCCCAAACACTGACAAGGCCAAGTGTTGACAAGGATGTGGAGCAGCAGGAACTCTCATTCATCACTGGTGGGAATGCAAAATGGTACAGCCACTTTGGAGGACAATTTGGCAGTTTCTTACAAAGCTCAACATTGTCTATCGTAGGACTCAGCAATCGTGCTCTTTGGTATTTACCCAAATGAGTTAGTGAATTTCCTATTCTTGAATTTCCTTGAAATCATCAAGTCCCAGCTCTTTTTTTGCTTAATATTTCTTTCCTCAATTTATCTCTGCCCTCTCTCATTTTACTATAAGAAGTGAGAAGAAACCAGATCACATCTTCACCACTTTGCTTGGAAATATCCTCAGCTAAATATCCAAGTTCATTGTTTACAAGTTCTGCTTTCCATACAACTGTAATAGCCAATTCAGCTAAGCTTTCTGCCACTATATAATAAGGATCCTCTTTCCTCCAATTTCAAACAACATATTCATCATTTCCTTCTGAGTCCTCACCAACAGTGTCTTTAAGATCCATATTTCTACCAACAATCTGTTTAAGGCAATCTAGGCATTTTCTATCATGTGCCTCAAAATTCTTCCAGCCTCTACTCATTACACAATTCCAAAGTCACCCACATTTTTAGGTATTTGTTACAGTGGCACCTCACTTCTAGTACCAAGATCTGTACTAGTGTCCTATGGCTACCACAACCCATTACCACACACTTGGTGTCTTAAAAGAACAGAAATTAATTTTCTCAAAGTTCTGGAGGCCTAAAGTCTAAAATCAATTTTGCTGGGATGAATCAAGTTTTCAGCAGGCTATTAAAGATAGGAGGAGGATCTGAGTACAAAGGGAAGCACAAGCAACTCTTTGGGATGTTGGAATGATTCTGCATCCTATCTGCAATGGTTATAAGAATCTATGTAAAACCTCACTGTAAAGAGGGAGTTTTACAGTATGTAAAAATAGGGTATTTTTTTTTAAAGAGGAATTAGAATTTTTTTTAAAGAGTGAACCAACAACAATGTCCTACTGTAAAGCCAGGAAATTATATTCAATATCTTGTAATAACCTATAATGAAAAATAATCTGAATATATATATATATATATATATATATATATATATATATATATATATATATATATATAACTGAATCACTTTGCTGTGCACCTGAAACTAACACAACATTGCAAACCAACTATACTTCAATTTTTCAAAATTAATTAATTAATTTTTTAAAAGAGTGAGCCAAGGGACTTCCCTGGTGGTGCAGTGGATAAGACTCCATGCTACCAATGCAGGGGGCCCGGGTTCAATCCCTGGTCAGGGAACTAGATCCCACATGCATGCCACAACTAAGAGTTCGCATGCCACAACTAAGGACCTGGCGAGCCGAAACTAAGGAGCCTGCCTGCCACAACTAAGACCCGGTGCAACCAAATAAGAAAAAAAAAAAAATAGAAAAGAAAAGAAAAAAAAAGAGTGAGCCAAGTCTTTAGGCAGATTTATGGAAGAAAAAAAAAAACCTAGCTGCAGGTAATCTGAAATGTCCTGTTAGTTTTAGGCTACTCTGAACAGTCATGTTACATTTAATTATCTTATCCATAAAGTCTTAAACATGAAGCCTCATGAAACTGTGAGACAACAGACACTGGAAACTGAAAGGGCTTTCTGCAAAACCCACTTCTTCAGAGCTTATGGAAGCCAAAGGCTAAGCTTTGATACAGTGCCATGTTAAGTGTCTAATGAAAAAGGCTTTGCCTTCCAAAGGATTAAAAAATGTACTGGAAAAAATGCACAAGAAAACATCAAGCAAATCCTAGTTGAGATCTGGACAATTTCCAAAACAGCTATTCTATGCTATTCAAAATGTCAAGGTCGGGAATTCCCTGGTGGTCCAGTGGTTAGGACACCCGCTTTCACTGCCAAGGACCTGGGTTCAATCCCTGGTCGGGTAACTAAGATCCCTCAACCCCCGCGGCGTGGCCAAAAAAGAGACAAAAGTGGCTTTACCCAGTCCAGCAGCTGAAGCTCGGCGCTCGGGTTACCCCTGCAGCGACGCCGCCTGGTCCCACCGATACCACTGCTGCTCCCGTCCCTTCACTTCAGTGTGTACCCGTGACAATGAGTATAACTATCTCGTCAGAGTTGTCCTTATTGGAGATTCTGGTGTTTGAAAGAGTAATCTCCTGTCTTGATTTACTCGAAATGGGTTTAATCTTGAAAGCAAGAACACCATTGGAATAGAGTTTGCAACAAGAAGCATCCGGGTTACTGGGAAAACAATAAAGGCACAGATATGGGACACAGCAGTGCAAGAGCTATACCGAGCTATAACATCAGCACACTATCGTGGCGCTGTAGGTGCCTTATTGGTCTATGATATTGCTAAATATCTCACATATGAAAATGCAGAGTGATGGCTGACAGAACCGAGAGATCACACTGATAATAACATTGTTACCATGTTTGTGGGCAATAAGAGTGATCTGCGTCATTTCAGGGCAGTTCCTACAGATGAAGCAAGAGCTTTTGCAGAAAAGAATGGTTCATCATTCACTGAGACATCTGCTCTAGACTCTACAAATGTAGAAGCTACTTTTCAGACAGTCTTGACAGAGATATACCACATAGTTTCCCAGAAGTAAATGCCAGACAGACGTGAAAATGACATGTTCCCAAGCAACAATGTGATTCCTTTTCTTGTTCCACCAACCACTGAAAACAAGCCAAAGGTGCAGTGCTGTCAGAACATGTAAGGTGTTTCTCTTCTCCCCGGGAGGGCTGTGTATAGTCCAATTCCCAGGTCTGAGAATATATTTGTAAATATATTTGTAAATATTTAAATATATTTGTAATTCTTGTGGTCAATGACAACAACAACAACAAAAAGACAAAAGTGGAGAATCTATTCCATATTAAAGAAAAAGAGGCTACAACTAAATATAATGCATAATCACAGATTGGATCCTGAACTGAAGGAAAGGGGCAATTGCTACAAAAGGCAGTATTGGGACAATTGATGAACATTTAATACAGGCTGCAAATTTGATAAATTATTGAATCAGTGCTAAAATTTCTGATATATAAATATAGATATGGAGAAATAGAGAGAACACTCAAGGGAACAACTATACCCTGCACAACATATGGACCCATCAGGTCATTGCTCATGAAAGAGCTATCTTTAGAAAGGAAGAGAGAGAGAGGGAGAAGGAGGAAAGAAGTCATTAGGTGGCATGCTGAGGTCCACCCTCCTAAGAGCAGACTGCTCACCAGGACCCTTAAATACCTCTTCTGCTGCCCATTCCTCTGTTGCAACAAAGATCTTGATCCTCGGGGTTATAGGGGAAAACATTTGTGGAACCACCGTGGCACAGTGAAGGGGTTCATGCAAATTTGCCTTAAGCCTTACAAAGTAACTATCAACATGGGAGATGACCCTAACCCTGAAAATACTGATTTGAAGGTCTCTGGAATAAGAAATGTATAAATATGAGCAGAGTAGAGATATCCACTCCCTCCCCGGAAGTATATCCAGTAAGAAAGAAAGGGGGGAGGGAGGGAGGAAGGGAGGAAGGAAGAGGAAGAGAGGGAGGAGAGAAGGTGGGGGGATAGAGAGAGAGAGAGAGAGTCCTGAATACAGGGAGAGAAAACAAAACAAAACAAAAACTGGAGAAAGAAGTCCCCAATTTGACCTGTAAATCCAAGATTTACAGAAAGAATTTATACATTCAGAAAATTAAAGGGACTGAAGAGCTTTTGTGCCTTTACACACAGATTCCAAATTAACTTTAACGTGCTGAAATGTGCCAATTGGCAAGCCTTTGTGATCATAATCAATACAAGGGCTCAAATTACAGTTACACCTGGAGATCCCACTAAATTTAAACAAAATACTCCCTATAATCTTAAGGGAGTTGCTGAATATAAAGTGAAAGACCAACAGGGATGCCCATATTAACCATTGGAACTATTGCCTTGCTTAAATTCCCCATGGTCATAGCACTCATTACTCTAAAATATGCCATAGTGGGCACGGATAATCGGATACAACAAAGATTATACACCAATAAATTGGATAACCTAAAAGAAATAGACAAATTCCTAGAAACATTCAACCTACCTAGACAGACTGAATCATGAAGAAACAGAGAATATGAACAAATCTATATCTAGTAAGGAGATTGAATTAGTAAAACGTCCCAACAAAGAAAGCCCAGGACAAGATTGCTTCATTGGTGAATTCTACCAAATATTTAAGGAAGAATTAATGCCAATCTTTCTCAAACTCTTCCCAAAAAATTGAAGAGGAATTTTTCAGTGTTTTGAACATCAGTCTTAGCAATATCTTTCTGGATATGTCTCCTCAGGCAAGGGAAACAAAAGCAAAAATAAATAAATGGGACTACATAAAACTCAAAAGCTTCTGCACAGTAAAGGAAACGATCAACAAGAACAACCAAACAGAGACAATCTACTGAATAGAAGATATTTGCAAATCATATATCTGAAAAGGAGTGACTATCCAAAATATATAGAGAATGCTTACAACTAACAATAAAAAAAAAAATTTTTTTTTAATGGGTAGAAGAGGGACTTCCCTGGTGGTCCAGTGGTAAAGAATCTGCCTTCCAATGCAGGGGACATGAGTTCAATCCCTGGTTGGGGAACTAAGATCCCACATGCTGCGAGGCAACTAAGCCCTCAAACCACAACTACTGAGCCTGCATGCCTCAACTAGAGAGAGAAAACCCGCATGCCACAACTAGAGAGAAACCCGTGTGCTGCAATGAAGAGCCCACACACCGCAACAAAAAGATCCTGCATGCCTCAACAAAGATCCCACGTGCCACAATGAAGACCTGATGAAGCCAAAAATAATAATAATAATAAATAAATTTTAAAAATGGGTAGAAGAGCTGAATAGACATTTTTCCAAAGAAGACATACAGATGTCCAAAAGGCACTTGAAAAGATGGAAGACAGTATTTGTTAATAATGTTCATACTACCTAAAGCGATCTACGGACTCTATGCAATCCCTATCAAAATTCCAATAGCATTTTTCACAAAAATAGAAAAAACAATCCAAAAATTAATATGGAACAACAAGGGATCACCAAATAGCCTAAACAATCTTTAGGGAAAAAAAGAAAAAAATAAAGCTGGAAGCATCACACTTCCTGCTTTCAAAATATATTACAAACCTACAATAATTAAAACAGTATGGTGCCAAACACAAAAATAAATGCAAAATGGCTTAAAGACTTAAATATAGGACATGACACTATAAATCTCCTAGAAGAGAACATAGGCAAAACATTCTCCGACATAAACAGTATCAATGTCTTTTTTTTTTTTTTTGGCTGCACCACTGAGCTTATAGGATCTTAGTTCCCCAACCAGGGACTGAACCTGGGACCTTGGCAGTGAAAGCATGGAGTCCTAACCCCTGGACCACCAGGGAATTCCCACCAATGTCTTCTTAGGCCACTCTCTCAAGGCAATAGAAATAAAAGCTAAAATAAACAAATGAGACCTAATCAAACTTACAAGTTTTGCACTGTAAAGGAAACCATAAACAAAATAAAAAGACAACCTACAGACTGGGAGAAAGTATTTGCAAATTATGTGACCGACAAAGGCTTAATTTCCAAAATATACAAGCAGCTCATACAACTCAACAACAACAAAAAACATACAACCTGAACAAAAAATGGGCAGGAGACCTAAACAGACATTTCTCCAAAGAAGACATACAGATGGCTAACAGGCACATGAAAAGGTGCCCAACATCGCTAATTATTAGAGAAATGCAAATCAAAACTACAGTGAGGTACCACCTCGCACCAGTCAGAATGGCCATCATTAAAAAGTCTACAAATAACAAGTGCTGGAGAGGGTATGGAGAAAAGGGAACCCTCCCTCACTGTTGGTAGGAATGTAAGTTGGTGCAGCCACTATGGAAAACAGTATGGAAGTTCCTCAAAAAACTAAAAATAGAGTTGCCATATAATCCAGCAATCCCTCTCCTGGGCATATATCCAGACAAAACTATAATTCAAAAAGATACCTGCACCCCTATGTTCATAGCAGCACTATTCACAATAGCCAAGACATGGAAACAACCTAAATGTTCATGAACAGACGAATGAATAAAGAAGATGTGGTACATTATTTCATTCATTTTTTATGGCTGATTACTATTCCTTTGTATATACAAAGGAATAGTAATCAGCCATAAAAAATGAATGAAATAATGCCATTTGCAGCAACATGGGTGGACCTAGAGATTATTATACTAAGTGAAGTAAGTCAGAAAGAGAAAGACAAATACCGTATGCTAACACATATATATGGAATCTAAAAAAAAAGGTCATGAAGAACCTATGGGCAGGACGGGAACAAAGATACAGACCTACTAGAGAATGGACTTGAGGACACGGGGAGGGGGGGAAGGGTAAGCTGGGACAAAGTGAGAGAGTGGCATGGACATATATACACTACCAAATGTAAAACCGATAGCTAGTGGGAAGCAGCCGCATAGCACAGGGAGATCAGCTCGGTGCTTTGCGACCACCTAGAGGGATGGGATAGGGAGGATGAGAGGGAGGGAGATGCAAAAGGGAAGAGATATGGGGATATATGTATATGTATAACTGATTCACTTAGTTATAAAGCAGAAACTAACACACCATTGTAATGCAATTATACTCCAATAAGGATGTTTAAAAAACAAGAATGTATATATATGTATAACTGAATCACTTTGCTGTACAGCAGAAATTAACACAACATCGTAAATCAACTATCCTTCAATATTTTTGTTTGTTTGGCCGTGTGGCGCAGCATGCAGGATCTTAGTTACTCCAACCAGGAATCGAACCCGTGCCCCCTGCAGTGGAAGAATGGAGTCTTAACCATTGGACCTCCAGGGAAGTCCCTATGCTTCAATTTTAAAAATTAAATCTAAAAAATAATAATAATAATAAGTAAAAACAGACTATACTCAGCAATTAATAAACCCCCCATGACCCACACTCATAGACTGAATAAAAAATAAATCACACAAGACACAGTAAGGATAAAGATAAATAAATAGGAGAGGGTATACCAGCCTAATGTCTCCTGAAAAAAAGACAATGTGGCTATACATACTTATATGAAACAAGATTGACACTATGGCAAAAAGAAATTATTAGGAATAACAGGAATATTGTGAAAAAAGGACCTATGCACCTGGAAAATATAAAAATCCTGACACATAACAATATAGCCCTAAATTACAAGAATTTAACTTATCCCCATGAGTAACTGATAAATCAAACAGATTTTTAAAATAGTAAAAGTATAGAATATTTGAAAAAGATGCTTAATTAGGTAGACCCATTTAACAGCTAGAGGACCCTAAACTCTTAGAGAATCCTCACTATTTTCAAACACACATGGAGATTTTACAAATACTAGCCACATACCAGGCCAAGATACAAACCTTAGTAAATGTTAATGGAATAATAGTATAGAAAATGCAATCTGTCCACAATGTAAAAAAAAAAAAAAAAATAGAAATCAATAACAAAAAGAGAAAAACAAACACCAAAATGCTCAGAAATTTTAATGCATACTTTTATACAATGGATGGACCAAGTAGAAATCATATTGGATATTGAAAATGTTTAGAGCTGAATGATGAAATCATTACATCTCAATACTTAAAGGATACAGACTTCAGAGAGAAGTGCTTATATGAAAATAAGAAAACTGAAAATTAATGAGTCAGCATCCAATACAGGAAAAAATTTTAAAATAATTACAGAGCAAGACTTTTTAAATGTCAAAGAAAGAGACCCGTGAGCGTCTCTGCCTCTGCTCTCAACCAGGAGATTTCTAAGCTCGCCTTTACTAGTCAACCAAGAGTTAAACACTGTGTACAGTGAGACCACTCAGCATCCTTATTTAGGGACCTAGGAAACAAAGTCTGGGGTCCTCAGCCTGGCATTCAAATAGCAGAAATGAGTGAAGCACAAAACAACAACAACAAACACACACACACACAAACAAAACAGTAGAGAGCTTCTAAGTTAGGGAACCAGAACGCTTCCACGTGCCAGGTCCCAAACTCCACGAAGACAGGGGCTCCTTTGTTCAGGACCTCCCTCTGTGTATCCCTTCATCTGCCTGTTGATTTGTATCCTTTAATATTCTTTATAATAAACTGGTAACTGGTAATCTAGTGAGAGAAAAAAAAAGTAGAATCTATGAGACCAAAAACTCCTTTAAGAAGAAAAAAAAATTGTTTAACTTCTTACAATATTTGTGACAAGCAGAATTCTGAAAACGATTCCGCATGACCCATACCTCCATATAATTCCCTTCCCTTAAGTGTGGGCTGGAGGTATGAATAGGATGGCATTATCACTCCCCTGTGTTACATTCCATGACAAAGGGGATTTTGCAGATGTAATTAGAGTCCCAAATCTCTTGATTTCTGAGTTAATCATAAATGAGATTATCCTGGGAGGACCTGACCCAGTCAGACGAGCTCTTAAAAAGGGACTGGCCCTTCCAACAAAGGATTAGTGATCAGACTAAACTCCTATAAACCAACAAGAAAAAAACAAAAGGTATCAAAAGGCAGTTCACAGAGGAGGAAAGGGAATGGCCGATACACACATGAAATGCTCAACCCAGTAATCATTTGGAGAAAAGTAAATTAAAACGAGATATTTCACACCCGTCAGATTAACAAAAGTTTATAATTGATAGGAACAAATATTGAAGGACAACACAGGAATCTTTATATACTGTGGGTGGGAGTATAAATTAGTTAAGCTAACTTTGCAGAGCAATTTGGCAATGCCTAGCCGAGTTCAAGTTGCACATATACTGCAACCCAGCAATTCCACTTCTGGCAATCGACCCTAGAAAAATTCTCACAGCTGTACACAGGGGACAGCCCAACTAGAGTGTCAACTCCGTGAGAACAGGGCATTTTTTTTTTTTTCTGTTTTCTTTGCTGTATTCCCAGTAACTATACAGTTGACCCTTGAACAATGCAGCGTTTGGAGGAGCTGCCTCCTGGCAATGGAAAATCCGCCTGTAACTTTACAGCCGGCCCTCCGAATCCTCAGTTCCACATCTGCAGATTCAACCAACCCTGATCATGTACATATAGTACATATTTCCTGAAAAAAAATCCAAGTCAAGTGGCCCCGCAACACAATTCAAACCCGTGTGGTTCAAGGGTCAACTGTAGTTAGTTGGTCCTCGATTAATACTTGTTGACTTGATTAATGAGTGACATGGTCGTATTGAGGAAGATTCCTCTGGTTCCACCTAGGAGCTGCGGACTAGAGGCAGAAGAGGAGGTAAGTAGTGATTTGGGTAGAAATTGACAGGGTCCGTGATGGTGGAGACCGGGTCAGAGAGAGCAGTCATCCCTCCCCTGTTGCACCACTCCCTAATTCCGCAGTAAACTCATCTCCCTCATCCTCTGAGTATGGACATCGTGAGGGTCCCCTCTGCCTCCGCTCTCAGCCGGGAGATTCCTAAGCTCGTCTTGACTAGTCAACCAAGAGTTAAACATTGTGTACAGTGAGACCCCCCCAGCATCCTTGTTTAGGGACATAGGAAACAAAGTCTGGGCTCCTCAGCCCGGCATTCAAAGCCCTTGAATACTCAAATCCTTCCCCCTACATTTATTTTATTTTATTTTACTATTTTATTTTTTAATTAATTTTTTTAAATTAATTAATTTATTTATTTATGGCTGTGTTGGGTCTTCGTCTCTGTGCGAGGGCTTTCTCTAGTTGTGGCAAGCGGGGGCCACTCTTCATCGCGGTGTGCGGGCCTCTCACTATAGTGGCCTCTCTTGTTGCGGAGCACAGGCTCCAAACGCGCAGGCTCAGTAATTGTGGCTCACGGGCCCAGTTGCTCCGCGGCATGTGGGATCTTCCCGGACCAGGGCTCGAACCCGTGTCCCTTGCATTGGCAGGCAGATTCTCAACCACTGCGCCACCAGGGAAGCCCTTTTAATTAATTTTTATTGGAGTATAGTTGCTTTACAATGTTGTGTTAGTTTCTACTGTACTGCAAAGTGAATCAGCTATACATATACATATATCCCCTCTTTTTTGGATTTCCTTCCCATTTAGATCACCACAGAGCACTGAATAGAGTTTCCTGTGCTGTACAGTAGGTTCTCATTAGTTATCTATTTTATACATAGTATCAATAGTGTATATATGTCAATCCCAATCTCCCAATTCATCCCACCCCCCCTTTCCCCCTTGGTATCCATACATTTGTTCTCTACATCTGTGTCTCTATCTCTGCTCTGCAAATAATATTATCTATACCATTTTTCTAGATTCCACACATATGCACTAACATACAATAGTCTTCTCTTTCTGACTTACTTCACGCTGCATGACAGTCTCTAGGTCCATTTCCCCCTACATTTAAATCCCCCTAGGGACCTGAGAGGTGACCAGCAAGTGATTTGGGCTGCTTCATCAGGCCCCCTTCCCCATCTGTCTTTCACTCTCACCTCTGGGGTCTTCCACCTCCCGGAGTGTGCCTTTGACTGTCCGCTTGTGTGATAACTCCCTTCCTGATGTTTTCCTGTGTTTTTCTGATTTGTGCCCCTTCCTCCCCTTCCTCCCCCTTCTTTGAAGCTCCTGTACTTGTAGCCTTTCCTCGCAGTCCTTCAGTAATATTCACCTGACTGTCATCTGTTCTGCTGAGATGGAACATCTGTGGTTGTTTGATTTCTTCCAAGTGTGCACTCCTCTCAATTTCTCCTTTGCGTATTCTTCTGCAATCCAGCCACCATTGCTATACGTAGTGGAACTGCTTAATGGGTAGTTCTCACCCACACTGATGTGCTCTCAGAAGGAGGGGGGAGTTCCTCTCCTGCTCCACTCAAATCCCCAGTTCCTTAAGTCTGTCTTCACTTCATCAGCTCCCCTATCTCTGCTTTCAACCCCAGGTCAACTCTCCAAGTCTATGACTGAATAAGGAAGCCACATTCCCACTGCCCTTGACCCTTTACATGCCAGAGAGAGGCTGAAGGGACAATGAGGGGGAGTGTCTCTGAGTCCCCAGGGTTGTAATGGAGAAGGCTCTGGGGGGATGTGAGTGCGCTTTTCTTCAGGGAGCTCCCTGTGCCCAGGAGCGGAGGGGAAGGAGATAGTGCCACCTTGCATTCCCACAGGCAGATGTAGGAAAGGATGTAGGCTCAGGAAAGGATTTGGTGGACATGGGGGCAATTTATTCTCTCTCCCTTCTGTAAGAATCCAGGTATTAATGTTAGTGGGGTGGGTTTGGGGTTCTCAGGTTCTAGAATACAATGATTCAAACCCCTTCTGAAGCTTTCCTGGGGTGGCAAGGGGGTCTCAGAGCTGGGCTGTGCTTGGTGGGACTGGAAACCTCATTTCTGTCCACCCCTTCTCGCACCCTCGCCTGCCGCTGACATAGAGGAAAGGTTCAGGACCGGGGCACAACTCAACTTCAGGGCTGTAAACTGACACTGCGCAAACCACCTCAGCCTTTTCTTTGGAATTCTCCCTCCCTTTTCATCCCTGCCTCACCCAGGGAGAGAATATCAGGGTACCTTTACCTGGGCTTTGGGAGGCCCAGGAAGGATTAAGAACAGTTCTCAGGTACCAGCTGTTCACACCGTCAGGTGCTCTGCTAAGCCTGTGACATGCTTGAGTTCACTGAGTTCCCTCAACAGCCCTTTGGTGCAGAGACCAACATCCCCATTTGTCAGACAAGGTCACTGAGGCTCAGAAAGGAGTGGTGCCTTATCTAGGACATCCAGAAAGGATGAGGCAGAGCTGGGATTCATGCCCAGGTCTGCCTCACTCCAGAGTCCACACCTCCATAACATCTACTGATTCACTAAACATTCCTCGAGCACTTATGAGTCAAGCAATGTGGACATAGTAGCAAACAGACATAAGTCCTGCTCTCTCTCAGGACATAAGTCCTGAACTCTCTCGAGGTTTACTTTCTAGGAGGGCAGAGAGGCTTTAAATAGATAAACACATGTCTATTCTAACGTCAGGGAGTAGTGAGTGCCTCAGGGAATACAGCAGGTAACAGCTGCAGAGGAATGGAGGTGGCTCTTTCTGATAGAATGGTCAGAGCAGGCTTCTGTGAGGAGACTTTGAGCAGACACCTGAATGAAGTGAGGGAATGAGCCAAGCAGATGAGTCGGGAGAACAGAGAAGACAGTCTGTGGAGCTAAACCCAGCTTGCAGACTTTTTAAAATGTGTTTCACATGGTATCAGAAGAGGACTTTGAGTCAACCAAGTTCTTGTTCCATCACCAAATCCTCCCAATTTCTTTTTTTTTTAATTGAAGTATAGTTCATTTACAATGTTGTGTTAGTTTCAGGTGTACAGCAAAGTGATTCAGCTATATATATTATATATATATTTATACATAAGGTATATATACTTTTTCAGATTCTTTTCCATTATAGGTTATTACAAAATATTGAATATAGTTCCTTGTTGTTTATCTATTTTATATACAGTTTGTGTGAATATGTCAATCCCAAACTCCTAATTTATCCCCCCCCCCCACTTTCCCCTTTGGTAACCATAAGTTTGTTTTCTATGTCTGTGAGTCTATTTCTGCTTTGTAAATAAGTTCATTTGTATCGTTTTTTTAGATTCCACATATAAGTGATATCATATGGTATTTGTCTTTCTCTGTCTGACTTACTTCACTTAATATGATAATCTTTAAGTCCACCCATGTTGCTGCAAATGGTATTATTTCAATCTTTTTTATGGCTGAGTAATCGTCCACTGTATATATATGTATACCACAGTTTCTTTATCCATTCGTCTCTCAATGGACATTTAGGTTGCTTCCATGTCTTGGCTATTGTCAATAGTGCTACTATGAACATTGGGGTACACGTATCTGTTCGAATTAGAGTTTTCTCCGTATATATCCCCAGGAGTGGGATTGCTGGATCATATGGTAACTCGACTTTTAGTTTTTTAAGGAAACTCCATACTGTTTTGCATAGTGGCTGCACCAATTTACATTCCCACCAACATTGTAGGAGGGTTCCTTTTTCCCCCCACCCATACCAGTACTTGTTATTTGTAGACTTTTTGACAGTGGCCATTCTGACTGGTGTGTTAACTACTCCCAATTTCTGATTCCTTTGAAAACCCGGAGCTGTGTCCTTTGGGGCTACTCCATCCTCCCTCCCCAGGCATAGCATCTAGTATGGCCCCTGTGCACAGCCCACCTACCCAGGTGCAGAGTGGTGCTGTCCAGGTACCAGGTTCTGAAGAAAAGTTCTCATGGAAAAAAATTTTCTCATGGACATTGTAGAGGAGCTTGGAGCCTTCAAAGAGTTCCCTTCCACTGTGGGATGGTGAAGCCAGCACTGGGACGACTATCCCCAAACGCCCCCTATTCCTTGATACCCAACCTAAAGGAGCACTTGGGTGCTTAGAGAGCAGGTAACCAAAACAACCAAATTAAAAACATAGTTCATTCATTTATTCAATATGCAGCTCATTTATTCAATAAGCAGCTCTAGCGCTAGGAATCACCCAGTAGGCTCTGGCAGTCATACTCTTGTCAAAGGCTGGCAACCATTCTGACTGGTCAGTGCCCATGCCAAACACTTGCAAAAACTTTTCCCACTGAAACTATTATTCAGGCCCATCCTTTACCCCTCAGCTTCTCCCTCACTCTGCCCTTCAGTCTCCCTTCCCTGCAGCTCATGACTCTGTAGACTTGAGGCTCCTCAACAACTCCCCGAACTCTTCCTGCAACCTCTCCAGTGCCTCTTCTGCAGCAGGAGATCTTGCAGTCAGAGCACAAGAAAGACAAAAACTGCTAAAAAACTCTATTCTTTCATGGAACCCAGGGTTTGGGCTAACATCTGACCACAGTTCTGGGGTCAGCAAAATTATTATATATTATAGAATTAGAAAGGGATAATGGGACTCAGGCTCCCTCAAACGCCTCCTTCACTGTGAGTGTGTAGGATTACGACTCTATGCATTTGTCGAAATCCATAGAACTGTACAGCACAAAGAGTGAATTTTATCATATGTACATTTTAAAAATCCACCAGGATGTAGCGGAACTCAAAATGGAATACAAACTGTAACAACTGAACCTAACTGTATTACCAATTATATACTCTATTTACCTAACTGTTTTACTTAAAAAGGGTGGGGATGAAAAGAACTAACTGAAGTAACTTTGGGAAAAAGAAACTTGACTGTATATTGTATGTCTAAAGACAAAAATAACTGTACACAAATACTACACTCTAGTTAGTAAATTTATTTCTCACTGGTTGTGGGTTAGCAATTGTGAGACTATTTTATGTACATATGAAAGTTGAACAGATAAGTAAATATATTGTAAAAAAAAGAATGAGAGTCAAATTCTTGCTATCAAGGAAAGAATTTTCATGGGACTTCCCTGGTGGCGCAGTGGTTGAGAATCCGCCTGCCAATGCAGGGGACACGGGTTCGAGGCCTGGTCTGGGAAGATCCCACATGCCACGGAGCAACTAAGCCATGTGCCACAACTACTGAAGCCTGCACGCCTAGAGCCCGTGCTCTGCAACAAGAGAAGCCACCACTATGAGAAGCCTGTACACTGCTACAAAGAGTAGCCCCGGCTCACCGCAACTAGAGAAAGCCCTCACACAGCAATGAAGACCCGACACAGCCGAAAATTAATTAATTAATTAATTAATTATTTTTTAAAAAGAATTTTCAAATAGGGAAAGCTAGAATGGACCCTGTGTGTTAGATCGAAATCAGAGATATCAATATGAATTGTTTTTGAGAGAGAAAGAGAGAGAGCTCTCCAAGCTCTGTCCACTGAGAGGGCCAGTAAGCAAGGATATCCCACTAGCAATAAGCCCAGCTAATACCCAGATCTTGGTTTCTAAATACCATCTTCCAATAAAAGGAATCAGGGCTCTTTAGAGAAGTGGTTGATTCCAGGGCTGGGACAGGGAAAATATAAAAACATTTATGGGAATTCCCTGGCTGTTCAGTGGTTAGGACTCTGTGCTTCCATTGCAGGGGCCATGGGTTTGATCCTTGGTCGGGGAACTAAGATCCCGCAAGCCGGAAGGCGCATATGTGGCTCAGATTCTGGTAGGTGAGCGAGCATAGTGGTGGAGAAAGAGCTAATTCTCTTCCGATTGCTATTTTCTCTACGGGATAAGAAATGGGACCACCAAGAGAGTGATGTGGAAGGAAAGGGTCATGGAGGTTTGAGGGAGCAGGAAAAAGTCTAAGAGTTGGGGCTCAAGGAGAGGCTAATTAGAGATGAGGAAGGTTCAGCTGCCCTTGGTGTGTTTCAGTTTCTCCACCAGCGTTTCCCAACTGGGTTGGACTTTGCCCCCAAGCAGACATTAAATAATGACTGGGGTCATTTTTGATTTTTCACAGCTGGGCGGAGGTCTGCTACTGACATCTAGTGGGTAGAGACCAGAGATACTGCTAAACATCCTACCACTCATAGGACAGTCCCCCCACCCAAAAAGGATGATCTAGCCGAAATGTCAATAGTGCCAAGGTTAAGGAAACTCACAATACATCCCTCCCTACCCCATGTTCCCTCTGTAGCAGGAGAGCAAGTCACACCACAAGAAGAACTCAGAGCCCCTTAAAACTCCCCTTCTCATGAATCCCAAGTTCCCCAGTAAAGCAGTCCCATCAGGTCCCTCTCAACCCAGTTCTAGGGTCAGGGAAATGTCACTTATGGGGTTCAGGTAGATCCAGTACTGCTCCCTTCCCCCAGAAGTAGGGGTAGATGCCAAGGGAAACTAGAAATACATAATCCCGTAATCAAGCCTTCACCCCTCTTCCAGCACCTGCCCTAACCTGCCTTTCTGGGACTTAAATAATAGCATGGGCCCCATCTCCATCCCAACGTATTCCTGGGACTGGGGTGTCAAATCCCCCAGAAACTCCAAGCACTTCCTCCCCCGCCCCCATGGGAAAACTACCATTGTGTCCACCAACGGACCTGGGGGGGCACCAACACCTCCACCTGGCATCCCAGACCCTTGACCTCTGGGGCTCTCTCCCCAACCCTAACCTCCAGGAACTGGAGTCCTAGCCCAACCCCAGGTTTTTGCAATCTGCCCTTCTGACCTAGCAAGGAGTTGAGTAACTGTGGCCAGTTTCTGGGGCGGGAGCCAAGAGCAGACAGAGCTGGTGGGGAGCTTAAGAGAGCCTCGGAGGTGGAGGTGAGGCAGGAGGTAAATGCCCCCTGCCCCCGACCCCAGGGTAAAGCAATTGGAGGTTTGTTCCCTGTGGACCAATACTCCAAGACAAGCATAGCAGGACAATCGAGGGAGGAGGCCGGGCCCTACCCAGATAGAGGATAAGAGACCACATATTTCTCATTCTCTAAGTCAGGAGACCTCCCCGACTACACATGCACAGAAAAGCTCCTTGGAGGTCAAAAAGGGAGAGGGCGCCACCCCATAGTAAGTGAAGCTAACTACCCATAGTCCTCTTCGGTAGAATCCAGCTTGGCTAAGAGATGCGCACGCACACATGGGAGGGTCCTGAGATAAACTGAACACAGAGTCTGAGCCAGGCAAATCAAAATGATTGGCCAAAGGAAACCTGGAAGAAATGCCCCCTTATAAGTGATTTAAACTGCCACAAGGGCGTGACTCTCTCTCTGAGTCTGCCCATGTGTCTATCCACACGTACTGTAATTTTTTCTCCTAATAAATACTTTACTTGTTTCACCACTTTCCGTCTTTGTGGGAATTCTTTTCTGCAAAGCCGAAGGGCCAGGAGCCTTGTCACTGGCCAGTGGTCTAATGGCGAGGATTCGGTGCTCTCACCACGGCGACCCGACCACAATCACTGGCCGGGAGCTGAAACCCTGCTTCAAGCCGCTGCAAGGCCAAGGCCACCAGAGATCAGAGGTGTACGTGGGCGGTAGCGGGGGTACCATTCACGTCTGAGGTCCTTTCTCCTGAGGCTTCTGGCTGCCCCGCCCTTCTCCCAAATCCTCCTTCAACCTTAGCGTGGCTTCAGTCCTGTCCGCTGCAGGCCAGCTCTTGGAGGTGTGAGAGACAGAAAGAAAAAGAGACAGGGAGACACCCAGACAGTCAGGAGAAGATGGTGACTGAGAAAGATCACAGGGAGAAAGAAGCAGAGAGAAAGAGAAAGGGCACAAAGAGAATTAGAGATGGAATAGAGGGTGAAAGATAGAGACCCAGAGACACAAAGGGAGAGAGGATGAGAGAGACAGAGACATAAAAAGAGACAAAAAGTTTCAGAAGCAGAAGCAAAGAGAGACGCATACAGAATTTCAGAGACAAACTGCAAGAGACAGAAAAGGGGGAGAAGAGTTGTGAAAATGGGCCCCCAGAGAATGCGAAAACTTCTGCCCAGGACAGAGATCCTGCCCCCATCCTTGCCCCTTCATTTTGCCACAGATCCGTAACCCCAAACCAGACCCAGAACCAGATCCAGGGTCCCCAGTGGCAAAAAAATGGAGAAGACTTCACCCCAATCCAGGGCAGATGGACACCACTGGCCACAGTGAGAAGAGCTGAGGTGAGCCTATAGTAGGAGGAGGTGGGGTTCCCAAGGAACCCACTCAGGGCATTATTTCAGCTGGCTGTGAGCCCCGGCCCCATGCAAATAATGCAGGAAGACGGGAGGGATTAAAAGTCACTGGGAGAACTAGGAAAAAGGGGGGCAAGGTGGTGTGGACAGAGATGATTTAAAAGCAGCCCCTACCCCCAGACACATTCAGAGCCCCTGAGCACACATCTGGAGCAGCCACTGCCAGCCGGACCAGACCCTCCAGAACACACCTCAGCTGTCCCAACGGCTCAACAGGTAAAGGGCAGATCACAGAGGAGGGGGTAGCTCTCAAGAGAGGGGGTCACTGGCTCCATCCCCCTGTCTCTGAGACTGGCTGGGGTCTTCCTTGTCATCTCCTCTGGGGGCTCTCAGGGCCTCTGGGTCTGTCTCTCGGGGGCTCTCTCTGGGACTCTGTCGTTTCACTTATCAAAGTGTTTCAGAGCTCCGAGCCAGGACTGGGCACTGGACACTCTGTACTAATGCTTTCCCCAGCCAGTGGCATCTCTCTCTGGAATGTGACCCCGGGGTTCAGGACACCTTTCTGTCTGTTTCTGCTTCTGCCCTGCCTCTGTCTCAAGTCTGTCTTGGTCTCTGTCTCTGTGTCTCTGTCTAACATTCCCTGTCTGTCTCTCTCTGTCTCTCTCTCTCCCTCCATGTCTCTCTGTCTCTGTGTATCTCTGTCACTCTCTTCTCCATCAGCCTCTGGGTTTGGCTCTGCCTCTTCCTCTCTCCGTCTGTCTCTCACCCTCTTCCTGTCTATCTTTCAGTGTCCATCTCTATGTCTCTCAGTAAGTATATATCTGTCTCTCCATTTCTCTCTTCTCTTTCTCTAGCTCTGTGTCTCTCTAGTTCTATCTCCTTTCTCTAGTCTCTCTCTGTCTCCCTCTCTGTGATTTTCTCTGGCTGTTTCTGTGTCTTGATTTGTCTGTCTCTGTCCTGTGTGTCTCTATTTCTCTTTATCACTATATCTGTGTGAGAGTCAGTCTCATGAAACATGATAGCTGATGAACGATAGATAGGGGACTTCCCTGGTGGCGCAGTGGTTGGGAATCCACCTGCCAGTGCAGGGGACACGGGTTCAAGCCCTGGTCCAGGAAGATCTCACATGCCGCAGAGCAGCTGAGCCCACCACAACTACTGAGCCTGCACTCTAGAGCCCACGAGCCACAAGTACTGAGACCACATGCCACAACTGCTGAAGCCCGTGCTCCTAGAGCCTGTGCTCCGCAACAAGAGAAGCCACCACAATGAGAAGCCCGCGCACTGCAACGAAGAGTAGCCTTCGCTCGCCGCAACTAGAGAAAAGCCCGCACACAGCAACGAAGACCCAACACAGCCATAAATAAATAAATAAATTTATTTTTAAAAAATGATAGATAAATGATAGGTAGACATCCATAGATATTTGGATATCTCACTCTCATTTCTGTCTCATCATCTCCAATTGTACCTCTCTGGCTCTCTTAGTGTCTGTCTCTATCTCTCTTCTGTCCCTCTCCATCTGTCTCGATTTCTGGCTGTCTCGATTTGTCTGTCTCTCTGTATTTTGACTACCTCATGCCCTTTTCCTCTCTCCCTCTCCCTTCCCCTCTCCCTCCTTCTCTCCCCTGTCCCCTGGCCTTTCCCTGTCTCTGCCTCTGTCTACTTCCTTTCTTCTCTCCATCTGCACCCATTTCCAGGGTCTGGGGAAGGCAAGTTCCAGAAGGAGATGAGGAGTGAAGGAATCCCACTCCCTCCCCAGAGCTGCCTTCTCCCCATTGTACCTGCCCACCCCCTCCACCCGCCCAGGTGACTGCAGGGGCCTTCACCATGGACAGCATAAGCACAGCCATCTTGCTCCCGCTCCTGGCTCTCGTCTGTCTGTTCCCGTTTCGACTACGACGATAAGCGTCTCCTCACCATTATCCACCCCATCAATGACAACTTCCAAATCATGAGCAGCCCGTGGGGAGAGGTCAGGAGGCCTAGTTCCACGGGCGAGAGGGTTGGGGGTCCAGCCCTTCCAGGGATATAGGGGGAAGCAGTGGGCAGGGAAGGAATTGCGATTGGCCCTGCCAGGCCCCGCCCCTTTCTGTCTGACCCTGCCCCCGAGGTATGCGGCCCTGCCCACTCCACAGGGGCTCCACCTACACATAGCCCCCGCCCCAGCCTACACACACACACACACACACACACACACACACACACACACACACACGCGCGCGCGCACCCTACCTCCCTGCCTGCCTGTTCCTTCCTCCTCATCCCTACAGCTCTGCTGCATCCTCAGCGGTACAATATCTTTCCGAGCCTCCCGGACTGGGTTCCCGGGCTGCACCAACACCTTTTCCAGAACTTCGGACGCATGAAGAACTTCATCGCCCGCAGCGTCCGTGACCACCAGGCCTCCCTCGACCCAAACTCTCCCCGGGACTTCATTGATTGCTTCCTTACCAAGATGGCACAGGTAAGCCCTGCCTGGAAGTCCCATCTCTGGTCTGACCTGCTCTCCTGCCTCAAACCAACAAGGATCCCGAGTTGAGCGCGTTTGGGTCTAATCTCCCCACATCCGGGAAGTGAAGCTGGAACACCTGGCTCTGCTGGGGCCACTCGGGGCCTCTGCCAATTAACAGTTCTTTAAGAAATCCTCAAGGATTTGTTATTGTGGGCCCCGCGGCTGAGATTCTCCCTACCCTGCCCTTCCGCGCTCCCCAGCTCCCCCAAGGAAAGAAAGTTAAAGAGAGGAGGGACTGAAGTGGCACTCAGTAGCAGTTGTGCAGGTCTGTGGGGAGCGGGTCGCACAGGATCCGAGCCCGCAGGATCTCCCCCCGGCCTTGGCTCACATCCCCACCTCTTATCCCCCGCAGGAGAAGCAGGGCCCGCTGAGCCACTTCCACATGGATACTCTGCTGATGACCACACACAGTCTGCTCTTTGGAGGCTCCGAGACCGTGGGTACCACGCTGCGCCACGCCTTCCTCGCGCTCATGAAGTATCCAAAAGTGCAAGGTGCGAGCGCCGGGAGCCTGGTGGGGAGACCCGCCCACACGGCGCGGTAGAGCACACCCGCCCCTCCCGCCTCGAAGCCCCGCCCACAAACAATGAGCTCCCTCCCAGTGTGTCTGGAGTGAGAGCCTCCAGCTCGCGCCTGGGTCGCACAGCCAAACCCGCAAGCCCACCGGAGGCTGACCCCACCCACGTGGTCCCCGCGGTCCACACAGCCTGCCGGGTCTGCCGGGACCCAGACCCCGCCCGCATGATCTTGCTTTGCCGCCCACCTCTGACCCTGCCCACACAACTCGCACAGCCCGCCCAGAGCCCGGCCCCAGAGCCTCAGCCACTGGGCCTCCCCAGGAACCCATCTCCTCCCACACAGTCTGAACGGCCCGCACCGCACAGTCTGCGACCCCGCCTCCCCAAACCCCACCTCTGGGTCTTTCGCGGAACCTTGGCCTCCAGGACGCTGTGCGGAGACCGACTGGGTCTTTGCCGCCTGCTTCACCCCCGATTTCTCAGCTCTCCCGCACACCCCACTCACTCCATCCATCCTCCTGCAGCCCTGGTCCTCGAAGTCCCGCCGGCAATCCCATCAGGGGCCTGGACTCCAAGCAGCCCCGAACCCCCTCCGCACAACCCCGCCCCTAGGAGCCCTGGCACGAACGAAACTTACGCCCTCACCTACATCTCTGAACTCAATGCCTCCCTCCGAAGCTCCGGCTAACCTTCACATGCACCCCTGCAGCGCCCCCCGCCCCCCGACTCGAAAGCGTTGACTGGACCCCTTCCACACGCAGGCACACACCTCTTCTCAGCACAGTCAAGCCTACTGATACCATCAACAACGCTCCCCCCTCCACCTCCAGCCCGCGTACAGGAGGAGATAGACAGCGTGTTGGGACGCGCGTGGCTGCCTGCGCTGGAGGACCGAGCAGCCATGCCTTACACAGATGCGGTGATCCACGAGGTGCAGCGCTTCGCAGACGTCATCCCATGAGCTTTCTACACCGCGTCACTCGGGACACGACTTTTCAAGGCTTCCTGCTACTCAAGGTGCACTGGACACCTGGCAAACGACACCTGAAACCTTAGGAAGAGGCATCCCAGGCTCTTGCAGCAGGCATCTGCGGCTCTAGCAAGGAATATCCGAGGCCCTAGCAATCAGCACCCCGGACCTTAGCAACTGGCAACCCAAGCCCTAGCAACAGACATCTGAGACCCTTAAATCCAGAAACTCAGCCCTATGCCACACCATAGTGGACTAGACCACGTCCTGAACCCCAGACCTCTTCCCTATGGCAGGTTCCTTTCCTAAGACCCCTCTCTGAAATCCCCAAGGTCTGAGACTTCATCCTGGGGAGCCCCTGTACCTAAATACTGTTCTCAGAGACCCCACTCCCGCCCCAGGAACCCCAAATCTGTTCCTACAATGGGGGTATCCCGCATCCCTGCCTCAGACCCCAACAAAACCATTTCCAGCACCCATCACTGGGAACCCTAGACTCCCACACCCTAGACTTCCTGGACCCCTGTGGAGTCCTATGCTCCACCACCCCTTATCATGTCCCCAGGACTCCCAGCTCTGTACAGTGGAAATCCTAGTTTGGGAACCTCCCAGCCCTTCTAACACCACCGATTCTGCCTCTCCACCCACACGGGGCACGGATATCATCACCCTCCTTAATACAGTCCACTACGACCCCAGCCAATTTCTGACGCCCCGGGAATTCAACCCTGAGCATTTTCTGGATGCCAATCAGTCCTTCAAGAAGAGCCCTGCCTTCATGCCTTTCTTAGCCGGTGAGAGTGGTCAGGGGCAAGATCCAGTCTTTCTGGCCCAGTATTCCACCTGCATTCCCCAGGCCTAATTCCACTCCCCAAACCCTCTCACTTCTTCGTCCCATCCCATCCTCAGCTTTGGATATACAAAGACATTCCTTCTCCTTCCCAACTCTGCTCCTATAGGCCAATAGCATCTGAAATCCCCGCGGAGGGAGGCAGGGAGTCAGGATATTATTGTAATTTAACTTGGACTTGGTCACTGTCAGTCTCTCCACTGGGTGGTGCAGTTGAAGTGGTCCTGGTTTTTCTTGGCTTTGGTCTTTACCCGGCTGAAAAAAATCTTTCCTGTTTAACTCAGTATTAGAAAAGGGGGTGGGGTGAATAATAATAGGTAACTTACCATACTGCCTACTGTGCACCAGGTGCTACCTCTGAGAGTGGGGGCTAAGAGCTGGGCTTTGCTGCCAGACCCCAGCTTTGTCATCTTCTAGCTGTGTGGCCTTGGATATGTTCCTTCACCTCTCTGTGCCTCAGTTTTGTTTGTTTTTTTAAATATTTATTTATTTATGTATTTATTTATATATTTGGCTGCACCAGGTCTTAGTTGCAGCATGCGGGATCTTTAGTTGATGGGATCTTTAGTTGCGGCATGCGAACTCTTAGCTGCGGCATGTGGGATCTAGTTCCCTGACCAGAGATCAAACCGGGGCCCCCTGCATTGGGAGTGCGGAGTCTTAGCCACTGGACCACCAGGGACGTCCCTGTGCCTCGGTTTTTACATCTATAAAATGAAGATCATAAAAAGGTCCACCTCTTGGAGTTATTAAGAGGATTAAATTAATAGCAGTATAGTGCTTAGAGCATTATATATGTTCACAACAACAAAATGAGGCACTATTACCCTCCCCATTTCAGGTACCTACCCAGAAACTGTGGCTTGCCCAAGATCACGAAATGAGTACTGTCAGTGTTGGAATTCGAACCCCTGCAAGGTTGCACTTGTAGCAGGTCCACGATTTACTTAAACTGTCTTTTCCAGACCTTTAGAGGGATGGGTCCGTGAGTACCCAGCCATTATTCTCATGTTTTCCTTTGAAAGTTGAGGGGGCCCCTCACCCCATCTTGTCTCATTGCTCCTGCCCACCCTTCCTCCCTGTGGGAGGCAGGCTGTGCCTGGGCGAGTCGCTGCGGCGCCGGGAGCTCTTCCTCTTCCTCACCGCCATCCTGCAGAGCTTCTCGCTGGAGCCGCTGGGGGCGCCCGAGGACATCGACCTGACCCCGCTCAGCTCCGGTCTCTGCAATTTGCCGCGGCCTTTCCAGCTGTGCCAGCGCTCGCGCTGACGCCGCATCCCTTCCAGGTTCGCCAGTGAGCGTTGAGGACCGCCCGTTCCCCTGCGCCCCATCCCTCTCGCTGTCACACTCGCTTCCCCTCACCTTGTGCCTGCCACATGCCCATCCCCCATCGCTCCTGTCTTTACCTTCTGCGCCCCCAGAGGCAGAGAAAGCCAAGGGAAAGGGGAAGCGCATGCCTTGTTTTATCCACAGAACTCGTTCTATTGCGCACACTTTGGGGGATTTTATATCAATTCCTAATAAATTATCTTTATAATAGATTCGAACCTGCCTTGGCTGAATTAAAGGGAGGAGGATAGTCCTCTAGGATGGGGAGAAGGAAGGTCTGGCTGAAGAGAGGGGAGACACCTGGCTGTGATGAGTTCAACCCTCACCCTTAGGCCGGTTAAAAACTGGGAGAAACTGTTTCCTGGAGACAGGCTGGAAGGTAAAGGCTCTGAGGGCTCGAATGAAGACAGAGGCAGAGAAGCCAAGGCCGAGCAAAAGACAGCAGCCTAGAGAGATATGGAAGAGGTCTGCAAGAGATGCAGGGTGCTGTACAAAGATGGAGATGTAAGCAGGGAGAAAGTGAGAGACCCGGAGAAATAAACAGACCTAGAGACTGAGAAATCACAATTACTAACACTTACCTAGTGCTTCCTATTCACACACTGGTCCAAATGCCTCATTTAAATATCCCTATGAGGTAAAGCAATTTTATTATACATTTTTACACGTGAGCAAACTGAGGTTGCTCAGAGAGGTGAAGTGACTTGCCCAAGATTACACAGCCAGAAACGGGCACAGCTGGGTTCGGAACGCAGATCATCTGGCTCCAACACTGCTCTTCAAACTCTTATGAGTCAGAGACACAGAGGAAAGCAGAGAGATAAGAGACTGAGATCTAGGGAGGCGAAGAGAATAGAAGACAGAGACAAAGAAAGAAACAAAAATGACCAGAGAAAGAGCAGAAGGGCAATGAGTGGAGAAGTGAGGCACTGGAAGACTGAAACTCTCCCCCATTTCTCATCCCGCTCATTGGACCGTTTCTTTGTCTTGCAATTCCTCCCTTTGGGGTGGGGATAGCGGTCCCAGGCATGGGGCCTCCCAGCTTGGGACTGGACTTGACAAGCTGACATCTGCTGACAGTAGCTTTTCTCAAGGAGCAGGCATCTCAAGTTTCATTAAGCTGGAGTCAGACTGAATGAGGCTGGCCCCGCCAGCCATGGGCAGAGGTGACCTGGAAGGCCCTAGCCTGAGCGGAGTCTCCCCAAGGTCACCCAGAAGCTGGGACATGCTCTGCTGAGTATGGGCCTGGCTGGAGGGAGGCTTATAGGTGGCCCCCACATGGGGTGATGGCTCCCTAATCCCCACGCTCTTCCCACCACAGGCCAAGCACAGAGTCTGCCCCAGGGCCCAGGCAGGGACGCAGAGGTGGAGGGGGGAAAGGAGAGATTCAGAGGTCCTGAGAAAGAAAGATGGAGAGATGCGGAAGAGAAACACATGACGAAGAGAAAGAGACAGACAGAGATAGAGAGATACATAGAGAGAGATCCTGAAAACCAAAGACTGGGAGTGAGAGAGACAGAGGAGGAGAAAGAGAGGAACTGAGAAAAGGGGAGAGACAGAGATGCCCAAAGAGAAGGAAGACAAGGAGATGCTAAAGTCAAGATGGAAATTAAGAGAGGCACAGAGCTGAAGAGAGACAGAGATCTGAAAGGACAAAAAGAGAACCAGAGAGAAGCCTCAAGAGATGAAACAGAGACAGGCAGGAAGGGAGACAGTCACAAGGATTCAGCCAAAGATAGAGACCGAGAGAAATAGAGTGCGAATTATAGAGCAGCAGAGAGAAACAGAGACAAGAATTTATATCGTCTAAGAGTAAATGACAAACTTGAGATTAGATTTGTAATGTGGAACCAAATGAATTAAAAGGGAAGTATAATATTTTAACCATAATTCAAAAAGACACATGCACCCCCATGTTCACTGCAGCACTATTTACAATAGCCAGGTCATGGAAGCAACCTAAATGTCCATCAACAGAAGAATGGATACAGAAGATGTGGTACATATATACAATGGAATATTACTCAGCCACAAAATTGGGTCATTTGTAGAGACATGGATGGACCTAGAGACTGTCATACAGAGTGAAGTAAGTCAGAAAGGGAAAAATATCTTATATTTATGCATATATGTAGAATCTAGAAAAATGGTACTGATGAACCTGTTTGCAAGGCAGAAGTAGAGATGCAGATGTAGAGAACACACGTATGGACACCAAGGAGGGAAAGGAGGGGTGGGATGAATTGGGAGATTGGGATTGACATATATACACGAATATGTATAAAATAGATAACTACTGAGAACCTGCTGTATAGCACAGGGAACTCTACTCAATGCTCTGTGGTGACCCAAATGGGAAGGAAATCCAAAAAAGAGGGGATATATGTACACACATAGCTGATTCACCTCGCTGTACAGCAGAAACTAACACAACATTGTAAAGCAACTATACTCCAATTAAAAAAGAGAGAGAGAGAGAGAAACAGAGACAGAAATAGGGATGAAGAAAGCCATGCATTCATTCAGCAACATTTACTGAGTGCCAAGTGTGTGCTGAGCACTATTTTAGGTGCTGGGGATACAGAAGTGAACAAGACAAAATGCCTGCTCTTGAAAAGAGCCTGAGAAAGAGGATTCATCGGAGAGACTGGGGTGGGAGTTGGGGGAGGGGGTGGCGAGGGCATGCTTGCTGCACCCCTGCTGTCTGCAGAGTCAGTGCCTCTGAGCAGCGCCCTGCCTCTCAGCCCCTGCCAGTCACCAGGTTCCCAGACAGAGAAAGGCTGACAGGTAGGGAGACGTGCTACACAAACAGGCAGGAAGACGGGAAAGCAGAGACAGAGGGAGATTAAGGTAAAGACAAACTGGAAGAGGCAGGGAGAGAAAAAGACAGACATTGAAAAGAGAGAGCGCACGAGAGAGAAGACAAACATGAACAGAGGTAGACACTGAGAGTGAAACAGAGAGAGAGAGAGAAATGGGAAGAGAGAGAAAGAGAGAGAGATGAACAGAGAAACACAGAGACTGAGAGTGAGAGAGACACTCCCAGAGACGAGCCCAGTCCCAGACTCTGCACAGCCCCCTCACCGTCTCCCCAGGTCTGGGCCCTGTGCCAGGCACCTGGCGGAAGGCTGGATCCGGCAAGGCAGGGTGGGCGGCAGGGTGGGTCGCATTCCTGAACAGTCTGTTCTAAGTACAGACTCAGCCACAACCCCCGCCCCTGGCCCATCGTGGCCTGGCATCAGGCGGGGGTGCCCACTGAGGAGTCTGGGGGACTGGAGACCAGGGGTGTAGCAGCATAGGCATAGGACATTTGGGACATCTGGGAGCCAGAGCATTGGGAATAGAGATGACAGGAGTTCAGGGCAGGGTATAAGTATGGAAATACAAGGGCGTCAACCGTGGGAAGGCAGCCAGGAGTCATAGGATAGGCATGGAAGTGCCAAGCTGATGGGCACCAGGATGCTAGGGGACTTGAGTGAGCATCTGGGAGACATGTATGGCATACAGAGCTCCAAGGGCAATGGGTGTGGAAGTGACAAGGGCTCAGGTGTGAGTCCCCAGGAATCACAGGCACAGGGCACAGGAGTGCCAGGCTAATGGACACATCACCAGGAGTGTTCTAAGAAGTGTATTTAGGAGTCAGGATGTTTTTAGTTATCAGAAGTACAAGGTACAGCATTCAGTGGTCATGGGCCCAGAGGTGTCCAGGGGATTAGGAATGCACAGCTACAGGCCAAGTGAGATGGACCCAAAGGTGCTGGGGGTTCAGGAGGGTGCACCTGTTGACCAGGTATGCTGACATGAAAATGCTAGTGCATTAAGGCTACCAAATAGGACAGGCTGAGGCAGGCACCAAAAAAAAAAAAAAAAAGGCCAGGAGGAGCCGAGCCCAGCAATGATAGGGCTGGGGGCGGGGTGCAGACTTTGGGTTGGGGAATTACAGAATGAGCATCCCAAAGGCGGCCACCCCTCCCATTTCCAGTCTCCATCCCTGCTCCACCCAAGACCCCAAGGGAATCAAAGAGAGGCGAAGAGATGCAGACAGCCAGGCGGGGTTGGGGTGCACCCGGCACTCCGACGCAGGCGGCCCTACCCCTGGGCCCGTACCACTCCCGCTTCTGCGGAACTTGCTGCAGCTCGAGTCTGGACACCTGGACCGTGCACTCACGGGGGTAGCCCCGACAGTGGGTGGGGTAACAGAATTCTGGATTCCTGGAGGTGGGGCTGGGGGCTAGAATTCCTGGTTCTCTGAATGAAGACAGAGCTGAGGGCTCGGACCCCGTGAGTCCTGACAGAGGGTGAGGGGCCTGGAGTCCTGCCTTCCGGGAAAGGAGACTGGGGGTGGGAAGTTAGATCTGGAGGGAAAAGGGACAGTGGCCCTGAGCTCCTGGTTCAGGGCGGAGTCGCGCTGCCACCCCTACTCCCGGGTCCCAAGGGAGGAGGAGCCTGGGGCGGGCAGTCTGGTCCCAGGGGACGGGGAGCAGAGAGGTCTGTTCTGGCTCAAGGCTGGGGAGGTACTGAGGGCCCAGATACCTAGTTCTGAGGGTGCAGGGGGCTGGGGACCTGAACTTCTAGATTTTGAGGGAAGGCGGTGGGGCTGGACTCCTGGGTCCGAAGGAGAAGGGAGCTGGGGGCCGGGCTCTGGGGTCTCGATGGCGGAGGGGTCAGGAGCCCAGACCCGGGCCCGCTGAGCACCGGCTCCGTGTAGCTCCCTGGCCGCTGGGGTCCGGTGTTCACGGTGTGGCTGTGCCCGCGCCCTGCAGTGGTGCTGTGTGCAGCTACGCAGCGCTGCGGGACGCATTAGTGCTGCAAGCGGATGCCTTCTCCGGCCGCGGGGCCAGGGCAGTCTTCGAACGCTTCACACGCGGAAACGGTGAGGCCTGGGCGGCGGAAGTGCGGACCGGGAATGTCCAGGTTGCCTTACAGAGCGAGACCGGGGGAAATGGAGCGGGGCCTAATAGAGTCAAGGCTTCTGAGGAGAGGTTGGGGCGGAGCCACAGTGTAGGGGTCGAATGGGGGTGGGGGAGGCTGGTTCCTTGTGCAGCCAGTAGAAGAGAAGAGCCTAAGAGTCAAGGCCAAAGAGAGCAAGCACGGGGATCAGGAATCGGGACCAGCAGAGGTGCGGCCAATGTGTGGACAGGGCCGAGAAGGCTGGGGTAGCAACCAAAAGACCTGGAAATGAAGCAGAGCGAAGAGTTGCGAGGAAGTCGACTCCACTACGGGATGCTTCCGGGATGGGGCGTGGCTAACTCCCCGGCCCGTCCCCTTCTTTGTTCCACTCCCCCAGGCATCGTGGTTTCTAACGGGCAGCGCTGGCGGACGCTGCGCAATTTTGCAGTTGGAGCACTTAAGGAGTTTGGCTTGGGTACGCGGACTATCAAGGACAGTGTCCTGGAAGAGGCGCCTTGTCTGCTTGGCGAATTTCAAGACAGCGTTGGTACGGCCTGGTCGGAAAAGGATAGGGACCTGTTGTGGGTGTGGCCACTGGACACCTGTTGTGGGTGTGGCCTAGGGAAGGCGTTTGGGTGGAATGAAGCCAGTAAACCCAAGGGCTGGGTGGGGGCCGAGCCACAAGCGTTTGACCTTGTCCTGTTCCCGCTCCCAGGAGCTCCGTTCGACCCCTGGCGGCTACTAGATAATGCTGTATCTCATGTTATGTGTTCCGTGGTCTTTGAGAACCGCTATGGCTACGAGGACCCGGAGTTCCTGAGGTTCCTGGACCTCTTCAATGACAACTTCCGCATCATGAGTTCCAGATGGGGTGAGGTGAGAGGGTCAGCCCCCATCCCTCCCTCGTGTGCCCAATCTATGCCAAATTCCAAGTACATGGACCTACCTACATTGGATCATTAGAATGGAGCAGTCTTAGAATCTTGGAATGGAAGAGTTTTAGAACTTACATCAAAGTCCTGGTCCAGTCTCCCCATAGGGAAACTAATGGTCTTGTTCAAGGTCCTGTTGATTTCCTGTCCCCCCAGATGTACATTTTCCCCTCTCTCCTAAAATGGCTCCCAGGCCCACACCACGGAATCTTCCGAAACTTAGCAGAGCTTAGAGTTTTCATCTCTCAGCAAACCCAGCAGCAACCGGCAGCCCAGGGAACCCCGCAATTTCATCGATTGCTTCCTTGGTTGGGTCAAACGGATAAGGCACAGGGTCCTGCTGCCCACCAGCAGACGCCTGGCTCCTCTACCCACAGGAACAGAAGGGCCCGGAGAGCCATTTCCAGGAGACACTGGTGATGACGACGCACAACCACTTCTTTGGCAGTACCGAGACCACAAGCACCACCCTGCGCTGTGGACTCCTCATTCTGCTCAAACACCCAGAGGTGGCAGGCTTGTGAGCTGCACAGCTCGGGATGAGGCGGCGAGGGTTTCAGGTTGGCTGGAGGCTGGGCTACGCATAGTTCACATCTCTGCCGGCCCAGCCAAAGCGCAGGCGGAGCTGGATCCCGTGGTAGGTCGAATGTGCGCCCCAAGCCTGGAGGACCAAGCGCGCCTGCCCTACACCAACGCCACGCTGCAGGAGATGCAGAGTGTCTTCAGCGTGCTACCGCTGGAGCTGCCGCGTGCCCTCACCTGGGATGCCCACCTGCGCAGCCACTTCCTGCCCAAGGTGCCCACCAAGACTGGGGATCCTGCGCAGGGGCTGGGGAGGGCCTATTAACAGAGATCAGCAGGCCTAAGCGTCCAGAGCGCTGACTCTGGGAGCAAGGAAGTAGGCCTTCCTTGCCACTGGCTTCGAAATGGGGTCTTGGATGGACGTTTGGAAGAGTCGCTTGCCAATTTTTCAAGTAACCCTTGCACATCTCCCCAGGGCACCTTCATGATTCCTCTCCTTGTGTCTGCACACCAGGATCTCACCCAATTTAAGGACCCAGACTGTATCAATCCCACCAACTTCCTGAATGACAAGGGTGAGTTCCAGAGCAACAATTCCTTCATGCCCTTTGCCCCAGGTCTGGGCTGGTCCTTCATGCCCTTTGCCCCAGGTCTGGGCTGGTCCTTCATGCCCTTTGCCCCAGGTCTGGGCTGGGCACGGAGGGGACCAGCCTGGACATGCCGTGGGGTGCATGGGTTTCTCACCCCACACCCCCACGTCCCCAGGAAAGCAATGTGCCTGGGTGCAGGCCTGGCCCGATCCGAGATCTTCCTCACCTCCATTCTACAGCAGTTCTGCCTGCTCCCTGTGGGGAGCCCCACCAACATCGACCCCACCCCACAGTGCACTGGCCTGGGCAACGTGCCCCCAGCCTTCCAACTCTGTCTGGTGGCCGCTGAAGTCAGGTTCAGCCACCCTCTGCTCACTGGCTCTCAGACCTCCTTACCCTCTTCGATCAATAAAGGACCTGAATTGCAGATGGAGGGGTCTTCTTACCAACAGGGAGTGAGAGTCAGTCAGATGTGTGCAGCTCTGAGGTAAACTTTTATTTCTTGGCTGACAGGACTTGCAGACCCATGCTCCTCCCAGCACCTTTTATCCTGCCCAAGCAGCGGCAGCCTAGTCCAAAAGGTGCCGTGGCCGAAGGGGTTGGGGAGTCACTTCACATTCCAGGCTGGAGGAGTGGGGGGCTTGGGGATACTCCCCCACAAACCTTTGCCAGCAAGAGGCCATGACTCACCCCAACCCCAAATCCTGCATTCTGGTGGGAAGTGGCAACGCCTCCTTCCAGCTCTCCAAACCTGAGAGGGACATGCGTGACCAGACAGGGCAGGACACAGGCCCCCAGCTCCAGTAATGGCAGTCCCCAACACCGGCCTCCGCCCAGGTCACAACCCCAGCCCCCATCCCAGGGCAGCAGGGGTCTCTCCTCCTCCTCGGTCCTCAGCGATGGATGGAGCCCTCCACACCAGGCAGAACAGAGGCAAAGTCAGAAGCAGCGGCAGTGGCGGGGAAGGAGCAGGCACCGTGACTGGCGGCACCGGGGCCCAGGGCTCCCCCGACGTCAGGGCAAGCTGTCTGTCCGTGCAGCTCTGGGGCCAGCCACTAGGTGGGCGTAGTCGGCTGTGATACGGGTACTTGGACACCTTTCTGTCCTGATGCTGGGGGTGAAGGGGGACAGGAGACTGAGTCATCAGGGACGGAACTAAGAGGCCAAGGAAACCTGGGAAGATGGGGAGATGACCGGAAGAGATGGGGCTCATGCTGGGGATACCAGGAGAGTGAACTGTCTAGGGAAGGTAGGCAAAGATGGGGAAAAATGAGTGACTGGATTCAGTGAGAGACTGATGAGGTGGCTTGAGGCCTAGGGAGGTACATGGAATAGGAAGGACTTGAGGGAGGGGGACACTGTTTGGGAAGCCGGTACCTAGCTGATACTTGTCTTTGGCTGCTGCTCGCTCCTTGGCATCAAAATACCAGACAGTGATGGCGTACCTGGAGATCAGAGCAGCCCCCGAGGGTGGTTAGAGATCACTTTTCTTCAATTCCAGCCACTATATCCACCCCCTGAGCCGCCCCCTCTTGGCACTCCATCACTTCCTAGTCACTTCAGGGGTCTGACAAGACTTTGCTGGCACGGGGGGAGCACCTGGGCACATTCCCATAAGTATGGACCGTACCTGGTGGCATAGGCTGGTTTCACCTCATGGGGGTTCCGCCGATCAGACCAGAAAATGAGCAGCCGGTCAAAGAGTGGCTCAATGTTGGCTACCACGGGACGGCCCTCAGGGAATATCTGCAGCAGGCCGCCATGCACCTGAAGGCAGGCCAGAGGATGAGGCAGGAGGCTGGGAGTCCTGCCTAGAGCCCCAGCCTTGCACTGCCGGCCCCCAGGAGCCCAGCAGGGGGCATAATAACTGCACACATCACTCCCTCCCACCACTCAGGCTCTCAGAATAAGTGACAACCCAGAGTCTGCATCACCATGGAGATGGGCAGGAAGCTACTTAAGAAGACAGGAAGTGGGGCGGGGGAAGTGCTCGTTAGGCTGGGGGCTGGGCAGACAGCACCATTCCCCAAAGAGGGGGAACTGCCGCCACACAGTGAGCTGAAGAGGAGGTCCCATTTCCCAGAAAGAGCCATTGGGCACATTCCACCGCCCCCCAGTGGGTTGGGAAGAGGAAGGGGACAATGCTAGAAGCTGAGCTGGGAAAGGAAAATGCAATGGATGCACGCCACCCCACCCCCCACATCCTACCTTGACGTCCCAGTTCTGATTCAGGTAATAGATGCAGGTGATGCAGCGCCCATCGCCATGGGGATTGTCAACGTGTCTCACGTACCCCAGCCCGTTACCTGGGTAACATGCCACCATGGCCTGGCAGAGACGGATGGAGAGGGTTTACTGAGGCTAGCTGGCAGGGACTTTTGAGGAAGCAGCCATTACCTCCTCTTCCTCACCCCTCTCAGCCCCTCATCTTTCCTCAGGTGTCCTGGACTCCAAGGGTACCAGCACCCAGACTTTCTCCTTTTTCAGCCAAGCCTCCATCCACAAGAAACCTCAGCTCCTGGGCCTCAATAGCCCAACACACACACACACACACACACACACACACAAACACCCACAGCCCTACCCCCCGGGTCTGGCGCCGACATGCAGCTCAATGAGCAACTGAGGGCTTGGTTTTTTAAAGATAACCCGACCCCACGTCAGACATTTCACTAGGATAAAAGCAATTTAAACATTTCCTGGTCTGCAGGGATGTGGCCTCATAGCCCCACACTAGGAGTTCTCTCCTTGAGCTGTAGAGTTGGAATGACCTGGGACACTGATACCCAGGCCCACCGCAGAGGTTCTGATGTACTTGGTCTCAGGTGGAGCCTGGAATTTTTAAAGGTTCCCCAGGTAATTCTAATGTGCAGCAATGTTGAGAACCACTGACCTTAACTATAAAGAATACCCGGTAAATAATCTGTCTTCTACACAACTGAACAGGTACCAAAACCTAGAATGTGACCAGAACCTGAGATCTAATCCCAACTCCAAGGATAACCTGCCAAGTAGCCCTGGACAGTCTCATCACCTGAATGGGCCTCAAAACACCTCATCTGTAAAATGGGGCTAATAAACACCTTCGGTTTACAGCAGTAGCATAAACCCCTCCGAGAACATGACTTTGGAAGCTCCTGACCCCCACAGATCTGAGTCAGACCTTGTTCCAGGTCTCGGCTTCTGTGCGTACAGGTCTAGCCACAGGGTTCTCGCCTCCTCTCCTGGATAGCCGCCACTGCCCTAGGCAGCCCTGGCCATCCTGAGTCCTGGGCCTAGCCACTCGGGGCCTGTTTCTCATCAGGTACCCAGCAAAATGATGGATGTGATGTGAGGAAAAGGGCCCAGGTGTTCCTGCAGACCTATCTCCTGGGTTCAAGTCTCAGTGCTGCCACATAAGCTGTGATGTTGGGCAGATGACTGAACTTCCCCGTCTCCAGTTCCTCATCCACAAGATGGAGCTAACAACTACTTTTTTGGAGATTTTGCCGGTTTTGCTCGAGGGTAGGGTGGGGTGGGGAAAGGGGTCCAGTGCTGCAACCTCTTCCCGCACAACCCATCCCCACAGCAGCCAGAGGCCCTTTACTCCAGCTCACCACTGCTCAAACCCCTTCAAGTTCCTCGCTGCATCCTAAGAGAACACAAATTCCTGACCACAGCCTCCAAGGCCACTAGCCTCATACACTATCTCCAGCCTCGAAATCCTCCTCACTCTTCTCTGACCAGGCCAAGCTCATCCTCAAGGCCTCTGCACCTGCCTGAACACTCTTCCACTGGTCCCCCTTGTTATTCAGGTCTCAGGACCAGGAGCACCTTGAGTCCTCTAGCTGAAGGCACCTGGGCTGATTTCCCATTCCATCCCTCTCAATGCAAAATCAGCACGGGTACTTGTTTACCTAGTACTGGCCCCTAGGGCCAGGCCTGTCTCCCTAGTGCCAAGGAGGTAGGTGCTGATTAAAAGCACTCCTCTGGGTCTCAGGGCCTCCATTCTGTCCTTCCGTGCACCCTCACAGGGTCTCCCACCATGCAGGCAGGGACACACTCTGTAGTCTGTCTGGGAGTGGGACTCCTGTGTGTGCGAAGGGTAGGCACAGGAACAGGCCCTTTAAGGCCCCCCTCCCCCCACATATACTCACCTGGGAGTGGGGCTGGGGGTGGCATCCTCCGGCCCCCGAGAAGCATCTACTTCCTGCCCCCACAAGGGAAAGGACCACAACCAGAGTAACAGGGAAACTTGCTCCTCACACTTCCACCTCCAGGAAGGGGCAGCTAGGATCACTGGGCATGCACACCGCCCCCCCCCCCCAATCAGAATCCCAGGTCTCAGCCAACAGCAGCAGGCCCCACCTCCAAACTGCTCTTAAAGGGGCCTCCCGGGGTCACCTATGGTAGTCCTTGATGCCAGTGGGAGTCAATTCCCTCCCACCTGCAGGTCAACTGAGCAGAGGAACTAGGGAGAGGAGGAAGGCAAAAGAACACAGGAGCAGCACTCAGGGACCACCGAGAGGCAGGCTGTTACCAGCCGAAACCACACTGGTGATCTGAGCCCCCCCACAGTGACCACCCCACACTGTCTTACTCCAGAGCCTGGGGAGGGAGCCCAGATGTTGCCCTCTGAAGGCGAGGAAGCCTGCAGTTGCTGCCTCACTGGGGCAGGGGAGGGTCTGAGAGGAACTCCAGTGGCTGGGTTGGCTCCTCCCCTCCCTTCTTAGTCCAGCCAGGCTTGTTCTTACCTCCCAGGGCTAAGAAGTCCACCCCACCACCCCTCCAGGGCCCTGCTCCCAACCACATCCAAGGCACCAAAGGAAAAGAGATCTGCGCCCTCTCCCCTCCCCTCCCCTCCTGAAATGGCCACAGCCTAGCTGGGGAGTTAACCTGGTTTTCCTATCCTGTGAATGAGCGAACGGAGGCTCAGAGAAGCATCCTGCCCTTGGCCACTCAACTCTTGTGGTCTCCCCACCAACCTCCCTCCTGTGAGGATGGGTGGCCCTGGGGAGAAGGTGCTGAACACCTTGTGGCTAGGGAGATTCCCACTGATCTCTCCTTCCCCTGGGAGGGGCCGCCTCTGGCCCTCCAGCTACCAAAGTAACAGGAGAGAGAGGGAAGCAGGACAAGTTCCAGCAGGGCTGGGGGGCTGGGGAAGCCAGTATGGCTTCGGCTCGGGGGAGCCCTAGTCCCCGAGCCAGCTCCAGCCTGAGACGGAAGCTGCAGAGACAGAACCCAAGACGGGATCTGAGGGAGGAGGGAGAGGACATCAGGAGCACAGCCTCATGCCTGCAGGGCAAAACACAGTCTGTGCCATCAACCCGGCATCACTGGTGCTGTGCAGTGGGCACTCCCTACAGGGCCTTGTCCAAACACCACCAAACCTTGGACTCAAGGCCAGGATCCTCACACCCCTCCATGAGGAGAATCAACATGTCAGCAGGCCAAAAGGCCCTACGGACTACTGTCTTGTGCAGGGCTCCTAACCCCAGGTTCTTGAATGGGCAGCTGGAGGCCCAGAAGGCCCTGATCACTGACCATAAACTCCAATCAAATGAGCATTTTTCTTAAGACGGGGTCTGTGGTTTTTGGCAGATTCTTAAAAAGGCCCAGGTTCCAAAACAAAAAATAACTGCTACTCTAAAACAAGAGAAAGGGACCAAGAAGAGATACAAGGACAGAGGATCAAGGAAACAGACCAGAGCCAGACAAGGATAAAGTGATGGAGAGACAGAACAAACAGGATGGAGAACAGGGTCTAGGATGGGGAGGGATGGGAAAGATGGGGACATAACCTCCACCTGGGCCGGCACACAGCCACCCCCAGAAAGCCGTCCGTGATGCAAATGCCACAGTACGGCATACAGTACACAATGTAGCCCAGCACCAAGCACAGTGGGCAGTGCCTCCTCCCTCAGCCCGGCATCGGCCTCACCACTGCCACCCTCCCCCCTCCACCTTCTGGTTCTCCTACCCGGGAGACAGGACAGGCAGACCAGAGACAGACAATGGACAGGACGGACCAGACATACACGAGTAGATGAAAAAATAAGGGAACAGGGAAGAACAAAGACAGGGGCAGACAGACAGGTACAGACGGCAGAGGCAGAAACCTGTGCCTGTCTACACGGAACATTCTTGGTCTAGGATCCATGGACAGACATCAGGCGGCTGTGAACCCCACCATGGCCCATGCACAGATGTGGGGCTATGACTGTCAGCACCTCTCCTCAGGTTCCTCAAGAGGATCCCTGGCAAAGTCAAGAACCATGGTGACTACGGGCCAAACCCATGGTTTATAGGTACACAAACTAAGGGCACAGGGAGTGAGAGCCCAAAGTGAGCTCCAACAGTCCCTGCGCCAGAGCTGCCTGAACTCTGCTGTGACCCCACAAGCCTGTCTCCAAACCCACTGGTGCTCAGAGCGCTAGGCGTCCAACAAGTGCTGGGCAGCCCCCCACCCCACCGCCCGGTCCCTGCAGCCTCACCTTGGTGCGCCCATTGATGACGTAGCTGCCCAGCCTCCCAGCACAGTGGCGGATTACAGCATCCACGTGGGCCATGAGGGCACCGATGCTTCGGCAGCCTGGCTCATGGCCTTCCACCCAGGCAATCTGGTCCCCACGGATGCTGCGTGGCGGGATAGCCCGCTGGCTCACTAGCTGCCCATCACGCAGGCGCCCGCCCCGCTTCAGGGCCTCCACCTCTGCCAGCACTTGGCCACCAAGTGCCGCCCCCAGGAAGCTGTCCTTGACGCAGATGCCATAGTACCGCATGCAGGGCACAATATAGTCCAGGGCCAGGCGCTCAGGCGCAGCGGGCAGCACCTCCTCCCTCAGCCCGGCGCTGGCCTCACCACTGCCACTGCTGCAGCCCTCCCCCTCTGCCTCCGCCTCCTGGTTCTCCTGCCTGGCCCAGGGCCGCTTGCTGGGGGCAGGGGCATCCCCACCATCCTCTGCCCATTTCCGTTTGGGGGCCTCGGGCCGGGCGCCCTGGGCTGCCAGTCGCTGGCACCCCTTGGTGACCAGTGCCGCAGCACCCTCACTCTGCAGCGGCCGCAGCTCGCCGCCATCCTGCCCACCGAAGCCCTCCCGCAGGGGGCTGGCTGTGGTGGAAGTAGCTGTGGCTCTGGGGGTCCCACTCCCCGCCGAGGCCTCACCAGGCCCTCCTGGACGGTGGTAGGAGGACAGCAGGGGACAGGGCAGGTAACTCTCCACCCCCATCCTGGCCCTGCTAGGCTCCAAGGGCTCTGACACCGAACCCGGCAACTGAGGGAGAGCCTGACTCAGGGGCTGCGGCTGGCACGGGCTGTCCATGGCAGCAGTGTCTTCATCCCCCGCGCATGGAGGGCACGGCCCAGGCCCATGGTGCCACCCTCCTCCACCTCCTCCTCCTCCACTTGATGCAGCCGGGGGCCGGGGCGGCTGGGCCTGGCGTGGGGCAGGATGAGGCAGGGCAGATGGCAGAGGCTTTTCTCGTGCCCTGGGGGTGCTTGCTGGTCCCCAAGTCCTCTGCTGTCCCTAGGGGCTTGGGAAGGGACCTGTCACGGTGGCTGGAGAGAGAAAGAGAGAGAGAGGAGAGAGAAAAAAGGATGTGAGAAGAGCTACAGGGAAGAGGGCTGGGGGGGGGGGTGGGGAGTGGCAGGGGCAGTAGATAGGAAGACAGACTTAGCTACAAAGACCCCAAAACCTGAGGCCACGTGGGGAAAAAGACTCTGGGACTTGGGTGGAATCACTAAGAGACAAGGGGCAGTAAGGGGGCAGCTGGAGGAGTGAGACTGGGTAGATGACCCACAGGCAGAGGACTGCAGTGGGAGCTGTGAGCGAGAGACATCCTCAGACAGACACAGACCCACAGACAGAAAAGAAGGAGGGGACTTGAAGTAGAAAGGGATGGCGGAGTGGGAAGTAGGAGAGTTAGAAACAAACAGACCGGGGGCGGGAGGGGAAATCTGCCTGGAAGACACAGAGGGAATGTGGGGATCTACAGACCGTGGAAACTGGGGGGTCCAGAGACAGAAACACACACCGGAGAAGAGCAGGGAAGAGTGGACCTGAGACAGCCGGGCAGAACCCAGCCCAACAGGAGGAAGCCCGTTAGGGGCTGACACACACCCAGACGGAAGGGAGGTCCTGAGACAGACAGACGGAAGGGACCCGTGGGAGCAGGGTCCACAGCGACAGAGGGAAGGGTGGAGGAGGGCTCATGCACTCGGGGAAAAGACGACGGAAAAAGCGCCCCCCTCCCAAGTCCCTTCGGTGCGGGTCCTGGGGCCCCTCGGGGCACAGCAGGAGACGAAGACAAGGCCTAAGGACCGTTGGAACCCCGTGTCCCCACCCCTCCCCTCCCCCTCCGCCCGCTCCCCCCCCCAACCCCCCCAACGGCCGGCGCTTAATATGCCCGGCGCGCGTTCCCTCCCCCACGCCCCACCCCCACACTCCCCAGGGTCGCCAGGCTTCGCCACAGAGTGCTGGGCGCGCGCCCCCGCACCCCGCCCGGCTCGCGCCGGCGCCCGGCCTCAAGCGCCTTCTCCGCCCCGCTCCATGCCCTCCCCGCGGTATCCTCACCGAGGTTTTTCCTCCGGCCCCGGCGCCGCCGTTTGTGCCAGCCGCCCTGCGCCGCACAGCGCGCCATACCCCGCCCCCACCACCCGCGACGCTCCGCCCCCGCCTCGCCCGGTGGGCACGTGACCGCATCCGGGCGGAGGAGACCAGGGCTTGCGCAGGCGCGAGCCGCGTGGGGCGGGGCGAGGAAATTCAGAACACCCTCTCCCTGGAGAAAGGGGAAAAGGATCAGTCGCCGACGCAAGGTTTTTATGCACTCTCCGCTCCGCCCCTTCTGCGCGAGAGGAGGAACGCAGTTAGGAAGGGCTGGATCCGGTGGGGGAGTTTCGGCGCATATTATGCCAAGCGAGTGGGAGGGGTATGCAAATATGTCTATTTACATAGACAGGCCCGCCCCCTTGGAGCCGAGAACGCGGCGGAACGATGAGTAGCAGGGTAGGGGAGCGGCATACGGATCATCGGTATTATTTACATGGACAGCTCCGCCTTCTCACAGCCCAAGAATAGGAATATTGAGAAACGTCTGCGCAATTAGTTGGGAAATGTATGTAAATTTGCACGACAGTAAGTAATTTACATAAGGACTTTTTATAACGGAGGAAAAAAAGAGCGGAACGTCCTTGAGAGAAGGGAAGAAGAACCAGAAGGGACGTGCAAACATTCTGACCCGCTCCACCCTGCCCCATCGGCACAACTGTGTGGCGCCCGAATAAAACAACCTAGGAAAGCTACTCAGAGAAGACATTTGCATGACAGCCTCGAGTCTCTGGACGACCTGACCTGGGAGGACTATGCAGATGAAGTCATTTAAATGCCCCACCCCCTCCGCCAGCACCCAGGCTGAGCAGGGACTCAGGCCTCCCGTGAGGGTGGTTTAAGGCCAAATTGGGGATGGGAGAGCAGTTGGGAGTGTCCTCAGTGGGCTGCACCTGTCCCTGGCAGACCATGTGCGGGTGTCAGAGGTTCACCTGGACACAGGAGGCAACACACACTGATCTCAAATATGCACAGGAGTCCCGGTGGCACAAAAGCCCACACAGTCTTCAGGGGCACACACAGGGTTCATGGTCACACACAAGTGTATCAAAGGAGTCAAATGCACAGCAAAACACACACAGACCTCAAGGGCACACAAACACAGTCACACACTAAATAGACACTGCCTCAGACTTTCAGGCATCAGACATGCATAGCTATCACCCACCGGGCCCAGACCCAGGGCTCAACTACAGGCCTGAATTCTCATTCCCTAGCTTTGGTGTCCCAAACAACGCCAGCCTCACAGACACAATCACCAAGGACACAGAGTAGTCATAAGCAACGGTGTCACACACACAAGCAGCACACATTCCTACAGATCCCATCACACCCATCACAGAGGGACATTAGTGTTACGTATGTGGGCAAACTCCCTCTACAACAGACACCTGAGCCATGGAGTCATGGTGGACCCCCATACCATGTCCAACCCAAAAACATGGCCCCCAAACACCGTCAGTGACCTCTTTTGCCCCCCCCTCCCTCCCCACCACCCCAAAATGATGGAGGCTATGACACAGGTGTAAACAATGCTTTATGGGGGTGGGGTGGGGACAGGACAGGCCTCCAGGTAAGGTAATAAATAACACGTACTCGCAATGGCAGGGCCAGGGGAGCTGAGGCCAAATGGCCCTGGTCGCGGGCTTTGGAAACTCTTTGAGTATGGTTAAGGGTTCAGGGGAAGAGGGGTTAGCCAAGACAGAGGAAGCAGCAGCAGGTACGGATTCCCCCTTCCCCCGTGGCTCAATCTTGCCCCTCAGCCAGGCCCCACCAGGCCAGGGAAGGGGGACAGGTGGCGGGGCAGCTTCTCTGGGGCCAGGTCAGGTGAGGGGCTCAGCCTCCCAGGGCCTGGGTCTGGGCCCCAGCCAGAAGGACAGGGCTGGTCCTGGAGAACGGGTGAGCTGAAAGAAAAGTGTGCCGTGAAGTGGAGGGATCTTAGGTCTGTCGGCTGGTGTCTGTCTCATTTCTGGGTATCTTCCTGCCCGCCTATCTGTGCCTGTCTGTCCATACTTTTCTCTTTCTCCCAAAGTTTCTACATTGTCTGACTTTCTGTTTCTTGTCTGCAGGTACTTTGGGGCTCTAGAGCTGAGGGCACGTGCATCTCCCTGTTTACTTGCCTTAGAGAGCTGCCTCCTTGAGTCTGTAGAGGGGCATCTCAGTGTCTACATTCTGTGTCCCCACCTTTGCACTTCTGTGTTCCTCTGTGTTCCTGGATCATCCAGGCTCTAGGTCTCATTCCCGTGCTTTCCAAACCGAGGAGACACATCAGTTCCTGTTTTGTAGTTATCTGCAGATAGCATTACCTGGGAGCTTCTAGAAATCCCCAGATCACTTCAGAATCTCTGGGGTAAGGCCCAGGCATCAGTATCTTTTAAAGCTCTCCAGGTGATTCCAATGTGTACAACTGCATTAGTGGGTTGGGAAATCAGTTTGGTGGGCCTTGAGCAATTGTTGTAACAGAATAAAATAGAAAATATCATAAAAATTAAAATGTTAACATATTAAAAAAAAAAAAAAAGAAAATTTCAGAGTGCTTCATATCTTGGTCCATAGCGACTGAAAGCAGATGGGTGGGGGCCAGAAGCTGGGGAGAATGGAGAATGAATGCTTAAAGGGTATGGGGTTTCCTTTTAAGGGTGATGAAAATGCTTTGAAACTAGACAGAGGTGGTGGTTGCATAACCTTGCAAATGTACTAAATGCCACTGAATTGTACGCTTTAAAAATGGCTAAATTTGTTGTGTGGATTTCACCTCAATTTTAAGAGAAAGAATATTAATACTAGAACATGTGTTTTAGTTTTATACGTGTGTGACTGTATTAGATCAACAAATAAAGTATATTTCCTCCTGTAGAGTGCAATCAACAAAGTTTGAAAATGCAGTCTTATTACATTTGATTCACTGAGGGAAAACCCTGAAACAGACTCAAAACTAAGCTCTGAGGCGAAGAGTACACACCCATCTGATTCTACATAGCCCAGAGTCTTTAAAATGGATAAGAAGAAGAAAAATAATAAACAGCCCTCGTTTATCAAGTCTTAGTTTACTGACTGTCAGGCCCTGTTCTAAGCACTTTACATGAATTAACTTAATCTTCTCAACACTCACATGAGGTGGGTACTATCATTAGCCCCATTTACAGATGAGGAAACCAAGGCCCAGAGAGGTTAAATAATTTGCCCAGAGCTATGAAGTGACAGAGTTGGAGTATAAACACAGGCAGCCCAGCTCTGGAGTCTGTGATCTATCACCTTCTCAGATGGGTTAGACAAACACCATACAGATAACAATGATCAACTCTGTCAGTTGAACTGAACGCTTTGAAAAGGAGGGGCAGTTGTGCGACCGCCCATCTAGAGGGAGTGACCCCATTTGGGAAGCCTATGAAGGTTCCCTGCAGGAAGAGGCATTTTAGCAGAGACCTGATGGTGAATGGGAGTTGGTGCCAGAAGGGAGGAGAGGCACAGCAGATGCAGAGGCCTGCAAGGAAAAGAGCCCTGCCCGAAGAGCTCATCCTTGACTCCTCTCTCACACATTCCATATCCATGCATCAGGAAATTATGTTGGCTCTGCTCTCAAAGTACATATATCCAAAGTCTAACCACTTTGCTCCACAGCCATCCTGGAGCTGCCAGTGGCTGTGGGGTGGAGGGTGTGGTGGGCATGAAGCACAGAGACAAGAATTGTCAAGACATACACACCCGCAGAGAGGTGGGGACAGGACCAAATCCTGTAGGAACTTTCAAGCCTGTCAAGGACTTTGGACCAAGCACAGGGGAACAAGCATGGCTTCCTGGAGGAGGGGGAGGAGGTTACCAGAAAAGAGAGGGAAGGAATCAGATTTGTGATTTAGGAAGACCTAGTGACTACATGAGGAGGGGACAAGCCTGGAGACACAGATCAGGGAGGGTACAAACCTATTCACTTCGCAACCCCTCCTCCGCCCCCACCCTGATCCTGTCCATCATCGTCTCTCACCTTGACTTTGGAGTGGCCTACTCACTGGTCTCCAGGCAACCACCCCTGCCCCCTTCAGTCTCTCTATATGCAGCCAGAGGGGCCCTGTGAACACCTGAGTCAGATCTTATCCCTTCTCTGCTCGGAGGCCTCCTATAGCTCTCATCCCACCCAGCGTATAAGCCAGGGTCCTTGCCGTGGCCCGCAAGGCCCTAACTCATCTGCTTCGTCCCACCCCAACCTCATCTCCAGCTCACCTACTCCCCGGCACGCGCGCACGCGCACACACTCCACTCCAGCCACGCTGGCCTCCTTGGACTTCCTCACCCAGGGGAGGAGGCAGGACCTCACCTCAGGGCTTCGTACTGGCTGTTCTCTCTGCTTAGAACACTCTTCCCCCAGGTCCCCACGTGACCCCTCCCTCAGCTCCTTCAGGTCTTTGCTCAGATGTTACCTTCTCAGTGAGGCCTCCCCTCATCATCCTATTAAACACTCCACCCCTCCACCTCCCCTCCCTCCTTGATTCTTCTCCATAGCTCTTACCGCCCTGCCTACTATACAGTTTGCTTGTGTATCTTGTTTATTGTCCATCTCCTCCACGAAGGCAGGGATTTTTGTCTGTTTTCCCCACTGTTGTAGCCCCAGTGCCGGGAACAGGGCCTGGCGCAGAGTAGGCACTCAACAAACATTTGATGAATTATGAATGGGAGGGTCAGAGATGCAGGGCAGAGAGCCGGCGGTGGGATGGGAAGGACGGGTGGTTTCCCAGGGCTGGGAAGGTGGCCCCTTTAACTCAAGTGTTCTTGTGTCTTTCTTCCTCACTCTGTTTCTCTTGTCATCTCTCCTTTTCTGTGTCTCTGTCTCTGCTCCGTACTCCCCTTTGCCAGGAGACCAGCCCTGCAGCCCGAGTCCCCAGTATCCCACCTGGCTCTGCAGGTCTCAGCAGCCGCAGGGCTGAGGGGCCACGGCCTGGGCACTCCGAGGCTGCCGCAGCTGGCGAAGGGAGGCGTCACCATATTGAATGCCGGAGCCCATCCTCTCGGGGTCAAGCTCACCTGGGGGAAGCGGAGAGGTGAGGACTGGTCCCTTGGAAACCCCTGGACCCTGCCTTCCACTCCCACTCCGGGGAGTTGGGGGCCTCACCTGAGTCGATCTTGTTCAGAATGGTGCGGGCACACTTCAGGAAAGCCTCCTCCACGTTCTCACCCGTGAGAGCACTAGTTTCCAGGAACATTAGCTCTGGGGGGGCAGACACTCGGAAGGTCAGGGCCTCAGTCAGTCCCCATCCTCCACTCCAACTCTGACCTGCTGCCTCTTGTTCTGTTCCTCAAACGTTCCATCTTTGCCTTCACTCTGGGCCTCCGTACATGCTGTTCCCCTGCCATGAATGCCCCCTTCCCCAGGTACCCACCGAGCTCTTCCTTCAGAGCTCAGCTCACATCTCCTCCTCCAGGAAGTTCTCCTGACCTCCCAGGATGAGTCAGGTGCCTCCTCTGGGCTCCCACAGACCCTTGTGCCTCCCCGCTCCCAGCCCTGACCTCTTTGGGCTGTCACTATCTGGAAATGGTCCTCCCCCTGGCCCCCGGACTGTGAGGCCATGAGAGCTGGGTCCAGGGCTGTCTTCATCACTGTGTCCCCAGCACCATCTAGCACAGGCCCACCACAGTGCACCCACCAGCCATGCGACAGCCATCTCACAGTAAGTAAGAGCCAGGATTCAAACCCACATCTTTCTGATGGCAAATCCTCTAAACCTGCAGGTTACAAACTGGAGGAACATGGACAGACCCTAAGCCAGCAGATTTTGGCCAAAATGATGTTTTCAAATGAGTTTAGATCTGCTTACCTTTTGATGTTGTTGTTATGTTCACTAGTTTATTTTTTAGATTCCACATATAAGTGATACCAAACAGTATTTGTCTTTCTCTGTCTGACTTATTTCACCTAGCATAATGCCCTCCAAGTCCATCTATGTTGCTGCAAATGGCATTATTTCATTCTCTTTTACAGCTGAGTAGTATTCCATTGTGTACATATATATATACCACATCTTCTTTATCCATTCCTCTGTTGATGGACACTTAGGTTGCTTCCATATCTTGGCAATTGTAAATAATGCTGCTATGAACATTGGGGTACGTGTATCTTTTCGAATTAGTGTTTTTGTTTTTTTCAGATCTATACCCAGGAGTGGGATTGCTGGGTCACATGGTAGTTCAATTTTAGTTTTTTTGAGAAACCTCCACACTGTTCTCCATAGTGGCTGCACCAATTTACATTCCCACCAACAGTGTAGGAGGGTTCCCTTTTCTCCACATCCTTGCCAACATTTGTTATTTGTGGTCTTTCTGATGATAGTATCCTTGCATACCTTTCGATGTAGCTGTCAGTCTTGTCTACTCCCCTAACGCCAGTGCCTGCTAACCTGGGGTCTACCCTGTCCCCTCTCCCTTGCTCACAAAATGTACCCGTCCCCTAGGGCCATCAGAGTTTGCAATCTCCACCTTATACCAATACCCTGTGCTGCCTCCCCATAGTGGGCGAAACCTTCTTAGCAGCCAACGTGAATCAAGCGCCCATCCATCCAGGCAGTGCTGAGAACTCCCCATGGACCACATCCCTTAAGCATCACGCACTATGTGAAGCAGAAACGCTGTGATCCCAGCTTTCCAGGTGAGGAAACTGAGGACCAGAGTGGTCACACAGCTCGCAATGTGGCAACACCCAGATTTGAACCCAGACCTCTAAATCTCCACATTCCCCTGCTGGGCAGAGCAACAGAGAGCCAGGAGGCCCACGGGCCCCACTGTATAGCCCCCCGCTCCCAGCCCTCACCGTTCTCCTGGGCAAAGCGGGAGGCCTCCAGGAAAGTGACCTCACGCTCCAGGTCCAGGTCCTTCTTGTTGCCACAGAGAATGACCACGATGTTGGGGCTGGCCAGCGTGCGGGCGTCCGTCAGCCAGGCGGCCAGCGAGTTGTAGGTCTCCCGGCTGTGGAGAAGGGAACCAGGAGGGAGGCGGACGTGGGTGGGGGGCAGCCCAGGCCCCGCCCCGCCCCACTCCGTGCACCCACCTGGTGATGTCATACACCAGCAGGGCTCCAGCCGCCCCTCGGTAGTAACTCCGTGTCACCGACCTGTGGGGCCAGGGGGACCCAGTCACCCCCGAGGCTGGGGTGTGCCCCAGGACTGCCCCCCTCTGCGGAGAGAGACTGGTGGTTCGGAGGCCCCCCTTCACTGCTGGCCCATCACCCTAAACCCGGCCGTGGTCTACAGTTTCTCTCACTCGCGGTCTCTCTGTTTCCCTCAATCTCTATCGCACTTAGCTGCCTGCCTCCGCCTCAGTCTCTCCCTACCTTTTTTTTCAGTTTTTCATTTTTTAAAATTTTTTGGCCGTGCCACTTGGCTTGTGGGATCTTAGTTCCCTGACCAGGGATTGAACCTGGGGCCCCAGCAGTGAAAGCACTGAGTCCTAACTACTGGACGGCCAGGGAATTCCCTCTCCCTACCTTTGACTCTCTCTGTGTCCCTGTCTTTCTGCACCTCTTCATTGGTCTGTGCCTTTCTGTCTCTTGTGTACATGTGTATCTTTAATTCTCTATTTCTCTCCATCTCTGTTGCTCTGGCTCTGTCATCCTCACCCTTTCCCATTCATTCATTAGTTCATTCAACATTTTCTGTCATCCCCCCTTTGCCCAGTCCTAGCCAAGCACTACACAACTACATCCGCTTGGCCCTCTCCTGCTCTGTTTGGGGGAGGCCCCCTTCCCAGAGTGGCCGACTGTCTGCTCCTCCCTGGAACAGGCTGGGTCCCTCTGGAACTCATGCAATCATGCCGCAAGCATTTATGGAGCACTTACTGCCAGCCCGGTGCACGTCGTACACCTATCTCCCCTCCACCCTCTCTCAGTCTCTATCTCTGTGCACCTCACGCAGAGAACTCACACACAAATATTAACTCAGCAGCTACTCAGTGCTGCCCAGGGACCACGCTTCCCCATGGACTGGATTCCCTTATTTCTCTCTCCCTGCTGTCTGTTTCTCAGACTCAGGGTTTCCATGTGTCTGTCACCTTTTCTGCAGAGATGTCCTGAAGACATACTGTGTGCTGAGTCCTACACATTTCCCTCTCCCCCCAAAACATCCATTTCTGCATCTCTCTGGCCACCCTTGTCCTACTCCCCCTGTCTCTCACCTCTGTTTCTCTTTGAGTCTCCTTATCTCCCTTCTCTTTCTCTTCTCTCTCAATCTGTCTCTCTTTCTCTCTCCCTTCCTGAGTGTTTGTATCTCTCTTTCAAGTTTCCTTTTCTGTTTTAGTCATTCTCTGTCATTCTCTACCCCTCGCCCCACCCCAAGCATCTCCTTGTCTCCAGGCCTCGTTTCTCCCTGGGGACAAGTCTCCGTCCCTCCAGCCACATGGGTCTATTCCACAAAGTCTCGCTAGGGTCTGTCGTCCCTCCCTGGCCCTCTCACCCTTCATTATGCTTCCTTCTCAATCTCTTTTTCTCATTGTCTCCGCCGTCCTCTCTCCAAGATGCCTTCTTTCTTTGACTACATGGACCTGCTCATCACACTCTTTCTCTCTCTCTCCCTCTACCTTGCCTGCCCTCTCAGCGTCTCCTTGCTCCTGTCGTTATGTCTCCAGGTAACTCTGCACACCTCTATCCCTCCTCTCTCCTCCCCTCTCCCCTACCTTGTCTCCATGGGGGCCCAGCCCACCTACCGAAACCGCTCCTGGCCGGCTGTGTCCCAAATCTGTAGCTTCACGGTCTTCCCACCCACGTTGACCACCCGAGATCCAAACTCCACGCCGATTGTGTGGTTGGAGTCCTGTTTGACTGGGAGTGGGAGGGGAGAAGAGGCAGTGCGGGGGCTCAGAGGATTCCCTGTCCTCCAAGGCCTCCTCAGCCTGTACAAACCCATTCTCATTGCTGGGGTGACTGAGGCTCAAGGAGGACCTAGCAAAGAGCATATACCAAGGTAACGACCAGGCAGCCAGCACTGGAGTTGTACCTCTGGCCAGCCCTGCCCCTGCCCACCCCGGCAGCTGCCTACTTGCCCACACCATGGCCATGCCCACAGTTTAGTGCTCCCAGGACCACTGTCAGAAACTCACACTTATTCTCAATGAACTGATGAAGGAGACATGATTTGCCCGTTCCTGCACTGCCAATCACCAGGAATTTGAAGAGGAAGTCTGAGCAGATGGAGCCGAATTCAAGGAAACCCATGCAGAGAGAAAGATAGACATGAAAAGATGGAATCCAAAGACCATCACAATTATGGGGAGAGAACAGACACAGACAGATACAGAACAGTGGGTAACAACTGTAATGGATAATTCTTATATAGTGCTTACCACATACCAGGAACAGTTTTAAAGGTCTTTACTTACATCAACAACTCAATCCTCAGGAAAATTCTGTGAGGGAGGTATACTAATAATTATCCCCATTTTCCAGATGAGGAAACTGAGGCCAGAAAGGTTAACTGACTTGTCCAAGATCCCACTACTAGGTAGAGCTGGGATTCAAACCCAGACCAACTGGCTCCAGAGTCCAAGATCTTAGCTATTACCTTGCTAAAGCCTCTTGAAAACCATTTTATCAAGGACTACAATCTTGCCCTTGCCCCCCACAACTCACCTCCTACCACTTTGATTCATTCACTCCACTCCAGCCTCTGGCCTTTAGTCTACTCCCTGAAGGTGACAAGCTGGTTCCTACCTGAGGGTCTTTGCATTGTTCCCTCTGCTTTTCTCTGTTTGTTGAATGAATGCGGCTCCCTCTGACCCCTAAACCAGTGCTCCTTTTACCGCACCCTGTTCTCCTACTTCCTATCTATCCATCCATCTAGATTTTCCATTTCTCAGTCCCTCCATCCCTCCCTCAGCCCAAGGCCCTACCCCTATTCTCAAGCTTAAGCCCCACCCCTTGCCATTAGCCCCACCGCCTAGTTAAAGGACAACTCACCCCCAACCGCATTCCAGACCTCTCCCAGAGCAATCCCCGGGTCCAGAGCATCCCTTCAGCGTCGCCCCAGCCCATCAAGGTTGATCCCTGCCATTCACACAATCAGCCCCGCCCCATCTACTCAGGCTCCGCCCAGACACATTAAGGCTCACCCTTTCCCTCAAGACCTACCATGATCCATCAGGACTGTTTCCCTCAAATCCCGCCCCAGATCTATTTCGCCCAGACACCAGACCCTCAGGCTCCGCCCAAACTGATTAAGCTCAGCCTCAGACCCACTAAACCCCTCCCAGCATCAACTAGGCCCTGCCCCATAATACCTGACCCCGCCCCTGATATATAAAGCCCCGCCCCATACCCACAGGCCGCATCCTTTCTGGGCCCAGACCCCAGACCCCAGCTTCTGCCCACCACCCTCACCGTAGGTCTCAGCCATGACTCGGTCGCGGCCGCTTAGGGCCGCAATATGGCGACGCGGCCGCGCCTGCTCCTCGGCTGGCAGCCGCTCCACACTCGGGCTGCAGCCCCGGCTCCTTCCTACTCCCCGGGCCGGCGCCGCCACTTCCGCCTCCACCCCCCTCCGGCGCGACCCGCTAATGCTGCGGGACACCAGGCCACGCTTCCCAAGACAAGGATTGGCGGACTCTGCAGGCAGGGGGCGGGACAAAAGCGCAGATTGGTGGTGAGAGAGGGGCAGGGCCTAAAGGGGCGGGACCAATACGAGCGATTGGCGGTGCCAGAGACGCTTCGCTGAGCAGAGAAACGGATTTGGTCAGGAGTGCGGGGGCAGAATCGAGATTCCAGATTGGGTAGACGCGGACTTGGGGGCGGAGATACGAATGCAAAGAAGGGAGCAGGGGTAGGAGCCGATCCAGAGCTGGGGCGTACTGATCTCAAAGGCAAGGATGAAAACTAGGATGGTACGCATGATACGCACAAATTAACCTCCTACCTCCCTTTGCGGATAATCCTCCAAGAAATCCTAGAAAACCTCTGCTCTGTGATTTATGTCTTCCTCATGGCCCAATTGGCTCATTCCCAATAGTTCAATAGTTCTCTTATTGGTCTAGAGAAGACACTATAATCCCCCAGTTTGGCTGTTTAGTTGTTCCATCTTCTCATATGTTTGTAATATCTAAGCTCAGGAGCCCACCTCTGGTACCCAGCTTGGAGCAAAGAGCTTTTAGTCCGTGAAATTCTGCCTAGCAACCACTGACGTTACCACAGTCAGTGGGTTGATTGGCTAGATTCAGAAGCCTGGGGAAACACTTCCTTTCTAGAGACCCACCACAAAGACCACAGAGACCCATAGTTTGCACTTGGCTGATGTATTTGCATAAAGTCAGCGAGAAACAACAGCAGAGACAGCGGTAGACTGAGCTCACTGGCAGTAGAAATCCCATGGCTGAAAAAGAGAAAGGGGAAACAGTGGGGAGAAAACTAGCGGTCACACCACAAAGGATCCAGTGGTTTTAGCAAATGCTGCAGCCACAGGCGCCAGGTTTGGCTGCACAAGTGCTATGCAAATTAGCCTAGAGCTCTCTACCCTTTGCACCTCTCAATCGGACTAGGATTTAGAAATCACTCCTCATTCTTCAGATGAGAAAAGGCAGGGGATTTGTGCCAGAGCATACAGCTAGGATGCCAGGGAGCCAAGGTAGGAGCATCTTTGCCCAAGGGCCCTCCCTCCAAGTCCCTGCCAGCCCCCAGGACACTCACATCTGTCTTCACATCAGTTTTGCCAGGCTTCAGGGTCTGGTCTTCGCGTACAATGCTACTGGGGAAATAGCCCAGGCGAGCAGCTACGTCTCCATAGTAATCTCCCTGAACCTGGCGAAGAGGAGTTAAAAGCCGGGGTCTGGGAAGATGGCAAGCTCACTCCTGCTGAAGATCTTTGCACTCTCTTCTCCCTGATCTCGGCTTGGCTTGCTCCATCCTTGTCATTCCAATCCCAGCTTGAAGTCACATACTCAAAGGTCCTCCCTGACCACCCCATGTGAATTAGTCACCCAGTCACCTTATATTAATTCTCAAAGCAGCACATACTTGCTGATATTTTTGATGGCTTGTCCCCCTCCATTAGAATAAAAGGGGTCGTTCTTTATTGTACCCACCATAGTAGGTGCCCTAATAATTGCTAAACAAAGTAAAGTAGACCACAATAGCCTCCCCTCCAAAACTATATTTCAGTTCACTCCCTCAGATTTTCCCTTCAGGTGAAAAATCAGGGTGCACGCCCACCCCAGCCACCCTACCCTTTCCTCCTCTGTTCTCCCAAGACTCACGCTGCCTCCCCAGAAGAGCCGCCCTCGGCCCTTCAGCTTGGAGAAGACATACACGACTTGGCCCTGGCGTATGGTCAGGAAACGGCAGTCGGGGGCCACGTAGTCCTGAAGGGCCACGGCCATGGAGATGGGGTCTGGGGAAGGAACAGAAGGGAGTGACGGCACCCTCCCCACAGGCTAGCAATCCAAGCCCCCAACGCCCCCAACCCCCAACTCTTACGGCTGCATTCCTCATCAGCACACAGCTTCCGGTCGGCCAGCTTGGGCATCGGGTGGCCCCCGACACTAGGACCTGGGAAGGCAGACAGCAAGACAACACCTAGAAACACCGAGGATGAAGCCATCGTGGACTGTGAGCAAGAGAGAGCCTAAGGGAGGAACGGGGTCTCCACTGCCCTCCTGCCCTCCCTCTCCAGCAGCACAAGGAAGCCTGTGTTCTGGGCCTTGTCCCCGCCTTAAACCAGCCCCAAATGTCACCCACACCACTTAGAGTCTGCTACCCAGCCAGAACCATTTCAAGGACAGGGTGAGGGCTGCCAGCACAAGCAAACACCCAGATAGGCTCCAGGCAGCCCAGGCCACTCCAAGTAACAGCCACCCCCTCAACAGAGACGGGGTTAAGACAGGCAAGTTAAGATATTCAATTCCATCTTTTATGAGTTGGCTTGGGGACCTGGGCCCCTCTGCTCTCCCCCACAGGGACAGAACCACAGAAGCCAGTATGGAAAAACCACCTTGGAATTTCCTGTGCTGAGGGGCAGCAGAACAAGGCAGCCCTTTGATTGCCAGGAATAGCCCCAGCTCCCAAGTATGGAGTGAATATTATATGTTGGACCTTAGGCTAGGCGATGCCCTGCCACGATCTCTGTTTATCCTCATAAGCCACTTCCTGACTGGGTGACCTGGGCTAAGCTATTCCTCCTCCCAGAGCCTCACCTTTCTCATCTGAAATAGAAATAATAAAAACTAGTAGTTATTTATAGAGCATTCACCATGCATATTTTTATTAACTCAAATGTATACTCTGCACCACCTTTAAGAGGAGCGATCATAACCCCATTTTACGTAGAAATGGAAGCACAGAGCCTTAAAGAACTTGTCCAAGGTTACAGAGTTGGGAAGTAGAGGGGCTAGATCTGGCTCCAGGCCCACACCCATCACTACTGATCTTGGAGCTCAGTCAGTTGCCCAGGGTCAGAATGAGAAAGTGGCAGAGGATTTGAACTCAAGTCTCATTTCTAAAACTGTGCTTCAAACCATATGCCTGAAGACCCACCTCTTTCCTCAGGTATTCTCACCCCTGGTCAGCAAGTCCGAACTTTAGTTTTTAGGGGAAGCGGATAGACATACACAGGCTTGGGGTGGGGAAGAATTCATCAGGGGCAAAGACTGGGCCTAAGCCATCTCCACATACCCAACACCCAGCACCAAGTACCATGAGAGCATCAAACAGCTCTACTCAAATACCACCTCCTCACCTTGATCACCCGTTACTGCTCCCCAGCTCCACCAACACATCACCCCATTATGTCAGTTCTGTTTCTATCAGAACCCAGCATTTGAAATTAGCTTGTTTATTTCATTTGCCACCGCACAACCTGTGGCAAGAACAGTACTTAGTGTGTAATAGGTACTCGGCAAGTTATTTGCTGAATTTATTCAGTGCCCGGTGGGGCGGCAGTGGGGGGGGGGTGGGGGGGGGGCGGGCGGTGCACCACAGTATTAACACAGGAAGAGTCCTCTTTGTACAGGAAGAAAATGAAGCTCAGAGTGCAGACATCAACTGCCCATGGAGGAAACAGCCAGGGAGCCCCCCAGCAGGCGGACAGTAGAAACCAGGATCCACGGACCACAGACCCCGCGTTCCCACGAGCCATCTGCAATAACACTGCGCCATTTAGTGAAGATGGCAATCGCCTTCCCCTTTTCATCTTTCAGATCCTACAAGGCGAATGTGTGCATCTGGTGCCACAAACCCTGATGTTCAAACGCTTCCAACACTGATGTTCCTCTTTAATGGAGGGAGTGGAGCAGGAGGCTGGGGCTCAGAGCCCTGACAGGACAAAAATATCCAGCGAGAATTTAACACTATGTCTTATTGTATTTATTTTTGTGGTTAATTTTCTACTTCTGGCAAGTGATCGCACTGTCCCATCTATATGGTGTGAGAAAAGGTTTTAAGCTATATATATATATATATATATATATATATATATATATAAAAATATAACATACTTTAGTCGATTTAAAAATTGCCAGGTCCGGTGTATGACAGACTGCAAAGGAAGGTCCCCCATTCAATCTCCCCTTCTTATCCATAGCTTCAGCAGGGTACGTGACTGTCCAGCCAGGAACCACATTTCCTAGCCTCCCCTGCAGTTGGGGCACTGGAGGGGAGGTCGGTTCAGCCATCTGCCCGAAGCTCCTGGCTGGCATCTGGCCAGCGGGGGAGCAGCTGTGTGTGAACTGGCCACACTCCTGGTACCTGCATCTGATCAGGAGCTTCCCGTGTGTGAAGTTTAGGCACTCCCAACGGCAGCACTGACATCTTCCTGAACCCTAGAGGCTGCAGCTCAATCGAGGGCTGCAAACTTGAATTCAAATGTCTCCAACTCAGACTGCCATCACTAACATCCTTCCGACGATTTCATGAATACCCAATTCCCTTCCCTTTCTTCCTGAAGTACCTAGAATGGTTTCTGTGGGACTCTTACTATGACAGAAGGCATTTTTGTCTAGAAAAAGATGAAGAAAAACCTCTTTCCTAACACTCTATCACGTTAGAAAATTATTGGAATCAACATGCAAGTCTACGAAGTGAATGGTGTGCCATTAAAAGTGGCATCCTTGCGCAGTACAGAACCTACCCAACTGTACCTGGCAGCATGGGTTTTAATTTCCTGCCCTGAATGCTGACTGAGACAAAATAAAATTCTGCCAAAGTGGTAAAAGTGACTTTAGTTTGGACAATGTTGCTACACTATTCTGGGTTTTCCCAAGGTTGCAAATCCCCAACATGCTGAGAGGCCCAAATGCTCACACTACTCTGATGTGCAGGGAAGGGAAACACACAGGACAAGAAAATAAAAACAACAAATGGTTGTGAAAAAAACAAACCTCAAAAAAACACTTTAATTCCAGCCTAACAGCGCCAGGTGCAATGTCTGGGGACAGACTCTGGGTACAATGCTGTGTGGCGACCATTCACTCACACACGGCTCCAAGAAGGCCCCCGAGGGGGACTTACCTTCAGGGGGCTGAGCCAAGGGGGGGAGGGGTGGCCCCAGAACAGGGGGCAGTGACATGGGGAAAGGGTGCTACTTCTTGGCAAAGGAGATCTTCATGGCGTTGTTCTGGGTGATCTTGAAACCCTGCAGGGCGTCGCGTGCGGCCCCTGCCTGCACCTCATTGTCAAACTCCACGAAGGCGATGTCGTGCCGCCCTGGGACCAGCCGGACCTCCTTGAAGCCAGGGAACCTGAGAGATGGTCAGAGACCTCAGGAATCCAGACTTAGCACTTCCCCCTAACATTCTGGCATCCAGGGGGTAGGGGCCAGGAATGTTGCTAAACATCCCACAATGCAGAGGACAGCCCCAATAACAAAGAATTATCCAGCCCAAAATGTGTATGTTGCTAAGTTGATAAACCCTAATATAAAAAAGTGTGCACAAAGGAAACATACCATTTAAAGAAAACTGTTAACATGAGCACCCATGCAACCATAACCTCCATCAAGACAAAGAACACTGCCCCCTCCCCACCCTCCACGTCCTCTCCCAATCGAAGGAATCACAGAAATAACCATTCCAGAAATAACCACCATCCCGACTTTCATGATCTGCTGTTTCTTTCACTTCCCTCTTCTCATTCCTTACTTCCTTCCCCATTAGGCAACCATCCTCATGTTTACTGGTTATCCTTTCTTCCATGAGTATCCTTAGAAAATATGCATTGTTCTGTGGACATGGTGTATGAATGAATGGTATTCTTTTTCTGTTTTATTGTTTCTCAAAATTGCCTCTTGGCACTAGTATAAGAACCATGTACGCTGCTCTTCCTGGTCCCTCTAACTGCCACGTGGCATGCAGTCGCGAGCACCTGCACTTGACCTCTCCCTTCTCCCAGGCTGCCTCTGGCTCCCTGCCACACTGTGAGGAATGCCCTACCCACAGCCTCTGGGGCCTCGTGTTAGAATTTCTGTAGGATATACAGTTAGAAACAGGTACAGATGAAAACGGTATAGGTGAACCTATTTGCAGGGCAGGAATAGAAACGCAGACGCAGAGAATGGACATGTGAACACAGGGGGGTCAGGGGAGGGTGGGATGAATTGGAGATTAGGTTTGACATAAACACACTACCATGTGTAAAATAGATAGCTAGTGGGAACCTGCTGTATAGCACAGGGAGCTCAGCTCGGTGCTCTGTGATGGCCTAGATGGGTGGGATGGCGGGGGGGGGGGGGGAGGTCCAAGAGGGAGGGGATATATACACGCATATAGCTGATTCACATCATTGTACAGCAGAAACTAACACAACATTGTAAAGCAATTATACTCCAATAAAAAAAAAATGTGGGGAGAAAAAAAAAAAGCAGCAAAGCCACCAGGTGAGTATGACTAAACAGTGGCCAGTTACCCTACACAACGGCCACAGTGGTCTGCATCCCATCTGCAGAGCACGCGGCGTCAAGCATCCCCACCTCCCATACTTGCCGTCTAAACAGGCTGACTCCCACCAGTCTAGCCAGTGTTCAGTGACATCTCACTGTTGTGTGACTTGCCTATGTCCAATTTAGAGACTGCAAAGATGAGACCCAGAGCCTGGACCGCCACCGCAGCCCCACGAAGGCAGAGGACGGCCCACCCGCCCTGCACCGCTGCCCTCCACACCCCGCCGCTGCGGGCCCGACTGCAGCCTCCTTGTAACCTCTAGTCGTTGTCCCGCCTGTGCAGCCTAAGCAGGCCTGGGACTCCACCAGCAGAGCTGTGAGGCTCGCCCATCCCCACCGTGCCACCTCCTGGCCATCACCCTCTGGCCCCCGGTCAGCCACAGGCCCCACTTACTGGTTGAAAAGCATGGAAAGCATGAGCTCGTTGGTCTCTTCAGGCAGGTTGGTGAGGAACAAGATGTGATTTGGTGGATTTTCTGAAAGCTGCAGGAGAGCGACGGGAGCCCATTGAGTCTGGTCGGGGATCTACAGCCCTCCTGCTCTCCAGCCCCTGCCCCACCCCACCCCCGCCCCTTCCTGAATTCTTTCTAGTCCTTCACCTGACATACCCCGTGTTGCTGCCTGTCTTGCCCCCCCCAGACTGTAAGCCACAACAGAGCACTGCTGTGCCCATAAGCAGGTGCTCAGAAGTTCACTGAATGAACCTAGGTGCAGCCCACCCCCACTCCAGCCTCACCGTGACCTTCCAAAGCTGCTCCAACAAACACACCAACTTCTGTCCCAGGGCCTGACGCCATTGCTACATCCTCATCCTCCAGTATCACCTTCTCAGGGAGGCCTGCCCAGACCACCCAACCTAAAACAGTGCTCCCACCGGCCCCTTGCCATTCCTGTCTTCTGACTATAGCAGACCCCAGGAGGACCAGACACTTACAGGCTGTGCAGGTGGCATCTGTCCCGGCATAAGCTGCTGTGGAGGCATGGCCCCTGGTGGGATCTGGCCGGGTGCGAGGCCCGGAGGCGGGATCATGCCGGGGGGCGGCATGTAGGGAGGCTGGCCCGGCATGTGGTGCATGATGCGGGGCGCCTGAGTCATCGGCGGCATGCCCTGCAGGGAGAGAAGGACAGGACTGAGAGGGGCGCCAGCAGGTGGGAGGAGGCGTGCTTTCAGTGTCAGCAGGCAACAGAGAGAAGAAAAGGTTGTTACAGGAAACCCAGGGTGTGAGAGACACAGGGAGAAAGATCTAGTCTTGGAAAAGGCAAAAAAGGCACCCAAAAAGGGATGGATGGAGCAAAACAAACCCAAAGTCACAGCAGACATTAAATCAAAGGGTTTAAAAAAAATTTTTTTTTAACATATAAAATTGGTCAGGGGGACTTCCCTGGCGGTCCAGTGGTTAGGACTCTGAGCTTCCACTGCAGGGGGCGCGGATTCAATCCCTGGTCGGGGAGCTAAGATCCCGCATGCCATGTGGCGTGGCCAAAAAAAAAAAAAAAAAAATCGCCAGAACGGCCTAACTTTGTTTAGAGACATATGAGTAGAAAAATAGCCTAGGAAAAAAAATAAAAACATTATCAACTAAAAGGGGTGGAAATAAACACTGTAAGCAGCATGCTGTACTCCTGCTTCTAAAAATAAACTTCATGGAAAAAGAAACAGACCCAGAGAACAGACAGTGGAAGGCAGAGGTGGCTGGGAATGGTCAGGGCAGGTGCATGAAGACGTGGGAGGGCTGGTGGCAAGGGGAAGGGAGACAGCCTGAAGGCCAAGAGCATGTGCACCCAGGGGAGACAGGAGCTGGAATCACATCTAAGAGTCAAAGGTGGACAGAAAGCTGGGCACAGAAGAGTGGAGAGGGTAAGAGTGGCGAAGCTCGATGGTAAGCCAGACACCATCACCGACACAAGACAAAATAGAGTGCAACCCATCAGAAAAGCTGATGTGGAGGTTCGGAGACCTGAGTGGGTCCAATTCGTCCCTTTTTCTTTAATACTTTGTGCTTTCTATATCCTGTTTAGAAAACAGGATGTTTCCACTCTTTATGCCCTCACCAAGGTCACAGACATTTTCCTGTTTTCTTCTAGAACGTTTATTGTTGTAGCTGTCACGTTCAGGTCTATGATTCACCTCAAAGTAACTTATACATTGTTAAGGCAGGGCTAACTTTTCCCCTTACAGATAACCAATTGGCCCAGTATCATTTATTAGGGAAAAAAGCCCTTTTACCACTGGACTGCAAGTGGTACCTTGACATACATGGAGTGACTACATACACGTGTGGATGTTTCAGGACTCTATTCTGCCCAATGGTCCATCTTTCTACCCTTATGCCAATACCATACCATCTTGATTACTATACACTGCAGGCCCCCAGCTTTGTTCTCCTCGTCTGCCTTGCTTTGCTTTTCCAGACATTTACAGACAGCCCGTCTGTCCCCACAAGTCCCTGTTGGGATTTTGATTGGAATCATGTTGAATTTTAAATCAATTTGCAGAGAACTGAAGTCTTAATAGCAGTGAGTCTTCCTATCCATTTGCTGAGTTCGTCTCCAATTTCGCTCAGCCATGTTCTATAGTTTCAGTGGGTGGCCTTGCACATTTTTTGTTGAATTTACTCCTCGGAGCTATTTTTCAATTTGAAGTCTACTTGTCTGTGGCCAACGTGTAGAAATAAAACTGACTTTTTCTGGGACTTCCCTGGTGGCACAGTGGTTAACAATCCGCCTGCCAACGCAGGGGACATGAGTTTGAGCCCTGGTCTGGGAAGATCCCACATGCCACGGAGCAACTAAGCCCGTGGGCCACAATTACTGAGCCTGCGCTCTAGAGCCCGCACGCCACAACTACTGAGCCCAAGAGCCTAGAGCCCGTGCTCCACAACAAGAAAAGCCACTGCAATGAGAAGCCCGCACACCGCAACGAAGAGTAGACCCCACTCACTGCAACTGGAGAAAGCCTGCGCACAGCAACAAAGACCCAACACAGCCATAAATAAATTTAAAAAAAAAAAAAAAAAAAAACTGACTTTTTCCATACTGACCTTATATCTGGTGACCTTGTTAAATTAAATTCTTTTTAATCCTAACAGTTGATTAGTAGTTTTTTCTGGATTTTCTACACAGACATTGACTTAGAAGACACAGACAGCAAAATCAAGGTCAAGGAGAAAGAGAAAACAAAAGACTGAGACACAGAGAAAGAAAGATCCTGAGAAACAGGCAGGCAGGCACAGACATTTCCAAGTGGAGATACCGTCACTCACATGCTCAACCCCTCCCTAGAGACAGGCACACACTCTCTCTAAGAAAAATGGAAGGGGGGGTGGTCTGAATCCACAAGGGGAGACCCCTCCCCACCCACCCCCAAGCCAGCCCACGTGGCTGAGGAAGCCCTGGTGGTGAGAAGGCCGCGCCTCTGGGCCCCAGCTCACCGGGACAGGCCCCTGCACGGCGCCCACCACAGGGGCGGCCGCCCCACCCTGCACAGCCTTCTTGGCAGCCGGAGTCTCCTGGCTCTTGGGCTTCCTCTTCTCCCGCTTGCGGTCCCGCTCCACAAAGGTGCCCTTCATCTTGGCAATGATATCCGAGTCAGTCTTGGCGTACTGGATGCGCTGCCAAACCGAGAGCAGAAGGGTTAAGGAGACTGGTCTGGGGCCAGACCACCCGGATGCCAAATCAGACCTTGCCAGGAGCTTGGTGAGTAATGTCACAGAAATCGCTTGGCCTCAACGTCCTCATCTGTCAAACAGGGACTGCGGTATTTCCCACTTCAAAGGACAATCGTGAGGACGATGAGTTAAAATGCTCCAAACGGTGCCTGGCACACAGCAAGTGCTCAGTCAGTGGTTGTTGAGATCCTGAAGGGAAGATGGGACAGCCCCGAGCATCAGGCCCAAGGCAGAAGGAAGGAAACAAGGTCAGGACAGGAGCACTGTGCAGGGGGGTTTCCATCACACAAGAAGAGAACTGAGTCTCCAGGCTAAATCTCATTCATTCGGCAGTTTATGGAGCACCTATATTTGCTCTGGCGGTACAGCAATGAGCAAATCACACAAAAGCCCCCGCTCTCATGGAGTCTGCTTGCTGGGAAAGATATGACAGAGATTAAAAAGTGAACTGGAGAAGGAGATGTGAGGAGCTGAGAAGAACTGAAATTTTCAGAGTGTGGCCAGGAAAGACCTCAGTGAGAAAACACTGGTGTAGAGACAGAGGGAGGGAGGGAGCCACGCAGACATCTAGGGAAAAGAGCATCCTAGCAAAGGAACAGCCATCAGAGCTAAGGAGTGCAGGGTGTTCAAGGAAAAGCAAGGAGGCCAACACAGATGAGGAGGGAGAAAGCCAGGAGCCATGGAGTGTCATAAGCAGGCGAGTGACGAGCTCTCACCTGTGACGCCCAAGGAGCGCTGAGGCCACAGGATGGAGAGTGGCCTGTGCAGGCGTCGAACCAGGGAGTAGGGTGGCGGCTGGGACCAGGTGGGTGGCAGGGGAGGAGTGAGAAGAACGGGTGGAGGGTTTTGTTTGTTTGTTTGTTTTGGGGGCTTTTTGGTTTTTTTCTTTTATTTTTTTGGTAGAGGTTTTGAAGGTAGAGTTGACGGGACTCACTGACAGAACTCACAGTGGCTCAGTGCTTCGTATGGTCCAAGCAATGATTTCAGAGAAAAGCAGGGGAGGAGGGGCCACACGAAAAGATTTACTGGTTTCAGTCCTCAAAAGTGAGTTCCTGGCTGCTCCGGAGAAGCAACGGAAGATGTGGCAACTGTGGGCTCGCTCACCCAGAGGCGACGACAGGCAGGAGTCAGCGCGGCCCCCTCCAGAAGGCGGTGAGGGCTCCGGCTGCCCCGCTAAACCCGGGGCCAAGGTCTTCCACATGAAGCGACCTGCCTGGGACCTGCAGGCACTGACACTTCTCTCACCTCCCCAAGGGAACTGGTTCAGGGAAGCATATTACAATCAGGTGAAACTGGAAAACTGACTGAGGAACAAAGGAAAAAGTCCAAAGAACCAAAAACATCTCCCACTGATACGGCAGGAATTCTAGTTTGGGGCAGGGACTTTAAGCCACTCCTCACCTCCTGGACGGCAGTCCCCACGGCCGCCCACTTGGCCTCCTGAACATCCGTAATCCACTTCTTCCCATCCCACGGCCCCTGCCCTGGTCCCGGCCCAACCCCACCACCTGGGAGCCGACCCAGCCTCACCTTCACAACGGAACCCCATCTCCCTCCTAACCCCCCTACCCAACAGCCAAAGGCAGCCCCCAAACCCCCCCCTTGCTTCCCCAGCACCCTCGGAATCAAGTCCACTTTCAGGACCAACTCCAGCTCCTTAGCCTGACTTCTGACTGGCTCTCCAGGCCAGGCCCTCCCACCACGTCCCAGCCTTCACTCCAGCTAAGGGAACTTGACTCACTTCCTCAACTACACGTGCCCTTGGTTATCTCCAGGCCTTAGTCCACTGTCTTTCTCCCTCTCTTCCTCCAGCTACTCTTCTCCAAGTCTTACTCATCCAGAAAGGCTTCCCGGCAAACTCCCAGAATGGGTGAGAGGCCGCTCCTAAGTTCCCCCAGCTCTGTGCACTTGCCCGGTCCCAGCCCCGACCCCTCCGGGTCGCCGCCATCTGGAGGCAGGCGTGTCTCTCCAACTGCACTGTGGCCCCAAGAGGGTACAGCTGGGCCTTCCCTTGATCACTGTGCTTCCACAGCCCCAGCGCAGTGCACAGTGGATGCTGAGGACCAGCAAGAGAAACTCCTGTCCTCAATGGTCTGGACCACAGGCGACAGGAAGTGCAGAGCCACCCAGCCTGCAGCAGCACCTTGCACAGGCACACACCCACACCCTCCACGCCCGGTGCTCACCATGGGCTTGTCGTAGAAGGGGAAACCCTGCATGGAGCGCAGGGCGTTGGTGGCGCTGCTGACTTCCTTGAAGATGACAAAGGCCTGGCCCCTCATCTTCAGGCTTCGTGACACCAGGATATCCAGGATCTGGCCAAACTGGGAGAAGATAGCGTACAGGGACTTCTTCAGCTCTGCGGTGGGGGGAGGAAAGACCCATAGGTGACTGGAGGCCTTGCTATCATGTCCTGCGTCTCGAGCTCCCATTTACAGAGAAGACGCAGCCCAGGAGGGAAACCATCAGTCCACTGATGAGTACAGAGCAATACCAGCAGCAGCCCAGAACCACTCAAGTGGTCGCGTGCACTCCTCTGTAAGAGATCGACGGTAACAGTACCCACCCCACAATGTCGCTGTACGAGCAACGTGAGTCACACATACAAAGGACACACGGTAAATGCTCGATAAACGCGAGCACTTCTTCTCATTGTCTCCAGCACCTTGACACACGCCCCTCTGATGCGCCCCTGGCTGACTTCTACCACCTCATCTCTCCCCACACTCCACCTTCACTGGCCTTCATACCTCCAGCCACACTGGCCTTCCAGCCCTTTCTCAGGCCATCACAGCAACTCTGCCTCAGGACCTTTGCGCTGGCTGCTCCCTCTACTAGGAGCATCCTTCTGATGTGTACATGGCCTCCTTCCATTCAACCAGGGTTCAGCAGATAGGCTGCCACCTGAGGCATTCCCTGACCGCCCTGTGTAAATAAGTGCCCTCTCATATCACTCTCCCCCACTCCTGGGACCCTGCTTGCTCTTCCTTCATGGCATTTCCCACCTCCTGACATCATGTTTGTTTACTTGTTGTTTAGCTCTCCTTCTGAAGAGCTACAAGCCTGTCTTATTACCTTATCCCCATGAGCAGTACGGTCACCAGCACACAAACCTCCAAAACCATTTGCATGAATAAAGGTACCATTAAATGATTTATGGAAATAACTTCACTAAATTCTTACAACTACTCCATGAAGCAGCGGTTATAACTGTCTCAATTTTACTAACATGGATAGAAGCTCTCAGAGGATCTGTCACTGGCCCAGGAGGAGTATCCCAAGGGTGCTGGGAAGACCCTGAAGAGCCAGGACCAGGACAGGGACAAGGACCCAAGTCCATCTGAACCCAGTACCACCATACCTCACTAGCAAACTGCCACACCTGACAGCCAGAAAAGGGTACCAGTCTTATGCAAAGAAGGTATCTGAGCTTAAGATGCTTGGTCAAAGAGATATAGGAGAGGAAAGAAAAGGCGGGGCAGGGTAAAGAAGGAAGCAAATAGCCAAAAATTCTGATGACATTTCTGTGCTTTGTCTCCACTCCCCATCCCCATGAACCCAGTTTGGGCTTTAGTCATTCCGCTGGACCCTGGGCCTCTCCCCAGTCTCCTTTCTTGCCCACTCAAGTTCACCCTCCACAGCTGGAAAGATCTTTCACAACTGCATCCCTTGCCTGGCTCCCCAAAGCCCTCGGGACAAAGTCCAACGCCTCACCCGGCCCACAAGGCCCCATGAGCCAGAGTGCACCGCTCACTGGAACGTTCTCCATGAGTCATAGGCCTCTAAGTCTCAGACACACAAAACTACAGTACATGTAGTTCCCAGAATGCCCTGGGCTCTCTTTTGCCCCTGGATATTTGCACGTGCTGGTCCAGGTTAGGAACTCTCTTCCCCCACATCATAACATAAATACTGCTTCTTCTACCTGTTAGGCTTTTCCAAAATGTCTCCTTTTCTATGAAATTGAATGAATACCTCTTTCTAGGTGCCCCATCTCAACCCTGACTACTCTGCCTGTGCTTCCCCAATCATGGCCCTGGCTACTCTGGGATATCACTGTCTGGTAGCAGGTCTGTCATCCCTATTGGACTGTGGCTCCATGAAGCTAGGACCAGGACTGTCTCAGTCACCAGTGTGTCCCCAGCTCCACAAAGCACTGGCTGGGCACAACGTTCTAAAAGTATATGAGGGATTTATGTGGCTCGTTTTATTATCTTCAACAGAAACTTTATCGGTAACGTCAAACTTAATCCCAGCGAGCTCCTTTGGTTCTCCTAACAATTTTCTTGAGGCGATAATAAGAGCTAACACTTATCCAACCCTTACTAACCGCTGGGCACCATAAAAAGAAGCTGAATGGAAGTCTAGCTAATATAATCCCCATAACACCCACACAGAGAAGATATGACTTTGCCCAGTCTTCCTATATAGAAAATGAGTGTAAACAAAAAGTGGTAACTTGCTCAAGAAAATGGAAAAGTATGTCTGATGTCAAGAATTGAGTTCTTAAGCAGAACTCCATACTGGTGGTGTCAACCACTTTTCAGTGCTGTGTGACCCTGGGCAAATCATATCACCCCTAAGTCTCAGTTTCCTAATCCAACAGGTCCCTCCTGCAGGGTTGCTGTGAAAGTTAAAAGTAACCAAGATTTATATTTATGTCAGCACCTGGTACCGAGTGTTAGCCATCATTATTGTTCATTTCATTTTCATTTTGAAATGAAACATTTCATTGTGGGCTAATCACTGACCAAGACAGTTGCAGTTCTTACCCTCTTGGAGCTCACAGGCCAGGAAAGAGACAGCCCCATGACAGCCCAGAACAATCAGGGCTTGAAGGGGGATGTCCAGGGTTATGGGAAGTCAGAGGCAGGCACGTGGGCGGAAAAGGGAGGGGGAAGGCATCCTGGAGGAGGGGTCCTGTGAGCTGAAACCTTGAAGCATGAGCAAGTGACCAGGTTAATGGGCAGAGCGTAAGATGAACTGAGGAAATGTGAAAGGCAGAGGAAGCAGCATGTGCAAAGGCCGAGGGGTTAACTCTAACAGTTTGAGTGGACAAGGCTGAGGAAGAGACATGGATGCTGGGGACAGAAGAGGGGGCCGGCTCTTGCGGGATAGCCTGGAGTCCGGACTATCCCGAGAACTCACCATCCTTCTTGATCTTCTCGTTGAGATTGTTGATATAAATAGTGTGGTTGGGGCGGGTCTCGGGAACTGCCATGGAGTGAGTTGCTGAGGTAGGGCTGAAAGAATGAAAAAGTCCCACTCAGCTCTGGGTTTCTGCAAATCCTTCGACCCAACGCGGGCTGTTTAGGGATCTTCCTTTCAAGAGGAAGTCAGGTAAAGCAGAGAGAAGGGAAGAGGGAAGAACAGCTCGGAAAACAAAGCAAACGCAGGACACCGCTTCTCCTCCCCGCGTGGTGAGGGAAATCTCGTGAGGTTTACTACGAGTCCCAGAATGCTCTACGCGACTCAGTAGGCGAGTGTCCTAGGTGGCGATTCCCACTGGCCCACGACCTCAAAGGCGGTCCAGGAGAAAAAGCCCGGATGTAGAGGCAGTTAAGGAGGGAGGGACGACTTTGCAGAGCCCTGTCCTCGAGCAGCAGGAAAAGAGTTCCCCCACACGGGGCGCGGGGAGACCCGGGCGCCAAGCCCTCCCCCGCCAGGCGCCCACGGCCGCCAGCGCCCAAGAATACTCACCGAAAGAGTCTCAGCTCCCGCAAGGGACTTCTGCTACGTTGCTGAGCGCCGACCACAAAACTTCCTCTCCTGGTCCCGCCTTTGTCTTTCTACAAACCAATCCCTGCGCGGAAACCTGGTAGCTTGGCCAATCAGAATCCTGGGCCCAGATTTTTGCCAATCAGAACGGCACTTGGGTTCCCGCCTCAGCAGGAAAACTCCGCCCACCGCCTGCAAGCCTTCCTCCTTTTGCGGCACCCGGGGCTACGGACCAATCAGTGAAGGCCACACCCCCTCTCGCGCTTCCTGCCAATCGGAACGCGGTTCTCGCGACAGTCTTTCGGAGGCCTTTCTTTGGAAGCCTCACTTCTCCCCAGCCGCTACGCGTTCTGTGTCACGTGATTGTTAAAGGGGCGGACACGAGTTACGAGTATTACCTCCGGGTTTGGGAAAGGTTGTGCGCCGCGGCCGCCATTTTGCTGGAAGGGGAGGCGCGTTTTACGTCGCGACTCCGTACCGCGGCTCCCAACGACCTCCGATCTATGAGCCTTCCCCAACCCGCAAGACTCTTCCTGTTGCGCTCTGATTTCAGGACTTTCTCCACGACTAGGCTGTTTTCCCTGCCAGGTGTCCTTTTGACCTCTTGACCTCTGACTCAAAGGTCAGCTGTAAGGTTCCAAACTCGGGTCTGGGATGCGAAGGGGCGATCTGTTCTAAATTCCCCAAGTCTTTAGCACTGTGGCCGTAAATCCCACGCTTTAGGTGCTTCGTCGCAGGCCTGAGCTTTCATGTCCTGAAATTGAACGCCAGGTTTCCAAATCTAGCCAGGGATAAGAAGTTAACTCCTACTAAGTGTCACTCCTTGAGCCCTGCATCCCAACTTATACCACAAATCTGGTTCCACGTTAAAGGACCCCGTTAACCCTCAGATTCCTTGTGATTTAAGTCAGCCTCAATCCCAGCTCCCAAGGTTCCAGATTTTAGCCCTGGTTTTTTCAGTTCCACTGCTCAGCATCCAAAATCTGGAACTCAGTTCTAAAACCTTCCAAATCTCCATCCCTGCGACCAGCACATTTTGGAGGATCCTTCCCTCTCTCATTCTCGATCTTCCAACCCAAGTCACAGACCCCAAAATGATTTCTCCATGCTCTCCTTCTTTAGAGCCACCAATTCCTCCTCCCCAAACCCCTGCATCCCAGGCCCCCATAATTCCACCTCCTCTCCTACCCCCAAATCTCCCGGAATTAGCTTTTCCACCTTCTCCCTCAAGTCTCCAGACCCCTATTCCCCCACCACCCCCACTGCCGCCTCCACCCCCTACCACCGGGTTTTCTCCCCCTCACGTCTTCGGCTTGGAGAAGAGCCAGCTCCTGAAGGAGGCCTTGGAGAGGGCCGGCCCAGTCCCCAGGAGCAGAGAGGACGTGAAGAGGCTCCTGAAGCTGCACAAGAACCGGTAAGGTCCCCATCCCCCTTCCCACCCACCCACCCAGGGTCTCATCCAACCACTTGTCCCCAGATCACTGCTGCCATCTCCTCTTGGGGTTTCCCATTTCCTCAAGGTCAAACAGTCTGACTGCTTCAGCCCCCTTTCTTAGACCCCTTCAGTGGCGGTGTGTCTTCAGCAATGAGGAAAGCTGCCCTCACAAGAGCACCTCGTCCAGTGGGAGAGACAGATCCCTTCCTCCACCAAACAGTGACAGCCCAGAGTGGTCAGAGCCGTGAGGAGGGAGCCCAGAGGGAGTGCCTGACCGAGGCTGGGGGGTCAGTGGGGCCTTCCTGAAGGAGGGGATCCCTGAGTGCTGTCGAGCAAGTTATGCCGGGGTACGTGATGAGGAGAGTAAACAGCTTGTGCCCAGAGTGACATGAAGAGATGTTCTTTTCAAGGACCTGCAAATATTTCTTTATTGGGACAGAGGAGGTGGCACATGTGGGTTTCCCAGGTGGGCAGGAGCAGACCACGCAGGGCATGGGGGGCGGGGAGGCGGGCGTGTGAAGGAAGGTGGACCGTCCTGAGGGCACTGGGGAGCTGTGGAATGGATCTGTGCCCTTCCAGGGAGGGAGAGAGACTGCCTTCGAGGAGTAGAGTGGTGAGATTAGAGTCTAGGGGCCCAGGAGGAAGCTGGAGCACCAGGAGATCAGGCAGGAGGGGAGGGGGCTAGACTTGGGCTGGGGCTGAAGGGAAGAGGGACAAGTGACCTGCCCAGACTCACTGAAGAAACTTCCAGCTCTCTAGACAAGTTTATAATCTGCACTAAACGCCCCAACCATAGTGAGGCAAACTTTTTGTTTGTTTGTTTTTTGTTTTGGCCGTGCTGCGCAGCTTGCGGGATCTTAATTCCCTGACCAGGGATCGAACCCGTGCCCCCTGCAATGGAAGTGCAGAGTCCTAACCACTGGACCGCTGGGGAATTCCCCCATAATGAGGCAAATTTAATGCAAGTAACAACTACCTGTTATATGCCAGGTGCTGTTCTAAGTGTTTTTTACTTATTAATTTAACCTCAGCAATTCCATGAGACAGGAACTGTTTTTTTTTTTTTAATTGAAATATAGTTGATTTACAATGTCATGTCAGTTTCAGGTGTACAGCACAGTGATTCAGATATATATATATGTAAAAACATATATATATATGTCTGTATATATTCTTTTTCAGATTCTTTTCCCTTATATGTTATTACAAAATACTGACTATATAGTTCCCTGTGCTATACAGTAGATCCTTGTTGTCCAGTAGGGCTTATTTTATAGACAGTAGTGTGCATCTGTTAATCGCAAACTCCTAATTTATCCCTCCCCCTGCAAGATAGGAACTACTATTGTCCCATTTTCCACATGAGGAAACTGAGGCTCACAGAGGTGAAGTCACTTAGCCACAGTGCTTAGGAGAGGAAGGGCATGGCACTGGGGCTCCCTGCTTTGAACCACTGTGCTGTGATAATCATCTCCTCTCATCAGGAAGGTGCCCCCCTCAGCCTTACTCTTTCACTGGCTTTGGGATAGAAATATAAGCACATTGCCTGGCACCTCCTGAGCCCTGGTGGGGGAGAGGGGGGAGGGGTTGGGATCACCAAAATATTCTGAGCGGCCTTCCCAGGAATGGGGCTGGGGAAGCGTGTGGGGAGTCTATCAAGGTGATCTCTTAGGCCTGGAGCACTTGTTACCTGGTTTTGCTCAAGGCTGAGTGGAAGGGATTCCCACCGTATCTAACTGCCTGAAAAACAGGTTTAAGAGGGGAAAAGCATTCAGAGTTTGGGTATTGATAAAATAAAATTCATATTTTATGGCAAGATTAGAGAATTTTAAACATGAAATTTTTCTTTGCCCATTGGGGCCTCCTCCCTCCCATTTAGCGTGTATTGTGCATTTGCATTAACCAGACCTCCTTAGGGGATAACATTTCTTCTTGATCTCATCAAGGGTCACAACTCCTTAGGAGACAGCTTTCCTTCTTAATTTTGTTAAGGGATCGCAATGACCCATGACCCATAACTTGCTTTGTACTTGTAGATCTGGATTGAGTAAGCTGTCAATAATATGTCATTTGACATATAACCAACCCTTTGTCTCAAAAACTTATATATAACTGTGTTTTGATCTCTCACAGGCGGAACAGTCCTCAGAGCTTTCTGAGAGACTGTCTCCCAGGTTATAATCCTCAGGTTGGCGTGAATAAAATTTTCTCTTTCTTTCTTAGATTGACTATTAATTTTTTCATCCATGGTGTAGAGACACCCCTTCTAATAATTTAATCCCTCTAGCTCCTAGTTGCAAAGCTTTTGCACATCTGCTCTTTGCCTCTTCAGTAACTGAGGGAAAGAGCAGGGAGCAGCAGGCAGAAGGATGATTCCCACTGAGCAGATGTGGAAACTGAGGCTGGGGTGGGGGCGGGGTCTCAACAGGGATGAAGGAAGTCTGACCCAGCCAAGAGCGGCCCTCGGGCCTCAGGACAGCTGGGCCCACGTTCCTCCTTCAGCATCCCTGACACCCCACTCCCAGCCAGCCCTCGATGGGGGGGACCCTAGGAGCTGGTTCCCGCATGACCTGAATGCGACTGTGATTCAGTTTCAGAAGTGACCTGCAGTGGATCCTCTTCTGTGCTGACCTGCCCTCCCTCATCCAAGAAGGCCCTCAGTACGTGCCCTAATCCGGGACCCCAACGCCTTGGCCGGCCGTGTGTTCTGAGCCTCTGCCCTCATCAGGCTTTGTGAGGATTGACCCAGGAGTGTGGGAAGAGTGGGTTCATCCCAGGCAGCCTGGGGAGAAGGAGGAGGCCGAGGAGGGGAGGGAGAGGGGGAACCTACCAGGTGAGGGTCCTGGGTGCATGCGCAGTAAACAGTTGGAACGAATAAGCAAGTGATCAAACGAACCTGGTCCATTATCTCTGACGCCACCCTGGCACCTGCTCCTCCTAGAAGCCCAGGTGACATCTCTCCCTACCCTCCCACCCACACCCCCAGCCCTCCAGCCCTGGTTCAGGCCTTGGCCAGCCTCTGTCCCAGGAGGGGGAGTCAGGTCTCCCCACTTGGCCTGGGAGAGGAGAAGGGAATTCCCCCAGGGCGGCAAACCTGTTCCCCACACTCCAGTTTCCAGGCGAGAGGGGGCCCAGGAAAGACACGAGTTAGGGGTTGGGGGGCTGGGCCTGTGTCTCCCCAGGTGCGGGCTGGTGGCCTTGTGGATGGCAGGCACTCTCCTGGCGCCCCTCAGCGGCACCCCCCTGGAGAGACTGGTGCAGGTGGCCATGGAGAGAGGTTACACGGCCCAGGGGGAGATGTTCTCAGGTAGGTTGGGTGTGGAAGGGATTCAAGCCAGGTGTGCTGCAGGAGGGGACTGGAGAGCTTGGCGAGGACACACCGGGCACATAAGGGGGCTTTGTTCCATTCTTTGGGCCCTTGTCCCCCCCCCCCAGTAGAGCAGAGTGTCACAAGGTGGACTCTGGAGTCAGGCCACCTGGGGTTTCCAGCCCAGCTCTGCCATTTCCTGCTGTGTGGCCATGGACAAGCAGCTTACCCTCTCTGTGCCTCACTTGCTGCATTTGTTCAGAGAGGTGATGGTTAAGGCGAGAGTTATAGGCATTGATTCCCGAAAGCCTTTGGCGTGGTGCCAGGCACACAGCGATCGCTCCTTCTGTGTCTGCTCTGTCCCTGCAGTGACTGACATGGGCAGGCTGGCCCAAGAGGCACTGGGCTGCCAGGCAGAGGTGCTCTACGGCGGCCTGGGTGGTCCCAACAGAGACCACGTCCTGCAGCACCTTGTCGCCGGACATCCCCTACTTATCCCGTATCCCAGGGCCAGGAAGGGAGCAGCAGGGCAGGGGTGGAGACGGGTGGGTCCCAGGGTCACACCACAGCTTTGGCCTTAACCCCAGTGCCAGCTATGACGAGGACTTCAACCACGAGCCGTGTCAGAGGAAGGGCCACAAGGCCCACTGGGCAGTGAGTGCAGGTGGGTCCCCCCTCCCATGCCCTGTGCCCTCACCCTGGATCTCCCCAGCCCCCTGTCTCCCCTCCTCACATTCTTACCCTCGCACTGGCACCTCCCCACTACCCAAGGCAGGCACCAGGGTTGGGCCGTCCCTGTCCCTACAGGGTACTTAGCAGGGACCTGGCCAGCAGCAGGTACTTCAGTGTCCGCCAATCAGGGTTTTCCACAAACAGAAACTCAGAGCGCAGACAAGGATCAGACAGTCTGGGCTGCAGACTTGGTCCAGCCACTTCCAGGCTCTGTGACTCTGGGCCTCCATTGCCCTATATCTGGAGATGAAGGCGACAGTAGCACCCACATCATAGGCAGAGGACGTAAAACTCTTTGAACGGTGCCTGGTATGTTACACGTCTCAGGAAGTGTTAGCTACGGTCGGCATCCTCGTCTTCCCACCTGCCTGAGAGGAGGCCAGAGCTGCACGTCAGGTGGCCTGGACGGAGGCTCCCTTGTGTGCATGCCTCTCTGAGCATTGCTCTTCTGGACAGCTGGTGACAACTAGGTGACGATGTTTGCTCTGTTCAGTGCCGCCTCGGCACCTCCCTGTGCTGACAGGCCGTTGGAGGCCGGACTTAAAATGCCTGCAGCTCTAGCCCAACACCATGGGTCCAAATCCCGGCCGAGCTGTCTGCCTGCTGGCCCGTGCTGACCTCTCTGTGACAGCGTGGGGATGGAGGCAGCACCTACCCTGGAGGGCTGCGGTGGGACTCCGGGAGCCCCAGCCCCTCGTCAGGGCTCAGCTCCCACTCAGCCTCCCTCTCTCCTCCCAGGGGTCCTGCTGGGTGCGCAGGGTACGCCCAGCCCGGGCTACGACGAGGACCCTGAGCTGCCAGGCCTGTTCCACCCGGCGCCCGGCACGCCCCGCCAGCCGCCGTCCCTGCCAGAGGAAGGCTCCCCAGGAGCCGTCTACCTTCTCGCCAAGCAGGGCAAGAGCTGGCACTACCAGCTGTGGGACTACGACCAAGTCCGGGCCAGCAACCTGCAGCTGACGGACTTCTCGCCCTCTCGGGCCGCCGATGGCCGGGAGTACGTGGTGCCCGTCGGCGGGCTGCGGGCCGGCCTCTGCGGCCAGGCCCTGCTCCTGCGACCACGGGACTCCGGCCACTAGCCTGCTGCAGCCCCGAGCCCGGGGTGACGGGGCGCAGCCACAGCTCGGCTGTGTCGCCTTTCGCAGAGTGCCCCATCTTCTCTGTGCGACAGCCTGGGGGCTTGGGCTGGATCTCTGAGGACCTCCATCCAGAGATCCTTCATGCAGGATCCCCCCCCACCCCCGAGTCCATCCAGTCCCAATCCTGGGCCTCAGCTCCCCCAAGCCCGTCCCCACAGTATTGAGCACCTACTCTGGGCTGGGGTTATAGCCAGGAGCCCCGCAGACAAGCTCCCTCTCTGCAAGAGAGAGACTGCCCACCGCTCAGACCCCAGGGCTTGTGCACCCCAGCTCAGTGTTGCAGCCGCCCGTTTCTGGCTGCTGTCTGCCCCTCTCTCTGGACCCCTTGCTGCTTCCCAGTGTCCATGTGGAGCCGGGGAAGCCTTTTAAAACGCAAACCAGGGACTTCCCTGGCGGTCCAGTGTTTAGGACTCCGCGCTTCCACTGCAGGGGGTACAGTTCGATCCCTGGTCGGGGGTGGGAGGGTGGGAGGGTGGGGACTTGAGACCCTGCATGCCACGCAGCACAACCAAAAAACAAAATGCAAACCAGGTCTCAGCACTCCCTCCAGAGAAGCCTCCAGCACCTACCTCCTCGATACTTCTTGCAGGGCAGGGACTAAACTCGCCCCGCCCCAGGTCACCTCCCTTACCCCAGGCTGTTCTTCCTCACGCTTTCTGCCACCAGCCAGGCATAGTGGCCTCTCAGGTGCCTAGGGTGTCCTGTCTCCCCCACCCCCCGGCCCTGTGTTACAGACAATTCTGGAACCGCTCTACCCTGGCTCCTTGTCACTTCCTCCGGGAAGACTCCCTCGGGCTGAGCACCTCCTCCACCTATGTGTTCTCCTGATTTAAAAACAAAAGCAAAAGCCTCTAAGACTAGTTATTTGTGCCAACCCCTTTACCCCTGTTAACTCATCAAATCCTCCAACCCTGTAAGGAAGGTACTAGATCCTCCCTGTTTGACAGATGGAGAGACTGAGGCCTGAAGAAGTGCAGTCACTGGCCTAAGGTCACATGGCTGGCAAGCGGCAGGGCCGGGATTCAAACCAGGCAGAGTGTACCTATACAGATGGGGGAGGGGGACAGGGAAAGAGAGAGAGCATTTAACGAATACCTATTGCATCCGTTCAGAAAGGGGAGGAACAGATCTGTCTTGGTCACTGCTGTGTCCCCCATGCCCAACAAAGGGTTTTATTAGAAACTACAGTGTAGTGTTTCTTACCCACCCCAGCCTTGACACCCTGGTTGGCACTGTTATCTGGTGCACTGTCCTGGGAGCCCTGGAGGACAGGGCTTGGAGTTGTCTTGGTCACCCCTGTGTGCCCTGCACAGAGCCGGGCACAAGAGTAGCAACTCAGTGAAGCGGATGAATGAACCCAGCCACTCTGAGCCTGCCTCTGCCCCAGACCAATCATCCCATCACCCCACCCGACGCTAATGCTCCAATTATGAGCTTTGAGCCCACAAGCCCCAGATGCAAAAGACAAAGGTGACTGTAAATTTGCTGTTTATTGGGGTGTCGTCATGGGAAGGCAGTGAAGCAGTTTTGCCTCCTGTTCCCCAGCGCTGCCCCGTCTTAACAACTACCTCTCATATAAATAAGTATAAAGATGGTCAGTAGAAAAGGAGCACACGTCGGCTGGAAGACCACGTTAGAGCTTTGGCTAAGGGAGAGGGGGGCACCTGTCCTCCCCAAGCCCAGCCTTGTGGGCCAGGAACCCAAAGTTAGGTGCAGGAGGAGGACAGAGGGGCACTACCCACACCTCAGAGTGCTGGGGTCTTTGGTTTGGACCGGGTTGCAGGCCCACCTACCCTGCACCACAGGCCCAAGCGGGGCCTCTTCACAGCAGAGGCCAGGGATGGGGGCCTCCCGAGGAAGGCAGCTGGTTCCCGAGCCTGCTTTCCCCTTCTCCTTCTGAATGCCCTTCCTGCCACCACCGTCCGCTAGGAGGAAGGAGACAGAAAAGGGTAAAGGGCAGAAGGAGGAAGTCCCGAGGCTGAGCTGGTGCCTGAGGAACAGGGCTGTGCTGGCCACGGTGCTGGCGTGGGACGTGGCTGTGGTTTCAGTCTGCAGGGGGCGCAGCAGAGTTCTCCCAGGAGCAGGGCAGGAGCCCACGGGGCCAAGGGCGGGCAGGACAGGGTGAACAGGGCCCTGCCCAGCAGTGGCAGCTCTCAGGCCAGTCCCAGGGTGCCACACCCTCAGAGCCTCTGTCAGCACTTGGAGGGACCCCAGATGAAGAGACTGGGCGGTAACTCTCCCCGGCGGGCCAACCAAGGGCTGCTGCATTTGTTCACAAATGAGGTCCGGTTCTCGGGCCTGCCAGGGGCCAGCTCGCAGAGGGAGGGGCTGACGAGGAGGCCGAGGTTACAGTCATCCATGTGGTGACAGGCCTGAGGTCACGCCTGTGCCCTGCAGCACGTGCACTGTGTTCTCTCAGGGCGCGTGGTTTAGTTGTGGCGTCTGCAGCCCCTCAGAAGCCTTCCTGGCTGGTCAGGGGACCCAGTCTGGTTCTGACTCACCGCAGGACCCAGCCGTGGCACGCGCCTCTCGGGCTCTTAACGACCTCCCCGCCCCCGAGAGGGTGCGGTGCCACGTGACGGCCAAGGCCCTCTGCATCTTCTGCGTCGGTCCTGCGTGGTGCGCAGTGCACCCTTTCCCATCCCTGGACTTCAGGCCCCCATGCATCTCGGGGCCCCTCCAGCCAGACGGGCACCATCCAATAAATAAACGTGATGGTGGGCGAGCAGGTCAGCTATAGGCCAGGCCCTGGAGGAGGCGAATCACGTTGTCCAGGCCCCAGAGGTAGCCGTCCTCGCGGTTGCCCTCAGCCCAGGGCAGCCGGTGGCTGAGTGTCTGGTGGTCAGGCAGGGCCACTGTCTTGCCGAAGTCGATCATCCAGACCTTGGCCAGGCCGGTGTGGTCATGCACAAAGAGGAGGGAGCTGCCTACCACCTGCAGAGGGAGAGGCTGGAGGTTAGAGGGAGGGGCAGACACTGGCCAAGGTCCCGGCCCCACAGACTGCTGGGCAGGGTGGCTGACGGCATGAACTTTGGAGCCAGGCTGCCTGGGTTCAAACCCTAGCTCTGCCACTTACGGCTGTGTGGCCTTGGGCAGGGGACTTAACTTCTCCTTATCCCTGTGTCCTCATATACAAAGTGGGAATAACAGAATAAGAGTACCATTTACCTCAAAGGTTGCTGTGCATATTATGTGTGAATTAATCCATAGAAAGCTCTTAGAAGAGTTGCCCGTATAAACAAATGCAAAACAGTGGTAACTATTATCCTTTTTCAAGCTGGGGTACAAACTCAAATGCCCCCAGGATCCTGAAGCCGTCAGAGGGGCCTGGCGGGGACTGAGGGAGTGGATAACGCCGCCCCGCGGGAAGGGGCAGCAACCACTCGGCCCCAGCGGACTGCTGCTGGTGACGCCAGGCAAGTGGCTTCCTTTGTCCGGCTCGGTTTCCTCATCTGTAGAATGGGGGTGATGGTAACTGCCCCGCCTCCTGGGGTCACTGCAGCATTCCACGTTCCACAGCTCACAAGCTGCCTTGTGGAGCGGGCCACACAGCCCTCCGGAGATACTGGGTGGTTTTTTCTTTTTTAGTTAGAAATACATTCCTTCCCTTCATCTAACGCCAGGTTTGCAAGCCTCTCCCTTTTTCTAGTCGGGTTTCAGACACCAGTGCTCCCAGAGAACCCGGATGACTGGGCAGGCGACCAGGTGGCTGTCAGAAGAGGCAGACGCTGCCCAGCTCTGGAGGGCTGTTGGCATGTGGCGAGCGGCCCAGGGTTACCATGTCGCCCGTGGTGCCAAGAGAAACTGGAAATCCCGATTTTAGTGTGAACTCTCATGTTTTCAATGTTGGCAACTGATTTTTTTAAATGTTTAGTCACCAGGCAGGTGAAACCAAACCTGAGGACAGAAGAGGTGGGGTCCCCAGGCCTCCTCTTCGTGACTTGCGTGTAAAGCTCAAAGGCAGTAACAAGGGCGATGAGGGTGATGTTTGGTGATAACAAACGTGACCATAAAAGCTGGCACATACTGCAGGGTTCCTACGGGCTGGGCTTTAACTATATTAATCCACTTAACCTTCGTTACACCCGTGAGGCAGGTGCTACTGTTACCCTGTCCTACAGGTCAGGAGTCAGGCCTGCGGAGCTGCTGCCCAGGCTCAGGTGGCTGGGATTCGAACACAGGCTGGCCTGACGCCCAGATCGGTGCTCTTTCAGAAGTCAGTGATATCAGGAAAAAGAGGAGAGAGGGGCTTGAGGGGGGAGGCGGAAGAACTCGGAGATAGACACAGTGACGTCACCACGGACTTTCTGAGACAGCCCCAGAGAGACGAATGTTTCCAAAGAGACACAGGCTGTGGAAAGGAGAGAGAGGAAAGGGGAGGGGGGAGAGCCACCAAGTGAGGAAGGCAGATAACAATAATTGTAAATAATCATGGGTATAAAACAATCACAAGAGCACTTCTGTGCTCCTTACGGCGCTCTGCATTTGCTCATCTCCCACCTCAGCAGCTCTATAAGGAAGGTACTATTGTTCCTCCCCACGTTAGGAGGAAACTGAGGCCTGAGAGGGTAGGTCATATGCCCAGGGTCACACAGCAGAGCCAGCCTTCATCCCAAGGCCACCTGGCTGGGGTCCATGCTCCTAACTGTTCCACCTCCCTGAAATCCCTCGTGCTGCCTACCCTAAAGAAGCAAACCCCCAAACTCGGGGCTTCCTTTTATAGCTTTGGCCTGTGACCCTGTCGGTGGTTTCTCCTGAGTACCACCTGGACCCCGACACTCCCCCTCACACAGGGCCCTCTGTTCCCATGGTGGCCGGGGCTCGCACCTCGTGGGTCTTGAAGAAGGGGGAGTTCTCCAGAGCTTCACGAAGTTCTTCTAGGCGTGCCACATACTTTTTCTGTGCATGAGAGGGAGGATTTCTTGGTTAGCTTATGGACTTTGTGGGTCCTTAACCACCTTGAGATCTGACCTCATCCCATACCCCCAAAGGAGTAGGCATACCCCAGCCAGAATGGGATAAAGGGGGCCATGGGGAAATGGGAGGTGTGGGGGGGGCAGGGATTGGATGCATCAGGGTGGCACAGACAAGAGTGTGGTTGGGGACTTCCCTGGTGGCACAGTGGTTAAGAATCCGCTGGCCAACGTAGGAGACACGGGTTTGAGCCCTGGTCCGGGAAGACCCCACATGCCGCGGAGCAACTAAGCCCGTGCACCGCAACTACTGAGCCCGTGCCCTAAAGCCCATGAGCCACAACTACTGAGCCCATGTGCCACAACTACTGAAGCCCGTGTTCCTAGAGCCTGTGCTCCACCACAAGAGAAGCCACCGCAATGAGAAGCCCTCACACCACAACAAAGAGTAGCCCCTGCTCCTGCAACTAGAGAAAGCCCATGTGCAGCAACGAAGAGCCAATACAGCCAAAACTAAATAAACGAATACAATAAATAAAAATTAAAAAAAAAAAAAGAGTGTGGTTGGTAGATTACATGAATACCCACAATTCCTAGCAGCTCCTCCCACCAAGAGGTGGAGTCTTTCCCTTGTAATCTAGTCTTGGTCTCATGACTCGCTTTGGCCAATAGAACATGGTGAGAATGATGGTGGCCATTCTGAGCCTAGCCATCGAGAGGCTTTGCTTTTTCACTTGTTCTCTTGGCCCGCTGCTTCCACCGTGAGAACAAGCCCAGGCTGGGCTGCTGGATCGAGCCAGGAGCCGAGACAGTCAGGCAGCCCCCAGACGTGACAGCAGGGCCCTCCCACCAGCGGGCCTGACGGGGAGCAATGCCAGCCAGTGTCAGCCAACCTCGGCCCAAGGCAAAAGACCGTTGATGTGAGAGGAACAATGATGGTGGTGGTCCTAAGCTGCTACATTTGGGGGCGTAGGTGTCCCGCTCACCAGGATCGCGCGGTTCCCGTCCACAAAGTCCTCCAACACCTTTGTCACCTCCTCCAGCTTCCGCGTCTTCTTGAAGTTAGTGTTGCAGGTCCCATCGGCTTTCTACATGATGAGGGGTGTCATACCTTTTCCTTCCCACGCCCAACACCAAGCAGCCTCAGGCACTTCCAGGGGCCACCCACCCGCCTCCAGGCTCACCTGCTGTTCAGGGGAAGCTAGCCCACCTGCCTAGCCCCAAGTCATACCCCTGAGCAACCAGTCCTTCAAGTCTAACCTTGAACCCCCTGGTTGAGC